>NW_028270151.1:51491741-52116741 GCF_037043375.1 Chiloscyllium plagiosum
TCAGCAAATTTGCCTGCCATTCCAAAAGGGACCAGTTTATCACTGCTCTTTGCTTCCTATCAGCCAGCCAATTTTCATCCAAGTCAGTATTTTGCCCCCACATAGTTGCTCAATATCATCCTGGCAACCATCCCCCAACAAATGATAAAGAGTACTAACTGAGAGACTGCTCTTGGCTTGAAGCACCCTCTTCTCTACATTCGATCAGTAGAGTTGATCAAAAGCATAGTTCCTTTTTGAATAAAATCCCTAATCTGGAAAAAAAACAAAGAAGGTCTCTGCTAGATAATCCATACTTGCGGCTTATTTGGTGAAAGGACATCATTGCTTTGCCCTCAAATAAGTTACCTAAACAGGAAACTCACTTAACTGCCCAGAATTTAAACCCGGGGTCCACTACCCTGCCCGGAACCCTGGCATAGCAAATACAGGGATAAGAAAAGAAATTTTAGATATATTACCCTCACTCTGATGCATTTCCTTCCAAGCTTTGACAGTATTAATAATTTTTGGATTACAATACTATTCTGTAACTGTCCTCATTTTATCAATGAACAACAGGTTAATAAGAGGACACATTGCCTGGGAGGCCTCAATATCCAACCATATTGACGCCGTGACCTCACAAGCTCAGTCACTCACAAAAAGATAAAAAGAGAGCTTAATTGATATCTTTTAATATCTGAGAGATCCACTCCCCCCCAGCCCTTGGGGCAATTACAATTTGGCGAGCTTAATAACAGGCTGCCTGTGGTGCCAGATAAAAAAAACTAAACCAGCCATTAAGTCTCTGAAATATTTGCCTGGGAAAAATCAAAAGGGAGCATTTGCATAGAGTATAGCAAACGAGGAAGGACATTCATTTTAATAAGGGTTACTTGACCTAACCAGGATATTGGAAGGGAGGGCCTCCCAACTTTAAACAATCTTGTTTAATCTTGTCAAACAAGCAGACAAAATTAGCCTTAAATAACTGATCGAAGATAGGAGTAACAAAAATACCGAAATAAAAGAAACCACTTAAAAGGGAAACAGTCACTCACCCTCAACGTCAGATGTTCCCAAGTACACCCCCCCCCCACCATAGCGTAGCTTCCAATTTTGAAAAAAGTAATCTTATAGCCTGAAAAGGAGCCAAATAACTTAATACATTGTATCAAATGGGTTCGACAAAAAGATAAGATCACATGATATGCAGATGTCTTTATGTGCCTTTGATCCCACTTCTGCGGAAGCTAAGATCCCTACAGATAGCCTCTGCCAGTGATTCAATCACTAACATAAAAAATAGAGGTGAGAGTGGACAAACTTGCCGACTGCCCGTACAGATACTAAAATTACTGGATCCTACACCATTGGTGAGAACCACAGCCAGAGGTTCACCACAAGAGGACCCCTACCCACCTAATAAAGACTTCACCTTGACCAAACCGTTCCAAGGTGTAAAACGATATGGATACTCTACCCAGTCAAATGCCTTCTCTGTATTTGAAGAGATAAGTAACCTAACGTTGTTGGAAGATCAGCGGCGCTTTATAAACTGGCTGGTCCTCTCTGACAATGGAAGGCAACATCTTTTTTAGCCTTAATGGAAGAGACTTGGCCACACTTTTCAATGCAGAATTTAGAAGCCAAAGAGCGAAAAAAAGGACTCAATCTTAGCCCATTTGTCCTCACAGCATTCCAACTGGAGAGTCAAATCTCCAAAATGCAGCATTGATCTTTTTAGAATCACAAGTAACAATCCTGGTCCCTTCCCTGATTGAGGTAATATATTGCAGGGCGTGCTTTTTCCTGACCCGATATGCCAAATATTTGCCCAGTCTATCAACCTTTGTTTCGCGAAAGCAAGTTCCTTCCTCGCTGGTCCAAACCAAGCCTGTGCACCGCAACCTGGTGAGCTCTGTCAACCTTCACCTGGCCCATCTCGGCCTCCTAACGAAGAAATTGTGGCAGCCAGTCTTCCAAAAAGCTTACTGGCTGCTTGCCTTCACTCCCTCCAGCAACCTGATGATCTGGATATTCTTTCTCCTACATCTGTTTGAGGTCATTTCCCTGCTCGGTTAAGCCCGGACCTGTTTCGAGGGCCTAGATCCGCTCTGTCGAGGACTCAATCCCAGTCTCCGATGCTGCAGTTCGCCATTTGACATCCTGCATTCACTTTCAGAGCCCTTCAAGCTCCTGCTTGTGCAGCATGGTCAAGATCAGTCCCAGCGTAGTGCGACTCTCCTCGATCAATGCCTCGATCGTTTCCTGGAACTTCACGAACTCTGCAGCCAAGATCTGTTGGGTAAGTGATTCCAACAAAGTTGCAAAGGAGGCTGTATCTATGATCACAGTCGCGGGCGTGCCTGAAGCTGCTGACGAACGTTGACTTAGTTGAACCTTTACCTTTTGTCATCTTCACTTACCAAAACAAGATTTACAACAATTCCACAATTGTCTAATTATCAAATTTTCCCAAAATAACTCCGGTGGGGAGGGCAAAAGTACCACTTCGCCAGAGTTGTTGTGTAAAGCTCAGCAGAGCAGATCTTTCAGATCACCGCCATCTTGGATTCCCCCAAATCATTAATTTGAATAAAAGTTGCAGAACACAGAAATTATTTTAAATTTGAAAGATGAATTACTACAGACATGAAAATCCTGGAAGCTACATCGAATTATCCTTGCCCAAATACTATGCCAAATGGTACAGAGTATTACTGTCTTTCAAACCGCCTGATTGTGGTAAAAGTGAGTGACATCATTGTTGGAATTCTGGTTAATTTAGTCTTTAGTGCTGTCCAGCTAATTCCTTCACTGTCTGCCTCAACACCATTAATTCTTTGATATGATTTGAGTTTTCAATTTCTCTCAATATTTTTTTTACAGCTCTCCTTTCCAGCCAGATTATCCTTAGGGTTGTTAAGTACCATATTTTGAAGCTGTTGATTTTAACAACCTTTTTGCCAATGTTTCAAAACATGGCATCCATAATTCATTACAGACCAGACGTACATTTTAATACAAGACAACTTTTTTTAGGACTCAAGCTGATGTTTCTTAGGAAGTTACTTAAATTTTTAATGTAAAAAAAAAGTTTGTCAGTCCTTTCTCAGCTTCCACTACTACTTTTGACATCAAATGTTATTTTGGAGAAAATTCACCTATGGTACAGTGACAAAAAGGATGGCTCTATTTATTTCTAAAGCTTGCTTTCAACACTCTCACCCCTTTCTAATCATTCCAAAATCATCTCATCTGACCTTTGAGTACTTGACATTTTGCAGACACCAAAAGTAAGCCCATCAGCAGATTAATTTTCTGCAAAAGTTTCTGTCTTCTTTGATATGGCGTATATTCGGTTTTATTCATGTGTCAATAATCTTGAAATTGTTGATCCTTTTTGCTATGTTTGCACACTTGTCAGTTTAGAATGGACTGTTTTGGCTCAGAATGAGCACACTGCCACGGCCATAAATGGATTTCACATTTCTTTAATATCAATATGTATCTAGTATGGCACAATACCTAGAAATACAATAGCTAATCTGTAAGCTGAAAACTGAATGCATCAAGTGCTGCCACCCATTTCTCCTCTCTTTAAAACGAGATAGCACTAGTAATCTTACTCGATACAGAATAGCAGAATTTTACCCAGCATGAAATTTTCTTTATTAAGGCAGATGTAGGCTTTTCCACAGAAAGCAACTAGCCCAGATGGAGTGCCCACCCATGCCTTCAGATCCTGGGTGTACCAACTGGCTGGAGTATTCACTGACATCTTAAACCTCTCCTTACAACAATCTGAAATCCCCTTCATGAAAACTCACACAGCATACCTCAACGACTATCGCCTGAAGGCTCTGACCTCCATAATTATGAAGTACTTCAAGAGGATAGTCGTGGCTCATTAATTCTCGTCTCTCAGCCTGCCTTGATCGTTTGAAATTCATGTCCTGTCACAACAGCAGACATCATCTCCCTGGCCCTACATTCATCCCTGGAACATCTGGATAACAAGGATACCTACTTCAGGCTCCTACTCATTGATTACAGCTTCGTCTTCAACACTGGTACAGTTGAGAACAGAAAAAAGTCAAACACAGTCAGGGCAGGCAGGGACAAAGCCGAGAATAAATTAAATTGCATTTATTTCAATGCAAGAGACCTAACAGGGAAGGCAGAGGAACTCAGGGCATGGTTAGGAACATTGGACTAGGCTATCATAGCAAATGACAGAAACATGGCTCAGGGATGGATAGGACTGGTAGCTTAATGTTCCAGGATACAAATGCCACAGGAAGGACAGAAAGGGAGGGAAGAGAGGAGGGTGAGTGGCATTTTTGATAAGGAATAGCATTACAGCTGTACTGAGGGAGGATATTTCTGGAAATACATCCAGGGAAGTTATTTGGGTGGAACTGAGAAATAAGAAAGGGATGATCACCTTATTGGGATTGTATTATAGACCCCTTAATAGTCAGAGGGAAATTGAGAAACAAATTTGTCAGGTGATCTCAGTTATCGGAGAGAATAATAGGGTGGTTACGGTAGGGGATTTTAACTTTCCAAACATAGACTGGGACTGCCATAGTGTTAAGGGTTTAGATGGAGAGGAATTTGTTAAGTGTGTACAAGAAAATTTTCAGATTCAGTATGTATTGTACCTACTAGAGAAGGAGCAAAACTTGATCTACTCTTGGGAAGTAAGGCAGGGTAGGTGACTGAGATGTCAGTGGGGGAACACCTTGGTGGTAGTGACCATAATTCTATTAGGTTTAAAATAGTGATAGAAAAGGTAAGATGAGATCTAAAAGTTGAAGTTCTAAATTGGAGAAAGGCCAATTTTGACAGTATTAGGTAAGAACTTTCAAAAGCTGATTGGGGACAAATGTGCGCACATAAAGGGGCAGCTGGAAAATGGGAAGCCTTCAGAAATGAGATAACAAGAATCCACAGAAAGTATATTCCTGTTAGTGTGAAAGGGAAGGCTGGTAGGAATAGGGAATGCTGAATGAATAAAGAAATTGACGGTTTGATTAAGAAAAAGGAGGAAGCATATGTCAGGTATAGACAGGATAGATCGAGTCAATCCTTAGTAGAGTATAAAGACAGTAGGAGTATACTTAAGAGAGAAATCAGGAGGGCAATATGGGGACATGACATAACTTTGGCAAATAGAGTCAAGGTATTTGTAAAAACCCTTTGGATTCTCCTTAAGGACAGAAGGGTAACTGGGGAAAGATTAGCAAACATCAGCAAGGCAGCCTTTGTGTGGAGCTGCAGAAAGTGGTGAAAGATACTAAGCAAGTATTTTGTATCAGTATTTACTGCGGAAAAGGACATGGAAGATATAGAAATAGATGGTGACGTCTTGCACAATGTCCATATTACAGAGGAGGACATACTGGAGGTCTTGAAACGCATGAAAGTGGATAAATCCCCAGGACCTGATCAGGTGTACCCAAGAACTCTGTAGGAGGCTAGGAAGTGACTGCTAGGCCTCTTGCTAAGATATTTGTATCATCGATAGTCACAAGTGAGGTGCTGGAAGACTGGAGGTTGGCTAATGTGGTGCCACTGTTTAAGAAGGGTGGTAAGGACAAGCCAGGGAACTATAGACCAGTGAGCCTGACGTCGGTGGTGGGCAAGTTGTTGGAGGGAATCCTGAGGGACAGGATGTACATGTATTTGGAAAGGTAAGAACTGATTTGGGATAGTCAACATGGCTTTGTGCATGGGAAATCATGTCTCACAAACTTGATTGAGTTTTTTTGAAGTAGTAACAAAGAGGATTGATGATGGCAGAGTGGTAGATGCGATCTACATGCTCTTCAGTAAGACGTTTGACAAGGTGAGCAAAGTTAGATCTCACAGAACACAGGGAGAACTAGCCATTTGGATACAGAACTGGCTCAAAAGGTAGAAGACAGAGGGTGGTGGTAGAGGGTTGTTTTTCAGACTGGAGGCTGTGACCAGTGGAGTGCCACAAGAATCAGGGCTGGCTCCACTTCTTTTAATCATTTATATAAATGATTTGGATGTGAGCATAAGAGGTATAGTTAGTAAGTTTGCAGATGACACCAAAATTGGAGGTGTAGTAGACAGCGAAGAAGGTTCCCTCAGATTACAACAGGATCTTCATCAGACAGGCCAATGGGCTGAGAAGTGACAGATGGAGTTTAAACTCAGATAAATGAGAGGTGCTGCATTTTGGGAAAGCACATCTTAGCAGGACTTATACACTTAATGGTAAGGTCCTAGGGAGTGTTGCTGAACAAAGAGACTTTGGAATGCAGGTTCATAGCTCCTTGAAAGTGGAATTGCAAGTAGATAGGATAGTGAAGGCAGCATTTGGTATGCTTTCTTTTATTGGTCAGAGTACTGAGTACAGGAGTTGGGAGGTCATGTTGCGGCTGTACAGGACATTGATTAAGCCACTGTTAAAATAGTGTATGCAATTCTGGTCTCCTTCCTAATGGAAGGATGTTGTGAAACTTGAAAGGGTTCAAAAAAGATTTACAAGAATGTTGCCAGGGTTGGAGAATTTGAGCTGTAGGGAGAGGCTGAACAGGCTCGGGCTGTTTTCCCTGGAGCGTCGGAGGCTGAGGGGTGACCTTATGGATGTTTACAAAATCATGAGGGGCATGGATAGGATAAGTAGACAAAGTCTTTTCCCTGGGGTCGGGGAGTTCAGAACTAGAGAGCATATGTTTCGGGTGAGGGGGAAAGATGTATTAAAAAAGGCCTAAGGGGCAACTTTTTCACACAGAGGGTGGTACGTGTATGGAATGAGCTGCCACAGGAAGTGGTGGAGGCTAATACAATTGCAACATTTAAGAGGCATTTGGATGCGTATATGAAAAGGAAGGGTTTGGAGGGATATGGGCTGGGTGCTGGGGTGGGACTAGATTGGGTTGGGATATCTGGTCGGCATGGACAGGTTAGTCCGAAGGGTCTGTGTTTGTACTGTACATCTCTAAGACTATGACTAATTCCAGCCAAATTCAGCTCCAAACTCTGAGACTTTATGATTTTGTCTGAACATAGGTGCTTTAGTTAATGGTAATGGGCAGGGCAGCAACAGTATTAAGATTTGCGTAATTTATACAGACATCCAGAAAGTGTATGATAAGGTTCCACAATAGAGATTGTCAGCCAAAACTAAAGCTCATTGAAAGAAATTATTGACCTGGGTTAGGAGATTGGCTAAGTATTAGAAGGCAGAAAGTAGGGAATTTTGAATTCAAAGGAAGCGACTTTTGTTCTGCAAAGATCAATTGTTCTTCATATACAACTTAGAACATGATAGATAGCTATATATCTACCCTTACCAATAACAGAAAGATTGGTGATGTGATAAGCACTGCAGAGGTGATTGGAAATTACATAGGCTAAATGAGGGACTTTTCCTCACAACTTGTATTCTGAACCCAAAACGTTAACTCTGACTTCTCACCACAGACACTGTCACACCTGGTGAGCTTTTCCAGCTATTTATATTTTTGCTTCTAATTTCCAGCATCTGCTATTCTTTCAATTTTTATTTCTTCAACCACTAATCCTCAATATTGAAAAATCAGGAAACTACAATTTCCAGCAAAAAAAACCCTGAATAATCCTTAGACTTGACAGAGTGGTATAGATGACAATTTTACTAGATTGGGTTGGGATTTCTGGTTGGGTTAGACTGAAGGGTCTGTTTCTGTGCTGTACATCTCTATGACTTTGACTCTATATGGCAGTCGCATAGGTACTGAACTCTAATGGCTTCTGAATTGGACAGATTTGTTGCTGTAAGTCCTGTGTCCAAGATGTCTTCTGCTCTGTGCTTCCCTAATATGCATCTGTTATATTATCCTGACACGATGCTGCCATTTTAAATTAGATTCAATTTTATCAACATTTAATATTTACTTTTAGTACAATAAATAACATTTTTGGTACCATATATGAAGTATAAGCTACAGAGTGAATTATGTTGTGCCAGTACTTGCCAACTACTGAGGCACTATATGATTCTTTTTTTGCCCTGTCTTAAACAAGACTTTCTGTCTGAGGTTATTCATTTAATTAGTGGTTTTTGGCCCAGCTATAATTGCTAATAGTGTGATGCCTTTGAGTGGAAATTATTATGATTATTGGGGTGTGTCAGCATAGAACACACACCAGCAATTACATTGCCATGAAATGTGAAGAAATAGTTCAGAATTTTAATCTGTGCAGACAAACAAAACAAGTCTCAAAACATCAATGGAAAAAAGGACCACTATGTATGCCAAAGATGAATGTTTTAACAATGTATTGCTCACATTTCTAACAGAAGCGATTATAATTTGACCAAATCTAGATTAGAGATTTGGAATCTTTATTCAGCACCAGTCACAGCAAATGTTTGTAATACAGACTGTTCTGCTGTAATGTGATAGTTGCTTTCTCGTGCGACCTCAGGTTATAGAAAACCGTGCTCAGAAATAAAAGAGGCCTGTGGGAAAAACGGAGTTAGGGAGAAGCTACCAAAATTATCAGTAAAAATTGAAACAAAGAAAGTAGCTTCAGATTTAGATTCCCGACAGTGTGAAAACAGGCTCTTCAGCCCAACACTGTCCACACTGACCCTCCAAAGAATAACCCACCTAGACCCATCTCCCTCTGACTAATGTACCTTACACTATGGGCAATAGTGTTAGCATGGCCAATTCACCATGCACATCTTTAGACTGTGGGAGGAAACTGGAGCACCCAGAGGAAACACATGCAGACACAGGGAGAACGTGCAAACAACAGACAGACAGTCACCCAGGGCTGGAATTGAACCTGGGTCCCTGGTGCTGTAAGGCTACAATGCTAACCACTGAGCCACCGTGTCACCCTAGCTTAAGCTGAAAAATGTGTTGCTGGAAAAGCGCAACAGGTCAGGCAGCATCCAAGGAGCAGGAGAATCGACATTTCGGGCATAAGCCCTTCTTCAGGAATCCCTAGCTTAAGACAAACAATAGCACAGTCTAATTAGATGTTAAAATATTTTAATGAAATAATACAATAAATTTAACACTTTAATGAGTTTGAGTTTGCTGAGTGACAGTACTGTATAATGCAGGGGCTGAGGGTCATTGTCATTACTTTCATGTGCAGTTCCGGGCGCACGATGAAAGAAAATAGTTCAGAAGTGGATGGCTGTGGTTTATCATCTTCAGTCTGTTTCCTGGGGCGTGGCTTAAGGCATCTAGATTTTGCTGCTTTGCCATCTTTCTTCTTTCATGAAGCAGCTGTTCATAGGCTGCCAGATAAGACTTTATGCTACAAACAGCTACCCTGCTGCATTCTGTATTGTCGTCATTGTCTTCTAAGAGCTGCAACTATTTGTCGACTTCCCTTAGGATAGAAGACAAAGGCGAAGCGAAAAATTTATTGTGGTGCTGCATCTTGGACATCATAGTCTTCATCTAGAGCTTCAATTCCCCCCACAGGAACAAGTTGTTGTAGATCAGTCACCACTTCTTCAAATCCAACTTGCTTTGCAAGAGCAACACCTCTTATGGTTCAACGCCTTTAAAATCAAGAAAGTCTGGGCGAAACTTCCACCAAACTGCAAGCAAGCAGTCCTTATCACCCAAGCCTCTACAGTGATGTCAATAGCATTCTTAATGTTAAAGTTCTTCCAAAATTGAAGAATATGGTCTTCAATATCCCCCTCAGTAACTGCAAATCAGCTTCCTGAATTTGCACCTTAAATAATGAGCTTGAAAAGCTGCTATTGCACCCTAATCCATGGGTTAAATGAGAGGTGTTGTGTTCAGAGGTAGAAATAGTACTTTGATGTTTTCAGAAAGCTCACAAATGGTAGGAGGATGGTTGATGCATTGTCCAGAATGAGAACAATCTTGAAATCCAAATCTTTTCTCCTGCAATAATTACTAAAAATATCCTTGAAATATCAATAGTCAGGTAAGAATAAAATTGCCCCATCATCCAACCTATTTTGCTTGACCTGAAGTAAACACCGAGATTGGACTTAAGATAACAGGGATAGAATCATGTAATAGTCTACTGGAGTTCACATTTTAAGAAAATCTTTCCCAACTCACCAATCGTGTTGCAACCAAATCACTTTGACGAAACGTGCATTATAGGAGAATGGCCTGTAGTATTAAGTTCCTGTACCACACAATTTGCAAGTGACTTGTGTGACACAAAGAAGAAAAAAGTCTTTAAATCAAAACATATTTTCTCTGTACGAGCAGATATCATAGCAAGTCAGCAACAGAAAATGGAGTCTGAAATTTACTCTACTGTCAGTAACCTCTGGGATTGAACCCACAGATATATCACTAAAAATAAACTCTAAGTCACAATAAGATACAGATTTACAATGTAACAAAAAAAAAGCTGAATGGAACAAAGAAGTGTCACCAGACCTGAAACACTAACTCTGACTTCCCTGCACAGATGCTGTCAACCTGCTGAACTTTTCCAGCAATTTCTATTTTTGTGAGCAAGTAAGTTTTTGTACATCATCTGGCCAGAACATGGTAGAATGGATGGCCCATGTGCAATAAGAATCCAGGTTTCAGATTTTCATTTGAGATTATAATAAATTTTCAACCCAAAATGATCAAACAAACCAAGGAGTGTGGTGAAGTAAAGCCACCAAAATTGAGCAAGCCAATAAAGTAGATGAAATTACTGCAGTTAAAAAAATGGTTGGTGGGGATTTTAACTTGTGACACCATTTCCATGGGAAGGAGCTCAGCAAATTGGACACATCTTCACAAATTCAGCAGTTGGATATTGGGTGCATACAATTAGTCTTTTATCTTTAAAAGTGTTTTGCAGGTGTTTTTAAGCAAGTCCAGCATATTGCCCATCCCAAATTGACCTTAAGCAATGTTGAGCTGCTTTTTTGCAAGACTGCACTCCATGCAGCAAAAGAGCTCCCACAATGCTCTTAGGCAAAATCTTTCAGGATTTTGACCAGTGAAAAAAGTGATATATTTTCCAGTCAGGATGGTGAGTGACTTAAAAGGAAAACTTGATGGTAATCATGGTGGTGCAGCCTCTCTTATTTTATGTGGTAGAATTTATGGCATTTTGGGGATGAGGAGAGATGCTGTCAATGGCGCCTTGGCAAATTGTTGCTGTACAGTTTGTGCGGTGGTTCACACTGTAGCTATGATTTGCTGGTGATGGATGAGATGCCAATTTAGCAAGGTGACTTGTCCAGATCAATCTTGATCTTTGAGCATTGCTGGAGCTGCAGTCAGTCAAGTGGAAAATATTCCATCATAATCCTAAACTTGTGTTTTGTAAATGGTAGACAGGTCTTACAGCACAGATGGTGTGAGTTTCTGATTAATACAAAGGATGGCAATCTTCAGCCAGAAGTGCTAAGTGGATGATCCATCTTGGCCTCCTCCAGTCAGCCCCAGCATTATGGACACCAGCCTTCAACAAATTTGATTCATTCCATGTGATAGCAAAAAATGTTTGGAGATACTGGACATTGCAAAGGCTATGGGTTCGGAAAACATTCCAGCAATAGTAGTGAAGGATTGTGCTCCAGAACTTGCCACTCCCCTAGCCAAGCTCTTCCAGTCCAGGAAGAAAACTGGCATCTACCCAACAATGGGCAAAATTGCCCAAAGGACAAATTCAACCCAGCTAATTACTGCCTCAATCTACTCCAGATCATCAGTACACTGATGGAAGCTGTTATCAGTGCTATAAACAGCAACTGCTCAGCAATAACCTGGTCAATGACACTCAGTTTAGGTTCTGCCAGAACCACTCTGCTCCTGACCTCATTTATAGCTTGGACATGGACAAAAGAGCTGAATTCTTGAGGTAAGGTGAGGGGAGTGTGACAGCCCTTACCAAGACTGCATTCAATAGAGTGTGGCATCAAAGAATCCTAGCAAAACTGGAATCAATGGGTTTCAGGGAAAGGTCTCTGGTGGTTGGAGTCATACCTGCCACATAGGAAGATGGTCATGATTATTGGAGGCAAGTCATCTCAGCAAGAGTTTCTCAGCAAGAGTTTCTCAGGATAGTGTTCCAGCCCTAACCATCTTTAGCTGCTTTATCAATGACCTTCTTTTCATCATAACATCAGAAGTAGGGAAGTTCTCCAATGATTGCACACACAGCATTCAGCACCATTCACGACTCTTCAGGTATTGAAGCAGTCCATGTTCAAATGCAACAAGATCTAGACAATATCCAATCTTGGGCTGACAAGCAACATTCATGCTACACAAATACCAGGCCATGACCATCATCAATAAGAGACAGAGACAGAGATAATCTAACCACCGTCCTTTGACATTCAAAAGGTGTTAACATCACTGAATTCCCCATTATCAACATCCTGGGGTTATGACTAACCAGAAACTCATGTGGACTCACCACATAAAGACAGTGACGACAAGAGCAGGTCAGAGGCAAGGAATACAGTGACAGTAACTCACCTCCTGACTCCCCAAAGCCTGTCCACCATCTCCAATGCAAGCCAGGAGTGTGAAGGAATACTCCCCACTTGCCTGGATGGATAAAAACACCAACAACGCTCAATGAGCACCATGCAGGACAAAGCTACCCACTTAGTTAGCACTACATCCACAAGCATCCACCTCCTCCAATACGGATGCTCAGTCGCAGATGTGTGTACTATCCGCAAGACCAGCTGCAAAAATGCACTGAAGATCCTCAGACAGTACCTTCCAAACCCATGAGCACTTCCATCCAGAAGGACTAGGGTGGCAGATATATGGGAACACCACCAGCTGCATGTTCCCTTCTAAGCCACTCACCATCCTGACTTGGAAATATGTTGCCATTTCTTCACTGTCACTGGGTTAAAATCCTGGAATTCCCTCCCTATTGGCATTGTGAGTCAACCTACAGCAAGTGGATTGCAGCAGTTCAAGAAGGCAGCTCACTACCACGTTCTGAAGGGCAACTAGGGATGGGAAATAAATGCTGGCTAGCCAATCACATCCCAGAAATGAATTTGTCTCGAGGATTCATGATCCTCACCACAAGGCTTAAATGGAAGACAGTAGTCAATACTGCCTGAGGAACAATCAACGTGAATTCTCCAGAATAAATATCTTGGGATGGCTTGCTATTCAATGAAGGATAGCAACCTGGCTCTCAAAGTGAGAGGGTGAATCACGGGCATTCTAGATTGAAAGAGCTGGATGCCAGGTTTAGTGAGTGAGGGTAAAGGTGTTTCAGGATGTGGGTATTCTTGAAATTTGATAGGTTGTGGTGTAAAAGGGGAGTAGTGCTCTTCCCAGGTACCCTGCCATGGTTGTTCCTGCATCCAATTAGAGAACGAGGGCCTCTAAGCCTATCAAGAACCCTGGCCCATTAATCCCTCAGGTGCCATAAGGAATTCACTCTAGACAGCTAATCTGTCCCCAGCACCTTCAGGAATCTGAAAGCCAGCTACAAAATATCAGTTGGCTTCAGTTGGCATATTTTAGTAGGTCTTTAATTGGAAGAACTGTTTATTTTTGGCTGCCTGACAGTTGGTTGTTCTCCCTCTGTAAGCAAACAGATCTTCTGCAGGCTGACACCATAAAAGGGCTTTCCAGGAATCCTTGAACCACTTAGATATGCTGTCGTGATGCCAGTTACACGTGCTGTTCCAGTGTACAAGAACTATCCTGAAGTTTCCTGTGGCGAATGATGTGCACTCCGAGACTAAGCTGTGCTGTCATGTCTGAGAATATTCCAGCTACTACACTGAATTTCCTGTGCTGATGTTACTTTTATACAAAAAAGGGTTAACTAAAATAGAATAAGTAGAGCACGAGTAAGCCATTCACCCCTCTAGGCCTGTTCCAACATTCCAGACTGCAGATGATCAGCTGCTTCAATGACATTTTCCATGTTATCACAAAATCTTTCAGTCAATAGTATCAAGAAATAAAGTGATCACAGGTTTAAACACAGTCAATGATGAAGATTCCACTGTGGAAGAGAATTTTAAGATGCACAACCCGCTGAGTCAAGAAATTTCTCCTCAAATCAGTCCTGATCAGTTTGCCCCTTATTCTGTGACTAAGCCCCCAGTTCTATCCAGAGGAAACATTTCTGCGTCCACTCCTTTTATCCCTTTCAGAATTTTGTGTGTTTCAACAAGATCATCTCTCATTCTCTAAACTCTAGCGATTAGATGCCTAGACTCTGCAAACTCTCCACATGCAAGGGTCCTAATATTCCAGGAATAAGTCTGGTGAGCCTCCACTGTACTACCCAAGTATATTTTCTTTAGATGGGGATACAAAATGTACACACCTATCCATATAGAGTCTTGTCTAGGTCCTAAGTATCGTCAACTTCTTCACTCCTGTACTCAAAATCTCTCGATAAAAAGGCAACATACCATTTGTCTTCCTAAATGCTTGCTACACCTACATGTTCATTTTCAGTGACTTTTGTACAATGACAGCAGACATTGTTGGGCATCAACACTTCCCAATCTCTTCTACCAAAGTGAATAATCTCACATTTATTAAAACAATATTCTATGTTCCTGCACATTTACTCAGATTGTTCACCTTCAAGACCCTGTATCATCCTCACAACACATATATGTAGCAAGCCCAGTAGGACAGGGTACAATTCTGGATTTAGTTTTAGGAAATGAAAGTAGGAAATGCAAGAAGTGGCAGCGGGAAAATATTTGGCAGTAGTGATCTTAATTCAGTTTTTGCATACTAATGAAAAAGATTGAACAGATGTGTAGAGTTCTGAATTGAGGTCAGGCTGAATTTACTAAGCTGAGGTAGGATTCAGGAAAAGTGAACTTGAAACAGCTACTTGAAGGTAAATCAGCCAGAGCAATTGGAGACAAAAAAAAATCTGCAGATGCTGGAATCCAAGGTAGACAAGCAGGAGGTTAGAAGAGCACAGCAAACCAGACAGCATCAGGAGGTGGAAATGTCAATGTTTTGGGTGTAACCCTTCTTCAGGATTGGGGGTGGGGTACAGGAGGCTGCAGATAAAGAGAGATGGGGGGGCAGGGGGTAAGAGAGGCAGAGAGTGGTGAGGTAGTGATAGGTAAACACAGGTAGAGGGTACAGCCTGATTGGTCAGTGGGAGAAATGAATCCTGTTGGTAGCTGGAAGGAACGATCAGTCAGGGGAATGAAAGGCAGGACGAGGTGCTGGAAAGGTAGTCGGGGATGGGAAGGCAGATTATTAGAAACTGGAGAACTCAAATTTTGACTCCTCCAGCCTGAAGGGTGACCAGGCAGAAGTTGAGGTGTTGTTTCTCCAATTTGCATTAGGTATTTAAATGTACAAGTAATGGGATATTTGGAAAATCAAAACATAATCCATTTCAATCTGCATGATTTTATGAGAGGTAAATTACATTTGACTAATTTGCTAGAATTCTTCAAGATATAACAAAAAGTAGATAATGGAGGTGCTATTAATGAAGTATATTTGGACTTCCATAAGGCATCCAATAAGATGCCACATAAGAGGTTAATACCGCATGGGGTTAAGAGTAATATATCAGCTTGGATAGAGGATGGGTTAACCAACAGAAAGCATGGAGTCAGGATATACAGAGGAACCTCGATTACCTGAAGAACATGGTGGAAGTATTTTGTTCAGTTAAATCGAATTCCCGGATAATCAAATGCCGGATAATCATTTCGTCAAGCATCGGAACCTTGCAAACTTGCTGGATAATCAAATTCTGATGAATCATGGTTCCTCCGAATAGGTCTTTTTCTGGATGACAAGCTTAACTAATGGAGTGGCACTAGGTTCAGTTCTTCAGCCCAACCATTTATAATCTATATTCATGACTAAGATGCAGAGGTAGAATGCACTATAGCCAGATAACAAAAATAGGTGGAAAAGAAAAGAAAATTGCAATGACAAAATAAGAAAGTTACAATTGGAGATGGATAGGTTAGGTGAATGGGCTAAAATTTGACAAATTGAGTTTATAAAATTTGATAGATAAGTGAGAAGTCATCTATTTTGGTTGGAAGAATAAAAAAATGCAGTGTGTTATCCAAATGGAGAGAAACATCAAGGTGCTTCCATGCATAGGGATTGGAGTGTGCTCGTGCAAGAGTGTAGCAAGTTAGTATGCAGGTACAACAGGTAATAAGAGAAGGGAAATATTTTTTTAAAATGAAATTGAACTTAAAAGCAGTTAAGTTGTTAACAAATTAATCATTAAATAGACTGTCTTCCCTTAAAAAAAAATCTCTGCTGACTATTCTTGATTACTCCTTGCCTCTGTCAGTTTATCCTATCACTCTGAATTGATTCCAGTAATTTGTCATCTCTTGACGTTAGACAGATGATCCTGTATAATTATTGGTCTGTCCCTCACTCCCTTTTTAAACAAAGCTCAATCTTTAGCAGTTCTCCAGTCCTCTGGCACCCGCATCTTTTTCCAGTAAGGATCGGAGAAAGAAATCATCAAATTTTCCACTATTTCTTCCCTGATTTCTTTTATCATCCTGAGGTACATTTTCATCTGACCTCAGTGATTTATCCATGTTTAATTATGCTAATCTCATTAATATTTCTTCTTGCTGATTTTTATTAAATTGCTGTAATTGTATATGCCATTGGTGACATGGCATCTGGAGTACTGCATACAGTTTTGCTTGTTACTTGAGAAAGGATGTAATTGCATTGGAAGTAATTCAGAGAAGTTTTTCTAGATTAATTTAAGAGATGTGAGACCTGCCTTATGAGGAGAGTTCTAACAGTTTAGGCTGACGCTCACTAGCATTTAGAAAGATGAGAGGAGATTTCATTGAGGCCGCTAAATTTTATGTTATATTCAAGGGACAGTTTCAAGTTGTTCAAATTAAAAATATTCCAATAAACAAAAAAGGATAGGACAACCAAATCTCAGCCCTTTGGATGTCAAGGATCTTTCAAAGTAAGAAAAGCTTTGTACAATGCCAAGACCTTAGAAGTATAGAAAGCAGAGATGAGTTTGGAAGTTCCTGGGGTGGAATCAGAAAGGAAGTTAAGAAAGCAAAGAGAAGGCACGAAAACATATTGGCAAGCAAAATCAAGACAAGCCCAAAGATGTTTCATCAATAAATTAAAAGTAAAAGGATAACTAAGAAAAAAGGCATCACAAAAGAGCAAAAAGATAACCTATGAACAGAGGTGGAAGATGTCAGTGCATTGAGCAAAGGAGTTGGAAAGTCATGTCATGGCCGTCTAGGACATTGGTTAGGCCACATTTTGAAAACTGCATTCAGTTGTAGTCTCCCTGCTATAGGAATGATATTGTGAAATTTGAAAGGGTTTAGAAACAATTTTCAAGGTTGTTGCCAGGGTTGGATGACTTGAGCTATCGGGAAAGGCTGAATAGGCTGGGCTATTTTCCCTGAAGTGTCGCAGATGGAGGGATGACTTGGTAGAAGTCTATAAAATCATTAAGGGCATGGTTAGGATAAATAGACATGGTCTTTTTCCTAGTGTTGGGGATTCCAAAACTAGAGGGCTTAGGTTTAATATGAAAAGGTTTAAAAGGGATCTGCTATTGTTCATGCAGAGGGTGGTGCATGTACAGAATGAGCTGCCAAAGAAAGTGGTGGAGGCTGTTACAAATACAACATTTAGAAGGCATCTGAATGGGCATACAAATAGGAAAAGTTTCAAGGGATATTGGGTCAAATGCTGGCAAGTGGACCTAGATTAGTTGAAGATGTCTGGTTGGCATGGACAAGTTGGACAGAGGGTCTGTACAGCTCTATGACTGTATGACTCTACGTTGGTACGATTCTTAAGAACTACTTGAATTGTCTTCAAAGAACGGATTGTCCACAGATCTCTGAAGGTAACAGGACAGATCAAGAAGGTGTTTAAGGTGGCATATGAAATCCTTACGATTATAGCTAAAGAACAAAGTAGAAAAGCAGGGAGATCATGATGGAACTATATAAATCATTAAGCAAGCACAATTTGCCTCGTATGTGCAAATATTGTCACCTCATCACAGTAAGCATGTAATTGCACTTGAGAGAATACAGAGAAGACTAATTAGAATGTCACCAGAACTGGAAATTGCAGCAGTGATAAAAAGGTTGGAAATGCTGAAGTTGCTATCCTTGGTACTCATGGTGAACAGAATAATTGTTTGAAATAGCAAAAGTCGAGAGGGGCCTGGGTAGAGGAAATGGATAGTTCCTATCTATCTTACCAAAGAGGTTATTGACCAGGGACAAAGGTTTAACCTGATTTTAAATCAATCATGGGATTGGTTCTTTGCTGGCTAGGCAAGCATTAATTGCCCATCCCTAGTTCCCATTTAGAAGCTATTGTTGAGTTCCATTTTAAAACCATCGCAATCCATTTGGTATAGGTATACTCAAAGTGCTGTTCGGGATAGAACTCCTGGATTTTGACTCAGTGACACTGAAGGAACGACGACCTTTTTACAAGTGTCATTTTAAACCCTTGAGCCAGACTTACTGATCTTTCTGGTAAGGTTAATAGACCTTTGCTAATCTCTCTAGCCAGGCCCCTCAATTTTGCCCATCTCAATTAAACTTCCTCTTGACATTCTCTGCCAAGAAGAGCAATTACAAAATATCTAATCTTTTCTCATAGCTGCATTTTCAAATTGTAAATCTTCTCTGTCCACTGTCCAGTTCAATTATGTCCATTCTGTAAGTGCACAGAGCAATCGTTGTGGCCCAACTAATGATTTACACAGCTGCATCATAACCTTCCTGCTCTTACACTTTATACCTCAGCTCAAAGAAATGGATTTCATAAGCCTGGAAGAAAGATCATAAAGGAGATGAGGAAACATGTTTTTATCCAGAAGCTGGTAGGCATGTGGAACTCTGTCTAGAACAGTAACAGAAGCAGGAACCCTCAATTTTTTTTTTTTACAAAAAAGATGCCTAGACATGTTTCTCAAGTCTGCAACCTGCATGGTTATGGACCAAATGCTGGCAAGTAGAAGGAGGCTGGATGGCTTGGCTAGTGGCTTCTTTCTGGGCCATAAAATTTCTATGCTTCTAGTGAAGATGTCTTTGCAAGGTTACTGGACTTAGTAAGCACCTGTTATAGAAGGAGTATAAAATTAGTGTGAAACAAAAAATGGACTGTAAATGGTCCTATAAGTTTGTAAGAAGGAAGCCATTTGCAAAAATGCATATAAGTGCATTAGAAGCAAATTCAGAGAATTTGAATTGGGTGTCAGTCTTCATGGAGGAAAACATTTTAAAAATCTACAAAAACTAATGGAGATCTAAGACTAGTATAAACAAAGGAACTTCAAGATATGAGTATTGGTTAAGAAAATACAAAAGAAATTTATGGGTCTTAAAGTAAATAAATCTCCCGGACCTCATGATCTATGTCAGAGTGTTGAAATGATTGATTATATG
Source organism: Chiloscyllium plagiosum (assembly GCF_037043375.1). Taxonomy (NCBI): domain Eukaryota; kingdom Metazoa; phylum Chordata; class Chondrichthyes; order Orectolobiformes; family Hemiscylliidae; genus Chiloscyllium; species Chiloscyllium plagiosum. Next base: position 51,511,129 of record NW_028270151.1, read on the forward strand.
GATAGTAGATACATTGGTGGTCATTTTAAAAATCTATAAAGAGTCTGGAATGCATCCTGCAGATTGGACGGTGATAAATGGAACGACGCTATTGAGGAAGGAGGGCGACAAAAAATAGGGATCTGCAGAACCCATTGGTCATGGGAAAAATCCTAGAAACTAAATAATGTGATAACAAGACATCTAGAGAAAAATGGCAGAAATGGTAAAAAGGAAATTGTGTTTTAACAAACCTGCTGGAGTTTTATTAAGGATTGAATCACCAGAGCAGAAAAGGGAGCTTTTCAGGGGGTGCATTCCCACTGTGATGGGAAGAATGTGCTAGGATGAGACCCATCACTCCAAGAGTCACACCATTCATGAGAATGTTTTGATTCCATCACCAAAATGGCCATTTGTTGCCCTTTGTACTGCTAGCCAGAATAAAGATACTTTCACTAGGTTTCTTTAATGAACTTAAAAAATAATTATAAAACCAAAAATGAAGTTGCAAAATTGAGTACAGTCAAAGATATATCATCTGGAATTAGCACTACATCCTCTTTTTAATGACAACACAAGCATACATACACAACACAAAAGGCAACAAAGACATTGCAGAGACACTATGTTCTAAAGGGCAAAATAAAAACTTCAACTTTATTTACTGAAAACAAAGGGTAGAATGTCAGATTCTCACAATCCATCAGGTTTCTTGTTTGTGAAACTGAATTGCTGGCAGCTGTATACAGATATATGATCTTCCAAGCAAGCTTCACTTTGGCTAGAAATTGAGCTGGATCCAAGTGGTTGGAGAATGATCATAGTTCAACTTCTCAAGCTTTACAAGGTTACTAAATACTGAGATATGGGAACTTTGTCAGATTTCTAATCACTTCAACCAAGAAAAAGAGAGCAAGTGAGAATTTCAACTTTAGAGCAAGGTTTGGAAGGTCTTCTTTCTTCTGACTCCCTGGATTTTGAACTACAAACAATGATTGGATAGGGTTCCAAGGTATTCAACACAGACTCCACAGTCTCTTTCAAATCTAGTTTTCCAGCAATTAAGGACAGTAAAGCCCAACTCATAATTCCCTCAAAGTTTTGCTTGGCTATTTTTCCAAAGTCATTTGACATATTATAATTAGCAGGTGGAATACAACCCACATTAAACTTGACCCCATTTCTTAGTAAAGGCCCTGTTCAATCCAGAAAGTATCCAAACAGTTCAATATCTTCCAGATGTACATATTATCCATACAGGTAAATATGTAGCCCCAATTGCTTTCAGAAAGGTCCCACACGAGAGGTTAGTGAATAAAATTAGGGTGCATTGGATTGGGGGGGAACATATGGACATATGGTTAATGGACAGAAAAACAGACTGCATGAATAATTGGGTCATTCTCAGGTTGGCAGGCTGTGACAAGTGGGGTGCCTCAACGATTGGTGCATGGGTCCCAGCTCTTCACAACCTCTATCAATGATTTGGATACAAGGATGAAATATAATATTTCCAAATTTGCAACCAATACAAAACTAGGAAGGTCAGGTGCAAAGATGCTTTGAGGGATTTCAAATAAACTAAGTGAATGACCAAAAATTTGGTAGATGGAAAAGAATGTTGAAAGATGGGAAGATAACCACTTTTAGAAGTAAAACAGAAACACGGCATCTTTCTTAAAATGGTAAAGTATTTGAAAGTGGTAATGGCAAAGGGACCTAAAGCCCTCATTCAGAAGTAACTGAAATATAAAACACAAGGACAGCAAGTGATTAAGGTGGCAAATGGTAGGCTGGCCTTTATTATAAGAGCATTTGAGTAATGGAGTAAAGATGCCTTATTACAATTACATAGAATCTTTGTGAGGCCACATGCGCAATATTGTGTACAGTTCTGGTCTCCTTGCCCATGAAAAGATATATATGCCATTGAGGACAAGTGACAAAATTAATTCTGGGATGAAAGAATTATCCTGGGAAAAATATTAACCATATTTGAGTTTTATTCTCTACAGTTTAGATGAATGAGAGATGATCTCAAACAAAATTCTTACAGGGATGTACAGGGTAAGTAGGAGTTGGATGTTCATGATTGAGGGGCCTCGAAGCAGAACGGACAGTCTTAGCAAAATGAGGCAAGCCATTTAAGACTCTGAAAAGAGGAATTTCTTACTGAAAGCATTGCAAACTCCTTGAAATCCATGAACCCAGAGATCTATAGAAGCATTGTCGTTGAGTATGTTCAAGAAAGAGATTGCTAAATTTCTACACATTGAAAAAAATATGAATGAGTTTGTGCAAAATAAGTTCAAATTGACAACCCTAATTTCATTGAATAGTGCAGCAGTCTCAAAAGGCTGAAGGGCCTCCTCCTCCTATTTTTTAATGTGCTATGTCTCTGTATCTGATACTTGCTTGTCAGTCTGGTTTTATTCATATTGGTTTGCTAGGCTATTTGGGAGAGTAACTAGGTGTTAATCACATTACTGCTTATGTTGTGTTGCAAAGGACAGACTGGGTGTTATGCAGCCTGTTTGAAAGAAAGACATAAAATGGCTGACAAGGGATATGTCAAATTAAACAACTGGCTCCAGCATTAAGACACAAAATGGTCAGCAAGGGATATATAGAATTAAACAGCCTGCTCCAGCATTTAAGTGAAACATAATGGTACTTTTGAATAGGGCTACTCCAAGGTGAATGGGAGGCCCGACAAGCAATCAGCTGAGACAGTTTGATAAAAGGATGCCTAAGGATAGACAAGTGATTGATTCCATTCTCATTAATGAAACAATATTGTCCAATTGGGGGAAATAGCACCCATTAGAACAAGGAGTGTAAATCTCAGTCCATGAACAAGTCAGCTTAACTCGTTAAGCAGCTATGAAAACAATAGGTAAGGTTATTTTGTCATAATTAGTCATTTCTTTGAAGTTATTAACAGTATTAAGAAATAGGTTCAAGTTAAAGATTCTTCAGATAATCAGAAATAGATTTCAACATAAGGATAGATACACATATAACCAAAGTATCATAGAAACATTAGGAGAAAGAGATTTAAACCTAGATGTGAAAGTTAATTAATCTCAAGAAACACTTTCTTTATCTCTAAAACGATGCCCAACATGTCCTGAACAAAATATATTGTTCCCAATTTATTAGTTTTAAAAAAAGCTAACATAGAAGTAGCTGTATAACTTTACTCTTCGTAACAAACTTTATAACAGAAATTAATATTACAAATCTTATATCAATTTGTTAAAACCAACTCTCTTGTAATTGAGACAGTGGAAAATAATGAAGAGTAACAGAATTTGACAGAGATAGCACATGAAATACAACAAATAACAGAATTTAAGCAATCCTTAGAGATATGCAAGTCTGAGACAGACCCAAAGGAGTATAAGCAGTAACTTTGGAATGCAAATTACGAGGATGCATAGAAATATCTGAAGGCCTGGAGCTTACAATGTCTGTTAAACACCATGAGATCATGGGAATCTGGGGCTGTTCACTAGAATGCCTATCATTAATGATGATGTTTCACAGGATTGGATGTATGGAATAAAGGGAAAGGACAGTGACCACACTGTATGTAATTATTATAACAATGTATAAAAATGCTGTATTTCACAATAAAAATCAGAATGTGTCATTGACCTCTCTTCCAATCTGAGCTGCAGATTAAGAGAACAACTGTGTTCTCATGTCAAAGCCAAATTCAGGGAAGATTCTTTGGCCCTCTCCCTACACTAACCGGGGTGGGGAGGGAAGTGGGAGGGGGAGGGGGAGGGGGAGGGGGAGGGGGAAGAGGGGAGGAAGAGTGGGGGGGGGGGAAGAGTGGGGGGGTGGGGGGATGGGGGGATGGGGGGGAAGAGTGGGGGGGATGGGGGGGGAAGAGTGGGGGGGATGGGGGGGAAGAGTGGGGGGGGGGGAAAGAGTGGGGGGGGGGGGGGGGAGAATTGAAGCCAATTCCACATTATTTTGTTGGATTTAAACCTGTGCTTAGGCCACAAGTTCAAGACTGGATTATTAATCTAGCAATATAATACTATGCTAGCGTGTCTTGTTTAAAATCAATGGGAAGTATTAAATGGTCAGTAGACTCAAGTACAACGTCAGTTAATAAGATGTTATCAAAAGGTACTCGAGTGAAATCAATGGAGCGTAAAATTGGGTGGAATGTAAAGTAGGGGTTGAACCTGAATTTACCACATGCCTTCTAGGCAGCTAAGGTTACAATTACGCCTATGAATTTTATTTAGAACATAAATTTAACATTCTTGTTGTATACAATGTAAATGAAACATCTGCTTCTATTAAGCGCAAAATAGTTTGAATAACTCCCTTTCCAATATTTGTAATAATCAATTAGTGCTGCCCAAACAAGATATTTTTATTAATTCACATGAGACTGTGAGAATGAGACTGAAGTTGTGCTCAAAATGGCCATGAAAGACTGTCACCCAAGGCCACGATCAGGAGACTCAAAGCGTTAGCAGATCCAAGCCAGATTTACATTTTTCCGGTGATCCGATATTTCCATTTAGAGTAGCAGAAGGGTGAGGGAAGACAGGAGAAAAAGTTTTGGAGAAGAAAACAGTGCAAGTTCTGAGGTAGTATAAACCAACTGCCTAGATGCAGCATGACAAATGAGCATTCAGCAGAGTCACAGAAAATTTTGTAAAACTGAGCAGAATACATAACTTTCTGCACAAATTCTACTGAACTGTAAGGACCAGTCATTAAGCTATTCAATGTCTGAGAGCACTAAACATTCTTCTCCACCATCCCTGGTTCTCCAATCATGTTTGGAATGAATGTTTTTGCAGCTTATGATAATGGCGTCAATATAGTAACAGCTCTTGCGAGGTGTCAACAAAGAAGTTTTCTGAAATTGTAGTTAATGCTTTTCTCTAAACTACACCAGATAACATGTCGATCAAAGCTGTGAGCAGAACATATTTTTTAAAACTCAGAGTTTTAGCCTGTGTTTTTTGTTACATTTAAAAGACTGAGAATTTAAAATCTTCAGATCATGAAACTTAAATAGGCCTCATCTACTCCATTAATTTTCAACTCCTGCTTTGTGGGTTATTCCGATTTGAACAGTGAAGATGGGGTCATTTTGAATTTGGAACTAATTTCAAATTGCCATGCTTAGTCTAACTTTCCTGCTTGAATGAATCACAGTCTGCCAACTCCTTTCCGCATGCAAAACTGCAATATATCAGAAGTTGAGCAGGACCACCATCTTCAGGCAAGTTCCGTCAGATTTATTAAATGTCTCCAGTTGAGCCAGCATTATGAAATTCAGATGCTCAATATTTTGGAATCCATTACATTTTTTGAGCTGCCGATGGAACAACATGAAGTTATGGACCATGTAATTTTTTTTCCCACAATCTGGTGTACTCTTGATTGAAATACTTATTTGATTGCCTAACATTTTCTAAAAATATTACATTACACTGTTGCCACAGATTATGCAGTGTGAAGCTAAAGGTGTAAAACAGTTTCTTTGACTTTATTGTTTCTAAGTCAAAGACTTACAATGTTCATTTGTTGTGACGAAAATCCAAAACTTCAACTGTCCTCACCCTTTTCCTGCTGCTCTGATTCATTCTTCTGATGTTTTTTTACATCGCAAGTTTTAGTTCAAAATGGTACAAATATGCTAGAATTGTCAGATGACAAAATGAAGCACAAAACTGTACATTACATATGTAAGATAACATTACACACCAAGCATTTGTTGGTTGATTTCATTGCACAAAGGTAAGCAAAGGTTTATAGAGTACTCATTATTTAATAGATAAATCATGTGACTAAAAATGATTTGATTTCGACCAAAAGTATTTGTTTAAAGCTCCAGAACAAATACTACATTTATAATAAACATTGATTCAAAGCTTAATTGTTGACTATGTTAGGCTAGAAATAACAACAGCGCAAGTAATGAACATTTCGCATACAAAGCAGCATATCCGAACATCAAGTTCTGAACAATTGTCCCTTTGCACTGCTGAGTCACCAATTTAATGTCACTCAGAATTTGACGATCAATAAGACAATAATAGCAATCTAGAACCGAAGTATTAACTCAACTTACATCTGTCTGGAACCAACTATTTCACTTTAGAGGACGATTGGGAATGAAGCCAGATTTTTAACAAATTTTTGAGGGCATTACACTGCTCAATATCTATGGCTATCACTTCATCCTCGTGAATCATTAATAACACTATAGTGACACTGCAGCTGATCTTAATAAAAATCCAAAAATCTTACCACATCTCACATTTCATCCTTTCAGCAGCATACTTCAGATATATTGTAAGCACAGAAATGCTCCACAGAAGATGCAAATACTATTCACCAAAGAATTTGACCTGAATCACCAAGGAAGCACAGTCTTACCTAAAACACCAAGCCGGTAGTTGACAGTAATGACTATGACATTGCCATAACTTGCAAGTACACTTCCATCAAGTATATTTCCAGTGCCCTCCATGTATGATCCACCATGGATGAAGACCATAACAGGTTTAGGTCCACTATCTCGAATATCTGAAAAATGACACATAATTCAAAAGGTTTGGAACCAGAAAGACGGATCGTGTAAGAAAATTGCTCATTTTGTAATAATGAGAAGTTTGCTTAAAGGAGACAGGAAGTCAAAGCATTTTGACTTGGACTCATCAAGGCAGTGATACAAGAAACAGACTTGAGAAAATGGACACCAATTTATACAGCATGAGAAGACGGTGCTGATTAGCTGGGCCATTGTTGTCAAGGAGATGCAACAACAACAGTTAGCTGTCAATCTTAGCTCTCAAGCTAGGCACATAGACTCTGACAGGTCAGGACATTGCTACTGGAATGCTGCATGTCTCCTTTTAGCAATGTTAAAGTTCTATACACTAAGCAATTATTAATTTAAAAGCTGTGTGGTATCTAACCTTTTTTTAAAACGTGCAGTATGTTTCTCAAGCAAATGTTTATGGATAATTTTATTAATAATCCGTCAAAGCACTTTTTTCTAATGTTGCATTATGATTGATTTTAGGAGCTAGTGACACTCAATTTAAAATGTTATTAATGAACAAGCAGTGCTTTACTAAAAGTAATTAGCATATACATTGCAATATTTGGAATTGTGTCGGATTTGACAACAGAAATAAGTCCTAAAGTTAATGTGATCATATGTATAAGCAATGAGGTACAATCCTTATTCCAAATAGAATATATGGAAATGATAATGATGGCACGGTAGCAGAACAAACTACTCCAATCTACACAAATACAGATGATGGCTTCTTTAAACTAATTTCCCTACAATTACTTCATAAGTTAACTAAAACAGTATTGATCACTAAATTGCATTCTACTTAACTTAAGAGTGCTAAGATCCTTCTAATTAACAGTCAGGTGACTTTATAGATAGATTAAAATACAAATCAAACAAGTGTGTTTATTACTTTTAAAGAGATAATGCTCCACCCAAATTAAAGTAGACCCAAACTTACGAAAATATTTAAAAGATGCCACACATATGACTGATTACACAGCACAGAAGTACATTGATTACAATGATGCAATATGGTAAATAGTTTCTTTCAGTTAATTCATCAAATTTCTTAAGATTAGTTATGCTTAGAAAGACACCTGCTGTTCTCCTGATGATGGATGACAGAAGCATGTTTCTGCTGTGAAACATTATTATTATATAATATTGTACTGGAAATGGTGCATTTTCATTAAAGTATACTGCAAGATCACAGCAGCAGTATGGGTGACAATATAAAGAAAGAAAATTTGAAAATATAAACAACAGATTCCACTTATGTAGGAGAAATGAAAAGGAAGCAAGCAAACAGTGAACACTGGAGGAAAATGTATGAAAAGTCGAGACAGTTGAGTCGGATATCAAGAGCTCATTGAAATAAAAGGTTTGAGGAGAGATTTAAACATAGTGAAAGGTTGCAAGGAAAAGGAAACTAGCCTGAGAGTTCTTAAGCAGAAGTGTAACAGCTCGATGCATTGCCACCAATGGTGCAGTGGATCTCAGTGATATAAGGCAGGCTGAACAATTGCCAAATTAGGTGGAAGCATGCAATACAGGAATATGAATCCATCTGTAAAAATTCTGAAATAAGCTCACAGATGCACAAGTTGGACATAGAGACTTTGGGAGTGGTGGTAATATGAAGTTTTCCTGAGAGTGCAGGCTGACACATTGAAACCTGCATTGTTGAGGCACAAAAGCCTCCTGGCAGAGCATTAGAAACGTCAATCTTTACTGTGCTAAAGTAATCATTTAAAGTTTTGGTCGTAGCTTAATGAGTCAGAGAGGCAACTGGAGAAAGTAGCAAGCTACTTTGGACTATTTGAGGACATAGAAAGGTGGAGTTGTCGAACATCAAAATTTGATAAAAACCTGTACAACCATATAATCTACATTCTGTTCCTGATCTTAATATGCTTGTATCATATATGGGTGCAGCATTGCTGCGAGAAGCCAATAGGCAACGTACAATCAAATTGGAATTTACATATCTGAAAGCTATTATAAAGAAAGCCAACGGTTATTATATGATACAAAATACGTACATCTTAATGCTATATCTAACTATACATAATGGTGGTCCTTTTCCACATGTCCAGCACTCTAATCTCTCCAACAAATATAGGAGAGATTTAAAAAGATCTTTGCTTGAGAAGCACTTAGATTTGAAATAATTAACCCTATGTGAAGAATAAAATAGTACAGATCTATAAATTGATAACATTTATAGGTGGCTGTGACATAACTCAAGAAGAAACCATATGCACCTGATCGGTTAGTCTAGTATCTACAAAAATTAATATGAAGGCATGCATTAATGCTAGCAGAAATATAATACTACTTTAATATGCTAAATGATATGATTTCTGAGCTGATACCACGTAAGGACCTAACACTTACATCAACATAAATGAGTGTTTAAAAAGAATTGTTCAAATAGTGATTCGTGGAGGCTTTTTTTCTAAATTGCTATACTCAAGTAATGTGGAAGAATAATTTTAAAGCATTTAAGTAAAAAAATGATAAAATGTCAATAACAAGCAATAAGACAAAAAGTTTGAAAACTAAGTGCTAAAAATCTGCACTTCAAAAATGCATTAAAAATGTATTTTCAGAGGGACGAAAAATTTAGACAGTCATTGTCATGCATATTGGTTTGGCGTCAAAAAAAAATACCTTCATCTTCTGCGCCATCATTATCACCTAAATCATCAGCCTGTTTCTTTGCAAGGGGACCTAGGATTAAAAATGAAGAAAATGGAGGAAAAACGAGAATTCAAGAACATACAAGACTTCAGAAGATCTAGAAAATATTGTTTTAAAACATTTCTTGAAAAATTGAAATGTAAAACGCATTTGTTTAAAAAATAAAGTATCTGAAAATATATAAAAAGATAAAAAATTAAAACACTTCACATATTTAAGAAGTTGAGTTACATTATAAGTTTTTCAACCATTATGTATAGAAAATATTATGCACCAAATACAAAAAGTCATATTATATCAGTATACCCACCATTTCAAGAAAAAAAATTTCAAATCCTTTCTTAATAATTAACCTGTTCGACCCATTACACAGGTCGCAATATCAAAAGTCTCAAGTTTCTTTACATCAATTAACTATTTTCTCATTCTGAAAGTAATATATATAGCTCTCAAATAACTTTTAAATGCAGTTCACAAAATGCAGAAGAGAAACCTTTTCACCAGAGATTTTTCCAGAAATAAAAATATGGAATGCAATGCAAAGAAGGGTTTTTGAAGCCATCACCTTGTGATGTTTACTAGCCAAAAGCAAAAAACATCCAAATTAATTTGGGTAGGAATCTTTCTCAAAGTTATTATCTACATTTAACCTTTCCTAAATATGTTTCCTCTGCATTGTAGTGCATCATTAACTTAGAATATAATAATTTTGATTGAAATTAAAGTGAAATGATTTGAACATGTTATCGACTATAAAATCAAAAGAATTCAATATATTAATATCAAGTCTATATTAAATGTCAACCAAAATTCTTAAAATTAATTATATACCTTTTGAAGGTATATGTAGTAATAACATTTAAATTAGATAACATAAAGTCACAAATTACATAATGTATGAGTCAAGGATCACAACGACAACAGACATTGAATAAGCAGTATATATGTAGATCATAGATTTGTACCTGAATGTAAACTTTTTTTTATTTAATTTCATCTCTTTACTTTAATAATTATTTTTAGATATTGTCCATTAGCAGAAAGTTAAAAACTTATGGAAACTCATTTTTTCCTGTAGCAGAGTATACATTTTATAACATTTAGAGATGCAATACAAGCACTTATAAACTTTCAGCAGCCGGAACAGGATACAATACACACCAACAAGCATTTTAGTGTCAAGCAAGCTCTAATGGGAACAATCACAGTGTGTCCAACAACATTCTTACAGAAAATACTTCTAACAAATAAGTTAAATGCTCATGCTGGGTAAGTATCAATGTTTTTTGCATGCACTGAAAGGAAGGATAATTAGGAACAATGAACATGGATGGCAAGATGAAACAGCGAGAACAAATCTTGAAGATTGAAAGTGCAAATTTTGTACGTTTTTCTTGATAAAACGTTTCACTGATTTTTGATTTCCTGTGATACTTCTGAACATTGATCAAAAGTACAACATTGACATCCTTTGCCTCCTATTTTTGTCAAAACTGTATCACGAACAACTATTTTGAGTGCACAAATATGCTTTAAATATGATTAAATGTATAAAGTTCAAGATCCCAAACAAATACAATAATGTTTAAAGTGCCTTCTGCAATGGCTTAAATGACTGTCGTACTCAAAAGCACCATTTTTGGGCAAAGAATAATTTTGGTGTTTTTCACAGTACAAAAGTTAAAACAATTAATATTCTTTATAGAGCAAATTAAAAAAATTGCTAGTTAGATAAATTATGAAAAATGTCTAAAATTTTAGGAGGACATTGTAACATAAACACATACAAGTGACTGACTAGCCTTTCAGTTTTCAAAGGACTTCTTACAGGGACAGTTGCAAGTTCAGGCAGTTATATCTTATTTCCAAGTATTCAAGATTCTTCGTGCAAGGTCAAAATCTGATCATCTTAATGGTGCAGCGAATTGATTGAAAGTTGAATAAGTATCTAAAGGTGCAGCAACGGTAATGGTGGTGGTGGTGGTTTGAGGGGACTGCAAAATTACATCATCTATAAACTGGTAACAGCTTTCTATCAATGTCTTGAAATTATAATCACAGTTGACTTCTTTGTAGAATTCATTACTACTTCTAAGACATATCTAAGTTGAATTTTCATAAGACTAGAAACTTCATATATTCATACAAACACTTAAGAAATCAAACATTTTCAGTACTGGACTTAAAATAATTTCAGCTCAACATACTCTGCAGTCATGTTAAAATGCATCTATGATGTATACATAATCCTGTCAGTTCACATTATACCACATAACGTCAAACAATTGTACTGCTATTAATAATTATCAATAGCTGAATATGGGTCAGATATTCTGGAGACAGACATGTGACACAAGACGAACATTAGGATCATGTGGAAGTCCTGACATATTGAACTCCCAGGAAATTGTCCAGGAAGCTTGAAACACTGATAGTAAATTCTTCTGTTACCCCAAAACTATTTGCAGAAGTATCCAACACTGATCTAAACTTCGAGACTTCACAATATTACCACCCAACTGTTTGTAGATTTTTTTAAATGTTCTCATGTGTGCATCACTGACTGGTCAGCATTTATTGTCCATCACTAGTGGCCTTTATGAAGGTGGTGGTGAACTACCACTTTGAGCTGCTGCAGTCCATGTGCTGTAGGTAGACTCGAGGAGGAGGACGAAGAAGAGGATCAAAGATTTTGGCACAGTGACACTGAAGGAACAATGATATATTTGCAAGTCAGATGGTGAGTGACTGGAAGGGTGGTGGTTCCATGTATCTGGTATACTTGTCCATCTAGATGGAAGTGGTTGAGAAGTTAAATGGTGCTATCACTGGGTAAAAATCATGGAAATTCCTTCTTATGGGCTTTGCGAATCCACCTGGATTTCTCAATCTGCCAGCTATTCAAGGGATTGGGTAGTTGTCAGTGTGGTGCCAGTCAAGCAGACTGCTTTGTCCTGGATGGTACCAACCTTTGAATGTTGTTGGAGCTGCATTCATCCATGAAGCAGGGAGTATTCTATCACACTCCTCATGCGTACCTTTTCAATGATGAACAGGCTTAGGTGTGTCAGGACGGAAGTTACTCACTGCAATATTCCTCGCCTCTGACCTGCTGTTGTAGCCATCGAATTAATTGTGTTTCCGATGAATGTGATAGATGCAACTTTTATGGGATACAGCTATTGCTGGCAAAGCTTGCATTTATTTCCTAAACCTTAGTTGTCCTTGGAAAGATGTTGATCTTGAACCACTGCAACCCATGATGAGCAAGTTTACCACAGTGCAGGTACGGGGTGGGGAGGATTAAAAGATTTGATCTCTATGATACGGAAGTAACAGTAATATATTTCTAAGTCTGGATGACACGTGACTTGGAAGAGAACTTCCAGGTAAAGATGTTCCAAAGTTTTTATTCTTCTGGGTCATAGAGGTGGTGGGTTTAAAGAGTGTTGTTAATAATGACTTACTAATGCACATCAAATAAATGGCACTACCATTCTATGTCTGTGGTGAAGGACTCAATTGAATCTTCTTTCACCACATTCTCAGGCAGGGCATTCTACCTCTTAACAACTCGCTACATAAAATGAATTTTCCTCATGTCACTGATGCTTCATTTATTCAATCCCCTTAAACTGGTGCCCTCTAGTTCTCAAACCTCTTGCAAGAAGAACAGCATCTCTTCATCTACCTCCTTAGACCTCTAATTATTTTGGACATCACCATGAAATCTCCTCATAATCTTCACTTCTCTAATGAAAATAGACCCACTTCTCTAATTTATCAAAATAGATGAAATTCATCATCCCTGGAATCCTTACAAATCTCTTTTCCCCGTTCCTTCCCATCCTCCACAAAGAGTGGTGCCCAGAACTGGACACAATACTTTGGTTGAAGTATATCTTACGATGATACTCAGTGCTCCTATTTATAAAATCTGAGACCCTGTATGATTTCTTGTCAGTTTATTTTATCAACTTCTCCTGCGCTTTTAATGATTAGTGTACAAATATCCAGAGATCCCTCCTGGAGACCCTTTACAATTATAACAGTATTTGGATTGACTCTTGTTCTTCCTACCAAAATGAATTTTCTTGCATTTCTTGGTATTGAATTTCAATTTCCATGTGTCCACCTTTCCACCAGCCTAAGTCATTCTCAAGTTTAACACTATGGTCTTCACAGTTTACAATACACCAATACTTCAGAAAATTTTGAAATGATGTCTTATGCACAATTTTAACCAATATTCCAACAGTCTAACTGCTGGATTCACCATGGCTCACTGCAATTTCCCTCATTCAATCTTCTGCTCTTCACCTCATCAATTATTTTCTTGTGTGCTTTGATGTCCTTATTGTAAAATTGCACAGCAGGTGAGGTGTTTGTTGCTGCCAGAACTTCTGGCAACCATACTGCTGGCATCATATTTAAAGCTCAGCTGCACATGACTCCATACAAGGTAGTCACGAACTGCGCTTCACACCGTGTCACTGAGGTTGAATCGTTATCAGAGATTACATGACCCAAAAAGGCATCTTAACTCCCTCCTTTGCTCACAGTGATCTACAGAATGGTGGAGAGGAGGGGAGTGTTTTATCTCACACACTAGCAAAAGAGGCCATGCCAGAAGATCCAGTGTGCCACGACTGAGTTACTAGCCTGTGGCAGTGCTGTGCCTAGTATAATGCAGAATGTACAGCAGTGCAGAAAGAAAGATCATGATTTTCAGCACTCCACAATCATAAATGCCACCACCTACGCTCTGCTACCTCACATTCTCAAACCACCACTCAAACTCTGTAACTGCACTTGTATTCGCCAACTTGTATATCTCAGTATTGAATGAATCACATGCACTCAATAGCTTTCACCTACTTCAACTTCAAACTATGAATTTTTACTTCCCTCTGCACTTTCTAATCAATGAGGAAAAAGTGAGGACTGCAGATGCTGGAGATCAGAGCTGAAATTGTGTTGCTGGAAAAGCGCAGCAGGTCAGGCAGCATCCAAGGAACAGGAGAATCAACGTTTCGGGCATAAGCCCTTCTTCAGGGCTTCTTCAGGGCTCCCTTCTTTCTAATCAACCACAGGATCCATTGCTCCTACTTCGAGCATTTGATCCCTCCCTTTGTCACACTGTAAGAACATTTGCAAATGCTCCAACCCCACCACAAACTGGAGGGATGGCAGACATAAGGCTTCGATCACCACCTGAGGAGAAAATACTCCAGCTGGCTAAAAAAGAATACGCCCGTTCATGTTGGGATAGAAGATAGAACATAGAACAATAAAGCACAGGAATGGGCCCTTCAGTCCACAATGTTGTGCCTAACATGATGCCAAATTAAACTATCCTTCCTGCCTGCCTGTGGTCTGTATCGCTCCATTTCTTGCATATTCATGTGCTTATCTAAAAGTCTCTTAAACACCCTTATCGTATCTGCCTCCATTACCATCCCTGATAGTGTGTTCCAACTCCTACCACTCTGTGTAAAAAAACTTTCCCCTCACATTTCTTTGAACCCCCCCCCCCCCCCCCCAACTTTAATGCATGCCCCCTAGTTTTAGACATTTCAACTCTGGGAAAAATATTCTGACCGTCAACCCAACCTACACATCTCCTAATTCTATAAATTTCCATCAAGACTCCCCTCAGCCACTCCCGCTCCAAAGAAAACAATCCAAGTATTTCTAGACTCTCCTTATAACTCATATACCCTCTAATCCAGACAGCATCCTGGTAAACCTCTTTTGTACCCTCTCCAAAAACCTCCACATCGTGTCTGTAATCTGGTGAACAGAATTGAATGCTATATTTTTAAGTATGGCCCAAGCAATGTCTTATAAAGCTGCAACATGACATCCTGACTCTTGTATCAAAACGTATAGTGCTGGAAAAGCACAGCAGGTCAGACAGCATCCAAGGAGCAGGAAAACCAATGTTTCAGGCATAAGCCTTTCATCAGGAATCCTGATGAAGGGCTTATGCGCGAAACGTCGATTTGCCTGCTCCTCGGATGCGATCTGACCTGCTGTGCTTTTCCAGCACCACACTTTTCAACTCTAATCCCCAGCATCTGCAGTGCTTATTTTCTCCTCACCTGACTCTTGTACTCAGTTCCTGGATCAATAAAGGCAAGCATGCCATACATGCTCTTTACCACCCTATCTACTTGTGTGGCCACTTTTAGGGAGCTTGAACTTCAAAATCCCTCTGTACATCAATGCTCTTCAAGGTCCTACCATTAACTGATACTTTTCCCTAATACTTGATCTCCCAAAGTGCAGCACCTCATACTTACATGGATTCAACTCCATCTGCCAATTCTCTGCCCATATCTGCAACTAATCTGTATCCCGATGTATCCCTGAACAACGTTTTACATTATAGACAACTCCACCAAACTTTGTCTGATTTGCAAACTTACTAACCCACTCATCTACATTCTCATCCTATTATATATATATATATATATATATATATATACATATATGGACCTCCAGCCTGAAAATACTCTTCCACCACCATGTTCTTCCTTCTACAGGTAAGCCAATTCTGAATCCATGCAGCCAAGGCACTGTGAAATCCCATGCATCTTAATCTTCTAGATGAGCCTACCGAGAAGGACCTGGTCAAAAGCCTTACTAAAATGCGTGTAGACAACATCCATCGATTAACTGCTCTACCTCCATCGATTAACTTTTCAAAAAATTCAACCAAATTACTAAGACATGACCTGCCTGCACAAAGCCATGCTGACAGTCCCTAATTAGGCCATGCTTTTCCAGATGCACGTAAATCCTATCCCTAAGAATTTTCTCCAATAGCTTCCCAACCACAGATGTGAGACTCACTGGTGTATAGTTCCTGGATTATCCCTATTTTCCTTCTTGAACAGAGGAACAACATTAGCTATTTTCAACAGTCCTCTGGGACCTCTCCAGTGGCTAATGAGGATACAAAGATCTTGGTCAAGGCCCTAGCAATCTTTTTTGCCTCCCTCAATAACGTTGGGTAGATACAATCAGGCCCTGGGGCTTATCCACCTTAGCATATTAGCATGCTCCACAAAACTCTCACCATCTGATAAACCAGCTTGCTCTCATGCCTGACTCTGCACTTTCACAATTATCAATGGCTAAGACAAGGGACTATCTTCTGCCTGAGCCTGAGTTGATGCATGTTGCACTTAGGGGACTGTACAACATGCATCAACTCAAGCTCAAGCAGAAGACAATCCTTTGTCTGAGCCATTGAGAATTGCGAAAATGCAGAGTCAGGCACTGGAACAGCAGGCTGGTTTATCTAAGGCAGTTGGAAAAATGGATCGAAAGATTTAGGAGTTCTCCAACATTATCATGTATGCTTATGGTTGTCACGATAAAGAGGGTGGAAACTGCCATGGAGTTCCAGGTCCAGCAAATTCACTGTCTACTGGATATGCACGTGGTGCTGAACTCAATCCCTGCAACGACAGGTCTCAGCATTGATGGCAAGGCAAAGGTTCAGATGAGGGACCTCAACCTCACTCCAGATGGCCCTTCCACTCAGGGAGACAAGGTGGTGCTAGCAGGAACCCATAAGGAGAAGAAGCAACCCACAGGCCATCAAGGAGCTTCTTCTGAAAACACTCCAAGAAAGACCTAGTCCTCCATGCTCCACCCTGCCTATGATACCAAAACCTGCAGGAACTCCAGGTAAGGAGGATAACCTGTTCCTTAACAGGATACCATCAGCAGATCTGGGCCTACCAGACACAAACTCCTCCTCTGAGGTACCACTACCCAAGTCTTCCAGGTTAACAGGACCAATCACTGCTGGCCTCCTCTACCCCAATTGAAGCTTAATATTTTTCTTCTCTTCCTCTCTGTATGTCTAACCGCACATATATGTGGGATGGGTGACACCTAATTGTAAATAATCTTGTAAAATTATATGCACTTGCAGTCCTAAAATGTCTGCTCTTAAATGCAACATTTAAAAGGCATCTGAATGGATATATGAATGGGAAAGGTTGAGAGGGATATGGGCCAAATGCTGGCAAATGAGTCTGGAATAAGTCAGGATATCTGGTTGGCATGGACAAGTTGGACTGAAGGGTCTGTTTCCATGCTTTACATCTCTATGAGTCTATATCTTTGTTGCTGTTGGACATGGTTAAGGCATGCTTATGTGAGAAATGAGCATCCTCTTCAGAAATCCCAAGAATGAGAGAAATTGTAACGACTAATCTTTACTTATTTTTACTAGCAACCAACTCATTGACTGCAGATAGCTTCAGATATCAGATATCGTTGAATCATGATGTTGATGACTACTGCCAAGGCTTTGGACTTTAATGTGGAAAATATGGACACTATATGCAATATAGGTTCTGGCCTGCACACATCTTCCACACTTACTCTCATTCACAAGGTATGGAATTAGCGATGATTCCACACATCTCTGGAGGAATATGTTCATTCTATCAGCTTTCCATGAGAACATCTACCATTCAAGGCAGGAAGATACACAATGTGCAGTTCACATATCCACTCACCTTTACGGCGCAGTGTTCGACCAAGAAAAGCTGTACAAATGCTGCCTCTCTCAAGTTCAATGGTGTCTACAAGATGCTCAAGTATTTCTGAGCTTCAGGGTAATTTAGCAATCTGTTCACAACCAATGACAGAAGGGTCAAAAGAAGATGCCTCGGGATTGCTTTCAACCTGCTACCTATCATGAGGAACTTCACTATACAACAGTTGGATATTAGGATGGCCAATTGAAGCCTGAAGAATTACCTAATCTGAGTGATATGGAGATGCCGGTGTTGGACTGGGGTGTACAAAGTTAAAAATCACACAACACCAGGCTATAGTCCAACAGGTTTAATTGAAAGCACCAACTTTCAACAACCACCTGATGAAGGAGCAGTGTTCTGAAAGCTAGTGCTTCCAATTAAACCTGTTGGATTATAGCCTGATGTTGTCTGATTTTTAATCTAATCTGAGTGCCATGTGATATTAGTGTCTTGTTTCACTTACTGCTGTTTTTTCCCATGGTCAGCAGGACCTGCAAAAGGTCTTGAAAGCAGAATCACCTGAAGATATTAAGCATGCACTCAGATGGATAATTAAACATTTATTCAGCAATAGAAAAAGTGAAGCACAGCAAAAGTAACATGATCCATGTCTTTTGTATGAGCTGCTTGTCAAATAATCAGCAGAAAGTTATACAATAAAAGGAAATGGCTTATCGGGCAAGACAACGCATTGCTTTATGATAACTCTTCTGGATATCCTTCCTGATCAATATCTTGATTAGCACCTTCAGTTTCATCTTCAGAAGATTATTATCAATCTCCTCTGCATCCACGGCATCACTTTGTCAGCTCCAGTTGTGAAGGGCTCAGCATGTCACCACGATGCCAGATATCTTGCTGGCTTATACTATAAGACTTTACCAAAATGGTTAAAGGATCAAAATCTCACTTTATGGAGGCCTGTGGTCTGTTCCACTACATCCCTGGTCAAACCTAAGGCAGCATTGCATCTTCATTCTTTGCCATTTTGAGGTTTTGTAATTGTGTCTGTGTGGAGGGATAGCGCTCATCTCCCAACAGCCAACTTTTACAACCTGATGCCCTTGTAAGTAGGTGGGAACTTAAGAGTCCTCTAGTATCGACATATAATGGTAGCTCCTAGTATATTTAGTACATTCCACCAAAATCTGATATCTATAGTCACAGATTAGTTGAACATTAATGGAGTAGACGTCTTTCTGTTGACATGTTCTACAGGATGCTAATAAGGCCCTCTCACAAAGCAGCATAGCACCCTGCAGCTGGGGGAATACCAGCAAGACTGCAGAATCCCACTACCTGCTTCCCTCATTTTGTTATGGGGTGGTCCAGGCAAAAACGGTATCAGTAACATCCCAGATGTACTTATGGGTTCAGAATTCGGAGATGCCACTCAGGCTGTCAGTTGCTCCTTGAAATGAGCCACTGGTATAGTAATTCAGGGCAGTTATGAACTTGATGTCCAATTAGATTGGATGGTAACCCAATCATGTTTAGCACAAGTTCTGAATAAGTATTGAGAAAAGGTCACTTGACCCAAAACATTAACTCTGAAACATCTTCACTCCACAGATGCTATTAGACCTGTTGGGTCATTCCAACAATTTTTATTTTTGCCTCTGATTTACAGCATCTGCAGTTCTTTCAGGTTTTCATTCTGATCACAAGCCCTGCTCCAGCAGATTACACAATTCAGTGATGATGGCCCAAGACATCCTTAATCTGAATTTTCACTGTGATTTTGAGTGCTGTAGAAAACGATAGTGAGGCATATGAATGCAGGGTCTGATCATTCTCTTCTGCCTCCATTGGGGTCTTCACCTGCTGCTTCTCTTTCAGGAGGCTGTATGGCAGCCATTGGAGGGTATTATCCTTCTGGGCGTTCTGACTATGTTGAAATTGCTTTTTCCTTTAATGTTGTCTTCACATTTGAAGCAAGGCCTCAAGGACTCCAACCTTGGCAATATTCAAGTCAGATGCATGACTAGATGATCTGTGGGGAATGTCAGAAAGAGAACACCATTTCACTACAAGTACGCCTAAGCCTTCTGATCAATCACAATGAAGTGTCATGATACAACGTACCATGGGACACTTTGCAAGGAAGTCAATGACATGCCTTGATGAGGAGTCTGTGGTATGTAAATTTATCCAAACGTATGTTGTGCAACCAAAGTTTTCATGCTACATTGAAGGCATAGAATTCTCGCAGTTACTCAAAAAGAAACACCCTTACTTATCACAAATTATGCACTTAAGTTGAGTCTGTGAATGTGGCAGCTCCAAAGCACTGTGTTTGAGTGATAGCTGTGGAATACGTTACAGAAATACCGATACGAAATGCAAATAATGTTTTGAAGTTAATGCCTAATTACATTTTCCTAGCTGACAGGATAAAGAAGCAATTAGTGTGAACAATGTAGTAGTCATGATTGCTTAAGGCCTTTGTTTGTAATGTTCATTCTTGAAAAATAAATGGCCTGCCAATGAAGTGCAAAATGATGCCAATTGTACGGCATAACAGAATCAGTGAATGCAAGTTTAATACCTAATGTGCTGCTCCTTTAACAAGGTTAGGTTGTCCCTCGTGTTTTTTTCAGAGGGGTCGTAAATGCAGAGACTCCGAGAGGTCTGGCTTTTATGGGTTTCAGAACCAATTCGATTATAGCTAACAAATACTGCCTCGGGGAAAAAGGCTTTCCAGTTTTAAAAAAACACTTGTACAATGAAAGGGGACTGGCAAGTTCTCCCAGCTCAGCTTTTTCCGGTTTGGTTTGGTTTTATCAGTCTGGCTGTTCAGAGCAAGCAGTCAGGCAGTTTTGAGGCTGCTGGTCAAAGAAACAGCTACATGGAAGGTGTTCCATGCTAAGTTCCGCTGACATCTTTACTGTAAGACCTCTTTTTGAGTTATACCTAGGGACCCAACTGAGGCTACATTAACAAATTACTCATTTATCTTTTGCAAACACTGGTGTCAATCATACATTACAGCTTTCAATACACAAAAAATGGACTTGCATCTCCCCAGAGTTCTGACAGTTCACAAAACATTTCCCTTAACATATCCTCAAACTTCCTCAACAACTTAATGGATTGGGCATAAGTAGTACTAAAGTCTGGGATCATCATTTGTTAAGCAGTCTTAAATCACAAAATACAAGAGATGTTAATTTAGACAATCAGCTCTGTGATATTTATTTATTTTAAGAATCATCAATGAATTATTTAGCAACTTTGCTTTCAAACATATTTAAGTCACTTTCTCCTACTAGCCTTTGTAGCAACACATTGTGGTCAAACCACATACTGTGCAAAGACATTTCAGGGACTTTCCTCTACATGAAATTTTGAATAATGAAGAGAAATAGTAAAACACTATTATAGACAAAGATTGAGGATGAGCTAACAGAGAGGATTTGCAGAGCATTTTTGACAGCTGTGCAGGAACAATAATGTTGGTAGTTTTAGCAATTGCAAAACAAAGCATAAAAGGAAACGTAAGTGATCAATTGATAAAGGTTTGTTTTAACATATCAAGAGCTGCTACCTAGATTTGTATTTTTCGTGTCCAAGAAAGAAACATTGAATGAAATAGTCATGCAAAATTATGTAGGGAAGATAACCATTGCAAACAGATGATATGTGCCCACAACATGGTTTAAATTAAGGTAGAATATGATAGTGAAGAGTCAAAGGTAAGGATACTGGATTAGTAAAGGCAAACTTCTGAAAGCCATAGGGGAAGTTGGTTCAAATTCCTTGGGGAAAACACATATTTAATAAGGGCAGAGATCCAAATTAAGCCTTCCCATCATCCAGCTTCATCAACACCACCAACCTAAATGTGCTCTTAAAGAGTTATCAAGAATGCTGGGATTTCAATTTTTGAGCAATGGACAATGAGTTCTTAACAAATGAAGATTGTGAATAAATTCTGGATTAACACAAAGTCCAAATATTTCTTGGCAAGGTTCAACATATATTGAGATGAGTCAGATATTTATTGGAAAACAATTCAAAATGTTAAACCTGAGCATTGAGTTGATACCTAAAAAGCACATATAGGATGAAAAAAGCAAACAATCACATAAACACAAAGGATGCTCTTTTAAATTTGGAGGATAGAGACCGGCCCCAAATATTCGTGTAAGTATCTGTCAATGAACAAAGACATGTTGATTGAACTTCAAAAGGCTGATTTTCTGTGTTTCACATGGACCTTTGGTGTATGTGCACAATACAGATTAGGTAATATCATAAAGTTTGACTGTGAGAAATTATATTACTATGCAAATAGGCTAACAACATGCAAACATGGTTGTACAAACTAAATGAATGATCTAAGGAACAGTAAATTGCTTTTCTGTACATCAATATAAATTAGTCTATACTTCATTATTAAATATGAAATATACAAATAGAAAGCCATTATCAAAATTGAAAAAAGATAACCGGTTTGAGTGTGATCATCACTATTTAATAAAACAAGTTCTTGCATCAACTACGAATTGAGCTCTATCAACTCTTCATAATTTATTTTCCCAGAAATTTTGAACTACTTTTGAATGGTGGAATTGCGAAAACCTTTAATTATATAAATCAATGGTAAGAGTAAATTAAAAGTTCTAAAAGCTTACTTTAATTTATGATTGGATTAACAAATTCAACTTTGTATGCTTTTCATCTCGTTGGTACTAAATAGTTATGAGCTTTATAAAAGAATAGAAACTGACCATTGTACACTTAGTAGATTTACATAGCACCAGCAAGTCAAAATAAGCTAAATCTCCATATTGTGTGGACTTTTCTTTCCCAAAAACTCAGTTTCCTATCCATTTCTACTCGTTATTAGGTCATTTTTCTCCCTTGTTTATCTGAAGTGTTCCTGAATTTGAAACCAAAATACACCAGGAATACTTAACTGGATGAGAATATCTGAAAGAGAACACTAGCACACTAAATGGTCTGTGATTTTTCTTCAGAACTTGAAGCATTAACACTGCTTCTCTATTCACAGATGCTGCCAGACCTGATTATTTTGTATTTTTTGTTTCAGATTTCCTGAAGCAAAATGTTTTACTTTTGTACCTGTGATTTTAAATGTTTTGAACAATTTCATTTATTGAATTCTTGGAATAGTGTAATACATTATCACAGGGTTTATGCAGTCACGTGCAGACATTTTGTACACTGTCATGATAAAGTTAGAATTCCATATTAATCACAGATTTAAATAAGTTCTGAAACAAGTAAATGAGCAAACAGTTATAGATCAAAATAATTTATCCCCTAGACCAGGG
This sequence comes from Chiloscyllium plagiosum, assembly GCF_037043375.1. Classification (NCBI taxonomy): domain Eukaryota; kingdom Metazoa; phylum Chordata; class Chondrichthyes; order Orectolobiformes; family Hemiscylliidae; genus Chiloscyllium; species Chiloscyllium plagiosum. The sequence goes on from NW_028270151.1 coordinate 51,534,252, forward strand.
ATTTCATTCTTGGAACATTTAACCTAGCAGCAGGAAATTGCAGTTTGAATCCAGACATCAATGAGAATCACATTCAAAGTGTCTGCGAAGTTGAGGAAAGGATACTAAGTCTACCAATAAGCTTGAGGGGAGAGGAAAAAACGTTCTTGCAAAGCAGAATATTCTATACTGCCAGCTTGCTTAAGTACTCCTTCCAATAGGTGAAGGCCATTCAACCTGTCAGGACTGCGCTGCCTTTCATTCTGATCAAGGTGACTCATCTAACAAAATGCCAGTTTCCTGCAGTATCAATTTTTATACTCAACATGCTCAATAATTCAGCTTTCAGAGGCCTCTGGGGTAGAAAATGCCAAAAGATCATCACCTTATTAGTAAAGATATTTCTCTAGTTCTCAGTCTTAAAATGATGTACTCCCCATTTTGAGATTATATTCCCTGGTTATAGATTTACCAACCAGCGGAAACATCCTAGCTCCCTCTATCTGCTATACCCCGAAAGAATTTTGTAAGTTCCAATGAGATCATCTCTCATTCTTCACAACTCTACTACAGGTCCAGTTTCTTCAATCTCTCCTCAAGAAAATCCCATCACCCAAAAGATTACTCAGGTGAAGGTCATGTTGCAATCCTTGTATGGCAACTTTATCCTCACAGAGATAACCATAAGTGATAATTTAACATTTTATTTGAAAAATAGGTAGTTCAATTTGAAGACAAGGTGCTAACTTTGAACAAAACAAAAATTTTAGGTGTAAGGGATAAATTGACTGAGATGATTACAGTAAGTAGTAGCACGGTACATTGGCAACGGATCATCTTTAATGAACAATTGCATAGTTTACAACAAACGTACCTTCTTTAAAAGGTACAAACACCTAAAACAATTAGTCAATCATGGCAGACAAAAATATTAAGGATTATAAAAAAAAGTCCATAAAGCTCTAGTAATAGCAATAAACCTGGGGATTGGAGGATTTTAGAATATAGCAAAGGAGGACTCAGAAGGTGATAAAGAAAGGGAGGATGGAATGTGAATGCAACTACAAAAAAAGACAGTAAAAGCATCCACATCTGCATAAAAAGGAAACATTTGTTTAAGACAAATAAAGGTCCATAAAAGCAAAGTCAGGGAATTTAAAATGGGGATTAGGGAAGCTGAATGATCATTTTATTGCTGTCTTTAATGATAAATTTAATCTCCTAGAATTCACAATCTAACAGGTTAAGGAGAATGAGGAATTAAAGGAAACTAGTATTCATAACTAAAGTTTGATAAGTAATAGTTGACAAGTCTCTGGTCCCTGATATTTTAATTCCTGGAGTGTTGGAAGAGATAACTATGGAAATTGTGAATGCATCATCTTGAAAAGTTCTATAGATTCTGGCATGGTTCCTACAGATTCAAAGATGGCAAATATCATCCCATTATTTAAGAAGGGAGAGAGAAAGAAAATGGGAACTATACACCTTGTATCATATTGAGAGGAAATGTTAAATTTTATTATCAAGAATGGTATAAATGGGCACATGGATACAGCATGGAAACAGACCCTTCAGTCCAACTCGTCCATGTCGACCAGATATCCCAACCTAATCTAGTCCCACCTGCCAGCACCCAGCCCATATCCCTCCAAACCCTTCCTATTCATATACCCATCCAAATGCCTCTTAAATGTTGCAATTGTACCAGTCTCCACCACATCCTTTAGCAACTCATTCCATACACGTACCACCGTGTGTGTGAAAAAGTTGCCCCTTAGGTCTCTTTTATATCTTTCCCCTCTCACCCTAAACCCATGCCCTCTACTTATGGACTCCACCACCCCCAGGGAAAAGACTTTGTTTATTTACCGTATCCATGCCCCTCATAATTTTGTAAACTTCTACAAGGTCACCCCTCAGCCTCTGACGCTCCAGGGAAAGCAGCCCCAGCCTGTTCAGCCTCTCCCTATAGCTCAAATCCTTCAACCCTGGCAACATCCTTGTAAATCTTTTCTGAACCCTTTCAAGTTTCGCAATATCTTTCTAATAGGAAGGAGACCAGAATTGCACACAATGTTCCAACAGTGGCCTGAGGTATCCCTCTTCGCAGTCCACTACACCTCCAATTTTGGTGTCATTTGCAAACTTACTAACTGTACCCTCTTATGCTCACATCCAAATCATTTATATAAAGGACAAAAAGTGGAGGACCCAGCCTGATCCTTGTGGCACTCCACTGGTCACAGGCGTCCAGTCTGAAAAACAACCCTCCACTACCACCCTCTGTCTTCTACCTTTGAGCCAGTTCTGGATCCAAATGGCTAGTTCTCCCTGTATTTCATTGAGATCTAACCTTGCTAATCAGTCTCCCATGGGGGACCTCGTCGAACGCCTTACTGAAGTCCGTATAGATCACATCTACTATTCTAATGACCTGACTGGATATTCGTCATGTTAGTGAATGGGACACCATGTTTGATGAACTGGTTGGAGTGTTTTGAGGATGTTACATACAGAATTGACAAAGGGCATCAGTTGACATAACAGACTTGCATTTTCAGAAAGCTCTTGATAAAAATGTCCATTGCATTTTGATTAGCAAAATTAAAACATGTCTGACAGAAGGAAATGTTTAATGCAAGAATTCAGGATTCTCCCTGTCAGTCAGAGGATAAACATCAATGGGTCATTTTTAAAATGGCAGGTTCCAACTAGTGTGGTACCTCAAGGATCAGTAAATGGGCCCAATTGTTCAAAAAAACCATCTGAATAAGGTGATTAAAAAAATGTAATTTTTCCAAGTTTGCATTTGACAAAGAGCTAAGTGAAGTGAGGCGCTGTGAAGAAAATGCAAAAGCAAATTCAAAGGGATTTGCACAGACCTAGTCAGTTGGCATGAATGTGGCAAATGGAATGGATTTCGGAAAACTGAGAGGTTTGTTATTTTGGTAGGAGGAACAGATGTGTAGAGTCCCTCTTAAATAGTAAGAGATTACAAAGTGTACCTTTCCAAAGAGACATGGTTGTGCTTCGATAAATCACTGAAATGTAAAATATAGGCACAGCAAGCAATTAGGGATGATGTTAGCTTTTATTGCTAGAGAATTTGAGTACAGCAGTAGAGAAGTCTTGCTTCAACTGCCTTAGTTAGATTGCATTTGGAATATCGGAAATACTTTTGACACTTTTCAGTCGGAGGACACTACTGCCATAAAGAGAAAGCTATGAACAGAGTTGTTGTCTCTGGTTTGTTGCCCGTGCCACGTGCTAGTGAGGCAAGGAATAGGGTGAGAGATGAGTTGAACACGTGGCTACAGGGATGGTGCAGGAGGGAGGGTTTTGGATTCTTGGATAATTGGGCTCTTTCTGGGGTAGGTGGGACCTCTACAAGCAGGATGGTCTTCATCTGAACCAGAGGGGTACCAATATCCTGGGGGGGAAATTCGCTAAGGTTATTGGGGTGGATTAAAAATAATCCAGCAGGGGGATGGGAACCAAAATTGTAGTTCAAGTATAGAAAAGGTTGAGAGTAGGGAGGTCCAAAATCATGTTTCAGGGACGCAAGATGGCACCAGCAAGCAAGAAGTTGGTTTGAAGTGTGTCTACTTCAACGCCAGGAGCATCCGGAATAAGGTGGGTGAACTTGCAGCATGGGTTGGTACCTGGGACTTCGATGTTGTGGCCATTTCGAAGACATGGATAGAGCAGGGACAGGAATGGTTGTTGCAGGTTCCAGGATTTAGATGTTTCAGTAAGAACAGAGAAAATGGTAAAAGAGGGGGAGGTGTGGCATTGTTGTTCAAGGTCAGTATTTACAGTTGCAGAAAGGATGTTTGGGGACTCGTCAACTGAGGTAGTATGGGCTGAGCTTAGAAACAGGAAAGGAGAGGTCACCATGTTGGGAGTTTTCTGTAGGCCTCTGAATAGTTCCAGAGATGTAGAGGAAAGAATAGCAAAGATGATTCTTGATAGGAGTGAGAGAGACAGGGTGGTTGTCATGGAGGACTTCAACTTTCCAAATATTGACTGGGAACACTATAGTACAAGTACGATAGATGGGTCAGTTTTTGTCCAAGTGTGTGCAGGAGGGCTTCCTGACACAGTATGTAGACAGGCCAACAAGGGGCGAAGCCACATAAGATTTGGTATTGGGTAATGAGCCCGGCCAGGTGTTAGACTTGGAAGTAGGTGAGCACTTTGGTGATGGCGATCACAATTCTGTTATGTTTACTTTAGTGATAGAAAGGGATAGGTGCATACCACTGGGCAAGAGTTACAGCTGGGGGAAAGGCAATTAAGATGCAATTAGACAAGATTTAGGAAGCATAGGATACTGCAGGGGATGGGCACATTACAAATGTGGAGTTTATTCAAGGAAAAGCTCCTGTGTGTTCTCGTTAAGTATGTACCTTCAGGCAAGGAGGAAGCTGTAGAGCACAGGAGCCGTGGTTTACGATGGAAGTGGAACCTCTGGTCAAGAGAAAGAAGAAGGCTTATGTTAGGATGAGATGTAAAGGCTCAGTTAGGGTGCTTGAAGGTTACAAGGTAGCCAGAAAAGACCTAAAGAAAGAGCTCAGAAGAGCCAGGAGGAGACATGAGAAGTTGTAGGCGGTTAGGATCAGGGTAAACCCTAAAGCTTTCTATAGGTATTTAAGTAATAAAAGAATGACAAGAGTAAGATTAGGGCCAATCAAGGATAGTAGTGGGAAGTTGTGTGTGGAGTCAGAGGAGATAGGGGAAGCACTTAATGAATATTTTTCGACAGTATTCACTCTAGAAAATGACAATGTTGTCGAGGAGAATACTGAGATACAGGCTACTAGACTAGGTGTGATTGAGGTTCACAAGGAAGAGGTATTAGAAATCCTGCAGTGTTAAAATAGATAGGTCCCCTGGGCCGGATGGGATTTATCCTAGGATCCTCTGGGAAGCCAGGGAGGAGATTGCCGAGCCTTTGGCATTAATCTTTAAATCGTCATTGTCTACAGGAATAGTGCCAGAAGACTGGAGGATAGCAAATGTGGTTCCCCTCTTCAAGAAGGGGAGTAGAGACAATCCTGGTAATTATAGACCAGTGAGCCTCACTTCAGTTGTTGGTAAAGTATTCGAAAAGGTTATAAGAGATAGGATTTATAACCATCTAGAAAAGATTAATTTGATTAGGGATAGTCAGCACGGTTTTGTGAAGGGTAGGTCGTGCCTCACAAACTTTATTGAGTTCTTTGAGAAGGTGACCAAACAGGTAGATGAGAGTAAACCGGTTGATGTGGTGTATATGTATTTCAGCAAGGCGTTCGATAAGGTGCCCCACAGTAGGCTATTGTACAAAATGCGGAGGAATGGGACTGTGGGAGATATAGCAGTTTGGATCAGTAATTGGCTTGCTGAAAAAAGACGGAGGGTGATGGTTGATGGGAAATGTTCATCCTGGACTCCAGTTACCAGTGTTGTACCGCAAGGATCGGTGTTGGGTCCACTGTTATAAACGACCTGGATGAGGGCGTAGAAGGGTGGGTTAGTAAATTTGTAGACGACACTAAGGTTGGTGGAGTTGTGGATATTGACGAAGGATGTAGTAGGTTACAGAGAGACATAGATAAGCTGCAGGGCTTGGCTGAGGGGTGGCAAATGGAGTTTAATGTGGACAAGTGTGAGCTGATTCACTTTGGTCGGAGTAACCGGAATGCAAAGTACTGGGCTAATGGTAAGATTCTTGGTAGTGTAGATGAGCAGAGAGATTTCGGTGTCCAGGTACACAGATCCTTGAAAGTTGCCACCCAGGTTGACAGGGTTGTTAAAAAGGCATACTGTGTATTTAGCTTTTATTAACAGAGGGATCGAGTTCCGGAACCATGGGGTTATGCTGCAGCTGTACAAAACTCTAGTGAGGCTGCACTTGGAGTATTGTGTACAGTTCTGGTCACCGCATTATAAGAAGGATGTTGAAGCTTTGGAAAGGGCACAGAGGAGATTTACTAGGATGTTGCCTGGTATGGAGGGAAGGTCTGACAAGGAAAGGCTGAGGGACTTGAGGCTGTTTTCGTTAGAGAGAAGAAGGTTGACAGGTGACTTAATAGAGACTTATAAGGTAATCAGAGGGTTAGATAGGGTGGACAGGGAGAACCTTTTACAAAGTATGGTGACGGCAAGCACGAGGGGGCATAGCTTTAAATTGAGGGGTAATAGATATAGGACAGATGTCAGAGATAGTTTCTTTACTCAGAGAGTAGTAAGGGTATGGAATGCTTTGCCTGCAACGGTAGTAGATTCGCCAACTTTAAGTACATTTAAGTCGTCATTGGACGAGCATATGGATGTACATAGAATAGTGTAGGTTAGATGGGCTTCAGATTGGTATAACAGGTCAGCACAACATCGAGGGCTGAAGGGCCTGTACTGCGCTGTAATGTTCTATGTTCTATAGATTTGTCCCCAGGATCATGAGACTATCCTATGAAGGGAGACTGAAGAAATTAGGCTTGTTTTCTCTTGAGTATCAAGAATGATCTCTTTGAAACCACAATATACTTTAAACAGATAGACAAGGTAGAGGTTTCTCCTGGTTGGGGAGTCTAAACCAGGAGATACAATCTTAAGATAAAGGGGAAGCCAGTTGGGACTGAAACAAGGTAACATTTTATTATTCTGAGGATTGTGAATCTTTGAAATTCTCTAACACAGAGGACTATGATAGCTCAGTTATTTGTTTTATTTAGAAATCAACAGATTTCTAAAAATCAATAGTGTAAAGAGATCTGTGATTATTGTGGGAAGAACACATTTGGGCAGATTCTCTGCTGGCCAAGCCCCCATTAAGTCAGTGTGGATGTGGGTTGCAGAATCCTTGTCATAGCAGACTTCAAGGGAATTGTGCAGACCCAGTTCCCCCTTCTCCCCCTACCAGTTATCACATCAGTGTTGTCAGAATGGACCCGACCACACCGACACAGACCAGACCATCAATCCTCTCCAACCCTCCTCCAAACATCCTCACCCTGTCCAACCTGACCTTCCACAACCCATTCCCCACTGGAACGATCTGACCACCCTTCCCTGCCAGATATAACCTAATCCCTTGTCACCATACCTAACCACCTTCCCCCCATCCCTCCGAAACCCTGCTGCCAGAACTGACTGCCCCAGACCCCATATCTGCTTGATCAGCTTTCTCCCACACATCCCATCCTAACCACTGCATCTCTTAGCCACCCTCCCTTGCACCCTACTCATCCTCAGCTGGCACCCTAATTACCTGGCACCTTACCCCTACCTATTTGTGAACCCATTCTCCCCGCACTCTAACACCACACTTACCTTATTGTTATTTTCTAATCAACCGGTTTAGAGATGTTATTAAACACGTCCGGAGCAGATGGGACTTGAACCAGACCAAACTGATTTCTGTGAAAAGGAGGGTTTGTTTGTCTTTCACAGAGCATAACTACTGAAGGGAGAACTTTCAGAATAGAAATATGGCTCCCCATTTCTGAGGGAGCACTGAGGGGAATCACCTCTCAGCTGCCTTCTTTCATATAAAAAAAATAAGTGTGGGACTGGTTACCTTCAATAGATTGTCAATGCTTGGAAAATCTGACCCATTGAAAAAAGTGGTCAATGGGCTGAATGGCTACTCCTGTTTCTGTGTTCCAATGATGAGACTAAAACTATGATTCAATTGCCGTCTCATCAATTACAGCAAAACATCTTCACTTCTGTAATTAAGCTTTCTTGCAATGCAAGTCAACATACTATCTGCCTATCTTATTAATTGTTGCACTTGCATGCTGACTTTTAGTGACTCATGAACAAGGACACCAAGCCACTCCCGGCCAAGGATGCCAAACCACTCACAATTAGATATGCACTTTGGTGAAAAAACAGAATATAACTTCACACTTATTTGCATTAAATTCTATCATGTTTTTGCCCGTTCACTTGGCTTGTCCAAGTCAGAATGATGCCTCTTTGTTTCCTCTTCACAATTTATATTCATTCCCAGTTTTTGGCATTGGCACATTTGGAAATATTAAAATTGGTCCCTACATCCAAATCACTTACATAGATTGTGAACTTGCAATCCTTGCACTTGCAGTGCCTCACTAGTAACTGCCTGCCTTTTAGAAAATGATCCGTTTATTCCCACTCCCTAGTTTTTGGCCATTAACCAATTTGGAATCCATACGAGTATATTATACCCAACTCCATGAACTCTGATTTTATTTCGAATTAGAATCCCTACAGTGTGGAAACAGGCCATTTGGCCCAACAAGTCCACATTCACCGTACCATGCAATCAGTGTGAGACTTTGTTAAAATACTTCTAAAAATTCAAAGGCATTGTGGCCGCTGATTTTCCTTTGTTGAAGCTACAATCAATAACCTCAAAAAGCTCCATGGAAGGTTTTGTCTAACATTATTTCTGCTTCATATATCCATGTTGAACATACCATTACTTTTGAAGTGTCCAATTATCATAACCTTTATAGTAGATAATAAGATTTTCCCTTCTACTTATGTTAAACTAACAGTATTCTGCAGCCTTTCTTAAACAGTGATGTTACATTTAATACTTTCCAGTCTGCAGGATTTTGAAAGGCAACCATCAATATGTTTACTATCGCTACAATCACTTACTCCAAAACTGGGAGGAAGCGCATCAGCTCCAGGAGTTTTATCAATCAAGCATATCTTAATTAATACCATTTCTTTCAGTTTCTCAGTTTTACAAGTCCCTTGGTTGCACTGTCCTTCTGGAAGATTTTCTCTACCTTCCTCTGTAAAGTAACTTCAATTTCTCTGTCATTTCCTGTTCTCCACTGTAATTTCTTTGGTCTCCACCTACAAATCCCCACATAGTAAAACTTAATCTTTTTCTTTTTACCTATCTTAAGAAGCTTTTGCAGACTGCATTTCTATTCCTTGCTAGCTTTCTTTTGTATTATTTTTGCACTTCATCAGTTCCTTGGTCTGCCTTTACTGAGTTCTTAATTGCTCTTACTACACAGGCTTGACACTTCTTGTTAGCCACAGATGATTTACCTTTGGCACTGGATGTTTGTACCTTGGAAACATGTTGTAAACCATGTAAGACTTATTTAAATACTCGCCATTGCCAGTTTACTGTCAAATCTTTCAGTATTTTCCCAAACTATCATAGTCAACTTGTCCCTCATACCTTGAGAGTTTCTTTTTTTTTCAGATTTAGGATCCTAATTTTCAGAATGAAGTATATCCTATTCAAACTAATAATGAAATTCGGTCATCTATTTCCCAAAGGCTAGTTTGCAGCAGAGTTATTAAATTAGCCTTTTCTCATTCTGTAACACTTAAGATAAACTAGTTAGATTCTTAACGGATTCCTGCTCCAGAAACCTATCTTATACACACTCCAGGAATTCACTCTTCACAGAATTAATGCTGATCAGGTTCACCCAGTCGATATGTAAATTGAAATCATTCACTATTACAGTATTACCACATTACATGCACCTTTAGTTTCCTGATTCATACCATGCCCAACATTATCATTACTGTTTGGTGGCCTATAAACAACTTAAACCAATGTATACAGTCCCTTGCTGTTTCTTAGCTGCATATAAACCAATTCCACAACTTTATCCTTCAGTCTAGGTTTCTCTCTCACACTAATGCATTGATCTTATTAGGAATACAAATTCATTAGGAATGCTACCCCATCTCTTTTTTTCCTTTTTGACGATTGTTACATTCCCAGCTAGACAAGTCAGATGTAAAGCTGAAACCTGGCTTGATAGGCGGCACGGTGGCACAGTGGATAGCACTGCTGCCTCACAGCGCCAGAGACCTGGGTTCAATTCCTGCCTCAGGCGACTGACTGTGTGGAGTTTGCACGTTCTCCCCGTGTCTGCGTGGGTTTCCTCCGGGTGCTCCGGTTTCCTCCCACAGTCCAAAGATGTGCAGGTCAGGTGAATTGGCCATGCTAAATTGCCCATAGTGTTAGGTAAGGGGTAAATGTAGGGGTATGGGTGGGTTGCGCTTCGGCGGGGCGGTGTGGAATTGTTGGGCTGAAGGGCCTGTTTCCACACTGTAAGTAATCTAATCTAATTTTAATGTGTTTTCCAGCCATAGAATCATACAGCATGGAAAAAGACCCTTCGGTCCAATTTGTCCATGCCGATAAAATTTCCCAAACTAAACTAATCCAATTTGCTTGCACTTGGCCCATATGCCTCTAGACATTAAAGTAACTGTCCAAATGTCTTTTAAATGTTGTAACTGTACCTGCACCTCCCACTTCATTCAGAAGTTTAAGAGCATGGTTGGTCGCCGGAACATAAACATGCGATGCCACATGTTTTATTGCTATAATAAAATCTAAGTTATTAAGAAAAGAAATGAAGTTGAAGTAGAATAAGTCAAAAAATGTATTAATAACATAAGTTCAAAATATTTTAAGCAGATAGTAAAAATATAATCCCAAAACATTCCTTTCTAATTTGAAAAGAAAAGCAAATTTTTTGCATTGTGCCCAAAACACACCTTGTAGAGTACTCAAAAATAGAAATCATACAATACACTCACCAAATCCTTATTTCTAACATCTCAATAGCTTTGTGACTATAATGTATAGATTGGAACTATAACTAGCTTCATAGGGAGGTATTAGACACCTGAGATTAAATATTCAGTTCTATGTTCTACAGAGTTTTAGCTCAACACTTCTCGTCTGGGACTATCACTAATCTTCACTCCAAGGTAGTCTTAGGTAACCACTATCACCTTCCTTTCTCTGGAGTGCTAGTCAATATAGCCATCTTCATGAAGGGCTTCAAAGGATTACTCGAAACTTAGTAAGAATTCTTTTTTCTGTTTTTTTTTCCTAAACTATGGATATTTTCTTTCAGCTAATACAAAAGTTCCAGGAATCTCCAAAACAAAACGCTGAAATGCCTTTATTTATCTTGCTGGTTTGCAAAATAATCCAAGGTTAACAAAAATTGATTAATTCTGAAGCTAGGCCTCAAAAACACCTTTAAAAGAAGCCATCATTGTTACAGAAATGTTTTCAAGCTAATCATTAAACTCCAACATACAGAATGTACAGATTAATTTCAAAACAAATACCTAAATTTACAATAAACAATTTTAAAAGTATAGAGAAACCACACAATTTATATCATACTATCCATCCTAAATGGCAAATATTATTGAACGTTTAATTCCCTAACATGATTACTTTGTCTCTACGTCTCTGTGATGGAAATTAAATTATACCCATTTAGAGTCATAGAGATGCACAGCACGGACACAGACCTCTCGGTCTGACTCGTCCATGCTTTATTATACTATATTGTACACAGGCAGAGTGCCTTTAATTGTCTTTTTAATGTTGACAAAAAATTCTGATTCATTCAGTAATATTCTGATTCTATTCAACACTAGTCTTCACTGTCTATCTTCTATTTTAGCTTACTACCTGAAGAGTGCTAAACATTGTCAGTGCCTACAGAAGTACAGGAGTGATAAATTGAACCTATTTTCAGTGAAGAAAGACAGTGTGATAAGGATTTCACTTTTCAAAGGAATGAAGGATGGAAGAAAGTAAGAAGTTTGAAAATAAAATGTTATCTTGTTTACTTTTTGTATAGGTTTTTAGATTTAACTAAATACTTGTCACACATCATGGCAATTCATATGCAACAATAAGGACTGTAGTAACATTGAATGATGACTGTAACACCACTCTAAACAATATGTTGCACACTTCAGAAGAATAATCTATTTTGATGATCATTATCCTCTTCAAGTATATTAAAACAACATGCTCTGTCCTCACTGCCTTTCTCGTGAAATAGAAAAGTTACAAACTTTCAGAAATCATAGTGGTTTGCACTGTAGGAAATGACCCTAAATTATAGTTTACTTGGAAAAATCAGCAAAGTTTTAGCTAATAATCAAAGGCTTAATTATAGTAATCATGTATAATTTATACAAATTAGTAAAATTATGCATCCATAATCACTTCCTGTCAACTTTTATTTCTCATTCTAAGTTCCTATTTCTACATTTATAAAGAAAATTGCCAATGTAAATAGACAGCAATTACATCCTGCTGCTAGTGTGGACACAGGACCACTAACATTGGAAGGGTATAACTGCTGTGGGAAAAACGTACATAGGCAATTTACATTACAAAAATATAGATGTAGAAATGTAACATGGAAATATTAAAAAGGAATTATTTCACAATTCTCTTCTGCATTAAATTTTGTTGCCACTTTTCTGCCCACTTCACCATGTTGCCAGGTTTTCTTCAAACTTTTCCAAACTCTTATGATTTGCAATAGTTCCAAGTTGTCTAGCATCTCCAAACTTTGATACAGTGAAATTTGAAATTCTACATCCAAGTCGAGCTTATTCTAATATATCTGGAATAACAGGTGTTTAATGCTGATTTCTGCTGTGCTCAACTATAAACTTTCCTTTAGTCTGAAAATAACTTTAAATTTGTATCCACGTTGGTATTGTTCCTTTTATTTCACAGTCTCTAAAATTACATGAGTTTGTTGTGCGACACCTTATTAAAACCCTTTTGGAACCCAGTCACATGTATTTCCTCAAAAAACTATTTGCTCTTAATATATAATTAACATACAAGTTTGGGGTAGCACAGTTGCTCCACTTTTAGCACTGCTGCCTCATAGCATCAGAGTCTTGGGTTCAAGTCCACCCTCATGCAACTGCCTGTGTGGGTTCTCAACGGGTGCTCTAGTTTCCTCCTACACTTCAAAGATGTGTAGGTTTGCCAGATTGGCTGTGCTAAATTCTCCATAGTGTCCAGGGATATGCAGGTTAGCTCGATTAGCCATGGGAAATGCAAGGTTAGGGGGACATGGTAGAGGGTGGGTCTGCGAGGGATGCTCTTCGGAGAGTCAATGCAGACTCAAGGGGCTAAATGGCCTGCTTCTGCAGTGTAGGGATTCTACAATGCTCTGATGGTACAGAATTTCACCTAGATTTTCACTTCTGATTAAATGGCACTCACTGGGACAGTAAATCAGGAACTATGGATCCATTATATCCAAATAAATCAGTGCTCCAAGAAAGCTATCTGCCTTATCTTAAACATCCACATTGGCAATCAGCCCTCACTTACCTTTATTTCAAATGGTGTATATTTTAAGAATTTATTTTTGGTATGAAAATCGTGATAAGGCTAACAATGTTTACTATTGAAGTGCAAATTGAAAAACAACTTCAAGCAACTGTAGCAGTTAAATACAGGTAAGGATTGGTGCTGGGCCCTCTACTCTTTGTCATTTATATAAATAATTTGGATGCGAGCATAAGAAGTACAGTTAGTAAGTTTGCAGATGACACCACAATTGGAGGCGTAGCGAACAGTGAAGAGGGTTACTTCAGATTACAACAGGATCTTGACCAACTGGGCTAATGGGCTGAGAAGTGGCAGATGAGTTTAATTCAGATAAATGCGAGGTGCTGCATTTTGGGAAAGCAAATCTTAGCAGATACACTTAATGGTAAGGTCCTAGGGAGTGTTGCTGAACAAAGAGACCTTGGAGTGCAGCTTCATAGCTCCTTGAAAGTGGAGTAACAGATAGATAGGATAGTGAAGAAGGCATTTGGTATGCTTTCTTTTATTGATCAGAGTACTGAGTACAGGAGTTGGGAGGTCATGTTGCAGCTGTACAGGACATTGGTTAGGCCACTGTTGGAATATTGCATGCAATTCTGGCCTCATTCCGATTGGAAAGATGTTGTGAAACTTGAAAGGATTCAGAAAAGATTTACAAGGATGTTGCCAGGGTTGGAGGATCTGAGCTATAGGGAGAGGCTGAACAGGCTGGGGCTGTTTTCCCTGGAGTGTCGGGGGCTGAGGGGTGACCTTATATAGGTTTACAAAATTATGAGGTGCACGGATAGGGCAAACAGACAAAGTCCTTTCCCTGGGGTCAGGGAGTCCAGAACTAGCGTGCATAGGTTTAGGGTGAGAGGGGAAAAGATGTAAAAGAGACCGAAGGGGCAACTTCTTCACTCAGAGGGTGGTACGAGTATGGAATGAACTGCCAGAGGAGGTGGTGGAGGCTGGTACAATTGCAACATTTAAGATTCTGGATTAGTGGTGCTGGAAGAGCACAGCAGTTCAGGCAGCATCCAAGGAGCAGCGAAATCGACGTTTCGGGCAAAAGCCCTTCATCAGGAATAAAGGCAGTGAGCCTGAAGTGTGGAGAGATTAGAGGTGGGGGTGGGGAGAAAGTAGCATAGAGTACAATGGGTGAGTGGGGGAGGGGATAAAGGTGATAGGTCAGGGAGGAGAGGGTGGAGTGGATAGGTGGAAAAGGAGATAGGCAGGTAGGACAAGTCCGGACAAATCATGGGGACAGTGCTGAGCTGGAAGTTTAGAACTAGGGTGAGGTGGGGGAAGGGGAAATGAGGAAACTGTTGAAGTCCACATTGATGCCCTGGGGTTGAAGTGTTCCGAGGCGGAAGATGAGGCGTTCTTCCTCCAGGCGTCTGGTGGTGAGGGAGCGGCGGTGAAGGAGGCCCAGGACCTCCATGTCCTCGGCAGAGTGGGAGGGGGAGTTGAAATGTTGGGCCACGGGGCAGTGTGGTTGATTGGTGCGGATGTCCCGGAGATGTTCCCTAAAGTGCTCTGCTAGGTGGCGCCCAGTCTCCCCAATGTAGAGGAGTCCGCATCGGGAGCAACAGATACAATAAATGATATTAGTGGATGTGCAAGTAAAACTTTGATGGATGTGGAAGGCTCCTTTAGGGCCTTGGATAGAGGTGAGAGAGGAGGTGTGGGCGCAGGTTTTACAGTTCCTGCGGTGGCAGGGGAAGGTGCCAGGATGGGAGGGTGGGTTGTAGGGGGGCATGGACCTGACCAGGTAGTTACGGAGGGAACAATCTTTGCAGAAGGCGGAAAGGGGTGGGGAGGGAAATATATCCCTGGTGGTGGGGTCTTTTTGGGGGTAGCAGAAATGTCGGCGGATGATTTGGTTTATGCGAATGTTGGTAGGGTGGAAGGTGAGCACCAGGGGCGTTCTGTCCTTGTTACGGTTGGACGGGTGGGATCTGAGGGCGGAGGTGCGAGATGTGGACGAGATGTGTTGGAGGGTATCTTTAACCACGTGGGAAGGGAAATTGCGGTCTCTGAAGAAGGAGGCCATCTGGTGTGTTCTGTGGTGGAACTGGTCCTCCTGGGAGCAGATACGGCGGAGGCGGAGGAATTGGGAATAAGGGATGGCATTTTTGCAGGAGGTAGGGTGGGAAGAGGTATAATCTAGGTAGCTGTGGGAGTCCGTGGGTTTGTAAAAAATGTCAGTGTCAAGCCGGTCGTCATTAATGGAGATGGAGAGGTCCAGGAAGGGGAGGGAGGTGTCAGAGATGGTCCAGGTAAATTTAAGGTCAGGGTGGAATGTGTTGGTGAAGTTGATGAATTGCTCAACCTCCTCGCGGGAGCACGAGGTGATGCCAATGCAGTCATCAATGTAGCAGAGGAAGAGGTGGGGAGTGATGCCGGTGTAATTACGGAAGATCAACTGCTCTACGTAGCCAACAAAGAGACAGGCATAGCTGGGGCCCATATGTGTGCCCATGGCTACCCCTTTGGTCTGGAGGAGGTGGGAGGATTCGAAGGAGAAATTGTTAAGGGTGAGAACCAGTTCGGCCAAACAAATGAGAGTGTCGATGGAAGGGTACTGTTGGGGACGTCTGGAGAGGAAAAAACGGAGGGCTTGGAGGCCCTGGTCATGGCGGATGGAGGTGTAGAGGGATTGGATATCCATGGTGAAGATGAGGCGTTGGGGGCCGGGGAAACGGAAGTCTTGGAGGAGGTGGAGGGCGTGGGTGGTGTCTCGAACGTATGTGGGGACTTTCTGGACTAGGGGTTATAGGACAGTCATCCCGCACCTCCGCCCTCAGACCCCACCCCTCCAACCGTAACAAGGACAGAATGCCCCTGGTGCTCACCTTCTACCCTACCAAACTACGCATAAACCAAATCATCCGCCGACATTTCCGACACCTCCAAAAAGACCCCACCACCAGGGATATATTTCCCTCCCCACCCTTTTCCACCTTCCGCAAAGACCGTTCCCTCCGTGACTACCTGGTCAGGTCCATGCCCCCCTACAACCCACCCTCCCATCCTGGCACCTTCCCCTGCCACCGCAGGCACTGTAAAACCTGTGCCCACACCTCCTCCCTCACCTCTATCCAAGGCCCTAAAGGAGCCTTCCACATCCATCAAAGTTTTACTTGCACATCCACTAATATCGTTTATTGTATCCGTTGCTCCCGATGCGGACTCCTCTACATTGGGGAGATGGGCGCCTCCTAGCAGAGCGCTTTAGGGAATATCTCCGGGACACCCGCACCCATCAACCACACCGCCCCGTGGCCCAACATTTCAACTCTCCCTCCCACTCTGCCGAGGACATGGAGGTCCTGGGCCTCCTTCACCGCCGCTCCCTCACCACCAGACGCCTGGAGGAAGAACGCCTCATCTTCCGCCTCGGAACACTTCAAAGCCAGGGTATCAATGTGGACTTCAACAGTTTCCTCATTTCCCCTTCCCCCACCTCACCCTAGTTCCAAACTTCCAGCTCAGCACTCTCCCCATGACTTGTCCGGACTTGCCCTACCTGCCTATCTCCTTTTCCACCTATCCACTCCATCCTCTCCTCCCTGACCTATCACCTTCATCCCCTCCCCCACTCACCCATTGTACTCTATGCTTCTTTCTCCCCACCCCTACCCTCCTCTAGCTTATCTCTCCACACTTCAGGCTCACTGCCTTTATTCCTGATGAAGGGCTTTTGCCCGAAACGTCGATTTCGCTGCTCCTTGGATGCTGCCTGAACTGCTGTGCACTTCTAGCACTACTAATCCAGAATCTGGTTTCCAGCATCTGCAGTCATTGTTTTTACCTCTGCAACATTTAAGAGGCATCTGGATGAGTATATGAATAGGAAGGATTTGGAGGGATATGGGCTGGGTGCTGGCAAGTGGGACTAGATTGCGTTGGGATATCTGGTCGGCATGGACGGGTTGGACCAAAGGGTCTGTTTCTATGCTGTACATCTCTATGACTTTATAGTTGGCCTGCAGTGGAATAACAGTGTCTTGCTGCAAGCATTGGTATTGAAATGCACAAAATGCCATCAAATTGCTAGATTTGTGTGATATGTACACACTGAACTTGCCAGAAAATGGTAGGGTTTGTATGTTCTAATAAAGTAAATTTTAATGGCACACTAAGTCTTCATCATTACCAAGCAACCTCTATGGCACTTAAAATTTACTTCACAAGTTTGAGGCTTACTCCATGTTTTAATTATTGTTAAGATTTTAAACTATCCCTTTTTCTTGCTCTCTCTTTATCACATCTTTTTTTTTCCCCATTTAATTCTCTGCTCATGATTTGTCATTGAAATGAGTATTCTTGGATAAACAGCCAATCAAATTTTAAGGAAGTAACATTGATTTTTTTTGATAACCGATATGTACACTATTGCTTCCACTCATTTATCAGATTCTATTGTACTCTTTAGTTGTTTACCAAGAATGAAAATGATCAATTTCTTAGTTAAACATGTTCATCTAGGGGTGAGTGAATTTAAATCACCTAAAACTATCATTCTGGCATACTGTCTAAATAGTTTTTCACTGAATGCTTGCTAACAACTTTGATGGGTGAAGATATTAATTACAGTTGAGTGTGGTTATTATTGTTTGTTTTTGTCATGCATGTAGACTGCATGCTAAATGTTAAAGATGTGTTTTTAAAGCTCAGAGGTCATCAGTGGCCATTTTATTTCAGGGATAAAAGAGAAGAGTATTATCATCAGCCATCTGCCACATAATTTATTAAATGGATGCAATTTTCAGAACCTTCAATGGTCTTCAGTAAAACTACATTAGACAGATATATTGCCAACTTGCTTATAATAGACAGGCACAGTTTACCAATCAACATCACATTGCATTCAACCATATAAATGCTCACCAGGTAAACTGTTGTCATTGCATTGTAAACATTGGGCCATTAGGTAGAAACATGCAGCACCGATTTAACCATTTGGTCTGGGAACTAGAGCTGCTAAAGTTTAAAAAAAAGCAATGAGTGTTAATGACCTGGAACTCACTATCTATCTTCAAGTGTGATGGAAACAATGACATGGCACTTAAATGAAAGGAAGTTGTAGCTTAAGTATTGAATAGGGGAAATGGGAGTAAGTGGATTTCCTCCATGGAGAACTGGGACAGAATGGGTAACTGAAAAGCTTCCTTCTACACTATAAATTAATCTTATGACTCCAATAATATTAGAAAAGTTACACAATATAATTTTTTAATTTACACATATCACAAAATGTACCATTTGCAAATGTACATTTCAAACTTCATACAAGTTTAGTTGTGATCAAATTAATTTGAACTGACATATGCTGAGCCATACAGAGTCAATGTCACTGGACTATAACCCAGAGCCCCAGAGAGATATTCTGGGGACTTTGGTTGCAATCCAACCGTGGCAAATAGTGATATTGCACTTCAGTGAAAATCTGGAATTAAAATAACAGCTGGCCTAATGACTACCACTGGTGATTGTTGTCAAAATGCATCTGGTTCACTAATGTCCTTTAGGAAAGGAAATCTACCATCCTTATCTGTTTGATCTACATGTGAGTCCATTACCACAACAATGTGCTTGACTGTTAATTGCCCTATGAATTGGCTCTGAAAAACATTCAGTGCAAAGGCAACTAGGGATGGAAACAAATGCTGGCCTTGCCAGTAATGTTGACAATCTCTACAACAATTAATTGCTGCTTCATTTGGAAAGTATATTTGGGACATTGGGATGGTAAGGAGACAGCAAGAGAAGATGCCGTGTGTGTGGTATTCTGGGATTCAAGCAAATCCGCACGTAACTAATTACATGACTGACATCAATAAGAGAGAACAAACCAATCTAAATTGAATGTGAAGAGAAATGCTTTAAACACTGCACTAAGTAACTGCATTTGAGAACCCATGTATTGATGTAAATAAAGGAGCATTACAACACAGAGTTGAACAGGTTTACGTAATTGATAAAGATGGTCAGGAACAGTGAATTCACAGACAACCATGATGTGAAATGATTTGGAGATGCTGGTGTTGGACTGGGGTGTACGAAGTTAAAAATCACACAACACCAGGTTATAGTCCAACAGGTTTAATTGGAAGCACACTAGCTTTCGGAGCGACGCTCCTTCATCAGGTGATAGTGGAGGGCTCAATCCTAACACACAGAATTTATAGCAAAAATATACAGTGTGATGTAACTGAAATTATACATTGAAAAATTGATTGTCTGTTAAGTCTTTCATCTGTTTGAATACCATGATCGTTTCACTTCTTTCATGTGTAAATCACAAAACCTTTTTTTAAAAAGTTGCATTCTCAGGTTAGCTGTTAACAATGGTGATAGCTAGACAATATGTTGAAGGTGTTAGCCCCCGTGCTCTCTGTCTATGCCATGATGTTTAGATTAATTCTAATTTAAAAAGTGAGATAATGGAGTTTTACATGAATTCATGCAGTTTTGAGCTCAGAGATCTACATGAATGCATGTAGCTTTTGAGCAAAGTAATGTAACCCTGGAAGTACAAATTCACCCCACAAAATATATGTGTGCATGTGGGTCTTTGTCTCATGTGTGTGTCTGTCTGGGTTGGGGGTTGTGAGTGTGAGAAAGTGTGTGTGTAGTGAGTGTAGAGTATCTTAAGTCTGTGAGGGGGAGTTTGAGTGTGGGAGTGCATGTGTCTGTAAGGGTGTGTGTGGGTGTGTGTGTGCGCGTCTGTGTATATGTGTGTATAGGAGTGCCTGTGTGTGTGTGAGAGTGTGTGTGTATGTGTGTGTGTAGGAGTGTCTGTGTGTGTGTGTATAGTACAATGGTGGTCACCTGTAATGTGACATGAACCCAGTTGAGGCCCTCCCTATGGGTACTGAGCTTAGCTATCAGACTCTGCTCGGCCACTTTTCACTGCTGCCTGTCCCGAAGTCCATCTTGGAGGATGGACACCCAAAGGCAGACTTCGGGACAGGCAGCAGTGAAAAGTGGCTGAGCAGAGGCTGATAGCTAAGTTCGGTACTCATAGGGAAGGCCTCAAGTGGGACCTTGGGTTCATGTCACATTACAGGTGACCACCATTGCACTATACACACACACACAGACACTCCTACACACACATATACACACACACACTCTCACACACACAGGCACTCCTATACACACATACACACGGACACACTTATACACAGACGCGCACACACACACCCACACACACCCTTACAGACACATGCACTCCCACACTCAAACTCCCCCTCACAGACTTAAGATACTCTACACTCACTACACACACACTTTCTCACACTCACAACCCCCAACCCAGACAGACAAACACATGAGACAAAGACCCACACGCACACATATATTTCGTGGGGTGAATTTGTACTTCCAGGGTTACATTACTTTGCTCAAAAGCTACATGCATTCATGTAGAACTCTGAGCTCAAAACTGCATGAATTCATGTAAAACTCCATTATCTCACTTTTTAAATTAGAATTAATCTAAACATCATGGCATAGACAGAGAGCACGGGGGCTAACACCTTCAACATATTGTCTAGCTATCACCATTGTTAACAGCTAACCTGAGAATGCAGCTTTTTAAAAAAAGGTTTTGTGATTTACACATGAAAGAAGTGAAACTATCATGGTATTCAAACAGATGAAAGACTTAACAGACAATCAATTTTTCAATGTATAATTTCAGTTACATCACACTGTAAATTTTTGCTATAAATTCTGTGTGTTAGGATTGAGCCCTCCACTATCACCTGATGAAGGAGTGACGCTCCGAAAGCTAGTGTGCTTCCAATTAAACCTGTTGGACTATAACCTGGTGTTGTGTGATTTTTAACTTAATGATGTGAAATGTTCCAGGACAAAATATAAGTAGGAATATTGGCTTAAAGCATAACATTTAGGAGTGGGAATAAATTGAGGTATTGGGGCGATTGATGCTGTTGTCTCGAAATTTGAGATTAGGGAGCCCAAACCAGATTTAGTAACTGCTTTGAGGAAGCATTTTCACTCAGTCTGCAAGCCTAACCCCACACTTCCAGTTGCTTATTGGAAATCAGCACCTTGGTCTCAAGCTCACATTTCAGTCCTCAGCTTGTTGCAGCAATCCAGTGAAGTTCAATGCTCAAAGTATTATACCTCATCTTCTGATTAGCCACTTCACAACCTTCTGAATTTAACACTGTGTTCAACAATTTCACAACACAGGCTGATTCCCAATTTGATTTTGTTTTCTTGCCAAGTGCCAAATGGAATCTTGCTTCTTGTATTCTTGTTTTCAGACAAAGCTCTTTAATGATCTGGCACTGATTCTCGTACTGGACAAATGTTTCATCTCTTTACTACAATGACTACAAATCCCTTTGCTTTTTCTTCCATGACATCTTTGACATTTAATCTTTCCTGTCCTGCCTTATCTTTTCTCTTTTGTTCTTCCTTCCCCTTTCAACCAGATTAAACCCATCATGTTTCTACCTTCCTTCACTTCTGAAGAGTCACATTCAACTCAAAATGTTAACTCTATCTCTTTCATAAACAATGCTGCCAGATCAGAGTGCATCCCAGATTTGGTTTTTATTTTAATTACTTTGAACTAGTGTGTAAACCTGAAGCATCTCAAATTCGGTTACTCTAAATAAGAATTTGAAGGTGTCAAGCAAGCAAAACGCAGTTCTAATTACTTTTTGTCACAAAACATGTCAATGTTTAAAAAATGGCTAAGAAGTAAAACTCATTTCATTTCTTGACAACATACTTCTGAGCACCTATGTTGAGAAACTTGAGCAGATACGCATGCACACCTACAATGAGGTTGCAAACCTCAATCCCAATGGGAAATTAAAAATCAGAGTGTAAAAAATTTGAATGTTCATGGATTAAGACCAATTGACCTGGGACATGTTTCAAATTTGATACATGCTTGAATTACTCACTGTGCACAATAACATGTAATCATGCAGAGAAACAGCAACTATAGCACTTCTTTACGAAATTGATTCTCATGGCAGGCTTTCCCACTCAGGTATTTTCCTGAAATGTTTTTAAATTTTATAAGAAGAAACTCCTTTCAGAAAGAAAAGCAGGTGCCTTCGCCTTGATGATAGTACTCCGCCCCACCATAGCCCTCAACAAATGTCCTCCTTGGACTAATTGGAGTTGCAAGACAGAGAGTCCTACAAGTGAAAACAGGAGTAAAATGTCCTTTTGTCCCAATAAATTATAACCACTGATATTTTCAATATTTTCCAAGATTAATGATTAAGGCGTTTAATGGTGGCTCAGTGGTTAGTACTGCTGCCTCATAGCACCAGGGACCCGGGTTCGATTCTAGCCTCAGGCAACTATCTGTTGGAGTTTGCACATTCTCCCAGTGTCTGTGTGGGTTTCCATCAGGTGATCCATTTCTTCCCACAGTCCAAAGATATGCACGTTGGGTGAATTAGCCATAGTAAAATGCAGGGTTACAGGAATTGGGTGAGGAGCTGGGTTGGGGGTGAGATGCTCTTCAGAGGATTGGTGCAAAATCGACTGGTCAAATGGCCTCTTTCCACACTGTTCGGGATTTTATGTTTCACAGACATAACAATTCACTGATTTCTTTCACTGCACCAAATAATATTGTTTGGTTGTTCATGTTTTCTATGTAACACAAGAACACAGCAAATGTGTGTGTTTTGGCGTTCTAAAATTGTGAAATCATGTTCGAACTAATTGCAGTTTTTAGTTTTTTAGCTTTCTAAAATATATGTATAATGTCAAATGATTTAAAAATTCATCAAATTTAAATACAGAATTTTCAAACATGATATTGTAAAGTAATATTACTGATTCAAACAGCAGGCCAATGGATAAAAAATGAAAAATACAATGGTGAATTAATTGTTAAATACACAAATATATTATTGTATAAAATATGATTACTACAATACAAATATTTGTAATCAATGCCAAACAAAAATAGTATAACTAAAGTATTGGACTGGAAAAGTACTCATGGTAGAATTAAGACTGCAGTCAAACAGATAAAACTTTGTTCCAGTTTGTCAAATATGAAAACAAATACTCGTGAGTATACAAAATTGATTCCAACTCTGAATATTCATTTAATTGATTTAAGTAACACCAGTAACACTAGGAAAAAAACTGATTCACTTTTCTGAAGAATCAACTGAGCCAAAAGTCAACATGACTGGCAACAGAGTGATTTCAATGCACTCACTTGAAGACAACATATGGCCAGTTCAAACAGTATAGATTAATAACCCATAGAAATATCCTTTGGACCCTGCTGACCCTGTTTTCAATGAGGCTTCCGAAAAATGCTTAAATTGTCTAAACAATTATGCAAAATGATCTATTGATCTAATCAGGTCAGAAAAGGTGATCTTCACCTAACTTCAATACACAAGTCAACAAAATATGTATGGAATTTAATTCAACTTCCTTACGGGCAGCACTGACATAAATCCAGTTTTATAAACCAGGATTTTCTATTTTTGAATTTAAAAATGGTGGCTGCCACGCAGAGATTGGCACTTCAACAAGTCATCAGGAAAGGTTTCTTTGTGTTATCACATGCTTTCAGCTCATTACATATGGATGCAAGTTGTTTTGAAAGTTGAATAGCCAGGAGGTTCTCACTTATACCAGTACCATTCAGGTTTGCAGTTTCTGATATCATATTGAAAGATCCCGGACAAGCTTTCAGGGAGGCATGGTGACAGCCAGAAATCCCAGGAAACTCTCTATTGAACTCTCTGAAATTGGCATTTAGCCAAAATATTGGAAAATTCAGCTCCATATGTCTCCTCAGGTCACACAAATCATATATACCTGAATCTAAACCTCAGTTAAACAGATCTAACTAAACCAAAGTGACACATTTGCAGTATAAATCATCTACATCATCTGACCAGAACAAGCTTGCCCATAACTGCTGAACTACAGACAGTTCTGAAAATTTGATTCAAATCCACTTTCTTTGCATTGAGAATAACCAAATTTCAGAGAAACTTAATTCCATCAGGCTGGATGAGATTCAAATTGAAGTTCTTATGGTCTTATGGTTATGATCTAAGTTCTAAACAATGATAGGCACTTCCAGTAAAGATGCTGTTATAGAAAACACAAGTCAGAGTATTGGAGTCTACAGTGACATTGGACAGAACCTTCCAGGGACCTGACCAATGTGGGCTACAGCAAGATTGGTGGCAGAATCAAACGAGGAATCTGATCAGATCTACATTGACATCATGAGCAACTCAATACATCTTGTTGTTTCTGAGCAGCGAGACCATTTTTTTGGCTAGGCAGCAACAAGTTGTCAATTAGGGGAATTATAACTTGTTAAATCCCTTACTAACACTTCAACTCACCTCTTTGATATTCAAGTAACTTATTGATATTCAACTTCCACTGTCTTACCAAATGCACCAAATGATCTTGAAGTTAAGAATTCTTGACATGGAAGTCAGAGCAGGTACCTAGTGACCTCACATCAACATAAGAAGCCTTCATGCTGCTCATCACCAAACAGCATCTCAAGGCAGCATGATAGGTATATGCTTGCTGGTAGCCAAGGATCAAGCAGACACCTGTCATCCACAAGCATCGTGGCAACTCTCCAATCCACTTGCAAGTCATTTAGGAATTAGAGACTTGCATTGCAGGATACACCTGCAACTAACATTGAAAAGTTGCTGCAAGAATACTTTGGTGACTGGCTGGCTGAGCCCAATGCTGATGGCGTGCACTGCCATCCCTTGGTGTTCACGATGTGAAATGCAACTGGAAATTGACTGGTGTAACATCCTGCGTGGGCAGATTTAGTGTCACTTCAAAGGCAAAAGCACAGGATTCACAACTACTGGACACTAGGTCATTGAAGACGCAAATAAATAAAGCTAAGTCCAGCCACATTTCATTTGCAATCAATTTGGCTCCCACTTTCATGCAGAATGAATGTGCTGGCAGTTCAACTACTGATCAAAAACAATTTGCACCATCCCATTATACAAGTTGAACAGTGGCATCTGAATGCTGCTAAAATTAACAGTAATGATCTTAAGAGGCGAATGCTGACCAAAGTTGACCAATTACTCCAAGTTGAAAATGTGTTGCTGGAAAAGCGCAGCAGGTCAGGCAGCATCCAAGGAACAGGAGAATCGACGTTTCGGGCATAAGCCCTTCTTCAGGAAGCTTATGCCCGAAACGTCGATTCTCCTGTTCCTTGGATGCAGCCTGACCTGCTGCGCCTTTCCAGCAACACATTTTCAGCTCTGATCTCCAGCATCTGCAGTCCTCACTTTCTCCCCAATTACTCCAAGAGTCTGTCATCTAAGTTTAATGATGGTCTGCACTGAATGCAATAAAATATTGAATGATTAAAATGGGTCTGGGATGGGAAAGGGATCAGGGCCCAGCAGGCTCTCCCTTTTGATAGAATGTCTTGGCAAAGGCTGATACAGAGAAACCACGGCTGATATCAAGCCCAGGAGCAGTAGCAAGTCACTGAAAAGGAGAAAGAACATTCAGCTGAAGGAGACATGTATCATGTATGGGGTCCACAGGAAAACCAAAGATTTCCAATTTCTATTCTGTTTTTTGGGGATAGGTGAGGTACAAGTAGGGCACAAGCTCTGCATGTCCTGGGACATTGATGGAAGTATGCTTGATGCTGGAGGGAGAAACTGTGGTTTGCAGGAATGGGGGCACCATCCTCTCTGCTACAACTCAGGCAATAAGGAACATAACTGGCTGTACACACCTAGCAGTGAAAAGGCCTTATCACAATGCTGCAGAATTCATCAAGTTAGTTTTGGAAACAGAGGAATCTAGAGATTCAGGTACATAATTATTTGAAATGTGTGTCACAGGGTGTTTCAAAGACATTTAGCACTGTTGCAAAGTTGATATTTGTAAAACTGTAAAATGGGGAAAGAATTGTGTGGTCCCTTTAAAAGGTGTCTTTTTTCTGCGCTTAGAGATTTAAAAAGGGACGTTCGTGAGCAGCTTCAGGGTTTGCAGGTACACAGGAAGCACCCAAATTGAAACATTTGTACTGAAAGGCAATACAATTAGGAGAGCAAGCAGCCTTTTTACCAAGACAATGGTACCCGATGTGGCCTCCTCTATATTGGGGAGACAGGCCGCCTACTTGCAGAACGTTTCAGAGAACACCTCTGGGACACCCGGACCATCCAACCCAACCACCCCGTGGCTCAATACTTCAACTCCCCCTCCCACTCCACCAAGGACATGCAGGTCCTTGGACTCCTCCATCGCCAGACCATAGCAACACGACGGCTGGAGGAAGAGCGCCTCATCTTCCGCCTTGGAACCCTCCAACCACAAGGGATGAACTCAGATTTTTCCAGTTTCCTCATTTCCCCTACCCCCACCTTGTCTCAGTCCCAACTCCTGAACTCAGCACCACCTTCCTAACCTGCAATCTTCTTCCTGACCTCTCTGCCCCCACCCCCACTCCGGCCTATCACCCTCACCTTAACCTCCTTCCACCTATCGCATTTCCAACGCCCCTCCCCCAAGTCCCTCCTCCCTACCTTTTATCTTAGCCTGCTTGGCACACTTTCCTCATTCCTGAAGAAGGGCTCATGCCCGAAACGTCGATTCTCCTGCTCCTTGGATGCTGCCTGACCTGCTGCACTTTTCCAGCAACACATTTTCAGCTACTTTCTTTTTACTCTAAGGATTCACTCGATCTATCCTGTCTGTACCTGACATATGCTTCCTTCGTTTTCTTAATCAAACCCTCAATTTCTTTAGTCATCCAGCATTCTTTTCCTTTTCCATCACTATTTTAAAATGAATAGAATTATGGTCGCTGGCCACAAAGTGCTCCCCACTGACACCTCAGTCACCTGCCCTGCCTTATTTCCCAAGAGTCGGTCAAGTTTTGCACCTTCTCTAGTAGGTACATCAACATACTGAATCAGAAAATTGTCTTGTACACACTTAAGAAATTCCTCTTCATCTAAACCCATGGCAGTCCCAGTCGATGTTTGGAAAGTTAAAATCCCCTACCATAACCACCCTATTATTCTTACAGATAGCTGAGATCTCCTTACAAGTTTGTTTCTCAATTTCCCTCTGACTATTGGGGGGGGGGGGGGGGGGGGTCTATAATACAATTCCAATAAGGTGATCATCCCTTTCTTATTTCTCAGTTCCACCCAAATAACTTCCTTGGATGTATTTCCGGGAATATCCTCCCTCAGCACAGCTGTAATGCTATCCCTTATCAAAATTGCCACTCCCCCTCCTCTTTTGCCTCCCTTTCTATCCATCCTGTAACATTTGAATCCTGGAACATTCAGCTGCCAGTCCTGCCCATCCCTGAGCCATGTTTCCGTAATTGCTATGATATCCCAGTCCCATGTTCCTAACCATGCCCTGAGTTCATCTGCCTTCCCTGTTAGGCCCCTTGCATTGAAATAAATGGAGCTTAATTTATTAGTCCTAGTTGTCCCTGCCTGTTTGACTCACTTCTGTTCTCAGCTGTACCCATCTCAGATCGATCTCTTTCCTCACTATCTCTCTGGGTCCCAACCCCCCACCTTACTAGTTTAAATCCTCCCAAGCAGTTTTAGCAAATTTCCCTGCCAGTATATCAGTCCCCTTCCAATTTAGGTGCAATCCGTCCTTCTTGTACAGGTCACTTCTACCCCAAAAGAGATTCCAATTGGAATGCTGTATCCTGTTGTGGTTGCCATGTTGTAAGAAGTTCAAGAGGGTTCAAAAGAGATTTACCAGGATGTTGCCGGGTATGGAAGATTTGAGTTGTAAAGAAAGGCTGGATAGGCTAGGACTTTTTTCATTGGAGCATAGGAAATTGAGACGTAACCTGATAGAACTTTATAAAATAATTGAGGGTGTAGATAGAATTAACAACAGTTATCTTTTCCCTAGGATGGGGCATTTCAAAACTAGGAGACACAATCTTAAAGTGAGAGGAGTGAGATTTAAAAAAGACATGGGGAATAATATTTTAAAGACAGGGTAGTTCGCATGTGAAATTAGGAAGTGGTGGATGTGGGTACAATAACAATGCTTAAAAGACATTTGGATAAGTACATGAAAAGGAAAGAATTGGAGGGATATGAGCCAGGAGCAAGCAGATAGGATTGGTTTAGTTTAGGATTTTGTTTGGCATGGACTGGTTGAACTGAAGGGTTTGTTTCCATGCTGTATGACTGTATGACTCTATGACTAGGGAGGGTCCCATTGTCTTAATGTTTAAGTGATTAGTGAACACTGTTACCATTCCTGGAAGTGCATGCCTACTCGCCTGGAAGCTACCATAATTCCTACATCCTGGAGTACTCTCATGAGAATCCAGGAGCCTTACAAAGCTAATTACTGGGGGATAAAAGCTACCCACTGTGACCTTGGCTCATGACATCATTATGCAAAGCCCTGATTGATACAGAATACAGAAACAATGCTGTCCATGCCTCAACTAGAGACATTGCAAAACAAGTGATCGGGTTACTGAAAAATTAGTTCTGCTGCTTGAATTATTCTGGAGGGACTCCAATATAATCTAGATGGAGTGTGCCGCGTAATCCTGTTTTGCTGCTGCACAATTGGAGTAGGTACTGAGGCAGCGACAAGTGCTGAGGAACTGGGGGAAAAGGAGCATGTTTCTGAAGGAGGGGAGGATGAGGACAAAGGAGAGGAGGAAGCTCACTTTATACATGATTGAGCACAGCTGCATTGGGCACTACTAACCAGGTAGAACCTGACTGACACACAGTTCCGTAGATGACAGCTGGTTTCAGCAGACCATTATGGAACCTAAACTTACTGCTGGTCAAGGTGCCAACATTTGATCTGCATTGGGACTGCAACCTGAAGCCTCTTAATTTCATTTGAAACCACTTTTGCTGGCTATATATAAAAGCTCACCTTTGGATTTCATGGATTGCTTGTCTGATGATCTTCTAATGACGGGATTTCAGTGTGGAGGGGACATTGGAGGCAAAGTAGCGATAATCCTAGGTGCTGTTTCAATGGGATGTAGCTAAGAACAGAAAAAAAACTGTATGGTCTGGTCGTTAAATAGCAACAAGACTGAGTGAGTGTGATCATATGTGTAAGGGAGTATCAGCCGTGCTGGGTATGTGCCATAGCAGTCTGGTTTAATGGCTTCCACATTATTACATAGCCCGTGAAGGGTACTGCAGATTGCCAACATTCTTCCAGGCACACAGTGGCCTTACAAAGACAGCAAGGCCACAAAGGATGATGGATTTGTGGCAGAAATTCACTTAAAGGAGATTTGTTCTACAACAGTACGTGGTAAAATCAAAATGAATTGGATGGGAGGGTGGGACAATAGAGTTGGGGTAGGTAATTGTTGAGGTGATTTTGCTTGGATGCTGTGAGAAATCTTGCTAGGTCTCCTGGCAAAAAACCTTACAAAAATCCTGAACCAATTTGTACTTTGCCAAAAAAAAAATTCAGCACAAGTCCACATTGTTTGAGAGCGTAGCTTCCCTACTGAAATGGAAGATTTCAAGATTTACCCTAATATAGAGTCATAGAGATGTAATTAATGGAAACAGACCCTTCAGTTCAATTCGTCCATGCTGACCAGATATCATAAATTAATCTAGTCCCATTTGCCAGCATGTGGCCCATATCCCTTTAAGCCCTTCCTATTCACATACCCATCCAGATGCCTTTTAAATGTTGTAATTGGACCAGCCTCCACCCCTTCCTCTGGCAGCTCATTCCATACACGCATCATCCTTTGCATAAAAATGTTGCCCCTTGGGTCATTTTTAAATCTTTCCCCTCTCACCTTAAACCTAATCCCTCTGGTTGTGGACTCCCCCAACCCAGGGACATGGTGACATAGTGAGCCAGATTTTCCCATGGGCTTGGAAAACCCTATCTGTGACTTGGTGAAACCTTTGAAAGCCCCTGTGAGACTTTGCTGGGGAATCTGATCCATGGTGCATGTTGTAATACAGATTAATGGAATACAGACAATATGTGGGTGCAAAGGTCTACTTTGGTTCCCTATCCCAGTTCCCAATACCATTTAAATGCCTCTTAAACCTCATCCCTTACTTACCTCACTCATCTAATTTCAACTCTGATCATTATGACAGGTCCATTGCTTGCACCCTTCATATCCACTCAGAATATGCACACTACGTACAGTCATCAACAGGCAAAAAATTGGAACGGGAATTAATTTAATTCATTAGAAAATAAATCGCTGACAATCTAATAAAACTCTGAATTCAAAAACACTATTAGTGTTTCTGGAAAGAAAAACACTGGCCCTGTGCTCCTTTAAATGTCTTTGCTTTTGTAAACAAATGAGAACCTATAATTTGTGATGATAGCTTCTTAAAATGTTAATGTGTTCTTGGATCATAGATCACCTGCTAAGTTAAACATAACAGAAGCTTTTGCAGACAGGCCTAGGATTCATAATGGCTACAGCCATCACAACAAATTCTTCTAGCTACATTATCTAAAGCTGATAAAGCAGAATACTGACTATTTCTGTTTCAAAGCAGAGGGCCTATAAATCAATGGAATTAGAATAGAATTAGAATATCCTTTATTGTCATGTGTACTTGGCTGCCTCTAATAGCTGATGAAGGGCTTATGCCTGAAACATTGATTCTCCTGCTCCTCAGACACTGCCTGACCTGCTGTGCTTTTCCAGCACTACACTCTCAACTCTGATCTCCAGCATCTGCAGTCCTCACTTTCTCCTGCCTCTAATAGCGCTATCTTAGGTACAAGTACCTCGGTCCAAGTCTTGGTTACAAAAGAGGAATAAAAGGAGAAGTTGTACCATTACTTAGTGTCTAAAAATTGAGCTAGAAATAAGATAGTTATAACATAGTTAAAGGATTGACATTACAGTCCAATAAAGAATTTCAAATAGCAGCAGTGCAGCATGTCGTCTGACCACCCACACCAGGCCCCAGTCCAACAACTGTCCTACTCCACTGCAAGCCTCCAGTCTGTCCCGCACTGGCATTCAGCTGCACCAAGATAAGTTGTGCTGCTCCAGGACTCACTTCCTCTCATGCTGCTCAGGGACTGCTTCCCAGATCTGGAGATTGTTTATAAACTTTCAAAGGCAGGTTTATTTTAAACAGCTATAACTGTCAGTCGATTTAAATCGCAGCACCAACTATGACAGCAGGGAGTAAGATGATTTTTTTTAAGCTCTCTAATGTATTATTTCACTTTTGGCAATTGTAAAACGATAATGACAATAAGTACGCTATGCTAGTCAGTGTAAGGTTCAACTTACCTCTGCAGGAGCGATTCCTATGATCGGTTATTGCACTAGAAATAAATTTTCCTCATTTAACAGTATCCAATTGTGATATTTGAACATGTCAAAACATTTTACACTCAACTATCAAAAATCATTCCCTCAGCATGGTCCCTGAATGGCCACAGTGGAACTTAGAACTAGGTTGACACTGTTGACTACAAGGTCGTTGATTGGGGTTGTTAATCTGGGCCAATCAGGAAAGCCCTGGCTGAGCAACTGAATTTCCTCAGTTCAGGTGGCTGACTCTGAGTTGGCTGGCCACACAGTCAGTGTGTACTGCTGCTGTTGGTTTCTGATTTTTTGGGGAACTGATCTCTACAGCCAGTTTGTTAACTGGTATTCCTTTTAATTGATATCTAAACTGGCTGACCTTCTTAGTCAATGTGTTTCAGGTGTATTTCAGTTCTCATGAGGCACATGTCATTTCACTGGCTGGTTACAGCCTGTGTGTTACTCTTTTATTGTCCTTTGAGAGAAGGATTATGCTGTATCTGTGGCAGGGCTTAGCCCTTGAACTCTGGTTTCCTTTCTTTTCACTTTGTTTGGCGACGGAGGGCCAGAAGGCATGTAGGGGCAGGCTGAGATGCAGAAGGCTTGTGAGCTGACCTGTGCGCCATCATCCATAAGACATAGGAGTGGAAGTAAGGCCATTCAGCCCATCTAGTCCACTCCGCCATTCAATCATAGCTGATGGGTATTTCAATGCCACCTACCCGCACTCTCCCTGTATCCCTTAATTTCTTGCAAGATTAAGAGTTTATCAATCTCTGCCTTGAAGATATTTAATGTCCTGGCCTCCACTGTGCTCTGTGGCAATGAATTCCACAGACCCACCACTCTCTGGCTGAAGAAATGTCTCCTCAGTTCCATTTTAAATTGACCCCCTCTAATTCTAAGGCTGTGCCTACAGGCCTTAGTATCCCCGCCTGACAGAAACAAATTCCCAGCGTCCACCCTTACTAAGCCATGCATTATCTTGTAAGTTTCTATCAGATCTCCCCTCAATCTTCTAACCCCTAATGAATACCATCACAGGATCCTAAGCTGTTCATTGTATGTTAGGTCTACCATTCCAGGGATCATCCGTGTGAATCTCCACTGGACACGCTCCAGTACCAGTATGTCCTTCCTGAAGTGTGGGGCCCAAAAACTGGACATCGTATTTTAAATGGGGCCTAACCAGAGCTTTAGAAAATCTCAGTAGCACATCGCTGCACATCCCTCCCAAGGGAGGGTGACGAGCTGTTCTAGATGTGGCCTGGATGTCTACCAAGGCAGTCCACAGGCCAGATGGCGCATTGGGAAGGGCGAGAGCCAGGTGATATATAGGGGCAGACCAAGAATCAGAAGGCAGGTAGGCCATCCTTAGCGCTGTCACTCCAGGATGCGCTCCCCTCAAGGTAGTCGGAAGGGCGGTTGGAAAAGCCGGAAGGTGGGGTAGGCCATCCTGATTGCTGTCATCTGGGGGGCAGACAGGATGGGCTGTCCAAGAGGTGGCTGGAAGGGGCATGGGGTATACAGAGCCAGAAGGGGCATGGGGGCGGACCAGGAACCGAAAGGGGCGGAGGGTGGGAAGAACAGGTGAGTTGCTGGGGGATCTGTTTCTCATTTGATAGGACTGTCTTGTATGTATTTGTTACAGTTACTTTTGTGGTGACTGAAAGTGGGATTTGAGGTTTGTCTTCATTTCCTTGAAAACTGGTTGAACAGTGGGGTTTGGGGTCTGACTTTGCCACCATTTTCCTCTGTAAGTTGCTGTTTCTTGAATACAGCGGTTCATGTTAACTGTTTGTTTGTAATTTGTACTGGTTAATAAAATAACAAAAAAGGAGACGAGAGGTGGGCACCATGGGATGTGGAGGGCTTTATTTCCCGCTCGAACTCTATTTCGATTTAATCCCTGCGTTCCCCCCCCCCCCGCCTTTCACTTTTTGACAATTCAGTATTGCCCTTTGTTAAAAAGGGTACTGTTTGTCACTGGCCACTGGGTGTTTCCTTTCTTCCTGGTGGTGGAATATAAATAAAGATTTACGCACTTGTTGTTCTTCACTGTGTCCTACACCTGCACACACACAACATGGGTACTAGGGATACTGTGTACTGTGGGTTCCTTTTTTGGAGACCTGATTAGAATCTCCTCAGTTCAGGCGACTGATTGACTGAGCTGGCTGGTCACAACCAGTCTGCTGTACAAATGTAAATAGTAGTGGCTTGGTGATTGGATAGTGTCTCAGAGCAGTTATTTCAGTCTTGTTGCGTACTGGCAAAACAAAAATCTCTTGAACACAGATGTATGTGCCTTTCAGACTACCTGTATCTCAGTTGATATTTGGGTAGTTGAAGTTCTCAATTATTAATGTAATTACAATACAAAAGAGAAAATTAGCCAGTGTGTTACTCTGGATTCTGTTTTTGGGGACCTGGTTAGAATCCTAGGTTCAGGCGACTGACTCTGAGCTTGCTGGCCACAGCCAGCATACTATTCACAAGTAAATAAAGGGTGACTTGGTGATGGGATACCAGCCTCGATGTAATTATTTCAGTGGTGACTAGAGAAAACAGGACATGCCTGAACAACATTCACTTACAACTGTCACGTTGGAGTTAGGCTAAGCATTTCTGGCATCGTACCTTTATTTGGGAAGCTTGATTCATTTGATCCTGCTGTTGCAGACTAAGCCCAGTAAATGGAAAAAATGTTTCCAGGCAAGTGACATTAAGGCAGATGAAAAGCAATGGATAATCCTTCTAAGTGCTTGCAGACACACAACATTCTTGGTTATAAGGGGCTTAACTTTCCCACAGGCACCAGACACTAAAATCTTCCATGAGTTGACTGAGTTGGTTAAGGAATATTACAATCCCAAACATCCTGTAATTCTGAGATGCTATTGGTTTTATTCAGCTGTTGGAGAAATGGAGGAATCTCTATCATATTTTTGATGAGGTTGAGAAGACTGGCAGAGGCATGAGATGCTGAAACACCGATTGGTATATGGGATTAATGACATAATCATCTACAAGTGCCTACTAGCGGAGGCTTAACTGGACTTCAAACCAGCACTTCATTGGTATTCTCATTAGAAAACGAGGCAAGTGGAGCATGGGAACTACAGTGCATCCCAATGGAAGTGGACTCCCTCACTAGTGCAATTGAGCCTGGAGAACACCACTTTAATGTAAGTAATCACAGAGCCTCACACAGATCATATCCTGAGCAGAGGGATCCTAGGCCAACCCACAGCAGAACCCCACAACAAAGTCAAGCCTCAGCTAAGTGGCTAAAAAAGTCTTCAGGAGCTGGGCTGGCAAGCCATTGTATTTGCTGCTGGTACACTGACTCGAGACAGCAAAGTGGTCCTACAAAGCCTGCTGGACAAACTTTCCTCATTCCTGAAGAAGGGCTTATGCCCGAAACGTCGATTCTCCTGTTCCCTGGATGCTGCCTGAACCTGCTGCGCTTTTCCAGCAACACATTTTCAGCTCAGATCTCCAGCATCTGCAGACCTCACTTTCTCTACAAAGCCTAACCTGAGTAAGAAAACTTGTCGGCCAGTATCCAGGAGAGTGCACATCCTGGAAAGTCCCCCTACATAGAGTCATAGAGATGTGCGTTGAAACAATTAATGTGCTTAGTGACATCCAATTTGGAACAAATTGAAATTAATGTTTGGTTAAATGGTCACCCAGTTCCCTTGGAGGTCGATACTGGCACAGCTATATCTGTCTTAACTGGGACGCCAACCTATACGTTTGCCAAATCCTCAGACAGACTGAGAATGTACACTAGGGAACCATTGCAGACTAAGGGTACGACTTCAGTTCCCGACTCCTATGAAAAGCAGGTGGTGCAGTTACCACTGCTGGTAGTAACAGGCTCAGGCCCAAGACTTTTGGGAGAGAATTGGTTGAGAAAGATTCACCTGGATTGGCTAAATACTATTTGAATAGAAAATGGCTGCCTCAGTGAAGTCCTAGTAAAATATCCAGGAGTAATCAAGAAGGGCTTGGGACTGTCAAGGGGGTGAAAATCACTTTACATGTTGACCAGGAAGCAATTCCAAGATTTTATACGTCCCATTCATTGCTATTTGCCTCCTGGGTAAATGTAGAGGCAGGAAATCAGGAGGCTGGAGAGTGAAGGAAACATCAAACCAGTGCAGTTTGCAAAGTGTGCAGCACCAGTCATACCGATTGTGAAGCCTAACAGCTCAGTTCGCCTTTGTGAGGATTTTAAACTAATCGTAAACCATTTCTCGCGGTTGGAGAGGACTTGTATGCAAAGTTGGCAAGGGGAGGCTGTCCTTTATGAAGCTGGACACGAGCCACGCCTACCTGCAACTGCAATTGGATGAGGAATCCTAGAACTACATTACAATTAACATTAGGGTTTATATTAACATAGGCAAAAGGTTCCTGATGAAGGGCTTTTGCCCGAAACATCAATTTTCCTGCTCCTCGGATGCTGCCTGACCTGCTGTGTTTTTCCAGCACCACTCTAATCTAGACTTTATATCAACATACCAGACTGCCAGTTGAGGTATTATCGGCCTACACTCTTTTCCAGCAGACCATGGAGAACATTTTACAAGGACTACCAGAGGTTGGCATGATGTACTAATAGCAGGGAAGACCAATAAAGAGCACTTGGAGAACTTGAACATAGTGCTTAAACATTTCTTCCAGGTGGGCATACTCCTTAGATAGGAAAAATGTGTGTTCCAGGCACCTCAAGTGACCTACTTGGGTTACAGAGTCGACAAAACTGGGCTACACCCGTTGGAAGAGAACGTGAGGGTGATCAAAGAAGCCCCAACTCCCATATCTGTACCATAGCGTAGGTGTTTCCTTGGGTTAATGAAATTTTTTTTGGAAAATTCATACATACCCTGGTCTCCATTTTTGCATCCTTACACTTGCTATTGAAAAACAGTCAGCCTTGGAAATGGTCACTTATCTGAGAAGTAGCCTTTAGGGAAGTGGAACAGCAGCTATCGTCATCTAAAGTGTTGGCCCACTATGCTCTGAAACAAGAGGCGGTGCTGACAGACGATGCCTCCCAGACAGTATCAGGGTAATGTTGGCTCACTGCTGGCCCAATAGAGAGAAATGACCAATAGCGTATGCTTCCCAGACTTCAGCTGATGCCGAACGCAAATACGCCCAGATAAAGAAGGATAGTTGGGTGGTCACCTTTAGGGTAAGAAACTTCCATCAGTACCTTTATTGTTGGGAACTTGTCATAGTAACAGATCATAAACCCCTGCCAGGGCTACTAAAGGAAGACAAGTTGGTACCGTCAAAAAACATTTATGGTAGAATTCAGCGTTGGGCCCTTATTCTCAGTGCATACAAGTTCAAATTAGAACATGAACCAAGAAGCCAAGTGGCGAATGTGGATACCTTGAGCCGCTGTCCACTGGCAGATACTTCACAGGTTGTGTGTCCCCGGAACAGTCCATTTTGATCTACAACTTCCTGGACACTCTTCCATTCACTGCGGACAATACCTGACTGTGGACACAAAAATATCCTGTCCTAGCGAAACTATAACAGCTGGTGGTAATGCACAAAACAGAAAGGCCATCGCAACCCAAATACTGGCTGAATTGTTATCAGGGTTATCCCAAGATGAAGATGCTTGCAAGAAGCACATCTTGTGATGGGGTTGAATGCCGACCTAGCTACATTGATGGGGCAGTGCCAAGAGTGCCATCAAAATTGGCACCATTAGTGCCCCCACATTTGTGGGAATGGCCAGGAAAACCCTGGACTTTGTAGCATGTTGACTATGCCAGTTCTTTCTGAAGAAGCGTCCACATTCCTGAAGAAGGGCTCATGTCCGAAACGTCAACTCTCCTGCTCCTTGGATGCTGCCTGACCTGCTGCGCTTTTCCAGCAACACATTTTCAGCTATGCCAGTTCTTTCATGGGCTCAGTGTTCCTGGAATTGCAGGTGCCCATTCAAAATGGCTGGGTGTGCATAAAGTTTGTTCGGCAAATTTGGGATGACGATTGAGAAGCTGCGAGCATTATTTAAGATGTGTGGACTTCTGGAAGTATTAGTCACAAACAGTGCAATGTCATTTCCTGAAGTCAAATGGCATTCAGCACATACTATCCATCATCCAATGGTCTAGTGGAAAAAGCAGCCCAAACGTTAAAGGCAGGCTTAAAGAAGGTAACTATAGTGTCAATTGAGACCAAACTGTCTTAGTTCTTGATCAATTATAGGATGACCCACATGCAACAACAGGGATAGCTCCAGCACAGTTGTTGATGGGGAGAAGACTCTGCATCAGGTTAAACCTGATTTTCCCAGACCCAGGAGGAATGGTGTGGTGGGGCACGGTGGTGGTGAAACAGCAGCAGAAATGCCAGTGCCAGTCACAGGCCACCATGAAGCAACAGAG
This sequence comes from Chiloscyllium plagiosum, assembly GCF_037043375.1. Classification (NCBI taxonomy): domain Eukaryota; kingdom Metazoa; phylum Chordata; class Chondrichthyes; order Orectolobiformes; family Hemiscylliidae; genus Chiloscyllium; species Chiloscyllium plagiosum. The sequence continues at coordinate 51,572,119 of NW_028270151.1, forward strand.
ATTCAGGGGACAAAGTTTGGTGCCAGAACCCCAGAAATGGCCCTGTATGGGTACAAGGCTTTTTTCACATGAGGTCATGTGACTTACAAAGTTTGGATACGTGATACAGTCCTGAACAAACACTTGGATCACTTGTAAGTTGTAACCTTGTAAACAGGGCAGGAGCAAAACATATCTGGACCTTCAGAACAGCCAGAAGGCCTGTCAGAAACCATTGGTTCTCCCTTCCATCTCATGTTGAGCAAACCTCAGAGTTCGAGGTGGATGTAACGATGATACTGTTACATCGAGAAGAGGAGGAGGAAACTCTCCCGAGATGCTATGGATGCAAGAGGTGGGCTATGGTCTGGTACAACCACACCCCTCCCTCTCTTTTTAGAGTTTAAATCAGAGGAACCCAACTTGGGATGAAAATGGTGCAGGAAAAGCGAAAGCCAAAGACCAGGCCTATATTCCCAGACTTTTTGTAGGGGGTGGACAGAGTGTAGAGGTTGGAACTACGAGGTTGTTGATTGGCACAGGTTAACAACCCCAATCAGGAAAGCCCTGACTGACCAGTACAAACATGAGATGCCCACAGCTGAACACTATTGCTGGTGCCTGGGTCCGGTCTCAATTACTGTAAAAAAATTATAAACAGGAGATTAGAATGTTTTTCATTCAGGTGACTAACTCTGAGCTAACTGGATATAGCCAGTGTGCACTGCTGCTTTCTAGGGAATCCTGATTCCAGAACTGGCTGATCTATACAGCCAGTTTGTTAACTTGTATTCTTTTTTTTTAATTGAGGACTGATTTCTGAACTGGCTGGCATTCACAGTCAATGTGTTTCAGATCTATTTCAGTTTTCACTAGGAACCTGTTGTTTCACTGGCTGGTTACAGCCTGTGTGTTACTGTTGTTTTTCTCTCCCACTTTGAGAAAAGGACAATGCTGATTTTGTGGCAGGGCTTAGCCCTTGCACTCTGTTTTTCTTTTTGGTGTTTGGACTGAGTCCATGTGAGATAATACACCTTTCCAGATGAATTGTTCCTGTGTGGGTAGATCTGGCACTTTGTAGGTAGACTAGGCCTCTATAAAGACTGAATTCCTGTGTGTGTGTGCTGAGAGGTGAGCATTTGCTGCCTGTCGGAGTGGACCAGGTTCTCTCTGGATAGACCAGGCCTCTATGGAGACTGAACATGTGTTTGTGTGAGGTGGGGTGTGCATTTGCTGCCTTCAGAAGTGGACTCTGCATACTGAAGAGGATTCTGCCTTTAGTTGTGGACTTAATATCTGACAATGCAGTCTGCACACTGGAGTAGACTCTTCCTGGGAATGGGTTCTGCATTCTGAAGAGAATTGTTTATGGTAATGGACTCTCTGCACCAGAAGGGACTCCATTTGTTGGTAATTGACTCTATCTTGTTGCTTGTTGGGTTTATCACCTGCACTGTTTTGGATATCCCTGGGTCTGGCAGACCTCACTGAGCGGGAGGCTCAGGTCGTCCTGAAAGCTGTCACCCTGAGAGCTGGAGGGTGGGTTGGCCGTCCTGAAGGGCGGAAGGTGGGTAGGCCATTCTGAGCGCTGTCTTCCCAAGAAGGCGTAATTGAGACAGGTTGTCCTAGATGTGGCCAGAAGGTGTGCCGGACTGGCCAGGAGCCAGAAGATGAGAGTAGGGACAGACTAAGATCTGGAAGACTTGTGGGCTGCCCTGCATACCATCGTCCCAGGAAAGGGGCTGGGTGTCCTAGAGGTGGCTGGAAGGTGTGTCAGGGTAGTCAACAAGCTGGATGGCATGTAAGGGCAGACCAAGAGCTGGACGGTGGATAGGTGACCTCAGGGCTGTCAACCCGGGCAGATACCATGCAGGCTGTTCTAAAAGGTGGCCAGAAGGGCGGTTAGGGAAGCCGGAAGATGGGTAGACTGTCCTGATTGCTGTCGTCCTGGGATGGAGTGGGGAAACAGGACAAGCTGAGGTGACCGGAAGGTCCATCAGGGCGGATGGAGAATCAGTAGGGGCATGGGGTGGACTGAGAGCTGGGAGGGGCAGGCTGCCTTTGAGTGATCAGAAGATGAGAGGGATGGGTGTTTTTACTAGGTTGACAGGGGTGTCTGTGTTACAAACTGTTTTATCGTTCAGTTTATCGGACTGTTTATATGTGATTGTCTACTGTTTCCTTTTTATATGATGAGTTGGGATTTGTCCTCTTTTCCCTGTGAACTGCTTGTATGGTGGGGTTCCGGCTTTGCTGCCCCTTTCTCCTGTAAATTACTCTTTTTTGTAAACTGCTGTTTACTGTTAAGTTTTGTAATTTGTACTAGTTAATTTAAAAAAAATAAACAGGAGATTAAGAATCTCCTCAGTTCAGGTGACTGACTCAGAGCTGGCAGGCAGGAGCCATTGTACTGTGCACAAGTAAATAAATGGTGCCTTGGTGATGGGATAGCAGCCTCTGGCAGTCATTTCAGCCACAAACTCTCCAGGGGATGGGGGTGGTTGGTGTGGGTTTGTGTTTTCTTCTTCAGGCTTACAAAAAGCCATAATAGTACACACAAACTGTGTGGAGGAAAGTACAATTTTCTCCAGAGTTAACGTTGGGGTTCCTGAGCTTATATGAGGTACATGAGCAATTCATATCCAGAGACTTCCCAACCTGCCAAAAGGCCACATGAGTGAGTTTGGGCAGATGAAAAAAAAACATGTTTCCAATAAAAACAAACTTAAGTTCAGCATTTCATAATCCAATTCACAACTCCATCAGGAGACAGAAAACATGACCCCTACCTAACATTAACCTACTAAAATAATTGTGGATTCACAAGTGGAATTTAAATATAGATAACTTTTACAATTTATAATGTAGGAAAGATGGAGGTCATCCAAAATAATTTCATTTCATTTCACTGTCATTTTTAATAGCAAGTAACAGATGGCTTTTATCACCTACAACAATATAATAGAGCTGTTCATAACAGACCTGTTTAGCAGAAAACTTTAATCTACAAAACATACAGTCCTCAAAGCATTTACATTTGTACATCAAATAATAGCTTTTTAAATACAATTTGTCTATCTCACCATCTAGCCCACTCAAGCAAGAATTTTTTTAAAAAGTCTCTGCTAGTTCGTACAATTTCAAAAGAACTTTGATGTGGGGAGATCAAATTTTCAGTCCATTTCAATTTGCCCAACAGGTTTTAATGCAAGCAAAAATGAAAATTGAAACCAGAAATGGGGATCTTTGCTTTGACAAAGTGAGGACTGGAGATCAAAGTCGAGAGTGTGGTGCTGGAAAAGCACAGCAGGTCATGCAGCACCCAAGGAGCACCAGGATAAATGTTTTGGGCATAAGCCCTTCCTCAGGAATGAGGCTTGTGGGCCAGAGGCTGAGATATAAAGGGGAGGGGGATGGGACTGGAGGAAAGGTTTGAGAGACTGCAATAGGTAGATGAAGATGAGGGTGAAGGTGATAGGTCGGAGAGGAGGGTGGAGAGAATGGATGGGAAAGATGATGGACAGGGTGAGGGCAATGCTGAGTTGGTGGCTTGGGGCTGGGATAAAGTGGGGGGAGGGAAATGAGGAAACTGGTGAAATCCACATTAATCCTGTGGTTGCAGGCTCCAAGGTGGAAGATGAGGTGTTCTTCCTCCAGGCATCAGATGGTTAGGGTTTGGCAATGGAGGAGGCCCAGGACCTACCTACATGTCCTTGGTGGAGTGGGAGAGGGAGTTGAAGTGTGCAGCAATGGGGAGGTGGGGTTACTTGTTGCAGGCGTCCCAGAGATGTTCTCTGAAATGATCCGCAAGTTGGTGTCCTGTCTCCCCACTGTACAGAAGACCACAACGAGTGCAACTGATACAGTAGATGACATTGGAGGAAGTACAGGTAAATTTCTGTCGGATGTGGAAGAATCCTTTGGGGCCTTGGACAGAGATGAGGGGGGAGGTGTGGGCGCAGGTTTTGCTCTTCCTACGATGGCAGGGGAAGGTGCCGGAGTGGGGTGAGGGCTGGTGGAGGGCGTAGATCTGACAAGGGAATCGTGGAAGGAATGGTCTCTCCAAAATGCTATAGGGGTTGGGTTGGAAATATATCCCGAGTGGTAGGGTCTGTTTGTAGGTGTGGGAAGTGACGGAGGATGATATATATTGTATACGGAGTTTGGTGGAGTGGAAGGTGAGAACCAGGGGGATTCTGTTGCATTGGGAGGGGTGATGTTCAAGGGGAGAGGTGCGGGAAGTGGAGGAGATGTGCTGAAGGGCATCGTCAACCATGTGGGAGGGGAAATTGCGGTCTTTCAAGAAGGAGGCCACCTGGGATTTTCTATGGCAGAATTAGTCATCCTGGGAACAGATGCGGTGGAGGTAGAGGAATTGGGAATAAGAGATGGCTTTTTTTTACAGGAGGCAGGGTGAGACGAGGTGTAGTACAAGTAGCTGTGGGAGTCTGTGGGTTTGTACTAGATGTCCGTGGTTAATCCGTCGCCAGAGAATGAGATGGAGAGATTCAGGAAGGGGAGGGAGGTGTCAGAGATGGCCCAGGTGAATTTGAGGTTGGGGTGAAAGGTGTTAGTGAAGTTGATGAACAGTTTCCCCTCATTTTCCCCTCCCCCACACATTATCCCTGTCCCAAGCCTCCAACTCGGCACCGCCCTCTTGACCTGTCCATCTTTCCGATCCATTTGCTCCACCCTCCTCTGAGACCTATCACCTTCTCCCCCACCTTCATCAACCTATTGCATTCTCAACTACACTTTCTCCAGCCCCACCACCCTCCCATTTATCTCTCACTCTCCCGGCCCACAAGCCTCATTCCCGATGAAGGGCTTATGCCCAAAATGTCGAATCTCCTGCTCCTTGGGTGTTGCCTGACCTGCTGTGCTTTTCCAGAACTACACTCTCGATGGGGATCTTTGCTGATGATTACAAAATGTTTAGCACCCCTCACTAATCAAGAACATATCTATGCATAGCCTAAATACTCTAAATGACTTGACCTCCACAGCCTTCTGTGGCAATGCGTTTCATAGATTCATCACCCTCTAGCTGAAGAAATTCCTCCTCATCTAAATTCTAAAAGCTCATCCCTTCAATCTGAGGCTGTGCCCTCAGGACCTGGTCTCTCCTACTATTGGAAACATCTTCTCAATGTCCACTCTACCTGGTCCTCACAGTATTCCCTAAGTTTGATTGAGATCCCACATGCCCTCCTTCCCCAATCCTTCTGAATTCCATATAGTACAAATCTCCTCATATGACAAGCCCATCTTCCCCGGGATCAGTCTTGTAAATCTCCTTTTGAGGAAGTAATGAACAAGTTAGATAAGGGTGAGCCAGTGGATGTGATCTTTTTGGATTTCCAGAAAGCCTTCATTACAAGAGGGCTAGAGTACAACAGCAAAGATGTATTGTTGAGATTGTATAATGTTCTGGGCAGACTGCATTTGGAATATTATGAACAGTTTTGGGTCCCATATCTAAGGTCAGTACTGTCCCAGATACAGGAACCAAAATTGTTCATAATATTCCAAATACAGTCTGACCAGAGCCTCATATAGCCGCTCATATTGCTGCTCTCATAATCTAGCCCTCTTGTAATGAACATAAACATTCCATTTGCCTTCTGAACTGCAAACCAAATGTGCATGTTAACCTTAAGGGAATGCTGAACTAGGGTGCCTAAGTTCCCTTGTGCTTCAGGTTTCTTAAGTCTTCCACATTTAAAAAATAGTCTATGTTTGTTTTTCTGACTCAAGTACAAAACCTCGAACTTTCCCACATTGTATTCCATCTGCAACTTCTTTTCCCACTCTCTTAGCCTATCCAAATCCTTCTGTAGCCTCCCTATTTCCTCAATACTACTTGTCCTTCCACCAGTGTAATTTGCCAACTTAGCAACAATTCCCTTTATTCCTTCATCCAGAGTGAAAATGTATAATGTGAATAGTTGTGGTGCCACCACTGACCCCTGCAGAACTCCACTTGTCACCAGCTTCCATTCTGAAAAAGACCTCTTTATCCCCTCTGTCTGCCTCCTGCCAGTCAGCTGATTCTCTGTCCATGCCATTACCTCACACTTAACACCATGGACTCTTTTCCTATTTAGCGGCCTCCTGCGCGTCACCTTGTCAAAGGCTTTCTGGAAATTCAAATAGATCACATCTACTCTCTCACTTTTATCTAACTTGCTCATTACCTCCTCTAAAGAATTCTAACAGTCTTGTCAGGCATGACCTCACCTTGACAAAGCTGTGCTAAATCAGCCTTACTTTCCCATGCACTTCTAAGTACTCTGCAATCTTATCCTTAATAATGGACTCAAAATCTTACCAATGACTGAGGTCAAGTTGAACAGCCTATAATTTGCTGTCTTCTGATTCCCTCCCTTCTTAAACAAGTTTGTTACATTAGCCATTTCTCAGTGTACTGGGACCATTCCTGACTCCAGTGATTCCTGAAAGATCACCACCATCTACAATCTCTCAGCTGTCTCCTCCAGAAATTAGGAGTGTAGTCCATACAATCTGGGTAATTTATCCACCTTTAGATCTTTCAGCTTTGCAGCACCTCCTTAATGATGGCCATTACACTGTCCTCTTCCCCCGACACTCTAAGTTCTGGTATCTTCCACCATGAAGACTGATGCAAAATACCTATTCAGTTTTTCTATTTCTTTGTTCCACATTACTATTTCGACAGTAGTTTTCCAGTGGTCCAATATCAATTCTTGCTGCTCTTACCTTTTATACATCTCTTAAAAAACTCTCAGAATCTTCTTTTACATTGTTGACTAGCTTATCCACACATTTTATCTTCTCTCCCTTATTGCTTTTTTAGTTGACATCTGTTGGTTTTTAAAGACTTCTCAATCCTTTGGCTTCCGACAAATCTTCACCACATTTTATGCATTTCCTTTTACTTTTACGCTGTTGCCAATTTCCCCCTTGTCAGCCTTGGTTGTCTTGTCCTCTCCTTAATATGTTTCTGCTTGTGGTAAATAGCAAATTACCCCAGAAACTCCTGCCATTGCTGCTCCAGTGTCTTCCCTGCTAGGTTCCCCTTCAATTAACTCTGGTCAGCTCCTTCCTCAAGTCGTTGTAGTTAATTTTACTTAATTGTAATCCATTACATCTGATCCAAGCTTCTCCCGCTCAAATTGTAAAGTGAATTCTATCTTATTATGGTCACTGCCCCCTAGGGGTTCCTTCAGCCTTAAGCTCCCTAATCAAGTCTGCCCCATTATACAGCACCGAATGCAGAATTGCCTATTCCCTAGAGGGTTCTACCACAAACTGCTTCAACAAACCATCTCACTCCACAAATCTCTTTTGTTGGGATCCATTACTAACCTGATTTCCTCAGTTCACGTGCATTTTGAAGGCCCTCCCCCATGATGACTATAATCGCAAAAACTGAAAATTGTTGGAGTTTGTATGAATCTTAAAGAAAGATCAATATGTATTTGTAACCATATCAAGCATTTTGAGTTCTATGCAGCAATCTGAAAGGTTGTAGTAATGATATGAACATTCAATTTATATTTTCTCAATAATAGACTGTTTCTCTTACGCAAAGATTACAACTGTCTCAAGCAAAACTTAATTCATTTCAAATGGTGTTGATCATACAGTTGAAAACTCTGCATCTTATGGTCCTGTATCAATCTTGGCAATTTTAAATTACTTTGGGAAATTCATTATATAAAAGCACATAGTTAAGGAACTATGTATAACTTGTACAATTGTTCTGTCCTTTTGCCTTAACTGAAGTTCAGGACACAGAATTGTACACAATAGTCCAGCTGAGATATAAACATAATTTATGAATTTCTGGAATGATCATTTCACTATTATATTTTATTACAGTCCTTAAAATCCCTACTACCCAATCTGCTTTTTACCATATGAACATGGCCTGCAATTTTTAAAGGTTTTGTGTACATGGAAAATAAGACCTCTGCTTATCAAACCATTTGCAATTGCCCAATGACAGTTTACTACCTTTCAATATTAGCTTTCCCAATGTGCATCTTTCCACACTTTTCTGCACTTACCTCAATCTGTCATGATTCTGCCCCTATTTCCATCCTGTCTGTAACAACCTGAAGCCTGTAAATTTCCTCTTTATGAACTATGACTATGCCAAGTTTCAAATCATTTACAGCTTTGTCACACTGCTCCTGAAACCAGAGTTGCCAAACAATGTAAACAGTAACAGGTACATACTGATCTTCTGAGGAACTATCTTGGAAAAAAAACACCCACCACTTTTTTCCACTGGTGCATATCCACTCTCAACCTTGATCGATCTTTCTGTTACCCTATTAAAGAAAGCAACCAAGCTAGTCAGGCACAATTCCTGATGTTAGGCTGACTGACCTGAAGCAAAGAACTATAAAAGGTAATACAGATGTAGCAAAACTGGAGTTAATGCAAATAAAAAGGGAAAACTCTCTCCTAGTTGGAGTCAGACCTAACATAAATGGGATTGGTTGTCATTGTTGGAAGAAAATCTGGTCAGTCATAGAGATGTACAGCATGGAAACAGACCCTTCAGTCCAACTTGTCCATACCAACCAGACATCCTAAACTAATCTAATCCCATTTGCCAGCACTTGGCCCAAATGCCTCTAAACCCTTCCTATTCATATGCCCATCCAGAATACTTTTAAATGCTGTAATTGTACCAGCTTCCACCATTTCCTCTGGCAGCTCATTCCATACACACATCACTCTGCGTGAAAAGGTTGCCTCTTAGGTCCCTTTTATATCTTTCTACAAGATTCTGAGGAGGCTTCCCCAGATAGATATCAAAAAAAATTTCTACCAATGGGGGAATTCAAACAAAGGAACACTAATTTAAAACTGAGATGCAAAGGATTTTTTTTTCCTCCCAGAGAATCATGATTATTTGAAATTCTCTACCCAAAGAGTTGTGAGGGTTCAATGACTGAAAATATTTAAAAAGAGAAGGGAGATAGATTTTTGAAATATCAGGGATTTGAGGTCGAAGATGAACTGGCACAAAAGAGGAGTGAAGCCTAGGCAGATAAAGCATGATCTTGTTAAATGGCAGGAGCCAAGTGGCCTACTCCTGCTTTTATTTCTTATATTTTTATTTAAGTACAGTGGCTACAAGAACACGTTAGAGACTAGGAGTCCTGTGGTGAGTAACTCACCTCCTACTCCCCAAAGCTTGTCCATCATTTACAAGGCACACACCAGCTCTGTTCTGGAATACTTTCCACTTGCCTGGATGAATGCAGCTCCAACACTCAAGAAGCTTGAAACAATCCAGAACAAAACAGTCCACTTGACTTGCACTTCAGTTACCATCTTCAACATTCACTCCATTCACTGATGCCACAGTGGCAGCAGTCTGCACCACGTACAAGATGCATTGTACTAACTCACAAAGGTTCCTTGTATTGAACCTCCCAAACCCAAAACCTTCACCACCTCGTAGGACAAGACAAATGATTAGGTGCACCACTAGGTGCAAGTTCCCTTCCAAGTTGCAATTATATTGCTGTTTCTTCACTAGTGCTGGGTTAAAATCCTGAAACTTTCTTCCGAACAGCACAGCACGTACCTCCACACCAAAGACTGAAGCTGTGCAATATGGCAGCTCACCACCACCTCATTCAAGGCAACTGGGGATGGGCAGTAAATGCTTAGCCAGTGACATCTATGTCCTGTGAACAGTTCAAATAAAATTGCAATTAAAGCTAAAATTAGCTGAGTAAGTTTGAAATGGCTAACCAGAGTCTTAGCGAATTCAATTCGGACCTTTTTCAGCAATACTTGCATGCATTGATCCTTGACTATTTCTGCCATGGCTTACAGGGTAGGTTTAAGAGCTGACAAACCAGCTGCTAGGACATGCCAATTTCCCAAATGGGTTCTAATCAGAAAAAGAAATCACAGCACAATGCTTTAATTACTTCCATGCTTTACTTCAGCAGGCACCTGCAATGCAGAAAGAATTCAACAACTCAACTGATGTTCTTCAGGTGAGCTTCAGTTATACATGACGTAGATGACAGTTTAATATATTATAGATTCATTTTGAGCCTGTAAAACAATCAAGGCAAGCTACAGTTTCATCCACTTAGACTGTTACAGTACATTAGAGATCCTACACTGGTACAAAAACTGGTTCATTAGTAAAGGGTGGTCATTATTAAGTGTATCCAAAGCAGTCAATGCAATGTATTATGATATATTGCTTTTGTAATCCTAATTTTCTTTCCAAATCTAGCAAACAATGCTTCCTAATAAATTATACTTGAAGAAATTGTAGTGCACAATATTCCTATGATATCAGTCAGTACCTCCCACGTATTTTCATTTGATTGCAGCAAGGATAGACGTCTTGGTTGTTATTGTGCAGACTCATCAACGTGTTATAAACTCTAGTATTAAAAACTGAATATAAATGGTATTGAGTGGCTGTTGAAAAATATTGCACATTCCTTTAAGGGTACTTAGCCCACATTATCCTATACAAATGTTACAAGTCCTAAACAAATATTTTGGTAGAATTTGCATTGTTTTTTATTCATTCAGCATGTGGGTGAAGCGAGCTAGGCCAGCATTTACTGTTTATCTCTGATTGCCCAAAGGATAGTTAAGCATCAACCACATTGCTATGGGTCTAGAATTGCATACAGAGTCAAGATTAGAGTGGTGCAGGAAAAGCACAGGTCAGGCAGCATCCGAGGAACAGGAAAATCGACATTTCGGGCAGAAGCCCTTCATCAGGAATGACCTGCTGCACTTTTCCAGCATCACTCTAATTTTGACTCTGATCTCCAGCATTTGCAGTTCTTACTTTTGCGTGGAATTGCATACAGACCAGTCCAAGTAAGGTTGGCAGTTTCCTTCCCGAAAAGGACACTGATGAATCAGGTTTTTCCAGACAACTGTTTTATTGTGATCATTCACTTCTTAACTCCAGACATTTTATTGAATTCAAATTCCATCATCCGCCATGGTGAGATTTGAATCCAGGTCCCAAAACATTACCTGTGTCCCTGGATTAATAGCCCAATGATAACACCACCAACCCACTGCCTCACCTAAATGTTTGCCCTTGTATTTTCTCTGGATAATTTCAGAACTATATTCAAAAAAATTATTAAATTTATATGAGCAATACATTTCACCTCTGTTTCATGCCCATAATTGTGAGATTAGGATAATTTTCTTACAAGAACAATGGAAACCATGATTTTCATGCACCAGTGCGGTTATATTCATTTGATTGCATTGTTACTTCTGGAGTAAGATTTGAATTGTTTATGTGAATTATGAAAAGTACTCACAACTTGCAATGAATAACAGCATTTCTGCTGTACCACAGACTAGTGAACATTTTTTTTTAAAGACAATTATTCCTCCCTAGTATTATCTTATTCGAGAACTGTTGAACCACAACATATGTTGTGCTTTTACTATGGGGCAGGGTTAGCAGCAAGTTCCAAGTCTGCCTCAGCCCAGCACAGGGTCTGAACACTTCAGTCTTCCATTGTCTGAACCATCCAGCCAACTGTGTTAACCACACCACAAGCCCATAATTACTCATCTTGTGTTTAAAACAAATCACAATTTATTTTTCAAAGAAAATAACACATTTTAACTCCAGAGCAATTTTACACACTGTGAACAGGGGCATGATTTTAGAAGCTCCATCACTTTAAACTAAGGCCCAGATTATTTTAATTCTAATAACTCACTCAAATTCCACTGACAGCAGTTCATCTGTTTCAGGCAGGGAACAGCAGTAAAATTGTGCTTGGGGAAGCAATAGATTGGTGGATAACAATAATGTCAGAAGACCTTCCAGGACCAATGTTGGGAGAGCTTCGATGACTTCAAGAGGAAAGGCAGATGCAGCTCTTTATTTCTCCGTTTCTCAGCACCTGACATTTCCAGAACTCAGCATATATCTGCTGGGTAGGGTGAGGGCAAAGATGGCAGTGCATTGGAGAACATGAATTACTGCAGAAAGGAGAAGTAGTTAGCGACAATTGCAACCATTCTCACCTCAACAGGTGCTGGAGACTAGGCAGCATGATGATTGGCAGGACTACGCTACGTGGCCAGAACTCAGAGGGCAATTTTATGTTATGAAGATGTGGGTGTACTCTAAGAGAGTTAAAAGCGGCAGAACTACCGGACACAACATCAAGTATTCTCAATAAGGCAACAACGTAACACTTGCTTGAACAACTCCATTAGCTCGTTGCCTGGAGAAAAAAACAAATTCAAATTCGGCCAGTCAATTTAAATTATACTCTGAAAAATATCAAACTCCAATCCAGTTTGAGTTTAATATATTGACAATCTTAAAAGCCAATGACAAAATCTGATGCTTTGGGGTATACAAATACAACAGTTGAGAGGAGAACTGACAAGCTCAGCATGTAAAGACTGCCTGAAAATAGCTTCCTTAAAAGTACCGTTTTGATCAGTAACCTGTGACACAGAAATTCCTCAGAAGAAAAGACAACACAGGAAGGTCCGAAAAGAAGAATGAAAGCTGCCTGGTTTTCAGACATGAAGTGTAGTTTTGTAAATCTTAATTGGGAGTTTTATCAGACTAGCATTTTAGGAGGGAAGGTAAACGATTGCTTAGAGGAAGAAATTGTAAATAGTGGTTAGTTAATTATTCTCTGTTACACTTTAAGAAATAAAGTCGTTAATTTTTACTTTAAATAGTTCTTGGCCACACAATTATTTACAGATTACTGCATGGGATAAATCATTTGTGTTGCTGGTTTTACATTAAGCAGGAGGATTTACCCCGTATCGCAACAGTCAGATTTCAAAGAAGTATGTGGGTATACATGGAGTTTCAGTACTCATGGGCTTGACAGAGAGTGCAAGAAAGGAATGTGGTGATTCTTCATGAAGATAGGCTTGATTATCAGGCTGAATCTGGGACTCATTATGCCAAGAGTGACTTGCATTCTATACTCATGCAACTTGTAAAATGTACACTGGAAGTCAAAAGTGGCTGTGACCACACTGGAGTAGGAACAACAAATGTTTTCATTCCGTTTAAATATGCCGACTTTACTTGAGATTATGCAACTTTCCCCTGAAGGGCCTTGCATTGTTGAGGCACTGGCATGGGCTGAAGTCATCTGTCAACATGGAAATCTAAATGGGAAATGCATGCAGAGTCCAATTGTGTAGGATCAAAATCCTGGTTACAATCAATCAATCTTGACCATTCATAAGTCATTACAGATAGTCATCTCTGTAAAGCAGAAGTCAACACAGACTACCCTAAAAGCAATATCTGCAAGCCACAATTCACAAAGTCAATTTGAGATCGCATAGCTGCACAAGGGCAAGCAGCTGTTTTCCTCTCAATTTAAACTGTAAATATTTCCTAACATGCTCTTATTGCAACTCTGCCTTTTGTGGGTCATGTGATGGTTGGGAAAACAAGGTATCAGAAATCAAACAGTGTTGAGGATCTCCTACAGTACTTGTGCAACATGACTTGTTTTGTACTCATTGGGGTAAGGTTGACTATGTCAAAGGGCAATGTAGAAACATTCCATGGTGCTCCTCGTTGGGAGTTGTCCATATACCATTTTATGAGTAAGTATGCTGAACCATCATTTGAGTGATTCAAATGCTAATTGCTCATGCCACAAAGGATCTATTTTGTTCCATATATTCCCACAAAAGGTTCACTGGAACCAAGACAACCAAAAAAAGATCGACAGATGGGGTGATCCTTTCAAAGCCATGTATTTCAAGACAGAGATAATAACTCAAAGGCTCAAAAAAAGAAAACTTATTCTATGCACGTAATTTATGCAAGGTGGAGGTACTGGAAAGCTTGTCAATCATCCCAGATATTTTTATAAATTTTCACTCTTAAGAGGGTGATCAGCTGCCTCCTTCAATTGGGATGAAAGCATTGAGTGTTTTTAGAAGTGTAAATGCAAGATGTGAAGAAACGTCAATATTGAAGAGCACTGTTTGACTTGGGTGGGACCTTGCAAGTGTTGGCGCTCACACGTCTCTGCCCCTTTGCTTTTCTAGTGGTAGAGATTGTAGGTTTGAAAAATGTTGTCCAAGGGTGAAATACTGCAGTGTATCTAGTAGATGAGACCACCTGCTTTCACTGTGTTGGTGGTGAAATTTGTGAATGCAGAAAATGACAGATGAAGTGTGGATCAAATAGCCTTTGTCCTGTTTTAGCATCAGGCTTCTTGACCGGGTGCAGCTCCTATAACAATCAGGCAAGTAAACACATCATGCTCCTAACTTCTGTAGATGGTGGTCAGGCATGGAGGAAATAGTCATTGAGATATTTGCATCATTTGCTAGGGGGAGAATGCAGGTAAGTGGAGTTGAAATGCCCATCAGCCATGATTGAATGGTGGAGTGGACTCGATGGGCCGAATGGCCTTACTTCCGCTCCTATGCCTTATGGTCTTATCATAACTCTTGGCCTCTGATCCACTTGTGTTGATAGAGAATTTATGTAAATTTCAGTTCAGTTTCTGCTCAATTGTGATCCTTTGGACATTAATGCTGCTATTGAATATCAAGGAGAGATGGTTAGATTCTTTCTTGGTGGATGTGGTCATTTGTGCAACAGAAGTGCCAGGCAGTGGCAATTGCCACTTGTCAACCCAAGCCAGATATTATCCATATCATACTACACATAGATATAGATTGTTTCAGTTTCTGAAGAATTGCAAATGGTGAGCATCATGCAATCACCAAACATCCCCAGTTCTCACCTCATGATGGAGGAAAAGTCATTCATGAAGCAACTTACTGGTTGGAACCAGGAAATTAATCTGAGGAACTCCTGCAGTGATTTTTGAGGCTGAGATAACTGACAAATCCAACAATGATAACCATTTTCTTTTGTATGAGGTATGACTCTAAACACAGTTTTTCGTGATCCCTATTTTGACTCTTATTGCTAGAGCTCCTTGATGCCACACCTAGATAAATGTTGCCCTGATATCAAGGTCAATCTCTCTCCCTCTCAGCTCTTTTGTCCATGTTTGAGCCAAGACAGCAATGAAGTGTGTAGCTGAATGACCCTGAAAGAACCCCAACTGAGTATTTGTGAGCAGGTTATTACTGAGTAAATGCTACTTGATAGCACTGTCAACAATATCTTTCATTGCCTTTTTGCTAATGAACAGTAGATGGATAAGTAACTGATTGGATTAGCTTGTCCTGCCTTTTGTATGCCTGACAAATATTGGCAACTACCTGGAAATGTGGATAATCGCCTATGTTGTGATTGCACTGAAACAACTTTGCTAGGGGACTGAATAGTTCTAGAGCTCATGCCTTCAGGACCAATGCTGGTACATTGCCAGGGCCCATAACCTTTACAGTATTCAGAGCTTTCAGCAATTCTTCATATCACATTAGTTGAAAACTGGCATCTGTCATGTTCAAATCAAGAGGAAGCCAACATATCAGTAATTTGGCTGAATATACTTGCAAAATTCTCTGCCTCATCTTTTAGAACATAGAAGAACATAGAAGAATACAGCGCAGTACAGGCCCTTTGGCCCTCGATGTTGCGCCGATCCAAGCCCACCTAACCTATACTAACCCACTATCCTCCATATACCTATCCAATGCCCGCTTAAATGCCCATAAAGAGGGAGAGTCCACCACTGCTGCTGGCAGGGCATTCCATGAACTTACGACTCGCTGAGTGAAGAACCTACCCCTAACTTCAGTCCTATATCTACCCCCCCTTAATTTAAAGCTATGCCCCCTTGTAATACCCGACTCCATACGCGGGAAAAGGTTCACACTGTCAACCCTATCTAACCCGCTAATCATCTTGTACACCTCAATCAAGTCACCCCTAAACCTTCTTTTCTCTAATGAAAACAGTCCCAAGTGTCTCAGTCTATCCTCATACGATCTTCCTTCCATACCAGGCAACATCCTGGTAAACCTCCTCTGCACCCGTTCCAGTGCCTCCACATCCTTCCTATAGTATGGCGACCAAAACTGCACACAATATTCCAGATGCGGCCGCACCAGAGTTTTATACAACTGCATCATGACCTCAGGACTCCGGAACTCAATTCCTCTACCAATAAAAGCCAGTACGCCATATGCCTTCCTCACCGCACTATTTACCTGGGTGGCAACTTTCAGAGATCTGTGTACATGGACACCAAGATCCCTCTGCTCATCCACACTACCAAGTATCCGACCATTAGCCCAGTACCCCATCTTTTTGTTATTCTTCCCAAAGTGAATCACCTCACATTTAGCTACATTGAATTCCATTTGCCACCTTTCTGCCCAGCTCTGCAGCTTCTCTATATCCTGCTGTAACCTGCCACATCCTTCCTCACTGTCAACAACTCCTCCGACTTTCGTATCATCCGCAAACTTGCTCACCCAACCTTCTAACCCCTCTTCCAGGTCATTTATAAAAATGACAAACAGCAATGGTCCCAAAACAGATCCTTGCGGAACACCGCTAGTGACGGCACTCCATGAAGAAACTTTGCCATCAACTACTACCCTCTGTCTTCTTCCATCCAGCCAATTCCTAATCCAAACCTCCAACTCACCCTCAATGCCATATCTCCGTATTTTCTGCAGTAGCCTACCATGGGGAACCTTATCAAACGCCTTACTAAAATCCATATATACCACATCTACCGCTTTCCCCTCATCAACCTCCTTCGTCACCTTTTCAAAGAATTCAATAAGGTTTGTGAGGCACGACCTGCCCTTCACAAAACCATGCTGACTATCCTTGATCACATTATTCCTATCCAGATGTGCATAAATCCTATCCCTTACAATTCTCTCTAAGACTTTGCCCACAACAGAAGTGAGACTCACCGGCCTATAGTTACTAGGGTTATCCCTACTCCCCTTTTTGAACAAGGGAACCACATTTGCTATCCTCCAGTCTTCTGGCACTACTCCTGTAGACAAAGAGGACATAAAAATCAAGGCCAATGGCTCTGCAATCTCCTCCCTTGCTTCCCAGAGAATCCTAGGATAAATGCCATCAGGCCCAGGGGACTTATCTATTTTCACCTTTTCCAGGATTTCCAACACCTCTTCTCTACATACCTCAAAGCCATCCATTCTACTTATTTGTGACTCAGTATTCACATCGACGACAATGCCCTGTTCCTGAGTAAATACTGAAGAAAAGTATTCATTCAGTGTCTCCCCAATCTCTTCCGCCTCCACACGCAACTTCCCACTACTATCCTTGACTGGACCTATTCCTACCCTAGTCATTCTTTTATTCCTAACATACCTATGGAAAGCCTTAGGGTTTTCCCTAATCCTACCGACTAAGGACCTTTCATGTCCCCTCCTTGCTGCTCTTAACTCTCTCTTCAGGTCCTTCCTGGCTATCCTATAACTCTCAATCGCCCCAATTGAACCTTCACGTCTCATCTTGAGATAGGCCGCCCTCTTCCATTTAACAAGGGATTCCAATTCCTTATTAAACCACGGCTCCCTCGCACGACCCTTTCCTCCCTGCCTGACAGGTACATAATTATCAAGGACACTCAATAGTTGCTCCTTGAACAAGCTCCACATATCATTTACACTCTTGCCTTGGAGTCTACTTTTCCAGGCCACACATCCTAAGTCATGCCTCACCGCATCATAATTTCCCTGACCCCAGCTATAACTCTTGCCCTGTAGTACACACTTATCCCTCTCCATCACGAGAGTAAAAATCACCGAATTATGGTCACTATCCCCAAAGTGCTCACCTACCTCTAATTCTAACACCTGGCCTGGTTCGTTACCCAGAACCAAATCCATGATGGGAGAGTTCACCATGTGCTGAACTCTCCCATCACTGGGAATGAGGATATTTATGGAATCTCGTCTCCCTGTCTGTGGTTAAATCACAAATGTGTGTGGCAGTAATGCACTTCTTGATTCTGATCTTGATTGTGGGATCGTTTAGTTCTATCTGCTTCCACTGTTTGACATTAAAGTAGTCTGCACTGTACCTTCACCACACTGATGCCTCATTTTTGAAGTATGCTTGGTGTAGCTATTGGCATACCATCCTGCACTCTTCATTGAGCAAGATTGATCCATAAGATTATGGTAATCATACAAAGTGGTAGGCCATGAAGTTACAGACTGTAGTTGAATACAATTCTGCTACTGTTGAATAGCCCACAGTGCCTCATGGGTGCTGTTTTGAGTTGGTGTATCTGTTTGAAATCTATTCCATTTAGCAGGATACTAGACGCAGACATGCAGGGAATCCTCAATGTGAAGACGGAGGGTATACGAATGTGTAGTCCTACGAACACACAAATTAGGAGTAGGCCATTTAACACATCTAACCTGCTTCAACATTCAATCAGATTGTAACTGGTCTGATTGTAGCCTCAATTCCACATTCATACCTACCTGCAATGATCTAGAACTCATTTTTGTGTGTTAAGAATCTACAAACCATTGCCTTGAAGGTATTCATTGACCCCCATCTCCAATCCTCTTGGGAAGATAGTTGCAAAGATGCACGACCCTCAAGAAAAAACTTTTGAGAACATTATGTTTAAACTCTGTCTCCTAGTTCTGACCTTGCCTATAAGCTGAAGAGTATCCACCTTGTTAAGTGAATCAGGATCCTGCAATTCAATAAGCTCCAATTTTTTCTAAATTCCGATACAGTCCTGGTAAGGGATGTCTTTGCAGGGTTTTGGGGGATGGGCTTGTCATCGCCACTTCCAGTGTCTAGGTCAATCTGGGTGGTCTGTCCAGTTTCATTTCATTTAGACTTTGTGATACTTTGATATAATCAAAAACTTGGCTGAACCATTTCAGAATACAGCTAAGAGTCAACCACTTTTGTTGTTTTTCTTCTCTGAATGACATCAAGCAGGTGGGTCTTTATGACAAGTCAACAATAATTTCATGGTTATCAAGTTTTATCCAAATGTATTAATTGAACTCATTTCACTATCTGCCATGGTGGAAGGTGAACATTAGCCTGGACCCCTGAATTACTAGTCCATTGTTGTTATCACTATGCTATCACCGATGGAGAAGTCCATTTCTACTTGATATAGAATCATCTCTCACACCATCAACATCTTCATGTTTTTATCAAGATGATGTCCTCTTTTGGGATTGCTGCATCCAAATCTGCACAGCAGGGATCAATAGTAACAACCTATCCAATTTTGGTTAAATGATTATCATGTAGACTCTGGGCTCCAAATTGTTGAGATTAGATATTTAAGAAGACATACAGACTACTTTTCCTTGGTGGCCAAGGCATAAGATCCGAACATTATGCTAAACTGTATAATGCATCAGTTAGCTCACAGATGGAATACTGTGTAGCAGTCCAGATCACCAAAGACAAAAGAATATGATAAGATCAGATGATACAGAGTAAATTTATTATAATGTTCTCAGGTCATGAGGAAAGACAGAGATTGTTTAAAAGACATCTATTTATATTGCTTCTTTCACAAGCAATAAGTATCCAAAACATTTTACAGCCAATCAAGTATTTCTGAAGCGTAGTCATGATGAAAATAGGAAACATGGCAAACAATTTACATCCTCAAGCTCCCAGGCACAATGTGACAATAATTAGTTAAACCCATTTTTTTGGAACAAAGATCGCTGAGGGAGATTTATTTGGGCATAGAAAATTATTAGGAGCTTAGACAGATTGGATAGGAAGGCCACATTTCCTTTATCAGAAATATCGGTAACCTGGGTCACAGATTTGAAGTATCGATAAAAGGATTTTTGAGAGAAGTGAATTAGCTTTATTGTCACATGTACTCAAATGAGTACAGTGAAAAGTTTATAAGTCACCACCTACAGTACCATCTGGTACAAAGGTACCTAGGTACAATTTTTAGTTACAGAATAGAGAAGTAAGGAAAAGAAAACATCCATTATAACAATACACAGCATAACTATAGGTCAGAAAAACTAGAAGCAAAGTTAAAGAGACAAACATCACAGTCTCAGTCTAAAGGATCTTTGCAGCAGACCAGCACAGGGTGCCTCCACATGGTCTGACCACTATCTGCCACCACACTCCATACTGGGCCACTGATATAAACTGGGTGGGCGGCACGGTGGCCCAGTGGTTAGCACTGCAGCCTCGCAGCGCCAGAGACCCGGGTTCAATTCCTGACTCAGGCGACTGACTGTGTGGAGTTTGCACATTCTCCCCGTGTCTGCGTGGGTTTCCTCCGGGTGCTCCGGTTTCCTCCCACAGTCCAAAGATGTGCAGGTCAGGTGAATTGGCCACACTAAATTGCCCGTAGTGTTAGGTAAGGGGTAAATGTAGGGGTATGGGTGGGTTGCGCTTCGGCGGGTCGGTGTGGACTTGTTGGGCCGAAGGGCCTGTTTCCACACTGTAATGTAATCTAATCTAATCTTTAGTAATCTAAAAAACTACACAAGTTGAGAACGAACCAGTCCACCCACCTCAGATGTGTTTTGGAAGTTCAGTGCTCAATATATTGGACTGCTGCCCATGTACAGTGCACAGAAAGTATCTTTCTTTTACGGTTGGACTCCTGCAGCCTGCATTTCTGCTCTCTTCAACAGAGCTTAGAGGAGAGGTTGTCCTCTGGTGAATTGTAGCTTTGACTTTCCAACCCTCTGTCCCTATCTGATAGGATTTCTTTTTCTCATTTGAATCTGGTGTATCATTTACTGCAGATCCCATTAACTCATATTCCAAATAACATGGGTGCTAATTTTTGTATCAGTGCTTGGAAGAGTGAGAATGAGTGGTGCCACATTTACAGGAGTATTCTCTTCCATGTGATACAGCAAGGTGCGTGATGTCTAAGTGGTTTAGAAAATGAAGTAGGAAAAGGCTAGCATGCAATAGCAAAACTACGCAGTTGCACAAGCCTGACAGTAAGATACAGTTTTAAGTACTTTCTGCACAAATCATGTTGGTGACTTATGCAAGCAGGTGCAACACAGCACTCTCCCTTCTGCATAATTTTACTCTGCAAGAAAGGTAGTGGATTACTACATGCAGTGCTGTTGTAAGTTGTTTGGCATTGTATTCAATATAGAACAATGACAAATGTGGGCAACAGGTTAAAGTATTTGAGAGCTGTAGTAATTTGCAAAGGCAAGCTGAAGGAGGTGCAGTGAATTATAGAATGGTTACAACACAGATAGGGAAGGCACTTGGCTTGTCATGTCTGTGCAGTTCTCTGCAAGATCAATTCAACTTACTGTCACATACCCTATGTTTCCCCTTCTTTTCTCTTCAGAAAATAATCCCAATCTTTTTGAAAAGTATTTGCCTCCACTACAATCTCAGGAAACACATTCCAGAACGTATTCAACATGACATTTATGAAATTCGTGTCACCATTGTTTCTTTTATCAATCATTTCAAATCAGTGATCCCTGATTCTTGATTTTTCCATGAATGGGAACACTTTCCAACTTTGTACACTGACTAGACCCCTTGTGGGTTTGAAGTTAGGGATAGAGTATGGCAGAGTAGGGTTGTGCAGAGAGTGACGCAAAGAAGAGTCTTCCCTTGACAGTACTGGTGAAGTCATTAACTTTCTTCCTGCAATGTTGCAACATACTACATTTAATGCTGCTCAAATTGACATGCTATTCCATCATTCTCTATTGTTTTTGACAATTTTGTCTGGAATAATTGTCCAATGAAAGAGAGATTAACTTCTTTCTTTTTCACATTTGCTCCATGGACACCAGAATACCTTGGACCCGTAACAAAATAATTTTATGTGAAGTTTCTGATTATCAAGTGTCACTAGCCAATGGAAAACAGATGAATGTTCCATCTCCCAATAAGCAGCTAGTGCTCACAATTCATAATTACATTTAAATGACAACAAATATGTATCATGCCTCCCAGCACATTCACTGGGAGAGTGGAGAAGTTGTTCTACATACCACTCCCTTGATCTGCACTCTACACTAAAACTAAATGCATAAACTAATGTTAATAGTGTACTTAATATTTTTAGCATTTGGATATGTAAATCTAAGCATTCATTACTACAATGCTGAACAGACCAACAAGGTGAAACATCTACAAGGATGTTGCCAGGGTTGGAGGATTTGAGCTATAGCAAAAGGCTGAATAGGGTGGGGCTGTTTTCCCTGCAGTGTCGGAGGCTAAGGGTGACCTTATAGAAGTTTATAAGATCATGAGGGCACAGATATGATAAATAGACGAGTTCTTTTGTCTGGAGTGGGGGAGTCCAGGTATAAAGGGCATAAGTTTAGGGTAAGATGGGAAAGATTTAAAAAGGACCTAAGGGACACCTTTTTCACACAAAGGATGGTTTGTGTATATAATGAGCTGCCAGAGACTGATACAATTACAATATTTAAATGGCATTGGGATGGGCATGTGAAGAGGAAGGGCTTAGAGAGAGATGAGCTACATGCTGTCAAATGAGACTAGATTAATTTAGTATATCTGGTCGGTATGGACGAATTGGACTGAAAGGTCTGCGTCTATGCTGTATATCTCTATGATTCTTTTTGCGAAAATTAACAAAATTCATCACAAACATAAGCATACAGTGACACTACTGCTGAAAAGGTACTCTTCCATTTAAGTTTGAGTGATATCTATCCATCTGTTTGTTCACTTACTATTTCACTCAGTTCAAGCCAACTGGTATATTTAAATCTTCCCGAAACTCTGCATCAAATACAATAGGTGGAATCTCATGGAAGGGACCAGGGTCCCAGCAGCTGGCTAAAGAGCCGGTGAGACACCCCACCACATTTTGTGCCAGTTAGGTAGTTAACTGGCCAGGGAAAGGCCTACTGTCAGGATCAAGTATACTAGGGGGAGAAATTGAACTTTTGAAAGCCTGAAATCTCATTCCTTCAGATTTTAATTATGGTCAGAGATTTTTTTAAAAATTCAAATACTTTGTCACTTTGACTGCCCTACCTTAATCACATCTTTCTTCCCCTCACTTTCAGTTTGTAATTTTGCATTGAATTAAATATTATGACCTGCAATTCATGGTTGAGACCCTGTCCAGCTCAGTGACAATTCTTCAATCTGATTGGCTAAGGAGGTAGAGTTGCTTGTTCAATTACAGGTTCCAGATCATCTGTGCAGAACAGAATAACAATTTATTATCACTGGTGAAAAGTGTTTCAGTCACCACACTTTGGCGCCCATATAAATTACAAAAATCATATTTTAAAAAAAATTAGGACGAGTCCATCTTTGTTCAATTCACAGCTCATAGCTTCCCAGGGTCGAGGAAAAGATAGGAACCGCATTTTCCACGCTACAGAAAGCAGTAAGATATTGAAATCGTTAAATCTCGGGCTTTTGGAAACTCAGGCTGGACCAACTTCATTGCCAAAGCCGCTACTCAAGCAGACCAACACGCCAGATTGTTGGAATCCCG
The DNA here is from genome assembly GCF_037043375.1 of Chiloscyllium plagiosum. Classification (NCBI taxonomy): domain Eukaryota; kingdom Metazoa; phylum Chordata; class Chondrichthyes; order Orectolobiformes; family Hemiscylliidae; genus Chiloscyllium; species Chiloscyllium plagiosum. The sequence goes on from NW_028270151.1 coordinate 51,595,539, forward strand.
GGCCGGAAGATAATGTCAAAGCCGTCTCAAGGAATCCGGGGCTGGCCACATCACACCGCCGAAGATACTGAATCCAATAAAGCAGACCTCTACTCCGCAGGATCCACCAGGACACAGCTGCAATGGCCACAAGGAACAGACTACACCACCTTTACTGCTGCTGCAGCCTCCCGAAACATCCAACCTTCTAATGGCTTTAGTGGAGGTAAGATGAATGTTGATGTTAAACATCAATAAAATAAAAGGAAACAGCAGGTTTGGTAATCAGAAGCAGACTTGCTCAAGAGCGCGAACATTTTCCACCTATCCTGATATGATAGAAGACTGGTAATCATAACGAGATTTCCAAGCACTGATCAACGGCGGGCCCAGACACAGATCAGAGATTACTAGACGGAGGTCGCAAGATGGGTGTTGCAGGAGAGGGCGTACAGCAGCAAGGACAGAGAATGGTTCTCAGCACCATCCCCTCCCTCATTCCTTATGAAAATTTGGGACCTGTATGTATACGGCAAGCAACTGCACATTGTAAGGTGCCAAATATTTTCCTTTTTGGACAGTAAATTGAATAGAAATCATACACGACGAGATAGCTAAAATATTAGAAATTTCCAAATTGAAGAATCAAATGATGTACAGATTTTGCCTTACATGACTATATTGCTTTCTTTTAGGTTTTCGCAAAGATCTATAGTTCAGGTTGTGGATGGGGTAGCTGCATAGCTCATCGAGCCGTTGGGTCATGTAGACGTTTCAATACCATGCTGGGTAACATCATCAGCACAACTTCCATGAAGCGCTGTTGTGCTGTACACTTGGTTATTATATGGTCTGGACTGTTGGTGTGAGTGTCACTTCTAGGTCTTCTCTGCAATTGTTTGTAAACTGGGTCTATGTCTTGTTGGCGGCCTTTTTAGTTGAAAACCAGGCTTCCAAGAATTCCCTTGGTTGGCCTATCCTAGGAACATCAACCAGCTATTAAACAACATGATCCACTCTCCCTCATCCACACAGACCAAGAGGACCATCAATTCAACTTTGACAAAGTTACTGTCCTAAGACAGGCCAACCAGAGATATGCGAGAGAGTTCTTGGAAGCCTGGTTTTTAACCAAAAAGGCCACCAACAAACACAACAAACTGCTGCAGAGAAGACTCAGAACTGACACTTGCATCAATAGACCAAACAATATAAAAACCAAGCGGGTCAGTACAACAGCGCTTCATGGAAGTCGCACTGATGTTACTCACTGTGGTAATGAAACATCTGCACAATAATCCAACAGCTAGGCGAGCTAACCAACTACCTCACTGTATTGCTAATGGAGCAGCGAGTTTGCTTTTGAGACAGAGTAACACCAGCAGTTGAGCTGATGACAGCCCTTGGATTGGTTCAGCTGTAGTTTGCTACAGATTTGTAACAGAAATGCAGCCAAAAAACCTAGAGTTGACAAACATCTCTCATCCTTCACACTGTAAAAGTGAAAAGACAAGAAAAACAAGAAACTGAAAGGGAAGAGTTTAATACAAAAGACCTAGATCCATTTGATGTACAATAACACTGAAGAATATCTTTTGCTATAAAGATAACAGCATGCCGTCAATAAAATCAAAATGGCAACGAGAAATAACTCCCCACTTTGTAATCTGGACCTTTATCTGCACAATTTTGTTTTCCTCGTCAAGATTTTTCTACCCATAATATTTGTGTCAAACCATCTGAGCCTTGTCTATCTTATTCGTGAATCAATGTTCACTTGGATTTGGCATAGTTTAAAATCACACAGTTGGTGGAGTACTGATTGTTTTTTTCTTTTTTTTTGTGCATGAATCTTTATTCAATTTCCACCACCAGGAAGATAGGAAGACTCCCAAGTGGCCAGTGACAAGCACTGCCCTTCACATCAAAGGGCAATGCTGTGTGATCAAAACATTGAAGGGGAGGGTAGGGACGAAATCAAAATAGAGTTGGAGGGGGAAATAATGCACTCCACTCCCTGCGGCGCCCACCTCTCCCTGAACAACTCCAGGGTGTTGGTGGACACCGCGTGCTCCTTCTCCAAGGACACCCGGGCCCTAATGTAACCGCGGAAGAGGGGCAGGCAGTCGGCCCTAACGACCTCCTCCACGGCCCGCTGCCTCGACCTGTTGATGGCCAGTTTGGCCAGGCCCAGGAGCAGACCCACGAGGAGGTCTTCAGACCTGCCCTCCCTCCTCCGTACCGGGTGCCCAAAGATCAGGAGTGTGGGACTGAAGTGCAACCAAAAGCAGAGGAGGAGGTTTTTCAGAAAATCAAAAAGGGAGTGCAAACGCCCACACCCAATATATACATGGTCCACGGACTCCAGAGCGCCACAGAACAAGCAGTTGGGCTGGGAGTCCGTGAACCACCGCAATCTGCGGTTGCAGGGGACTGCTGCGTGCAGCACCCTCCACCCCAGATCCCCGAGAGAAAGGGGGAGGACTCCTGCGTAGAGAGCCCTCCACTGGGGATCCCCACCGCCCGGTGGCAAATGGGCATGCCAAGGCGTGTCCGGATGGTGGATGAGGGAGAAGAGGTGGACGGTGTGCAGCAGCAGTCTATACAGGGCCCTCCTTTTTACCCCCGAAAGGGAACAAAATTAAAATTCTGAAGGCGGCTCAGGTTGTGGGGCACGGGCTCCCGCAGGAAGTACGGGACCTTGGGGCCAATGTGAAATTCCGTCCGGGCTGGGGTGAGCGCAGATGGGATCCCACCGCACACCTGAGCGTCCTCCAACTGGTGCACTACGTCGGGTCCAAGCACCGCCGTTTTAAGGCGTCGGATGGCGGTGGCCATGTACCGGACGTCTACCGCTGCCCTGCTAGTACTGACTGTTTTATCTGTCATGTGTTATAAGTGTTTAGAGTAAACACACTTATTTTTTAGTTGTTAGATCCTGATTTGAATTGCTTCAAGTCCTAATCAGTAAGGGCAAATTGATCACCTTGGTTTGGGACAGCTCTCAATGTGCATCCCATTCCTGGTGCTGGATGCCTTAAATTGGATAACAGCTGCTTTTGAAAGAGGAAATACCAATTGGGTTTGCAGGGTGGCCTCCAGGAGGGTGGCAGACCAGCTCAAGTTCAGGAGGATCTCTCAACTACCACTAAATCCTGGTGGGATTAGAAATAATAGTTTTTAAGTGGCTCAATAATGAGCACAATTAACAAGTAGTTAATAACAAGTAGATAAAGGTACCCTATATCCACCCATTCCTACCACTGAAGAAGTTGGGTCAGTTTTCCTGCCAGTGAGAATAGGCCATTCAATTTGTGAGCCCATCTACTGCCTAACCTGCTCCGAAGATCCATTAAATCACAGCTAACCATAACCTACTGACACCGCTTTTAGACAACTGCAGCATCTCTGTGACCCATCAATGTTGAATCAGTTACTTAAATGTTAACCTTAGTAACTAAAGTTATTGACCAAATGAAGCTGCTCCAAGTGAGTAGTTACCAGGTTAAAAGGAAATCAAAATGGCTCTTAAAATTCTGAAAGTACAAATTACCCCTACTTATGCTGTTCAGTAAAATGTTAATATATATTCCATTTGAACTTTAAAGTTTACACTTACAGTATAAAACTATAAAAAAGACAATTTTAAAAAAATAGAAACAAGCCAATTGCTACAGCGTAGCAAGTTGTTAAGACCACCACCTTCAACAATGGCTGTATTTTTTGGTACCTATTGCTAAGAAACACTCAAGATTAGGGAATGCCATTACAAACAGGGTCAGAGAACTAGGAATATTTTTAGTAAAATATGAATGAATATACAAAGCTGAATCTATGTTTCCTGATCCAAGTTTTTGAACCAGTTTCACAGAATTGTAAATTTGTGTGGGCTTCTGATCAAGGTTTGAGGAATCTGTACAATAAGGAATACACCTCTAACTGAAAATGGCCCAAGGTGCTTAACATATCGGCATCAAAAGTTGTTCCACATATCCAAACTGTGGGTTGAGGAAATTTTTTTATTTGAAAAAACAAATGCTTACGGAGGAAATTCCCGAATATGATCCAGATGGCTAAAGCCTTAGCCACCAATGAAACGATAGAGAGGAGAATGGTCAAATAAATGTAACATAGCCTATCCACATAGGAAACTGGCAATTGAATTGAAAATGTATGTAAAATGTTTCCTTTTTACTAATTAGTATTTCATACACAAATAGATGCAAAGCCAGTTAATTCCCTCAATTTTCACAACCCTAAAAGGAAGAACATGCATTTTATTGTATCTTAACTACATACTCTGGATGTCCCAAATCACCCATAACCTAAGTCATTACTGGTACATTCTGTGCTCCAATACAATATGCAACTTTAGAATAACTCCTCTTACCGCATTCTATGAAATGTAAAAAATATATCCACTAGCAGATTTCCTAATCATGACAGTAATTTTTAGTTGGGTTGTGAACCATAATTTTTCTGAGTTAACTGATCAAAAAGCCATAAATTAGTTTTATAAATTATTTTTTCTTCAAGGAGTTTAAGTAGAGTTATAATCATATTTTTCAAATTCTGGAATAAGGAATTTAGTACATGTGCCTGTAAATTACATTGAACCACATCATACAAAAGTGCAAGGCATTTCTAATAAATTCTCTTTTGCAATTTGAAGTTATTAATGCCATTGTTAAAATAACAGAGGAACCACTAGAAGCATATTAAATAGCTATATAAAAGCACCACTGACAACTTTTAAACCAGTTTACAACATTTGTGAAATACTGTGTTCGCCAATTGTCTTGATCTATTATTTTTGAGAGGGTGCATCTCTCCACTTGTCAGATCAAATCAAAGTAGTATCATACACTAATGAGGCTTTAAAGTGAAGTATATTTCCAAAGCTAGTAATTTGTATGAAGTGTTGTTTCAGAAAAGTTAGGTAAGGTCAGCAACGCAAAGGATGGCTGATAAATGTCACATTTCATCATGTGCTACAATAGCAAGTCATATATAGGAGTTGATTTAAATAATAAAACTTCAAATACAATTTAGTAGAGGTATGCGCAACATGAGTGATCATATTTAAAGGATAAGGTATTTAAGCTACAGGGAACAAAAATAACTACATAAAACATGGAGATTTCTGCAGTCTAGGTTGCACCAATGTGTTAATTTTCTGTTCATAACACTACATATGAAATTAAAATATCTGCATATTTAGTGATAATCTCCATTCATAAAATTTTCTGTTCATTATATAATGCTAAGAAACATATGTTCTTCTGTTGGTATTTTCAAAGAGAAGGAAATGCTCCAGCTGCATAGTAAATATTCCTCCTTCAGCAGTGTCACCAGCAGAAGATTAACTGGTCTTTCATTAGCATTCGTTAAAACTTGCTAAGTGCAAAGGCCAGCCAAATTTGCAGTTTTTGTGCCAGAATTCACATTTGTAAAAGTGGTGAAAATGACAGCATCGGCCTTCATTGTGATACACAACTGACATCAAGTTGTGGTTTCTGCATATTCACAAATAGAGAAATCCGGAAATTGCTGTCAGAGATTGTCAGCTCCATAGAGAATGTGGTGCAGCCAGCTTCATGATGTAATTGATACAATCAGTGATTTCACATGAACTTTGGTTTACTTATGTTCTCCATGTAAAATGCATTGAGAATTTGGAGGATTGTTAGATGAGACTTACTGTTTTAATAGCAAACTAAGTCATAACTAACAAACGTTCTGACACTGAAATGTAAATTTATTAAGCATGGGGTCTCATTCCCTCTGTGCTATAACGACGATGCAATTGATTTTTAAAATTAATAAGATTAGCTCATAGAGTCAAATAGCATGAAAACAAACCGTTTGGTCCAACTTGTCCATGCCTACCAAGTTTCTCCAAACTAAACTAGTCCCACTTGCCTGCGTTTCATCCATATCCTTCCAAACATTTCCTATTAGTGTAGCTGTCCAAAAGTCTTTTGAATGTTGTAACTGTACCTGCATCTACCACTTCTCTGGCAGTTCCAGAGATTTTAACAGTATGGTTAGTTGCTGGAACACACAAATCACCCTCTGTATGAAAAAGTTACGCCTTAGGTTCCTTTTAAATCTTTCTCCTTTCACCTTAAAAATATGCCCGCTAGTTTTTAACTCCTGCACCCTAGGGAAAAGACCCTTGCTATTTACTATATCTGTTTCCCTCATGATTTTATAAACTTCTGTAAGGTCACCCCTGAACCTCCTACACTCCAGTGAAAAAAAAGTCCCAGCCTATCAAGCCTCTCCTTATGACTCAAATGCTCCTGTCCAGTAACATGCTGGTAAATCTTTTCTGAAAGCTCTCTAATTTAATAATATCCTTCCTATAGAAGGGCGACCAGAACTCCAGAATAATACTCCAGAAGAGGCCTCACCAGTATCTTGTACAATCTCAACATGATGTCCAAACTCCTGTACTCAGTGGTCTAAGCAATGAAGGCAAGCGTGCAAAGTGCCTTCTTAACCACCCTGTCTATCTGTGACATAACTTTCAAAGAATTATGTATCTGTTTGACAACAGTACCTAGGGCCCTACTATTAATTGTATAAGTCCTGCTCTTGTTTGTTTTGCCAAAATGCAATACCTTGCATTTATCCAAATTAAACTGTACCTGCTGCTCCTCAGCCCATTGGTCCAACTGATCAAGTATGATATATCAACTGTAACCTTAATATTCTTTTTAATGTAGCAATCTTCACTTTGCTTTTAACAAAAATGAAATATGAATTGTCAAGCTATTTTGTTTCCTGGTTTTCTTACTGAATCTTTCAACTGAATTAGCTACTCAGCCTGCTTGACCACTTCACCATCTTGTAAACTGAAGATGTCCTTATGATGAAGCCGGATTAAAAAAGACATCAGAATAAAAGAATAAATTAACATCACAGATCCTGTTAAATGTTTGTGGGCGGTTTTCTGCAAGGTCAAAAGTGGGCACCATTCTGGTACTGCTAACAGTAAAAGTTAAACAATGATGTTTGCTGAGATGGAATTTATTCCTTGCATGTTTGATGTGAACATAAAATCCTCTCCTGACTTCTCCATTTGCCCTTCATATTTTTGCTACATTGTTATTATTTTTGCTTTTATTCACATCCTCTGTTAGCCTTCAATGCAGTTAAATATGGAAGAGACACAATCTAACAAGATGTATTAACCAAGACTTTAATGGGAATCAAAGACTGGAATCAATCGTGATCAACAACAGCAACTTTGATATGAAAGTTCAGATTAGATTTGCATTTGAGAAATAATTGTCAAATAACAAAACAAACTTCTACACAAAATAGGTACTCATAGCAAACTGAGTACATGGAATAAGTCAAATGTTAAAAAGCAAAAATATGAACTTTTAACAAAAGTTCAGACAATGGAAGGGAAAACTGAACTAATCTTCTATTGACTGTTTTATTCCTCTAACCAAGTTGAAACTTTATTGCAAACTGTTTGTTCAAAGAGGGGCAAGATATCTTTTCTTGCTTAATTGTAGATAAAGATATCTTTATTTGAGTCCTTTGTTTAAAAATCTTGAAAAAAAATGACACTGTAAAGTAGAAGTAAAAATTAATTTAACTGTAAAAAGCAAGAGGAGCAATAAGGAGAATTATTACATTTGGAAAATAAAACAGTAACTGGTATTCTCAAAATTTTATATAATGTTGATCTTGTTCCAACATATAGGGTAAGAGACTGACCTGTATTGAACCAAATACTTAGAATCTATAGAATCCTTGCAGCATGGAAACAGGCCCTTCGGTCCAACAAGTCCACAGCGACCCTCCAAAAAAGAAACCCACCCAGACCCATTCCCCTACCCTATTATCCTATATTTACCTCAGACTAATGCATCTAACCTACACATCTCTGAACACTTTGGGCAATTTCACACGATCAATTCACCTAACCTGCACATCTTTGGATTGTGGGACAAAACTGGAGCACCTGGAGGAAACCCACACAGACACAGGGAGAATGTGCAAACTCCACATAGACAGTCACCCGAGGCTGGAATCAAACCCAGATCCCTTGCACTGAGAGGTAGCAGTGCTAACCACTGAGCCACCGTGCCACCCCAGACACAAAGTCTGCAAGTATGGATTTTAGGGAAGGGTGTTCCATATACAATTCCTGTAGAGGTAAATCAGCTACCAAACTGGATGCTGCAGACTGAGTGTCCACAAGGCAATCAGCTAAAACAGTTGGGTTTACATGAATAAGCTAATCAGGTTCTAATGCCTATTTTAGAATTGCAGCCACATATTTTGGAGAATCTTAGCTTTGAAGACAGACAGTAACAGCACTTGCTTTCCATTTCGCTCCACAACTGTTGGCCCAAGTTCATCCCTAACATTCTTCTACTCTTCTTCACACTTCTATTCCTTCCACACGTACCTAAAGGCTGGTCAGGCAACTCAGCTAGATAATTTTGCAGGAAACTTTTCAAAGAATTATTCAGCTTGGTTTTGCAGCACTCTAGATGATAACTCTGATTCCTGTTTCAAGTTAGACACTGCATATCTTCTCAAGATTTTGATTAAATCGGGAAAGAGTCCTGGTAATGTAACTCATATTCATATCAGAGGTGAGTGAGGGAAAACAAAGGAATTCAATGATGCAGCTTTCTAATTCCTACTCCAAAATGATTGATGATATAAGAGATCTATATTCCTGGGTGTCCATTTACCAAACTTACCAGGTCTATCATACACTGTCTGTAAGGTGGTGATTCTGCCCTTAAGGTGGCACGTCATTGGAATACTAGAAAGAGTGTGGAATAGGTACGAGTACTCAGGATAAAATGTGAATATGCTGTTTACATTTGAGAAAATGATTTAGTATAGAAAATACAGCACCTATTTATGAAAATAATAACTATTCCAGCAATATGTTGTCATGTGATTGGATCATTAACAATAATAATCGATCCTAAGAACTACGCTAATGGTCTGGGCACAAGTTCAAATACCACAATGGCAAATGGTGAAAAGTGAATACAGTAAAACCTAGTCTAATGGTAACCATGTGACCGATGTTGATTTTCATAAAAACCCATCTGGTTTACTACTGTAATTTAGATAAGCAAATGTGCTATCCCTACCTGTTCTGGCATTCACTGGACTTCAGACCCACAGCAACGTGGTTGACTCCAGATTCCCCTTTGAAATTGCCTATAGAACTATTCAATTCAAGGGAACTATTGATTGGCACCAAATGCCACCTTACTAATAAAACACACAAACTGAAAGAAAAAAAATCTTAACCAGAAGAGGAAGCAGTTGACCTGTGCAAAACAGATAGAAAATGTTACAAAAGAGAAGCCTGACGATTAGATGCTTTTTGATGCTTTTCAGTTTTCAGTGCACAATCAGCAATGAAAGGGTAAAGCACACAATCAAATTACTGTACATTTGCGGCACACAGCACATGACGAGTTTTCAGAACCTCAATGGATCTCTGAATCACAAACCATACATATTTTTTCATAGGGCTTTTCTGATTCTGTTTGGTGCTGTCAGATCGGGGTTCTCCATCATGTCAGAAATGCCATCCAGTAGGTCTTTATTTTTTTCTTTATTTATTCCTTTAAAATACCATGAAGAATGAATGCTGGAGGATCATGGCAACTTCCTACACATCTGTGTTGAAAAAGATCTTCAAACTATCAGCACATTCTTAGAGTGAAATCCCTTCCTGTTTTATAAGTAACGGTCTCACTTATGCATCATTTCCCTTACAATATCGCTGCTATCAATAACACCCAGGATTCTAAGGAAAGCCAGAAACTCCAAAGAACTATATGGCCCTTGCCATCTACTGCATCTCTGTGGGGCTCGAGCTTATGAGATGGATGATTCATGTGTAAAGCCAGTCAATAATTTGCATCTGCATGTCCATATCTTTCTAAATTCTGCTCTTGCTTTTGTTTCTCAAATTTGCTTGAAAGGGTCCTGAGCTACAGAAGTTAAAAGCAGTTATCATCTTAAGTCTATTTGCAGGAAAGGGATTATAAATATTACAAAGATTAAGATATATTGTTATATGGGTTCCAAAGTGAAATAATGATGTACATCTTCAACAGTGCGTTGTATTTCTACATTATTTTAGTTTCATTTTGAGTTTTGAATGGTGCATGGCTATCTAAAGGTTCGTTGATGTATGCATTTTTAACAAGGGGAAAATGCAGGTTTACAACTTTAGGTTAGAGCTTATGGCAATCAGTTCTCTGCATTAGAAATGGAAAAAGAAAAACATTGCAGCCTAGCAACTGTGCTCCAGTTTCATGGCAAGACACAATCACACAGAAGGTCAGGAAGTGTGTACTGGTTCAGTGAGAGGAAAAAGGTGTTAAAACAGCAGGCTCTAAAACAGTCATGGCTGGGGAAAAAGGCCTGAGTAACTCCAGAAGCAGAAAACTACAGGACGCTGAAGGTAAAAAAAAAAGTTTATTCTGAAAAAGTATTTTGAAATCAGGATGGCATCCCTAGAAAACAATTATAGATGTGCCCCCAAGCAAAGAATTTTAAAGTGGAACACTGTTACCTTTTGGCATATCTGTAAACTCTTGCTGAGGATAAACAGTTGAATCTTTATTTCTGATAGTTGTAAGAAAACTAATTCAAATAGTTCTCATATAATAACATTGTTAATGTTTGTTTCCTTTTCTATGTAATACATTTTGCCATTATTTTGTTAAACTGACATTGACAACTGCTTGTAAATATGTTCAGTGACTGACCACCATGTTAAACAAATTGCAAAATTATAACAACTTATGGTGTATCACACCAGGCCTCACTCTGGAATCTGCCTTGCACAGTGGTAGCCCTTTGATCCACCATGCCAGTGCCAGCTTGCTGAAAGAGCTAGCAATTAGTCCCACTTCCTCCTGTTGTTTGCACACATCCATTCCAATTTCTCCACTTCAAATATTTATTTAATTTCCGTGTAAAAGTTACTTTTAAATTTGCAACGAAAATAGAAATTGCTGCAGCAGGTCTGGCAGCATTTGTGGAAAGAAATCAGAGTAACATTCCAGGTTCAGCAATCCCTCCTCAGAAATTTTTAATTTGCATTCACCATGCTTTCAAGCAATGCATTCCAGATCATAACAGCTCACAAAGTACAAATGGATTGTAATATTTTTGTTAATATAGCATTAATTTTTTTATTTTACTGTAGATACATGCTCTTTCCAGTTATTAGCACATATCCCGACTCTTCCAAACCACGTTTTCAGTGCCTTCAAATAATCTGACTCAACAGTGAAATGATCAGTCTACCCTGTTCCCAAAGAACACAGCCTCACTCTTGCTGTAATTTATCTTGCCTCCAGAGACATATTTGAACTGGTCTCAGATGCTCATCAGCCTATGCTTCCAAAATAGATGCAAGCAGAAGCAGGTGATGTAATCCACTTACAAGGAAAATTTCAACCGAGTCCTCTGCTGCCAGGGATTGTCCTCTTACCTTACTCCTCTTATCCCCACATCCTTCCTGATAGAATGTTTTGCTGAGTCAATGTAATGCATGAACCAGGCAGAGTTGAGACAGTAGCCTTTCTTGATTCTTTCTCACTGACTGCTGATTTGTGTACACCTCCATCATGTAGATTCATTATTTTTAGTGAAAGGTCTTCTCCTGGTCCAGGTTGATAAGGCAGATATTTATTCCTCTGTCTCACACATAAGCAGTCATATCCCTGGCTGGTGTGATGGTTCCAGAATTCTTCTTGCGGTGTATAGAACAGGGTGATTCTTCAATTGCAGAGTAAACTTGAATGAATCAGCAATGACTTTGGACAGATTTTTAAAATTGATATTCAGCAGCGAAATGTGTCACCTATTTCTAACTTCTTTCACTTCCCATTTCCTTTGTAACTGAGGGCAATGATGCCTTTTTTTGTGGATTCTGGCTTGATGCTCATTAGAAACATACTCATAATTTCAGCAGGTTTGGGCTGATCAAGATCCAGAGCATTGCATACAACCTGGCCATAAGCTGTCAATTCTGGGAGATTTCCTCTTCTCAAAAAGGACTCACGGGCTTTAGTCTGGTCTTCTCGAGTTAGGATGTGGGACAAGTGGGCCACTGTCATCTAAGATCGAAGTGATAGAGGACAGAAGTGGCTGCAAAACTGCACTGTCTGTAGATTTGAGGCATGAAAGGATTCACTGATCATTGAAATGTCAGATTTTGACACCTTTACTAAGCCATCTTCCTTCAGGCTGCTAATGACAGAGCTGATCACAAAGGGGAAATGAAAGTATATCTCATCCTACTCATCAGAAAGGACTTTGGATCAGAATATAATTTTTAGAGGCATCTAAGACAAAGATTAGGACTTTCTGGCTTCTGGGTTCTTCAAGTTCCCCTGGATATTGATCCCCATTAACTGGACAACTGAAAGATTCTGGATAATTTTCTGGAATTTGCACTTTTTCTTTGTTGTTCTTTTGTCTTCTGAATGCTTTTGAGGATGAAGAATTTCTTAATGCACATTTTAATCGAGTCTCCTACATTCTAGTGAGAGGAAAACAGGGGATTCATGATTACCCAACATTTGAAATTCCTTTTGGGTTCCTCAATGTTTTTGGGGTCAGCAAACTCACCTTCAGCATCCATTTCTACCTGCCGCCAATCTAAAACTTATGTGGGCAACAGTCTGCCAGTAGGAAGCATGATCAGAGAAGACTACTAGCCTGACATCAATGAATTAAACTGTGAACATACAGAAACAACAACAACATACTGTTACCATCAGGAGTTGGGACATGGCATTCAGTATGCTGTTGGTCCTGCCAAAGCCTTCAACTGCATTGATGATCTTGTTGAAGTCCCTATCCAAAGCGACTGGCTTGGGTATCACCTGCAGCAGTGGAGGCTAAACGATTGCCAACCGCTCATTGCTTTCAAGGTTTTTACATCAATTAACTAGAGGAGAGCAGGTCTGCATGTTACACTTTGTAAGGGGTACTTGCTACTGCCACCTTAATATTGGAAATGGTGAGAACATCTACTTGCAATAGAACATCTAGTCAGCAGGAATGGGAGTGGTTTCCTTCCAATCAGATCGATGTCCCAGACCATAGAATGTTTACAGTGTGCAAGCAAGCCATTCAGCCCACTGAGTCCACATTGATCCTCCAAAGGGCATCCCACCAGGACCCAACCCTTACCTTATCTCTGTAACTCTGCATTTCCTATGACTAAGCCACCTAGCCTGCACATTCCTGGATACAATGGGCAATTTAGCATGGCCAAACCACCTAACCTGCACTTCTTTGGATTGTTGGAGGAAACCAGGGCACCTGAAGGAAACCCACACAGACACAGAGAGAATGTGCAAACTGCACATGAACAGTTGTCAGAGGGTGGAATTGACCTGGGTCCCTGGTGCTTTGAGACTACAGTACTAATACTGAGCCATTGTGCCGCCCTAAAGATGACCATCACCATGGCCACTGCAAGTAGGAGCTGAAGTGTGGTATCAGATGATTCTGTCGAAATAGCAATTCAGTTCTAACCCTGACCAGGTGACCCAAGTTTGAGTGGCATCATGTAGTGGACTTATTAACACATGTTAATTGAAACAATGTTAATATCCATTTTACAATGTTTTGTCCTTTCCTGCAAACATTGTCTCCAACAATTTCAGTCCTTAGGTCTGTACCTACATTTCCTTGGCATTTACAAATTGTCTCACTTGCAAAGGCTGGGAAAACTGCCCTGGTCTGGCACATCAGAACTGTTCAACTCAGGTGACATCAAAAGGTGGAGGAGGTTGGAAGAGTTCACTCCAATGAGAAATTTGGATGGTTTCTCATTGGTGAAGTCTTCCCCTTTGAGAGTGCAGATGCTGCTGGCACAGAGCTGAGATCCACCGCCCTTTTCACTTCACGTGTTCTGGCATCTTTGCTGTCTTCAGATGGTTTGGCTCTGTCATCTGCTTCCTAGAGCTTTGCCACCTCTTCTGGAGATGCCACTTAGGTCCTTACAGTGTGATGAAAGGGATTACTATTCTTTGGATGAGAATGAGAGTCACTTCTGTCCCTGGTCTGGGAACTGGCTTCCTTCATTCTTGGCCCCATCTTTTTGCTTTAATTCAGCAACTGCTACTCACCCAGATGCTCATCTGTCGATTCCTCCTCCTTTGATCTGGTCAGGAAAGATCAAGTGGCCCAGTGATCAGTACTGGTTTGGCAGAACACAATTTTTTTTCTTCCTCTTCTCCCTCACTGTGCTGTTCATTGTCTCATCTTAATATGCTCACTGAAATACTTTGAGAGAGTGGAGAGTTGCAGAACACCCCAGTGGTGGTTTCATACATGGTTCCCAGCATTTCCCTCCTTGTGTTTTGGTGCTTTTGTGCAATTGAGACAGCACTTCTGGTAATATGGTGGCAGCAACATATGCTTCGGCAAGAGCTCCTCCACTCTGCTATTTCTTTTTCTTCTTTCTCACTCTCTCCGCCTCAGAAAACTGGCCCCAGCCTCCAAAGCGAGAGGAGCTGGGATGGGAGCAGCCAGCGGCCCAAATCGAGGACACTGGCGGCCAGCGCGGGGATGCCAACAACCAGTGGCCCAGTGCAGAGCGGAGGTAGCAGTCTGGTGCGGTAGCAGCTCTGTGTGGGAGCGAGGATAGTGACCCAGCTCAGAGCATTGCAGCAGCCAGCGATCAGACCACGTGGAGACTGCCTACATTGGTCTGCTGCAGAGAGCCTTTAGAGAGAGACTATGATGTTTGGCCTTTTCAACTTTACTACTTGTTTTTTCTGACCTATGACCATTCTGTGCATAGCTGTAATACAAGTTATTTTCTTTGTTTCTCTATTCTGTAACAAAGGATTGTACCTAAGATGGTGCTATAAGTAGCAACTTATAAACTTTTCACTTTACTCATTTGAGATGTGACAATAAAGCTAATTCAATTTGACAGGTGTTATTGAGATGGTCTACGTCCGCACAGAGGCACAGCAGTTAGTTTTCTTGCAGAGCTTTGTTTGATGGCCTTTCTGGTTACTTTCCTTACAGGTGAATGCTGCAGTCAGCTGGTACATAGTCACATCTGTCACAAGAATGACAAACATTTGGGCTATTCAACATAGACTAGCTCTGGATTTCACTGCCTGGGAAGGTAGTGGTGCCAAGAAACCTCAACCTTTAAAAAGTAGGTGCATGAATACTTGAAATGTCAATGTTTAAGGCAACGGGCTAAAAGCTGTAAAGCAGGATTACTTTCACTAGGTCAGCATAAATTTGATGGGCTGAAGGGTATCTTCTATGTTATATAACCATAAGACCAGGTAGCAAAGCTGGAGGGAGTGAAAAGTATTGCTCCCTTCTGTTCACCTTGAGTCACTTTGACATCATATTTGCTGGTTCAAATCAGCAAGACATCTTTAACCTCAATGAAGTTCCCAGCACTTTCAACACACCTGGTGAGGAATGTCACATATTTGACAGGTGTAGGGTGCTGTAGAGATGTACAGTTACAACTCAGTCCTGTTGCTGCAGCTCTGCTGGGGATTCACAGTTGTGACATGTTTTTCTTCTCCTTGAAGAATTTCATGGGTGCAGTGATATTGTAGAATCATAGAGGTGTACAGGACAGAAACAGATCCTTCGGTCCAACTCGTCTATGCTGACTAGATATCCTAAATAAATTTAGACCCATTTGCCAACATTTGGCTATGTCTCTCTAAGCTCTTCCTATTCATATATTCATTCAGATGCCTTTTCAATGTTTTCATTGTACCTGCCTCTGCCACTTCTTCTGGCAGCTCATTCTATACACGTGCTGCCCTCTGCATGAAGAAGTTGCCCCTTAGGTCCCTTTTAAAGCTTTCTCCTCTCACCTTAAAGCCAAGCCATCTAGCTTTATACTCCCCCACTCCCGGAGAAAGACTTTGTCTATCTACCCTATCCATGCCCCTCATTCTCGAAATTTGTATCAAATATTCCAGCACTTGGGTTATTTTGCAGACTAGGTGTCCAACTCTTCAAATCTAATGTCTAAGTCTTCACATCTACAGGATCCAAATCTTATTGAAGAAAGTGTGGTCAGTGAGTGTATCATTTTCATGCTCTGTCATTGTCACCTCAACAATCTGGCTTGGGGCTTCACTGACTGCCATCGTCACCACTTAAATTTCTGATGTTAGGCAATGAAGCCCCACTAAAGAAGCACAAACAACTGCAGAAAAACTTCCAGCAAAGGTTGAAAGACAAAAGCATTCTCAACACCTTCCAAACAGTAAAAGAAATCTGCACAAGAAAAAGAGCAGTCTTGCACGAGTGGGGAACAACCCTGATCATGGTTTCTCCATTGTTAGAAAAGAACTGCTGGAATCACAACTAAAACATTTCAGAGCTAAAGCTCACAAACTCTTAATAATAAAGTTGATCAGGTGATATGTGCAACTGCCACATGACATGCTTTTTGTATCTTTAACTTAGAATAAAAGAGTGTCAGTCAAGAAACAAGCATCTACTGAGAGAACTGGATAATTTCAACAGATCAGCTGTGGTGAAAGAAGCTGGGCATGTGGGCTAGCTTTTTCAAAAGCACGTTAGCAGAATTTACAATTGAATTTCATTACTTTTTTTAACTTTGAGAAATTTTAGAACACCCCTCAGCATCTCACAACAAGCATTCTCACAGGTGTGAATCTCCAGAATAGAATTTCACCACATGATTCAACAATAAAATTGATAACCACAACCTTTCTTTAATTGTGACAGTTGACTGATTCTGACTATGCTCACAAAATTTGTAGATCAAAGGCTAGATTGCATCTGCTTGTTTGAGTAGTACCCCAAATATTGCAATGTCAATTAATGCAGCTTTTGTTTTTTGAAATCCCATGCTGATTTTAACTGAATTCAAGATCGTTACTTTTACAATTCTATGATTCTGTTAGATTTCCCAAAGTAAAAACCTAATTTTGAACATTCTCAGTAGAAATCAGAATTATTTTGCAATGTTATGAGAAGGGGTTCAAGTTTTCAAAGCAGGTTGATAGGTCTGCAGTGTTGGTAAATGATAATTGGCAACAATGCCTTCTGCTTGTTGGTGAAAGAACTGAGTCAGAAGCCTTCAGCATCAGTAGTCGTCCTGGAATCTCAATAAAAAAAGTTACTTACCTTTTTGGACCTTACAAGATATGCTACACTTGAAGTTTGAGAAAAAAACCACAGTAAACCTGAATGAAACCAACAGTTGGAGAATGCAATGAAGCTTCAAATTTGAACTGAAAAGTCCTTAGTTAAGTTTCTGGAGAGAAACTGGATGATTAGAAAATAATAAGGATAGGAACAGATGTATTCTGGATCAGTGGTGGTGGAAGAGCACAGCAATTCAGGCAGCATCCGACGAGCAGCAAAATCGACGTTTCGGGCAAAAGCCCTTCATCAGGAACCTTCCTGATGAAGGGCTTTTGCCCGAAACGTCGATTTTGCTGCTCGTCGGATGCTGCCTGAATTGCTGTGCTCTTCCAGCACCACTGATCCAGAATCTGGTTTCCAGCATCTGCAGTCATTGTTTTTACCTCTAGGAACAGATGTATGCCAGTCAGTCCCTGGAGCCTACTCTACCATGCAGTAGGACCATGGCTGATCCTGCACTCCTCAATTCCATTTTCTTGCATTTTACCATAACCTTTGATTCCCCTAATAATCAAGAGTCTATCTCAGTCGTAAATATGCACAAAGACTCTACCCGTATAGCTCTCTGTGACAATGAGTTTCAAAGACACACAAACCTCAGAGAAGAAATTCCTTATCCCAATCGCTTAGTCAAAATCTAATCTAAGGATCCCCATGAAATGTTATACCTTGAAGAATAGTTGGAATACTAAAAATAAAAAAAATAAATTCAGAATGTGACGATATTGCTCCTTTAACAATGTATTCTGTCCTTGACTTTTTTTCAGAGGGGTTGTAAAGCCAGAGGTTCCAGTATGTCTGGGTTTATCTACTTGAGAATGTTTTTAAGTCTTTCTTTTAAAACATTTGTATAGTTAAACGGGAATAGCAAGTTCTCCCAGTTCAAGGTTTGGTTTTATTGAGGCTACTGGTCAAAGAAACAGCTCTATGCTGATCCTCTCTCTCTCTCCAACATCTCTCCTATAAGAACCTGTGTTTGATTTTTTGCCAAGGATGTGTTTATGGAAATGTAGCAAGTATTTGGTACAGCAACATTAAGTTGCAATAGAGTCAATTGGGTTTTCAGATAAGTTATTTTATTCTATATTCTGCTCTCTTTGGTTTGTGTGTAAATAAATTTTGTTTAAAACCAAGTGGCTGGGCCAGCTGAATCACACCTGGTACATAGACTTTTCAACCGCTTAAAACAGCTATCAAAGTTAGGGTCTGGGCTACCTTCTTGAAATGTTTTGAGTTGGTCTGGCCTAGTCCATAACAAGCAGGGCTGAAAGATAAATTTGGGTTGGTCCCCGGAAGAAAGTGAAGAATGTGATCAGGAATTCAAAAAAAATCAGGACTACTTTATTGGTTAGATTAAAAATGAAACTGGATTAATAGCATACAAATAAGTAAAATTATTGTGTTACGTGAGTAATGCTTATATGGAGTTTTTTTGTGAACATCATGGAACCTGTTTTTATTGTAAAGTATTTTCTGTTAAATGTAGATGTTAGGATTTCTCTTGAAAAATGTTAGCAGTGCCTACTGGGATTAAAACACCTCATCTACCCATTGAAGGTGTTGATTTATTGTTAGGAAACAACTTGCCTGGGGAAAAGATATTCCTGTTTCCAGTAACTTAGGGAAAGCCCATTAAGGCTTCTGAAACAAACGGTATATGAAAAGCTGAAAAACTTAGAACAGCTTATAATATTCAAAATATTAATTATTGTAGAATAGTTATTTAAAAAATCAGAAACTTATCCCATTTATTTTAAAACTGACATGAAGCATTAGGATGAAAAGCTCTTCACAGCTGGGGATGCTGAAAGCCATCAGAATTAAAAATGCAAAGTATTAGCAAGACAAGGCAATATAATTTACAATGGACCTCAAAACCAATAAAGAAATTGAAGGAAAGCTGAATCCAGTGCAAAGAAAAATAAATCACCTTCAACTTAAAGTAAAACTTACAAACAAAAATGCAAAATCATCATTCTAAAATTAAACAACGCTGAAGTGCAGTGTGAAGAAGTAAAGCTGAGAAAAAAATCAAGAACATTTGTGAGCTGCATTACAAGAACTTCAAGCTTTCTTAGCTGAACATCGATATAACCTTAAAATTCTTAGATGCAGCCAAACAAAATTTCAACAGCATGCACAAAAGCAGGTACGGATTCTTGAAAAAGAAAAACAACGGGTTAACTTTTGAGCATTTTGGTTCTAATTTAAGAAAGGTCCTAATGTTAAATAGGGCAATATATTCAATTCTGGACAACTCAAATGTTTCATTGACTGAAATATTTTTGCCTAAAATCTGAAAGTGTAAAGCAAAAACTGCTGGCATGCAAGAAAATGGAGGCTGGGAATTAAAGTCTGTCAGTGTGGATCTGTACCTTCTTTGAAAAAAGTGAATAATAATTTACTTTCTGATGTTAAAAAAAGTATGCTTTCTGAATCAAATGTGTAATGAAAAGGAGACTTCTTGGATTCCAATTCACACTGCCAATTCCCAAAAGCCTAGTGGCTCATCAACAATCTTGACAAAGTTAACCAAACCAAAAGGGATAAAATATATTGGGCCCTTCACAAATGCTATTTCATTGCCCAAACTGTGTACAATCCAATAAAGCTTTTGAATAAAAACAGCATGAAGAGTGAAAAATAAAAAGTTTAGTCTACAAGATCACAACCTAAGAGTTCACAGAAAAGATTTAAAGCCAACAACTGG
Organism: Chiloscyllium plagiosum; assembly: GCF_037043375.1. NCBI lineage: Eukaryota > Metazoa > Chordata > Chondrichthyes > Orectolobiformes > Hemiscylliidae > Chiloscyllium > Chiloscyllium plagiosum. Next base: position 51,615,433 of record NW_028270151.1, read on the forward strand.
AAGCCATTTCAGCAAGGCCACTTTCTGCTTTACTTCCTTACACTACACTTCAGCTTTGTTTAATTTTAGAAAGATTGTTTTGCCTTTTTGTTTTTAAGTTTTACTTTAAGTTCAAGAACATTTATTCTTCATTACACTGGACTCAGCTTTCATTAAAAGTCAAACAACAATATCACAGATACCCTTTTAAGGGTTCAAAGAACAAAAGATGGTATTAATGTCTTACTCAAGTGAACATATTGGATTTTGAACGATTGTAAGGTATGACTATATGTCTGTACCACAGCTTGTTTTAGAAGTATGAAGCATTATTAGCTTCATGTATAAAATTGGCCCTTTTTTTCCTAAAGAGGGGTGGTAACGCAGAACTCATATAGCAAGGAAAATTTGGAATATCTTAAAAATAATTACAGATTCCTCACATTTTTAAAACAATGTTTGAAAAGGACTTTTAAAAAGAAATCAATTACAATTTTCTTGGATTATGCAAAATGGCTTTTTGACTTCTTTTGCCAGTTGATTCATGGGATGTGGGCATCGTTGGCTGGGCCAGCATTTGTTGCTGACCCCTAGTTGCCCTTGAGAAGGTGGTCATGAAATGTATTCTTGAACTGCTACAGTCCATGCACTGGAGGTAGACGCACAACTCTTTTAGGGAGGAAACTGCAGGACTTCGACCCAAAGACACTGAAGGAACACTGATATATTCCCAAGTCAGGATGGTCAGTAGCTTGGAAGAGAACTTGCAGATGGTGGTTTTGCCAGATATCTGCTGCCCTTGTCCTTATAGATGGATTGGTTGTTGTGGATGGGTTGGAAGATGCTACCTAAGGAGTCTTAGTGGCTTTCTGCTGTGCATCTTGTAGATGGTCCTGCTACTGAGCATCAGTGGTAGAGGAATTGGATATTTGTCAACATGGTGCCAACAAAGCATTTTTTTTTTGTCCCAGCTGGTGCCAAGCTTCTTGTGTTGTTGGAGTTGCACTCAAAAGTGAGGAGTAGTCCATCATACTCCTGACTTTTATCTTTTAAATGATGGACAGGCTTTAGTGAGTCAGGAGGGGAGTTATCAGAAGAGGATTGCTAGCTGATGTGCTCTTGTAGCTTCTGTATTTTTAAAGCTAGTCAGATTCTGTTCCTGATCAATGGTAACCCTCAGGGTGTTGATTAGTAGGAGATTCACTGATGGAAACAGCACTGAGAGTCAGGGTGGTATTTAGATTCTCTCATGTGGAAATGATCGTTGCCTGCCATTTATGGGGCACAAAATGTTACTTAATGCTTGTCAGCTGAAACTTAGATAATGTCCAGGTCTTGTCACATTGGACATGGACTGATTCAGTGGACTTGCATACAATATTGAACATCATACAGTCATCAGCAAACATCCCCACTTCTCGCCTTACGATGGAGAGAAGGTCATTGATGAACCTATTGAAGATGGTTGGGTCTGGGACACTACCTTGAGGAATGTCTGCAGAGATGTCTTGGAGCTAAGATGACTGACCTTCAACAACCACAACCATTTCCAATGTGCCAGATACGACTCCAAGCAGAGAGCTGCCCCCCGCCAAATTCCCATTGACTCCAATTTTGTTTGTGCTCCTTGACATCACAATCTGTCCTTGATGACAAGGTTGCATTTGAAGTCATTCTTATCTCACTTCTGGAATTCAGTTCTTCTGTCTTTTTTTGAACCAAGACTGCAAATAGAGTCAGGAGCTGAGTGGCTCTGGTAGAACCCAAACTGGATTTACTCAGCAAGTTGTTGCTGAGCAGGAACTGCTTGTTAAATTGTTGATGATACTTTCCATCACTTTTCAAAGGATCAAGAGTTGACTGATAGGCCAGTTGTTGGCCAGGTTGGATTTGTCCTGATTTTTTTCTTCAGGACATACTTGGGTAATTTTCCACATTGTTGGGTAGATGCCATTATTATAACTGTAATGGAACACCTTGGCAAGGGGTGTGACATGTTTTAGAGCATGTCTGAAATACTGGTGCTGGAATGTTGTCAGGTCCCAAAGTCCACCAGAGAAAGCCAAGATGGATCATCCATTCAGTATTTCTGGCTGAAGATTGCTGCAAATGCTTCTGCCTTATCTTTTGCAATGTTGTGCTGGGACCCCCCATCATTGAGGATGGGAATATTTGAGGAGCCTCCTCCACTGGGTTGTTTAATAGTCCGCTACCATTCAGACTTAATATAGCAGGACTGCAGAGCTTAGATATCATCTGTTAGTTGTGGAAATACAGCTGTGTCTATCACTTGCTCCTTATACTCTTTGGTATACACAGTTCGGTTTTGTAGTTTCACCAGGTTAACACTTAGTGTTTAGATATGCCTGGTGCTACTCCTGGCATGGCTTCCTACACTTCATCAAACAGAATCAACCTCCTGGTTTGATGGCAATGATAGAGTGGGGAATATATCGGGCCATGAGACTATAGATTGAGTTGGAGTACAATACTACTGACAATGGCTGATGCTGCCTCATGGATACCCTGCCTGAAGTTGCTAGATCTCTTCAAAGTCTGTCCGTTTAGCACAGTGATAATGCCATGCAATATGATGTAAGGTGGTATCAACGTGAATGCAGGACTTCATCTTCAGAAAGAGCAGTGGTCACTGTTATCAATAATTTATGGACAGGAGGCATAGTGAGATCAAGCGTTTTCACTCTTTTGGTTTCCCTCAATACCTGCTGCAAACTCAGAGTTAAAACGTGTGGTGCTGGAAAAGCACAGCCGGTCAGGCAGCATCCGAGGATCGAAAAATAAACTCTCCTGCTCCTTGGATACTTCTTTACCGCCTGTGCTTTTCCAGTGCCACACTTTTTGACTCTGATCTCCAGCATATGCAGTCCTCACTTTCACCTGCAGCAGACTCAGTCTAACAGTAATATCCTTTAGAAGATGTCCTGCTCGATCTGTGTTGCTACTTCCAAGCCTCTCTTGGTGGTGGACAATGAAATTGCCCACTTTGAGTATATTCTGCAGCCTTGCTGTACTCAGTGTCTCTTCCAAATGTTGTTCAACGTGGAGGAGGAGTAATACCAAGGGAGGACAGCATGTTGTAATTAGGTGGTTTCCTTCTTCCATGAGACCAGATGCAGTCTGGAGTCAATGCTGAGGATTCCCAGGGCAGTTTTCACCTAATGTACACCACTGTGTCACAATCTCTGTTGAGTCTGTCCTGTTGGTGGTGATCTGGTGTCTGGGAAATAGTCATACTCATGGAATTATATTTTACAATGTTAGACTGTGCTTGTCTAGTTTGAGATAATTCTCCAATTTTGGCAGTGGCCCCCAAAATGTTAGTAAGGAAGACTTTGCAGAGACAACATGGCTATGTTTGCTGTTGTTGTTTCCAGTGCCTAGATCTGGGGAACTTGGAAGGAATAGAGCTACTGTTGAAATGTCCCAAGAACCAAACTTAATGAAAAAAGAAACAGGACAACGTAATGAAGGCACTGTTTAAACAATTGAGCATTCATATCGTGCCATATTTGTGCAGGGAGTGGTGTGAATACTTGTAATCTTTTCAGCTTGTTTTTGTAGTATATGCTATTCCACGAATAATTTGTACTTCATACGGACTGTAAATTGCCTACTAATTATCTATTTGTTAGCTCATGTGGAATGTATGCTGATTCTGATTCAACTTCAAGTAAAAGCTACAAAGGGGATATTGATGTTTTTTTTGATTTGGGGACTATTTGATAAATACTGTTATTTGTTTTACAGTTTCTCACAGGGAAGGTAACAAATGCATTTTGCAAACAAATGAGATGCACGGATATATATTTCTGAAGTATTATGCAGTTAGTTAAATAAATGAGTTTCAAGTTTTGTAACATTCAATTATATTAGAGCCTGTTAACAAATTAACTAACTGCATTCTAACTTCATTGCCAATTTCAATTAATTTTATTTTAAAATCATTGCAGATTTAGAATTTCAGTCTTTCCTCTTAAAATCATAAAGGATTCCTAATTGGAATTCACTGCTATCCAATTAAAGTCAAGGTGACCAGGCAAAACATACAAAGGATACAGTTATATGCCTTAAATCCTATCCTCGTAAGACCATCCTAGTAAGAGATGTTATAGACAGACGTGACTCCTTTTAAACTTTGCAACTTTAATTTTATAGTATTTGATAATTATGTTCCAAATGTATCACTCCACATTAGAATATAAAGTATAGCATATTCAATAAAAATCAGTAAATTTTTCTTTAGTATCTAGACAATACTAGACCACCTCAATAAAAATAAAGAGCATTTTTATTCTTATCAGGGGCACAATAATTTCACTCTTAAAAACCTCTTTCACTTAATATATTTAATTCTGACTAATCTACAAAGAATCCAGAGAGAAAAATAAATCCTTTTTCTTAAAATTGCTTAATATTTCGAGCGTTTTTTCTAACTCTATAGTCTTTCCACATATGCACTGGCTTTCAACATTGTATAAAAGCCATCCTCCCAGGTGTCCATCCCTTTTCAGTGCCACACAGATATCAGCAACATCAAAGTGCAGCAACATTTGAAGATGTTTATCAACATTTCTCTCAGCTTATTCTTCAAATTGATCTTTGTCTCCAACTTCCAGCCTGTGAATTTTGTTTTCATGGTTCTCTGTTTTGTTAATACTATGATGAGCACTGATGTGAATTTCCCATTTTCAGCCCGCCTCTATATTATTTCTTTATATTAGCAGTCAAATCACAGCTCATGACATAACACTCTATTCCAATTCTGTTCCCGAGGTTTCAGTTTTGTGAAATGTCTTGGTGAGCATACAGTCCAGAAGAGGTCAATCAAGTCCGCAAAGTAAAATTTATACTAGTTCTATCTATTAGTGTTTGTAATCTCACTGTTATTCTATGTTATGAGCCATAACCATTGCTCAAGATTGCTCAACGAGAGTGTTTACAAGTCCATTAAAGGTAATGTGACGTAGAATGGAGTTTATCATATTTGATAATCAACATAAACATCAGTTACTGAATTATTTTAAACGAAAAGCGAAACACTTGAAGATGTCAGATTCAATTTTAACATGTAAATAATTTTTCTAAAAATTATGACAATGACAGATTAACAAGATTAAAATGGGGCACCCCGATTTATTTCTAAATTATTTGCGGAGCAAATATTTTAGTCTTTCAGTGAAGTTTTTAGCATTATAATCGGTAGAGAATGGCAAAAACAGTATGAAGGTAGAGAGTGGTAATGACAGCATGAGTTAAAAAAAATGAAGCATGCTAATTCAAGGAGTCAATTTAACATGAAGGTAATAGTGACCTTAATTCTAAGATCCCTGAGAGGTTCTTACAATAGAAGACTACAGTTCTGCTGTTAAGACTCAATACTTTACTATTCCTTCACACTACCCTTACTTAATCCACATTCCTGCTAATCAAATGTCATCAGGATAATCTGACATAAAATGCACTATTTTAGACCAGAGCTCAATTATGAACTGAATTGACATGAGACTGTATTAAATTTCTATATACTCCACATATAGAGTAAAAAAAAGCATGAACAATGATCCAACCTTGTTTCTCTACTAAAAAGTGGGTTTCTTTGCATTTATATTTAAATCTATTTGCTGTTTTAAATCTAACTGAGCCTTCTGTAAAACCAGTTTGCTTACACATTGATGCACTGTTTTCATAATTTGCTTTGAAGTATTTCAGTATATCATATTATGGTAGTAGTAGAACACAATTCACATCTGGCAGGGAAATTCAATGGCCCTGAATATCTGTCAACTTTCTGTCAGTTTGCCTCTTCATTAGGAGTTTGCCAGAAATTCCTTTTATACTCATGCAAACAGGATGAGAAGTTGCCGTAGTGCAGTGACAGCCAGTCCAAAGATAATATTTTCTTTGATCACAAGAATCTATGACACATCTCAGCCAATAAATCACTGAAATATCACCATTCATAAAAAAAGTCTCAAATACAGAGAAAGAAAATCTAAATTGGACAAACTCATGGTAGATTTTAATCACCTCTGAGTTGTTTGCTATGGTAGCATCTATAAGGGTTTGCAGAATATTTTATAGAAAACAAACATTTGAAATCTGAGTTTATAAATAATAACATATATAAATAGCAGATGGAACACATGAAAAAGTCTAGTAAAATATAACTTTTCTTATTGGCCAGGTGGCAAAATGGAAGACAAATTATAAAATTAGGCTTTCTCCTTTAGTGGGTGTTGCCTTTTTAGCAAGATTTAAATCCATGTTTTCCGCTTTATGTACTAATGTCATAAATTACATGACATTTGCTGACCTTTGCCTTAAAGTATCAGTGGTGGTCTCTGGATGAGAAGTGCAACCTCTTCTGCTCCAAGCTTTATACATACCTCCTTTTCTACATATTTTCTTGCCGGGTTTTCTGGCACATTCCTTCGATATTCTTTTGACTGAAAAATGAATAAAAGACTAAAAAATAACATGAGCTCCATCACAGACAGCAGGAGCATGCAACACCACCAACTGACTTAAAATTGTCCTTTCTGCAAAGACAGGTTTCCAACTCATTGTGTCTGCACACACAATGAGCAATTTATGCACCTTTTCTTAAGTCAGTGAGAGGGGGATGGAGGACCAATATCCACCTCAATGGTCGTGCCATAGGGGTAAAAAATGAGTGGGGACAGAATACAGATTTGATGCATCAGGAAAGCTTCATGCATATGCACACATTGATACACACTCATACACACACATACAAACATGCAAATATTATGTCATGCATCCTAAATAAAGTAAAGATAAAACACTGAGTAAAAACTAAGGTTAGGTTTCCTTGTTCCTTGTGGTTTACACTCACCATCTTCAGTAGGTACGTATATGTTTAGAAAGAGGCAATCTTCATTCTGTTCTTGGACATAAGAGGCAATTACTTCCAAGTTGGCAGTAAACCACACTGGAAGCATAACATCTGGTAACATACCATGTATATTCTGGGGACAGACTGGTGCAAAATGTGTGGCATTTCGGATTTCTGACCAAGAAGAAGGGGGTTCAGGGGGTTGGAAGCGACGATCTCCTGTTGGTGAAGCAGCATATGGTACACCTAGATACTGGATTACTGGGCCCAAGATTTCATTACTCAGTTCTTTTTTAATCCCCCTCAGTCTGCCATAATTGGTGTTCACAACTGGATAAGTGTCATCTAATTTCTGGCAGAGCACCAGGTTGCCTTTTAACGCAAATCCAAGAATCCATAGAAGGAAGGTTATATCAAATCCCATTCGCACTGGATGAGCCATCACCCTTCTAAATATGCAGTTGAGCCATGGTTGCCTCTCCAGGTGAAGTGACATTTTCTACAATGGGTCTCCAGAAATATAGAGATCCTGTTTGGTATTTGGTTGAAATCTCAGCAAGCTACAAGTTTATACAGAGTCCTAAGGCAAATCCCAGAAGCCTTTAAAATCAGCAGTATTCCCCTATGGGCTTCATAATTGACAATTGTTGCTATTTTTCAGTCAGCATCATAAAATTTCTTTTTTGTGCCAACATGAAGAAATTGATTGACCACGGTGGATTTCCTTTCACTTATGCGTATCAAGATATCTGTGGCCTGTAAAATATAAATAATGTAAATATCAAAATAAATTCCTAAATTATTAACAGTTTACATTGAAACTTTACATTATTTTACATGTTAAAATATATTTTTTAGTTAAACTACTGTTTGCAATAATCAGACATATGATAATTGACTGTCCACTATTTTAAAAAAATGCAATACAGATGTTACGATCACCCCAGTATTACAAAAGTAATCAAAGGAAGATCTTATTTCAAGCATTAAAGTCTACAAGAACTATTCTCAGACTTTGGTTCTTCGCAATCAACTTTGTATGACAAGACTGACAGGACAAAAGAGATATGTTTATATGCCATATCCATTTTTGTTACAGAGGATGCAGAATCTCTGCTTGTAGTTAAACAACCATTTAATTCTCTCACCCTCAAAATCAGAAGAAATCCATGTAAGTAACCATCTATTTCCATGTTTCAAAGTTATTGAAGCTGATCCCCAGACATACTAATGGACAAAGAGCATAGGTGGCACAGATACTGAACTGTGATGATTTGAAGGTGGACTTTATCACTTGCTTTGCATTATTCCACAAGCATTCTATGGAGGTTTAGTTGGAATATAAAATATCTTATATATAAATACTGCACCTTTTATTAAATAGCAGCAATGGAATTTCATTTTTTTTCTAAGATTGAGATCTTTAAACTGCCATTTGAATTATGATTATACATCAATTTTTGTAGCCAATTATCAAATGTTGTGATTAATGAAACAAAATATTTCAAATTTAAAATTCAATGTGGTTTTGCTTAAAAATTCAAATAAATAGCAAAAATTGGAAGTCTCTGATCACCTTGAAAGAGGATTCTGCATACGAAATTTACTTAGTTTGTGATGCTTCTTATTTATTTGGAACTGAATTTCTAGTAATATTCACCACTTCAAAGAAAATTGAGTAGCATGCTTCTCAATTATGGATAAATCGCTGCATATAACTAACAAGCCTCTGCAATAAAGTATTTCAAGGTGAACAGTCCACTAATGGGAATGCCAGTTGAATATTTGATAACTAACTTGGAAGGCACTTTTCATTAGTAGTTTGCAATTCGAGTGTTGGCCAAGATGACGCTATGATGATACTGAACAGGTGGATTGAAGGGTGGTGATCTATAAGACATCTATCCTGGGTTGATACCTCACAGAAATAAGTTTCACTCTCTGCGCAGAATCAAGAGAGCTTTGGCACCTCTGTCATTTCCATTCTCTTCCATTACTCTCTGCACACTTCATTCCTTTTTGCTGCCTTTGCTTCAACTCATTCCGTACCATAGCTGCTATAACTGTAGCTTCCATTATTCCAGTAGGCAGATGCTCGAGAGGAAAAAAACAGTTTTGCTGACTTCCTGCTGAGTTTAGAAATACTCACTCAAAAATCCAAAACAATTGAAAGGGCATCTCATCTGGACCTTGATCTTATAAATAATGGTCTGATGAGGACTCCACTTGGAACAAAACATATGTTTCACTGGGATTGTTTACTAAGCAGATTCAGTGCCAAATCAATGCTAGATTCTGGTTATCATCATCATCTATCCACTCTACATGTTTCCAAACCATGCATGACAAGCCCATTGCCCTGCCATTCGCACCATGCTGTGTTACATCTTCAACTCAACAAATGGCCAGCATAAGTAGGCAATTAATTTCAGATGGTTTTCTCTAACAGACCATTTTGAGTTCAGTAGTGAGTGATGAAGTACTTGTCAATTAATCATTCCTTTATAACATGGGGAAAAATACATTTGTTTCTGTCTTGCACTTTCTACTCGTTGTCCAAATTGTTTCAGAAGGCATAAAATTTCTGTATTGTTTAAATTCACTCATGGGACATGGGCATTGCAGGCTAGACCAGCATTGACTACCCATCCCTAGTTGTCCTTGAGAAGGTGGTGGTGAGCTGCCTTAATGAACTGCTTTAGGCCATGTGCTGTAGGTTGATCCACAGCGCTATTAGAGTTTCAATTCCAGGATTTTGACACAGTGATAGCGAAGGATTGGCAATATACGTCCAAGTCAGGATGGGGAGTGACTTGAAGGGCAACTTGCAGGTGGTGGTAGTCCCAAGTATCTGCTTCCCTCGTCATTCTAAATGGAAGTAGTTGTGCATTTGGAAGGTACTGTCTAAGGATCTTTGGTGAATTTCTGAAGTGCATCCTGAAGTACGTTACACACTGCTACTACTGAGCATCGGTGGTGGAGTGAATGGATGTGGTGCCAATCAAGACGGTTGTCAGGCCTCGAGAGTTGTTGGAGCTGCACTCATTCAGGCCAGTAGGGAGTATTCCATCAGTCTTGGATTGTGCCTTATAGATGATGGATAGTTGGGCAGTCCAGAGCTGAGTTACTCACCGCAGTATTCCCAACTCTGACCTGTTATTGTAGCCACCGTGTTCATGTCACAAGTCCAGTTGTTTCTTGTAAACCATATCCCCAAGAATGTTGATAGAGGGGGATTCATTAATGATAACACTATTCACAACGTGAAGAGATGGTGGCCAGATTGTTTCTTATTGGAGATGATCATCGCCTTGCATTTGTGTGGTGTGAATGTTAATTGGAGTTATAGAGCTGTACAGCTTAGAAACAGCCCCTTCGATCTAACCTGTCCATGCCAACCAGATATCCTAAATAAATCGAGACCCATTTGCCAGAATTTGCCCCATATCCCTCCAAGCTCTTCCTATTCATATACCCAACAAGATGCCTTTTCAATGTTGTAACTGTACCAGCAACCACCACTTCCTCTGGCAGCTCATTCCATACACGCACCGCATGAAAATGTTGCCCCTTAGTTCTCTTCCCTCTCACCTTAAACCTATCCGCCCTCTAGTTCTGGACTCCCCCACCCCAGGAAAAAGTCCTTGTCTATTCACCCTGTTGATGCCCCTCAATTTTATAAACCTCTGTGATCACCCCTCAGCCTCTGGCACTCCAGGGAAAATACCTTCAGCCTCTCCCTACAGCTCAAATCCTCCAACCCTGGCAACATCCTTGTAAATCTTTTCTGAACCCTTTCAAGTTTCACAATATCGTAAAGCAGGGAGACCAGAATTGCGTGCAGTATTCCAAACATGGCCTAACCAATGTCCTGGACAACTGCATCATAACTTCCTAACTCATGTACTCAATGTACTGACCAATAAGGGCAAGCATACCAAAATCCTTTTTCATTAGCGGCGACACGGTGGCTCAGTGGTTAGCACTGCTGTCTCACAGCACCAGGGACCCAGGTTCGATTCCCCCCGTGGGCGACTGTCTGTGTGGAGTTTGCACATTCTCTCTGTGTCTGCATGGGTTTTCTCCGGGTGCTCTGGTTTCCTCCCACAGTCCAAAGATATGCAGGTCAGGTGAATTGGCCATGCTAAATTGCCCGTAGTGTTAGGTGTATTAGTCAGAGGGAAATGGGTCTGGGTGGGTTACTCTTTGGAGTGTCGATGTGGATTTGTTGGACCAAAGGACCTGTTTCTATCCCTTAGGGAATCTAATCTAATCTAAATTATCCTTGCTAACTGCGACTCTACTTTCAAGGAACTACGAACCTGCACTCCAAAGATCAGTTTGTTCAGCAACACTTCCCATTAAGTGTCTGATTCCCGCCTTGATTTGCCTTTCCAAAATTCAGAACCTCACATTTATCTAAATTTAACTCCATCTGCTGCTCCTCAGCCCACTGGCCCATCTGATCAAGTTTCCTTGATCTCTAAGGTAACCTTTTTACCATCCTGATTTCCCTCTTAAGGAAGCATCCACTACACCTCCAATTTTGGTGCCGTGCAAACTTACTAATTATACCTTGCATGTTCACATCCGAATGATTCATATAAAATGACAAAAAGCAGTGGACCCAACACCACCATGCTAGTTGCAAGCCTCTATTCTGAAAAGCAACCTTCCACCACCACCCTCTGTTTTCTACCTTCAAGCCAGTTCTTTATCTGAATGGCCATTTCTCCTTGTATTGAGAGTGATTTAACCTTACTAACAAGTCTACCACAAGCAACCTTGTCAAACGCCTTACTAAAGTCTATAGATCACATCCATCGCTCTGCCCTCATCAATCCTCTTCGTTACTGCTCCAAAACTCAATCAAGTTAATGAGCCATGATTTCCCATGCACAAGGCCATGTTGATTATCCCTAATCGCCCTTGCCTTTCTAAATACATATAAATCCTGTCCATAATTTCCCTCAACAATTTACCCACCAATGTCAGTCTCACAGGTGTATAGTTCCCTTGCTTTTCCTTACCACCTTTCTTATATAATCGCACCACATTAGCCAACCTCCAGTCTTCTGGCACCTCACCTATGATTATCGATGATACAAATATCTCAGCAAGGGGCCCAGCAATCACTTCCTCAGCTTCCCACAGAGTTCCAGAGTACACCTGATCAGGTCCCAGGGATTTATCCACCTTTATGCATCTTAAAGTGTCCATCACCACCTCCTCTCTAATATGGATGTTTATCAAGACGTCACTATATTTAATTCCCAACATTCTCAATCTTCCATGTCCTTCTCCACAGTAAACACTGATGCAAATACTCATTTAGTATCTCCTCCATCTTCTGCGGTTCCACACATAGGCAGCCTTGCTGATCTTTGAGGGGCCCTATTCGCTCCCTAGTTACCCTTTTGCCCTTAATGTATCCCTTTGGATTCTCCTTAACCTTATTTGCCAAAGCTATCTCATGTCCCCTTTTTGCCCTCCGGATTTCCCTCTTAAGGATACTCTTACCGCCTTTATACTCTTGCGTGTTTTCCCTCGATCTCTGCTGTCTATACCTGTCATATGCTTACTTATTATTGCTGAAAACCTCAATTTCTCTAGTCATCTAGCATTCTGTAAACCTATCAGCCTTACCCTTCACCCTAACATGAACATACTGTCTCTGGACTGTTGTTATCTCATTTTTGAAGGATTCCCATTTTCTGCAGCCATCCCTTTACTTGTGAATGTATGCCCCCATATAATTTTTGAAAGTTCTTGCCTAATACCATCAAAATTGGTCTTCTTCCAATTTAGAACTTCAACTTTTAGACCTGGTCTATTGTTTTCCATTACTATTTAAAACAGTAATATTACGCCATTTATCAGCCCAAATCTGGATATGTGCAAGATCATTTTGCAATTGAACATGGATTGCTTCAATTTGGAGAAGTCGTGAGTGCTGCTGAAAACTGTGCAATCATCAGTGAACATACCTGTTTCTGAGTGTATTATAGAGGGATCATTATTGTAAAACCAGCTAAAGATGGTTGGGCCAAGGACACGACCCTCAGAAACTCCTACAGAGATATCCTGGAGCTCAACTGACTGACCTCCAACAACCAATTGTCCAACTAGCAGAGGGCTTGCCCTCGATATCCATTGACTCCAGTTTTGATAAGGCTCCTTAATGCCACATTTGGTCACATGCAACCTTGATGTCAAGGGTTGTTTCTCTCACCTCACCACTGGAATTCAGCTCTTTTGTCCATGCTTGAACCAAGGCTCTAATGAGGTCAGGAAACTGAGTCGCCCTGGCATATCACAAACTGGATGTTATTGAACAGGTTATGGCTGTACAGATGCTGCTTTATAGCACTGTTAATGACGCCTTCTATCACATTACTGATGGTTGAGAGTACACTGATGGAGGGACAGTAATCCGCCAGTTTTGATTTACTTGCTTTTTGTGTAAAGGGCTTACCTGGACAATATTCCAGATTGTCGGTAGATGCTAGTGTTGTAACTGGAACAGCTTGGCTAGGGGAGCAGCAAGTTTTGGAGCACAATTCTTTAGTTGTCTTGCTGTCAGGCTCACAGCCTTTACACTATTCAGTGCCTCCAACTGTTTCTTGGTATCACATGGAATGAACTGAATTCACTGAAGACTGATATCTGTACTGCTGGGAATCATTGGAAGAGGCTGAGATGAAATTATCCACTTGGAACATCAGATTGAAGATTACTGCGAATGCTTCAGCCTGATCTTTTGCATTGATGTTTCATGCTCTTCCATCATTAATGAGGGGAATATTTGTGGAGTCTCCTTCTCCAGGGAGTTATTTAATTGTCTACCACCATTCATGACTGGATATGGCAGGACTGCAGTTCAGATCTGATCTCTTGGCTGCGGGATTGCATAGCTCTGTCTATCACTCGCTGTTTCTGCAATTTAGCATACAAGTGGTCCTGTTTGATAGCTTCACCAAGTTGGCACCTCATTTTTGGGTACGCACACTGAACCAGGGTTCATCTGCTGGCTTGATAGAAATGGTTGAAAGTGTGATGGGCCAGGCCATGCCAGGCAGGTTGTGCTGGAGTACAATTCTGCTTCTATTGATGGCAATGATGCCTTATAGATGCCTAGTCTTGAGTTGCGAGATTTATTCGAAGTCTGTTCCATTTAGCGTGGTGACATTATGGAAGGTATTCTCAATGCGAAGGTGGGACTTTGTCTCCATAATGTCTGTGTAGTGGTCACTCTTACTGATACTGTCATGGGCACATGCATCTGCAGCTGGAAGATTGGCAAGGATAAGGACAAGTATATTTTTCCCCTCATCACCTGCTGCCTGCTAGACCCAACCTAGTAGCTATGTCTTTTTGGTTCTGACTTAAGTAAGGGAATCAGGAGTTCTGGAGGGAAAGGCAAAAAAGTGGAGCTGAAAACTAGCAGATAAGACAGGATCTCATTGAATGATGGAGCAGTCTCGATTTTTGCTGCGATGTTTTATAGTCTGACTTATTGTGAAGGTAGTGCAAGATATTTACACGACAACAATATTGAGAGCTAACTGCAGTCAATGGGGAGACTTTACTAATACTCCTTTGAGACCTGTAGACTAGTGTCTCAATTCATAACATATCACACCTCAGGCTGTCTAGTTAATTCCAATAGAATGAAGTTCAAGGTCTCCAATTTAGAAGATAGACCACTACTACAATATTAAGTCCCCACCTGCTTCAAAAGACCACCATCATCCCAGTACCAAAGAAAACACATGCAATGTGCCTCAATGACTACTGCCCAGTGATTCTGACCTCCATAATCATGAAATGCTTCAAGGGGTGAGTTATGGCCCACATCAACTCTAGCCTCCCAATTTGCCTTGATCCCTTGCAATTTGTCTACCGGTGAAACAGATCCACAGCAGATGCCATTTCCCTAGCCCGACATGCATTTCTGGAACATCTGAATAACAAGGACACCTATGTTAGACATCTACTTGTTGACTGTAATTCCACCTTCAGCATTACAGTCCCAACCAAGTTAATCTGAAAACTCCGAGAACTAGGTCTTGGTTCCATCCTCTGCAATTGGATCCTCAGCTTCCTGACCCACAGATCCCTACCAGTGAAGATAGACAATATCATCACCTCCATGATAATCCTCAACACTGGCACCCTGCAAGGATGAGTGCTCAGCCCCCTACTGTATTCCCTATACATTCACGACTGTATAGCCAAATTTCATATGAATACCAATCAACAGGTTTGCTAGCAACACCACCATTATAGGCCACATATTAAACAAGGATGAGACAGAATACAGGAAGGAGTTAAATTGCTTGATTGTGGTGCAATGAAAACAATTTCTCCCCCAGTGTAAACAAAAGAACTGACCATTGACTTCAGGAAAAAAGGAGGTGGGGGAGACGTCCTTATCGACAACAACGGAGCTGAGGTGGAAAGGATTGAGAGCATCAAGTTCCTAGTTGTGACAATAACCAATAATCTGTCCTGGACAGCCTACGTAGATGCAACGGTCAAGAAGGCACAACAACACCTCTTCTTCCTCAGTTGCTGAAGCAAGATTCAGGAAATTCGGCATGTCCGTAAGGACCGTCACCAACCTTTAAAGAAGCATCATAGAAAACATTCTATGTGGGTACATAATGGTTTGGTTTGGCAACTGTTTGCTGCCTAGACCATCACAGAAGCCAGCCTCCCATCCCATGGACTCCATGTACACTTTTTTGTTGCAGTGGAAAGTCTGCCAACATCAAAGACTCCTCCCACCCGGGTAATATTCTCTTCCAACCTCTTCTGTCAGACAGAAGAGACATAAGCTTGAACACACACAGTTTCAAGAACAGCTTCTTCCTTGCTTCTCTGCACCTCCTGTGTGCAGCTGTAACCTTGTATGCCTTGCTCTGTCTAAGCATCTTTTATCTGTATATTGTTCTTTGTTATGATCTGCCTGTACTGCTCGCAAAACAGAACTTTTCATTGTACTTAGGTACATGTGACTACAATAAATGAAATCAAATCCAAAGACCTAAAGCCCATGTGAAATATGATTTAATGGAATGGGTTTTGGGAAGGGAAAGTTGCAATTCACAGGGTCAAAATCCTCTAACTTCCTTTCTAACAGCACCGAGAGTATATCAACCCTACACAAACTACACCAATCCTAGGCAACAGTTTCTGGGCCTGGCTAGCAATCGCCACAGCCTGTGAGTGAATGTTTTTTTAAAAGCCATTAAAATATTGAGTTACAGGGTTTCAAAAGTATCATGAACCTCACAGCCACAATTTACTATGTAGTAATTTAGAAGACACAACAAGAGACAAAGATAGCCAATCCTTCACATGAACCAGTGACTATACTGACTTTACTAGTCACCATGCAGAACATGGATAGGAGCTCACACGAATGAAGAGACAATATTCATGAGGATTTAAGGGAGGTTGGAAAATTCACCTAGTTTAGGTTATTCAGAGAAAAAAAAATCTCAATGCAAGTCAGTTCTAGAAGTGCAAGTTACCCAGATGGGAAAGGAAAAGGGAACCAGGTCATTTTGAGAGTGGTGAATAGCTTAGAGCTACTCCCAGAAAAATAGTGTCCACTTAAGGGACAATATTAAGCATAACTGTGACATGGAATTATCATACAACTCCTTACCACTCATGTTAAAAGCTTAAATGGCGAATGTCTCTTCTGAATTTTGGAAGTATAATGGAATCAGACAGTCATGCAGCACAGAAACAGATTCTTCGGTCTAACTAGTCTAAACTGACCATAATCCTTAACTAAACTAGTCCTACCTGCTTGCACTTGGCCCATATCTCTCCAAACATTTCTTATTAATGTAATTATCTAAATGACTTAAAAGTTGAAACTGTCCCGTATCCACCACTTCCTTTGGTATTTCATTCCACATATGATCTATACTCTTTAAAAAAATTTGCCCCTCATGATCTTTAAAACTTTCTCCCTCACCTTAAAAATATGTCCCTAAGTCTTAAACTCCCCCAGCCTAGGGTAAAGGCACCTGCCATTCACCTTATTTGTACCCCTCTAAAGGTCACCTCCCAACTTCTTACACTACAGTAAAAAAGTCCCAGCCCATTCAGCGCCTCTCTATAACTCAAACACTCCATTTCTGGCAATATCGTGGTAAATCTCTTCTGAGCCCTCCCCAGTTTAATAATAACCTTCTGATAATAGGGTGACCAGAATTGCACACAGTACTCCAGGAGAGGCCTCACCAATATCCTGTACAACCTCAATATAATCTCATTTCCTATATTCAAAATTGTGAGCAATGAAGGCAAATGTGCTAAATGCCTTCTTAACCACAGCATCTACACGTGATGCAACCTTCAAAAGAATTCTGCACCTGAACCCCTAGGTCTCTCTGTTCTAACACTATCCAGGGCCTTACCATTAAATTGTATAAGTCATGCCCTGGTTTGTTTTACCAAATTAAACTCCAGCTGCCACTCTTCAGCCCATTGATCCAATTAATTAAGATTTCTTTGTAATCTTAGAAAACCTTCTTCACTGTCCACTATGCCACCAGTCTTGGTGTCATGTGTAAACCTACTAACCATGCCTTTTATATAAATGATTTAGATGAAAATATAGATGACAAACAAAATTGGACCCATACCGGTCTCTTTGGAACACTGCTGGTCACAGCCTCCAGTCCAAAAAACAATTCTTCACTACTCTAAGTTGCTGAGTAAGTAATATTTAGACAATGTTGCTTCACATGTTCCAATTAAAGTCTCAACCTTAGAACCTTGCTGCATGATCCTTCAGTCCTATTTTTGATAAGGTGACTGGCATGTTTCTCATTCAATCATCATAATCTTGAAAACTTCCCTTACACCCAAGGATTAGAGGTGCAGAGGAGAGGGTTTGGTGTCACTGGGCTAGCAATCTAAAACCCTGGGTTAATGTTTGAGGGACATGGATTTGAATACCACCATGTCAGATAGTGAAATTTCAATTCAATAAAAGTCTCTAATAGAAAGCTAGCCTCATGGTGACCACGTAACAACTGCTGATTGTTGCAAAACACCCATGTCCATTGAGAATGCAATCTATCATCTTTACCTTCTCTGTCTGACAAAGACCCACAGCAAATATAGTTGACTCTGAGGTCATGCTCAAATCTTTGAGACTCATGTCCATGCTGATATGACAACAATGAACATCACTAAAACAAATTGTCATCTTGTCCTCTGGACAATTAGGAATGGGCAATAAATGCTGGCAATATTCATACCCATAAAGACATTTTAAAAAGTGAAATAAACGTTGGGAACCTTGGACTCCCAGCACATAAAACACCAGCTACCAAGTACTTCATTTAAATTTGTAAGAACATCTTCGACGTGAATCATCAATGCAAACTAACTTCTCAAATCACTTATTTTAAAATGAATCTGCACAGAAACATGCATAAGGAAAGATTTTTAGTTATTTAGCACTTTTCCAATACCAGAACATCCCAAAGTTCTCATGCCCAAAGGCATATTTAAAGGTGCAATATTTTCTTTAAATGTCAGAAACATGGCAGCAAGTTCCTACGAACAATAATGTCATAATGATGAGATAATCTTGGATATAAACAAAACCGGGAACATTCAGAATATTCTTCTGAAATACTTTGAGGCAACTAAGTTATTAACAATGCAGCAAACAAAATATTCTTTCCTTAAATTTTCAGAAGTTTTTGGGTAAGATACCATAAATTAGAATCCCGATGAAAGTCAAAGTGTAATGAATCATGGGGACAAATTGGCTGCTACATAGAAAGTAGAGATTAGATATTTATTCAGGCCAATGGAATGTGGGAAGTAGAATTTCACAGGGTTCATGCTGTGACTACTATTGTTCACCATTTGTAGAAATAATCTGAACTTGAAAATCAAAAACATAATTTCAAGACGTGCAGATAATATCAAATTGGGGTTAATTGTAGTCATAGGGTATGGCTATAATTATTAGAGTCAGTTCTTCTATAATGCAATGGTTGTATTCTTGTGCAACCCTACGACAGAGAAAAATCCCGCTTTAGAAACAGTATTTAAAGTGCTGACACTGTAAGTACATTACACCCAACATACGTTTTAAAAGTTCGTGCTGTGGAATCAGCATCCCCAATTCAGCAATTACGTTCCAGCAAATTAGCATTGATGAAATGCACATTTTATACAGAATGATCTGTATGTAGGAAGACAACAATACCATCCAATGTTCATAAATTTGCAGATTAGGAAAGCATATGGATAATGAATTTGGATATAATGTGAAATGGTGCATTCACAATATTCCTTGGAAACAAATGTCTCCTGGTAGTACAGATTTAAAAATAATTTAAAACAGCAAAGGAGAATAACAAGACCATAAAAATGCAGCACTCAGTTAATTTCAAGAAGAATAGAAAAGAAAAGCAAATACTTTCAGCTTATATCAAACTCTGGTTGCAAAACACTTAGTATAACATGCACAGTTCTGTTCTTGACTGTGCGAAAAATTACAGAGACTTTATTGAAGAACTTAAAGTGACATACAAGAATAATACGAGGAAAATCTGAACTGACTGGGTGTTTTTGAGAAAACAGACAAATGAATTTTAGATTTCTTCAATGCACTGAAGGGATTGCATAGGGTAGATGCAAAGAAAATTTTGAATATTATTTTACTTTTCGAACATGCTCTCAAACTGACCTCCCTGCTCGGTTTTCTCACAGCATTTCAATGCAGTCCACCATATGCTCAAAATGCAGTAGTTCATCTTTCAAATACACACTTCACAGCCTTATAGACTCAGCACTGACCTACACAATTTCAATCCATAAACTCTTTCAGCATTTTGTTTCCTTTCTCTTTCACAAGAGAAAAATTAGTTTTTCTCTTAATTTTGCTTCTGGACATCAGTTTGTACAGCCTTTTGTATTTTGTAAAAGGAGGCCTTTTAGACAATTCTTTCCACACTAGCTCCTTGTAGATTGTCCCACTCCCCTGTCTGCACCCTGTAGCCACACATTCCTTTTTTCTCAAGTGCTACATACATCTTTGTTAGTTTTTTTTGCCAGCCAGCTTAAGTGGATGTCCTTTGGCTCTTGACCCTTCCAAAGGGAACAGTTCCCTTACATTTGCTCTGTCTAAGCCTCAAGTGATCTTCAACATCATTATCACATCTCCTCTGAAACCTTCCTAAGGAAAACAACCCCAACTTTTCCAAATTGTCCACATATCTGCAATCCTTCTTCCTTATTTGAAGTCCTCTGTAGTCCTTCATCCTCTCCAATGCTTTCACATTCTTCTGAAAGTGCGGTGCCCAGAATTGCACAGAGTTCCATTTGAAACTAAACCAGTAACTTATGTAGTTCACCATAGTTTTCTTGCTTTTGTATTCTATTTGCAAAACTCAGGTTTCATATACTTTATTAAACCTCCTTCACGATCTGTCCTGTTAGCTCTAATGATTTGAGCATACAAAGCCCCAGGTCGGTCAATTCCTACACTCTCTAGAAAATGGTATCCTTCATTTTACACTGGTAAAAACAACAAGGCAAAGCCACTGGCTGCATAAAAATTGTCTACCACAGATCTACCTATTACACAAGCCTGTTTATTTCCTATTCCTCTGTTCCTAGGAGTAGACCTTTCAGCCCCTCGACCTGCCCTGCTGTTCAATAAGATCATATCTGATCTGTGGCCTAACTCTCAGGTCTGCCTTGAACTCATATCCCTTGATACCCTTGCTTAATTTAAAAATGGCTCAGATGTAAATGCAACAATTGAATTAGCATTGACTGCCATTTGAGAAAAAAAAAGTTCCAATACTCCCTTACTCTTTCCTTTCTAATATGTCTCCTGAAAGCCCTGGCCCTATTTCTTAGACTATGCCCCAGTTCTAGAATCTTCAAACAGTAGAATTAACTTATCTTCAGCTAACCTGTCTTTCCCTAAATATGCTGAAGACCTCAGTTAGATCACCTTTAACCTTTAAATTCTACAAAATAAAGGCCTAATTTGTCTAATATCTCCTCATAATTTAACTCTAAAGTTCAGGTATCATCCTTGTAAATCTGTAATGAATTAACTCCAGGGCCAAAACATTCTTCCTAAGGTGTGGTGCCCAGATCTGCTTTCAGTATTTCAAGTGGGGTCTAACTAGAGTTTGTATATCTGCAGCATAATGTCTTCATCCTTATATACCAGTCCTTTAGATATGAATGTCCGCAATCCATTAGCCCTCTTGACTATTTTCTGCACCTGGAATTTTAAGAAAGTTGTGCACCTGAACCCCCAAATCTCATTAGACATCTTCTGTTTTTAATGTTGTGCCTTCTAAAATAATATTTTAATCTATTCTCAATCCAAAATCACACTCACCTATATTAAAATAAATCTGCCATGGCTTGCCCATTCACATAATCTAGGAGAAAGTGAGGACTGCAATCACATAATCTAACAATATCTTGTCATAATTTTATACTGTTGTCACTGTCTACAGTGCTGCTCAATTTTGTGTTCTTTTTCTCTGCATTTCCTTCACAGTTCACAATATTGTTAGGCTTTGACATCTGTAAGTTTTGAAACTGCACCTTGCACCACCAAGTCTAAGTCGTTAATATATTTTGATCTCAAAGAACAGGAACATTCTAATGGTTTTTTTAAAATCTGAAACCTCAGTTACTTACTAAATGAATAAAGCCACAACTTTCCAGATTTAAATATAAATGTTTTTATTATACAAATAATTAAACAAAACTACAACTAAATATCATGGGTAACCACTCTTACCTTATAACCCAAAATCAATATAAAAGTTAAACATTAGGTAAAAAATAAATTGCTCAATTATAAATTACGTTATAAACATTTGCTGGTGCCCTTTCAACTTTTCCCCATGTTCATTTTCATTGAACATCTTCATAAGAGTCTTCATTTTCACATTTGTCAGATTTTGTTTCCTAAAATCTAACCCTGTCACTAACACTCCCAACCCCATGAGCAGGATTTGAAACTAGGGCCTCCCAGCTCATTTGCAAAACAACAACTGACTGAGCTTACTGCAACTGTTTCGTAAATTATATTTAACTAATATATATAACTAAGACAGATGTTATGAATTGGTTTAGCAATCCACTCAGCATGTGTGTCAATCTCAGTCACAAAGACCTTCAAAATGTTGTCTGCCTCATGAAGAACTTCAGTTTCTCTTAATGGATTTAGCCTGATCCCTAGCCAAGAGCAGTGCACAACCATTAGAAGTTCCACATCCATCAGGTCCACCGGAGATGTTACATTCTTGCAGAACCAGAACTTGTTTATGATGGACATTGAATCAGTTATATTTACCTCAGATAACAGAAACAGTTGCAGCAACTACACATTTGTCTATTCTCAATTTCTGGAAACAGCCTGCTTTCTACATCCAAGCCTGTACTGCACTAGGGTCGTTATCTGAGCTCTGGTGGGGTGCTGTATCTTTTTAAATTGATTTATCAGTTTAACTTAACCTGGAATTTTTAGTTTCCAATCTCAGTTGCTTTAGATTTTTTTGCTGGGGGAAAGAAAGAGAAAGACAGTGAGGGAGGAGAAGATGCACCAGACTCCAGAGCAAAAAGGGAGAGAGCACAGTCATGGCATGTCGTAAGAAAGGCCACTTTAAAAGGTAATATGCTAAACCAGACAGTAACTTTCATCCGTGGATAAAAAAAACACTGTTACAATGTACAACAGTTCATTAAGCAGAGAATAACGAAGAACAAGACTGTTTATTTCTTAGGGAAAGTTTTAGGTCTACAAGACTGCTTCTAGTAAGCAGAAACCATGGTTAATGACAAAAAAAGCTAGTTTTGAATTGGATACAGAAGACGGCACATTCAAGTGAAACACAGGGGTTGAAGCCTGAATTTCTCTAGTCAGAAAGCCTTTGACAAGGTGTGCACAGGGGGCTACCAAATAAGATAAGAGCCCACAGTATTAAAGGGCAAGGTACTGACATGAACAGAAGATCGGCTGAATGGCAGAAAGCAGGAGAGTAAGGATAAAGGCGTCTTTTTCAGGATGGCAGACAGTGACTCGTGTATTGTTGCTAAATTTGCAGATGACACAAAGGTCGATGGAAGGACAGGTAATGTTGAGGAAGAAGGGAGGTTGCAGAAGATCTTACAAGCTAGGAGAGTGGGCAAAGAAGTGGCAGATGGAATACAATGTGGGAAAGTGTGAGATTATGCACTTTGGTCAGAAGAGGCTAAGACTATTTTCGAAATGGGGAAAGGCTTCAGAAATGGACTTGGGAGTCAGGATTCTCTGAAGGTTAACATGCAGGTGCAGTTGGCAGTTAGGAAGAGAAATGCAGGGTAGTATTCATTTCAACAGGGTTAGAATACAAGAGCAGAGATATACCACTGAGGCAGTACAGGAGTCTGAACAGGTCGCATTTAAAATATTGCGAGCAGTTTTGGAGCCTATATCTATGGAAAGACTGGAGGGATCCAGAGGAGGTTTACAAGAACAATCCAGGAGATGAAAGGTTTGTTGTATGAGGAGCTATTGCGGACTTTGGGTCTGTATATGATAGAGATTAGAAGGATGAGAGAGGATCTCACAGAAACTTAGAGAATACCAAGAGATCTGAATTGCATAGACATAGAGATGATGTTTCCACTAGTAGGAGAGATTAAGGCCCAAAAGGCAGAGCTTCAGAGCAAAGGGATTATCACTTAGAAGTGAGATGAGGAGAGATTTCTTCAACCAGAGGGTGGTTATCGTGTGGAACATATTGCGCAGAAGGCTGTGCAGGCCAAGTCTCTGATTTTAGACAGATATATACATTTTTGATTGGTAAAGAGATCAAGGGTTATAGGAAGAAGGCTGGAGAATGGGGTTGAGAAACATATTAGCCATGATCAAATGGTGAGCAGACTCAATAGGTTGAATGGTCTAATTCTGCTACTGTCTTATGTCCTCATAATCTTTAACTTCAGGTTGCTGGAGGCATTGCAATGAGAGCAGTTACATATTTTGATGTGAACTCTGTCATTTACGTTCAAAAGGAAGAGATTACTGACACTCTGCATGTATTATTCCTAATCAAGTTCTTTTTTTAAAATCAGAAAAACACAGGCTTGCGAAGCTTTGAATAATTTTTATTTACCAATTGCAGTAGAAACAGGAAGGGATTTATTACACTGACTCCATTCCCTAGGACCACAAGAAAATATTGCAGACTTTTATTTGAGTAAAAGGGTAGAAAAAGCATGAAAAATATGCAAAAATAAAACTAACCAGTCACAAGACGACATTTTAAATCTTAATTTTCTTTCGGAAAGGAGAACAAGTTGAAAGATACAAGAAATGGTTCTGAATCTTGCTATACTCTTTCCAGACAGTGTAAGTTATGGCCTTGATAAAGCTCTGTTGTCTTATTTCAAGATAATCAGCAATTTATTGAAGACAACAAACAGAGGGTGATTTTTTTTTATTTCATTGAACCCAGCAATGTCCTATAACAATTGTAACCTGTTATAGAAATGCTCTTAAACAGTCGTATTGAAACTATACATCTGTCTCACACCAAGTTAGCTCTTGCAGACAAAATACCCAATGATAGTACTGAATCGTTTGGATTCTTCAAACAAGTCAACAGATCATAATTTTAAAATGGAGGAGCTACCAAAGACCCTCATTATAAATTAGATTAGATTTTAGATTACTTTACAGATTACTTTACAGTGTGGAAACAGGCCCTTCGGCCCAACAAGTCCACACCGACCCGCCGAAGCACAACCCACCCATAACCCTACATTTACCCCTTACCTAACACTATGGGCAATTTAGCATGGCCAATTTACCTGACCTGCACATCTTTGGACTGTGGGAGGAAACCAGAGCACCCGGAGGAAACCCACGCAGACACGGGGAGAATGTGCAAACTCCACACAGTGTGTCGCCTGAGGCGGGAATTGAACCCGGGTCTCTGGCGCTGTGAGGCAGCAGTGCTAACCACTGTGCCACCGTGCCGCCCACTATGCCACCGTGCCGCCCACAATAAAGAGTCTTATGGGGTTAATTCCCTTAATTCTTCAAGTTTAATCTATTATTGATGATGGGAAATCATAATTTCTGTTGGAGCTCCTGAGATATCATTGCAGATTACCAGCTACAAACTGAAGAGACTATGGAAGTTGTTGCAATACCTACAGAAAGAGAACTTAATAGCGTAGGGTCCGTACAGGCATCATTTTTATGTTTTCAGAACTTTCCTTTCAATGTTCTTTGCTCTTCTTTCCATCTATCCATTTCCTTCAGATGAAGTGCCATGTAGCTCTTTCATCGTTGCAGCAGTGGAAAATACACCAGTCAAGTTCAGCATGGGAACAGAAAAATGCTTCTTCCCAACACCAGCACCTCCCCCCTCCCCACCAAGCCACTGCTTTCACCTTTCTACAATGTACAAATAAGAGCAGGAAACTCAGTTTGCCTTCTTTCTTTTTTTTGTTTTTGAGAGTTCAGGTCCTGAAGGTTTATTTCTCAAGTCATTTTTTGATTTGACCAATCTTCAATGCTTTTGCCTTTTATGGTAACATAGGTATCACAGCCCAGTTACTTGCTGTTGAGAACAGCTGGCATTCTATTCTGCATTGTGTTTGCCTTTAAAACCAAGGCAAGATAATATGTAAATTTCTCATTTTCTTAAAACAAATGGAGAAGACTGTTGGGAGATTAATACCTTTGATCACAAAGACTTGAAGCGTGGGCAGGATGAAAAAGATAGAAGTAGAATGAAAATGTCCATCATTTATGCTCTGTAGTAAGCACACTTAATGGATATATAGCAAACATAGGAGGGAAGTGTAACATATGGAGTTAATGTCTGCACCCTAAAAACTAAACTGCATCATTATTGACATCATATCACATGAGACTGGGGCTTCGTGGAAGAATATTCTAAGGAACTCTTGCTGTATCATATTTGTTAGTTTGAATCTTTAGTTACAGTTCCACTGCTTGTCTGTCTAAACTCTTTAAACTTGTGCACAATATTTAATCATTGGACTGCAACAAATAAAGGTGATGGCTCACTATTTTCTCAAGAATAATTAGGGGTGGCCAATAATGCCACACCCCATGATTGAGTTTTTAAAAAGTGCAATAGTCATAGCTCATCGACCCAAAATACTCCTTCCTCCATTTATCAACACCCTACACCTTTAGCCTCAACTACATATCTAACATATTCTTAAATGTTGCCACAATCTTGTTTCAGTCATTTTATAAGTGCATTCCAGTCTCTCAACTCTATGTAAAAATGTTATTTGTGGTCTCACCTAAGTTTCTTGTACTTACTTACTCTTCATTTTAGAACTAGAAACACTGTGGGTGAAATTTGATCTTTGGTGGCAGTGCTAAACTGATGGTAATGAATCAGTAACCCATTATATGCCCACTTTTTTTAAGAACAGCTAACTGATTTGCTGCTGTTAATTTTGCACTTTTGCTAGAAATCAATTTCATCCCATTCGGTTTATGTACTCTGCCACATTTTAATAGCTTTAAATGTCCTTAATTTCCTGTGTTCAGATGTAAATACCCGAGATGTCAAAATTCTCCATACTTGCATTTCCTCATACCAAGCAGCAGTCCAGTAAATTTGCCTTACACTCTCACTTCAATAAGCTTCATGTAGTGCAAATTACAAAGCTGCACAAGGCACTCCATCTGTTGCCTATGATTTTCCGTGAATTTACCATTAAGGTAAGGTGTGGACTATAAAACCTGTGATAAATTTCCGTATTACATTAGTAATTTTAGTAAAATTACCTTATTCTTGAAAATTCTGATTTTAAAATATTGTGTGAAGCCAAGTCCCAAATAAATCTGGTTTTCCACATCACCCAACCTTCCACCAATAAACATGGTCATTCTACTTTTTCTACAAAGTTATAGCAATTCATATTTACATAATCCTCTCATCTTTCAACATCACATCATTTTACCTCAACCTAATTAATCTCTTATAGCAATTTCTTTAACTCCTATGGTAATGCAATTGCTCCTTGAATTCCCTTTGCAGCAGCTCAAGGTGGCAGCTCACCACCACCTTCTCAAAGGACAAATAGGCATTGGCATGAATGCTAGCCAGCCAACAATGTCTACGTCCTATTAATGAATTTAAAAAACTTATTTCAATGAGTCTATTTCAACATTTTAAGTAACTGCTTCACCTGAAAGCAATACATCCCAAAATACTCAAAATCCTAACTAATGGCAGTATTTAACATTATGTTTTTTTTTAAAAAGTAGTCTTTCAAGCAGGCATTCATGTCTCACGATCCAGAAGTTTCTTGTTGTCTTCCTGGAAAACTGCATCCAATATTCAACTACTGCCTCGCCTACAAAATCTGCTTACCATGTGTAATATTATAATGTGTTATCTTTGAAATATTGGTCACTGAAATACAGACTTCAAAGATTTGCAAACTAAAACCATTAACAAACTCAAACCACAATAATACATGATAAACTGTAAATATTAAAATGAGATGGACCTCTTAGAAATAAACACAATGAGAATATTCATTATCGATTACCAAAGCAAACTACTACAGATATTATAAATGGGAAACAAACACAGAAAATGCTGTAAATACTTAGCAGGTCAGGCACGTGTGAGGAGAAACAAGATTTGACTTACAGTTCGATGCTGATACTTCATCAGAACTACTCTAACCAGTTCTGCCTGATCTACTGTATATTTCCAGCACTTTGTTTTTATTCTTTAATTAGGACATTAGTTAAATATCTTTAGAGGACACACTTTCATTGTCTACCCCTTTGACAATGCTCCAGATACTCTAATTCAAATTTCACCACAGAAATTATGTAGACATGTCCTAAAACAGGATAGGTGTAAGGCATTCAACCCATCATGCTTCAGATTATATCTGATCTATTTAATTACTCAAGCAAAACCTTGCAACAATCACCAAAATTTCAATCGGCCTAGCAATCCACAGCCTTTTCCACTATCCACTGTACAGTAAACTGTTTTAATTTCACTCCTGAATAGCTAAGCTATAATTTTACTATTGGGTCCTGTTGTTCTGAGTTCTCCAATTGTTTTACAAAATTCCGTTGAATTTGTGTACGGAGTTTAATGTGAGCAAACGAGAAGTAATTGACATTGATTCCAAGAGAGGCAAATGTGAAGGACTTTGTTCACTGACAGGATGCCTAAACATGCATGGATCACCAAAATCTAGTGTAACAGGTACAAAGGGTAACCCAAACAGTTATTGGATGGTAGGCCTTTATCTCTAGTGGACTGCAAGTTAAAAGTGAGGAATAATGTTTCAGTAATACACATAGTATCATTATTCAGTTCTGGGCACCAATTCTCAGAGTGTCTGGTACAAAATCACCAGAGTTTTTTTTCTAAATTACACGATGACCTAAATTTCCAGTTCTCCAAGTTTAGAATATTGAATTTAGAACAACAAAGAATGTCTAATTTTGGTCAGATATAACAAAGGATATGAAACAAATGCAGGCATTTTCTGATAAAGAGTTACCGATCTTGAAACATTCTGATTTCTTCCCACAGACGCAGCCAGACGTACTGAGTTTTGCCAGCAATTTTGGTTTTTGTTTCAGATCTCCAGCAACCGCAGTTACTGGTTTTATTTCATGCAGGTAAGTAGAGTTCAGGTTGTAGGTCAGTGATGACCTAACTGAATGGTAGAACAACCTATACTCTCGTTTGCAAAGTGTGGACCACAGTGTATGTTTCCCTGTAAAGCCTTGCTTCCATCAAAGAGAATTGTAATCTTTTAAATAATATTTTTTAAATTATACATGTTTAAGTGTATTTTCCTAAAAAGTTAATAACAAAAGTAACTTTCCCAAACAAAAGACGTCTGTCAAAATAGCCATCTGCACAAATGGGTTCAGTGACATTACTTACCGATGTATCCAAGCCAGAACGTGACTGAGGCAGCTCTACACAGAGGCCAAATTTCTACATGTCCAAGGGAAGCCGGTGACTGAAAATCCAGGAATGGCAGAAGCTAGGAGTGGGGTCAAAGCTGACTCAAGTTTGCACTGGTGGGGAGTGCTAATAGCACTGAGGACTTTCTCCCCACCCAGCACACAGCAGCTTCACTGAAAGCTAGAAGGCTGGCTAAATAGGCCATACTTTCATTTAGAGAACAGTTTCACTCTTTGCTCGGCAGCAACATAACATTGCCATGTGGAGTTTCTGCACATGCATACTCTTTGTACTACCTAGAGGCGACATTCCTATGACATACCCTAAAAGTATTTAAAATACATTCTCATATAATACGTATTCCTTTTGGAGCTCTACAATTATTTTACCAAATAATTAACTGCTCCTTCCATTTCCTTCAATTGTTATATTGAGTGTATAAAGAAAAATACCTGTTGACCTAAGTGACAATAAAATATGGCCAAATTTTAATGCAATTGACTTATTTTCAGATTGCTCAGTGCAGGACAAAGGTTGAGTACCTACCATTGCAGTTCCAGACCTATGTAATTCAATTATAATTAATATCTCATCTCAGTTTCGCAACCAACCACAGATATAATGGTGACTCTGTACTTGCTAATGAAAATATTTACAGCTTGTTAGGATTAGGATTTTAATAGTATTTTTATACTTTGGAACATTAACTAATTTAAGCAAAATTGAAGGAGATTACGTGATCTGTTCTGCAATCTGCCTGACAGTGAATTTAATGGTTGATATTTACAGATCAGAGGCAGATGAAATGGTTTCATAGAGAAGATATCATAGTGTGAATAGCTTTCACTATGATGTGGTCATCTCTTAGTTTACTATAAGTAGACGGAGTCTCCCAAAGTTCTGGGAAAAGTTTGTTGGTATCTTGTTGTAAACAGTTATACTGTAAAGTGTCACTTTACTTCTAAGATGAAAGAGTGCTAGAATCAAGGATTGCTAATTAGCATTTTTATCTGGAAGCAAGGTTAATCTGTTTCATGTTATCATGAAGAAGACATGATTTGGATGCAACCGACAGGGTACCCTTCGTTGTTCAGTATTTCCCAGGAGCTGAAAAATTACGCCATGTTCTTCGTGACCTGCAACACATTATCAAGACCTTCCCCACACCTCCACTACTTGCCTTCAAACAACCGCCAAACCTCAAACAGATCGTTGTTTGTAGCAAGCTGCCCGGCTCTCAGGACAACTCCATACAACCCTGTCATGGTAGGCGCTGCAAGACATGTCAGAGTGTGGACATAGATACCACCATTACACATGGGGACACCTCCCACCTTGTACATGGCAGGTACTCATATGACTCAGCCAATGTTGTCCATCTTATACATTGCAGGCAAGGATGCCCGGAGGCATGGTACATTAGGGAAACCGAGCAAAGGCTACAACAACGGATGAATGGGCACCGCACAACAATCAACAGGCGGGAGGGTTCCCTCCCAGTTGGGGAACACTTCAGTGGTCCAGGATATTCAACCTCGGATCTTCGGGTGACCATCCTCCAAGGTGGACTTCGGGACAGGCAGCAGAGAAAAGTGGCCAAGCAGAGGCTGATAGCTAAGTTCGGTACCCATAGGGAGGGCCTCAACAGGGACCTTGGGTTCATGTCACATTACAGGTGACCACCATTGCACTATACACACACACATACAGATACTCCTACACACACACACAGGCACTCCTATACACACAGATGCGCACACAGACAACCACACACACCCTTACAGACACACATACTCCCATACTCAAACATGCACCCCTCTCACAGACTTAAGACACTCACTACACAGACACTTTCTCACACTCACAACCCCCAACCCAGACAGACACACACACACAGACAGACAAACAAAGACTCACATGCACACATATATTTTGTGGGGTGAATTTGTACTTGCAGGGTTACATTGTACTTTGCTCAAAAACTGCATGAATTTATGTAAAACTCCGTTATCTCACTTTTTAGATTAGAATCAATCTAAACATCATGGCATAGACAGAGAACACGGGGGGGTGGGGGGGCAACACCTTCAACATATTGTCTAGCTATCACCATTGTTAACAGCTAACCTGAGAATGCAACTTTTTTAAAAAAGGTTTTGTGATTTACACATGAAAGAAGTAAAACTATCACTGTATTCTAACAGATGAAAGGCTTAACAGACAATCAATTTTTCAATGTATAATTTCAGTTACATCACACTGTAAATTTTTGCTATAAATTCTGTGTTACGATCGAGCCCTCCACCATCACCTGATGAAGGAGCGTCGCTCCGAAAGCTAGCGTGCTTCCAATTAAACCTGTTGGACTATAACCTGGTGTAGTGTGATTTTTAACCATGAAGAAGAGGGGAGAAGAATTAATTTGAGTTCAGGTTACAGGTTTCCCTAATCAGGAAATATCACAGACAGAAAGCAAATATTCCATCTGTAGATCAGAGTCAAAAGACTACTTAACCCTGTGAGTTACCACAACTTGACGCAGGAGGGAGACAGTCCCTATCTGAAGAAATTCATCCTATAGCCTTCCAGATTCTGGGAAACTTGTGGAAACAGAGATTCATCAGAACTGGATTACTGCTCGTAGTGAATTTTAAGACAAATACTGAAATCTGTGGCAAGTGCTTGGAGAAGGTCACTGTAAGTTACTACTTGGCAAAGAGGGGATGTAACCCTCTAGACTCTGGAATCAATTACAGAGTATTATCAATAACAGGACTATAATTCAATGGACTGTGTGGTAGGTGTTAAGAATGAAAGAGGAATATTCCTTTCTGAAAAGCATAAATTACCTAAACAAATCGTCAATAATATTTTAGTCATTTGCTACAGCAAGCTTTAAAACATGAAATTTTGATGTGCCATTCTTTCAATAATCCAACAGAAAGTTCAGATCTCTCAAAAAATCGTTTGTCTCTACAAAGATAATAAGCTAAAAGGAGCCTACTGCTACAAGAAATTCTATGAACACAATCTAGAAATACTTGACCTTTGCTGACCCCTCATCCAAATTAAACTAGGGCACTGGTGCTGCTTTTTAAAAGTACCACCTACTTTATAACATTGATATCGCTCTAAATGTCCTCACATATTTGTTCCATGACTCACTAGTTGGCGGTCTATAGACCACACTCAGCAATGTAATTGCATATTAATGACATAGGTAGGAAACAGGTTGGGGATTTAAGGCAGAAATTCAGGGAGGTAGGGTTGAAGCTTGGTGCTAGAACAAAGAGTTGTTATCTCTGGTTTGTTGCCCATGCCATGCGCTAGCAAGTTGAGGAATACGGAGAGAGAGGAGTTGAACACATGGCTACAAGCATGGTGCAGGAGGGAGTGTTTCGGATACCTGGATAATTGGGGCTTATTCTGGGCTAGGTGGGACCTCTACAAACAGGATGGTTACACCTGAACCAAAGGGGTACCAATATCCTGGGGGGTGGGGGGGGGGGAAAGAGGGATTTGCTAATGGTCTTTGGGAGAGTTTAAACTATTTCAGCAGGGGGCTGGGAACCTAAATTGTTGTTCCACTGTCTAGGAGATTGAGAGGCGCGAGGTCAGAAATATGATTTCAAGGTCACAAGAGTTCGCCAGCAAGCAGGAAGGTGGCTTGAAGTGTGTATACTTCAATGCCAGGAGCATCTGGAATAAGGTGGGTGAACTTGCAGCATGGGTTGGTACCTAGGACTTCAATGTCGTGGTCATTTTGGAGCAGAACAGGAATGGTTGTTGCAGGTTCTGGGATTTAGATGTTTCAGTAAGGACAGAGAAGATGGTAAAAGAGGGGGAGGTGTTGCATTGTTAATCAAGGACAGTATTACAGAAGCAGAAAGGATGTTTGAGGACTCGTCTACTGAGGTAGTATGGGCTGAGGTTAGAAACAGGAAAGGAGAGGTCACCCTGTTGAGAGTGTTCTGTAGGCCTCCAAGCACTTGAAAGCTGTACAGGAAAGGACACAAAGATAATTCTGGATAGGAGCGAGAGTGACAGGGCCTTTAACTTTCCAAATATTGACTGGAAATACCATAGTTCAAGTAGTTTAGATGGGTCAGTTTTTGTTCAATGTGTGCAGGATGGTTTCCTGACACAGTATGTAGACAAGCCAACAATGGGCAAGGCCACATTGGATTTTGGTTCTGGGTAATGAACCTGGCCAGGTGTTAGATTTGGAGGTAGGTTTCCTCCCACAGTCCAAAGATGTGCATGTCAGGTGAATTGGCCATGCTAAATTGTCCATAGTGCTAGGTGCATTAGTCAGAGGGAAATGGATCTGGGTGGGTTGCTCTTCGGAGGATCGGTGTGGACTGGTAGGGTCGAAGGGTCTGTTTCCACACTGTAGGGAATCTAATCTAATCTCTATAACCTGCAACATCCTTCAGCTCCATGTTAAGATTTTATGATCATCACATGATTTATTTTAGAGAGTCATGATTTGGAGATACTAGTGTTGGACTGGGGTGTACAAAGTTGCAAATCAAACAACACCAGGTTATAGTCGAACAGGTTTAATTGGAAGCACTAGCTTTCAGAGCGCTGCTCCTTCATCAGGTGGTTGTTTCAGAGTCCACTGCTGAAAGGACTTCTAGCTGCAGTGTTCATGGCCACAATATGAAAATGTCTCTCGCACCTCTAAAAACTCATCACTAGCAAGTTCTGGATCCCACCCATCATCAGTCGGAAATCTAGCCAATGCTTCCAGTCTGACACCCAGACATTTTTGAATGGGTTTAGCTAGAATACCCTTTAATTCTTAGCATGTGTAGAAAGACTGAATCTGGTTGTCAGGACAGTAATATGAAAAATGAAAATCCTTTTGTTCTTATTAAACAGCTTTAAATCCATCGTTACTACTTTGCTAAAATATCTCACAACCAGATAGGACAGCATTTTTCAATACTTGTGTATTTCACATATCTCTAAGAAGCCTTGTGTACTCATTATCAAACATGCCTTTTATGATAAAAAGGATGAGCAAATTAAAAATTAAGACATCTGTTTTTTTTGTAGATTCTTATCATCTTATGTCAATCCACTAACACTTGTTTTAAAATTATATATTCTGATTAGACAATATCAAGTTTCATGAAGGGTGTATGCAATTATGTCCTGGTTGAGTAAACTATACATCATTGACTTTTTAAAAATCATGAAACATGACTAGGTTCATTTGTGTTTCTATCATGGAAAGCTTGATCAACAGTAAGGGTATATCACTAGAGGCTACATCTACACCAAAAGAAAGAGTGGATTATTTTGAGATCACTGAAAAAATGATTACTGATGCAAAGTGTTGTCATTCTTGAACTTAAAACAAATAGATCTTTTATATTCCTTGACCTTAACTAGATCCTTATCACCATGTGCATTACCACTGAATACCATTACAAATGTCTGTGTCTTCCTTGAATAACACCCAGTGTCTTAGAAGTCTCTCATTATAGATTTTTAAATGCATATTGTACCTGATGCTACGGACAGTGATAGTAGAGGAATTTTGTTGCATCTCTTGTTTAATCAAGAATGTATCCTGCCTTTAATCACTAATATCAATATATCTTGGACTACTCAAATCTTGGTTACTCAAACCATTTGATTGCTTTACGTATACACCTTGCATGTTAATTAAGCAGAGTGAGGAATACTACCCAATGATCTCCTCTTTTTCCATCACATTCTTTTAAGCAAACTAAAAGAAATGAAAATTTGCATTAGGACCCTGGGGCAATTCTGATACATGGATCTACCTGGGAATTGACAAAGGATTTTAAATTGGAGTACAAGAGTAAAGAAAGATAGGTTGCTTCTAATGTACAGAACCTTAGTGAGACTGCATGTGGAGGGTTGTATACAGTTTTGATCTCATTATCTAATGAAGGATGTACTTGTCAGAGAGTGAGATTCCTCAGATTAATCCCTAGTATGACAGGATTATTTTACTAGGAGATATTTGGAAAACTACATCTAAGTTCTCTATAAATTGGGAGAATGAGAGGTGACTTTACAGACAGAGTCATACAGCATGGAAACAGACTCTTTGGTCCAACCCATCCACACTGACCAGACACCCCAAACTGACCTGATCCCATTTGCTAGCATTTGACCGAGATCCCTCTAAACCCTTCCTATTCATCTACCCATCCAGATGCCTTTTAAAATATGGTAATTGCCCCTGCCTCCACCAATTCCCATACACGTTGCTCCCTCAGATCCTTTTCAAATTTTACCTCTCTCACCTTAAACCGATGCACTCTAGTTTTGGACTCCCAACCCCCTCCCACCCTAGGAAAAAGACCTTGGCTGTTCACCTTATCCATGCCCTTCATGATTTCATAGACCTCTAGAAGGTCACTCAGCCGCTGATATTCCAGGGAAAGAAGCCCCAACCTTCCTATGCCTCAAACCCTCCAGTCCTGGCAACATTCCTGTAAATCTTTGCTGTATCCTCTCAAGTTTAACAACATCCTGCCTATAAAAATTGAAACTTAAAAGTCATTGCAAGGTGCAATACGATCACTGAAAACAGGACATTTTCTCTGACTGGTGAGTCTATAAATAATCTGCCTTTAATCAGGTTATTTAAGATTAAGATGAGGATGAATTTCCTTACTAAGGCTATAGTGAATCTTTGGAACTCGATACCAGAAGACTGTAGAAGCTCAATCATTGATCATGTTCAAGACAGGAAGCATAGATTTCTGGATGCTGATGACACAAAGGGACTTGGAGCAAGTAGGGGAAAATGCTGCAGAGGTAAATGATCCGTCATGATCTATTTGATTGGGGTGCAATATGTACTCCTATTTCTTTCATTCGTAAGTACCCCCTGCAATGTGATCCTCTGCAAAGGTTTGCAATTCTGAACGAGAGTCAGAGGCTTGTGTCAGGCCCATGGTATTTAACAAACTACTTACCCAGGAAATGTTAAACCAATTAAAACTTAGTCTGACGTTCAGTAATCCACAATCTTTCTAACACACCCTCTGATCAACCTCCATCCCTCACTAAACTCCCTGACTACTTTCTCAGCACCGACCCTGGATTTTAATACTTACCATATGGCACCTAGTACCATTAAAGAGTATGGGTCTCGTCTTCATCAACTCTGCTCAATGCTGACTGAGTTCCCTGATAGTGATTGCAGTTCAGTTTCAGATAGGATTGCAATATTATGAGAGAAGTGTGCAGAAGTGTCAGGTCAGGAATAACTTCACAAACAGCAACAATCCACTCAACACTGAATCTTACGAGAAGAGCCAATCAAGTCTATATTTCAACCAAATTATCACTATACATGCTTTCAGTCACTCCTTCAACAGAAATCATGCAAGACATCTGAACCAGAAACAATGGCCACCTATTTTTGTTCCTATCGTTTCAACAAGTCAATCAGCCCCTCAAGCATGTTCAATCTAAAGTGTCGATCATAGCTCATTGTTTAACATTTGTGCCTCCGCCAGTTTATGGGTTCAAGATATACCTCAAGATTTGAACACAAGGTTCAAGGCATCATCACAGTATTGACAGCCTGCAGGAGAGTCTGTCAGAGATATTGTTCTATTAATGAGAAGTTAAAGAGAAGTTGCTTCCAATTTCCACTCTGCCCACACCTTCACCTGGTCCATCTCTGACTCCTCCCTTCCCTTCCTTGAAATCTAATTCCATTTCTGAGGATATACTCGCCACCAATATCAATTAGAAACCCACTGATTCCCACAGTTACCTGACTATGTATCCACACACCTTGCTTCCTGCAAGGACTCCACAAAATTCTGCCAAAGTTTCAATCTCATCTGTTCTGACACTGTCACCTTCCATAGGGAAACTTCAGAAATGTCACCTCTTCCCTCAACTGACTGTTCCCATCCTACCATGGTTGAAAGGACCCTTGATCATGTTTGACCCATCTCCCCACACTTCCGCCCTCACTCCGTACTTCTGCCCTCCCACACAATGATAGGATCCCCGGTCCTCACTTACCATCCCACCAATCTCTACATTCAAAGTATTGTAAGCTGCCATTTCCGTCACCTCCAGCAGGATTCCACAACCAGACATATTCCCCTCCCCTCCTTTATCGGCATTCCACAGGAACTACTCCTTCCAGAACACCCTGGACCATTCCTCCTCCATGCCCAATGCCCCAGCGGAATATTCCCAAGCAATCGCAGAAGTTGTAACATTTGCCTGTTTACCTCCCCCTAACCAAGGTCTTAAACACATCTTCCTGGTGAAGCAGCGATTTACCTCTATTTCATTCAATCTACTCCATGTATGCGCTATTCAGGGTTGTCTCTCTTACACTGGGGAGATCAAACAAAGACTGGGTGACAGCTTGGAAAATCACTGAGCTTCCAGTTGCCTGTCACTTCAACACACCACTGTGCTCTCAACCAACACTTCTGTCATAGGCTTAATGTAGTGTTCAAGTGAGCCTCAGAGTAAGCTCAAATAACAACATCTCGTTTTCTGCTTGGGGACCCTACAGCCTCCATGACTCAACATTGAATTCAATAACTTTAAAGTGTGATTCAGACCTTGCTTTGTTTCCCAACCACCACATTTCCCATCCCCCCCCCGAAACCATCATGCCATGATATGAGCTGCTTTTAACACAGCCATTCCATTCTTAGCCACACTCAGACCTAGTATTACATTACATGGAGTGAACAACAAGAACAAAGAAAATTACAGCACAGGAACAGGTCCTTTGGCCTTCCCAGCCTGTGCCGATCCAGATCTTCTATTAAACCTGTCGCCTAGTTTCTTATATCCCTCTACTCCTAGCCTTTTCATGTATCTATCCAGATACATCTTTAATTATGCTATCATGCCCACCTGTACCACATCTGCTGGCAATATTTTCCACCCTCTGCGTAAACACGTTTCCATTCATATCTCCCTTGAACAGGGGACCCCTAGTCTGGGAAAAAGCCTCTTGCTACCAAACCTGACTGTAACTCTCATGATTTTGTAGACCTCAATCAGGTCCCCCCCCCAATCTCCATCTTTCTGATGAAAATAATTCTAATCTACTCAACTACTCTTCATAGCTCACGCCCTCCATACCAGGCAACATCCTGGTGAACCTCCTCTGCACCCTCTCCAAAGCATCCACATCCTTTTCATAATGTGGCAACCAGAACTGTATGCAGTGTTTCAAATGTGGTTGAACCAAAGTCCTATACAACAGTAACATGATCTGCCATTTCTTGTACTCAATACTCCATCCGGTGAAGGAAAGCATACCATATGCCTTCTTGACCACTCTATTGACCTGTATTGCCACCATCAGGTTACGATGGATCTGAACACCCAGATCTCATTGACATCAGTTTTCCCCAGGGCTTTTCCATTTACCGTATAGTTTGCTCTTGAATTGGATCTTCCAAAATGCATCACCTCGCATTTCCCCAGACTGAACTCCATCTGCCATTTCTCCGCCCAACTGTCCAATCTATCTATATTCTGATGCATTCTCTGACAGTCCCCTTCACTATCTGCTCCTCCATCAATCTTAGTGTCATCTGCAAACTTGCTAATCAGACCACCTGTACATAAATGATCTGGAGGAAGGTAAATCATAAACAACAGAGGTCCTAACATTGATCCCTGTGGAATACCACTGGTCACAGATCTCCATTTTGGAGAAACCCCCTTCCATTACTATTTTCTGTCTCTTGTTGCCTGGCCAGTTCTCTATCAATCTAGCTAGTACACCCTGGACCCCATGCTTTCAACGTGGCCTATCATTTTCTTCTACTCTCAGCTCTAATTGCCACTTATTCAGCTTCTCTTCCACCCTCCCCTACAATCAATAATCACACTCTCAGCTCTAATTGCCACTTATTCAGCTTCTCTTCCACCCTCCCCTACAATCAATAATCCTCTTGTTGCCTACCCTTTTCTACCTCCTTCTCTCTGGATTCTGTCTCCCCCAATCACTCTCCTCTCCCACTACCCAAACTTGTCTTCAGCCTAAATACCACATTTTGCTAGCTGCTATCAGTTATGATAAAGAGGCATCGGACTTGAAATGTTAACTCAGCTTCTTCGCCACAATTACTGCCAGACCTGCTGAATTTTGTTAGCAATTTCTGTTTTTGTTTCAGATCACCAGCAATTACAGTTCTTTATTTGGTTAAATAGAAGAATCAGTCTTTTTTTTTTAAAAAAAGGCTAATTAGTCTTTCCTAATTTAAAGTTTCAGCAGTTATTTTACATTTTATTTCTTTAAGCAACACTGAATTTGATCAGATCATTACCACCACTGGATAAGTTTTCATGCAATACTAAGCTGCTAACTAAAGTTGGAGCATTACTCTTTCAAAATCTAAAACAGTCTATCTCCTTTTTGGTTCTATAACATTGCAGAAAAGTATTCTAAACAAGAAAGTCACCATATTTCTCTCAAACTAGTTTATTCCAAGATAGAAGAAAGTTAAAATTCTCTATATTTACCTAATCTCTAGATTTAGATGTACTCGCACTTCAGTGCTACTTTCCCAGGGCCTATACAGAACCACTATAAATATTCATATTTTTCTATTTTTTATTTATAACCCAAGTTTGATTTGTGTATGCATTGTCTCTTCCCTTTCTAACTTAAATGTATTTACACATATTGGTATTTCTTCCTCTAATGTCATGTGCACCATAATTATTTCTATGGTCGATACCAAAGTAATAATTCCATGTTTTTCCATTTAAATATCTAAGAGTTTATTGTGTCCCTTAGTAGCTCTACTGGAATGTTCCTTTTGTTATTTGTGTCTCTGTGGAACTTTTTAACCCATTCAATAACATTTCAGTTTTTGTAGTTTTTCTTTATATCTCCACTTCAAAATGCTTGTGTTCTTTTTTCACATCTACTCTTTTGTTGTCTACTGTATGTCGTTTAATTTCAATTTTGCTTTTCCATTATTCAACAATAGTGCATCATTACTTGCTAGTCTACTCTTGATTATAAATAGATATTTCCCTCGGATTCGACAATCACTATTTTAAACATTTTCCAGTGTTCTTCCATTTCTTGATGCTGCAAACTACATGCCTAAGATCTAAAGTGTTCCATTCCTTAGTGTTGGCATCACCCTACTTGAGCTCAAGAATGCCATCCAAGTAGGGCAGGCCTATTTTATCTGTTGCATATCCTGTTTATATAGGTGACACACACATCTTGTACCAGTGAGGTGAACTGGGGCAGGGTTTTTTTTTGAAATTATGAAGAAAATTCTTTTAAAGTAGTTTCAATTGTTCATAATAAACACTTTAACATGGCCTAATTTTCTTCTTCCAAATTGTGCATCACAAAATTCACTGCAAAACATTGTGCAAAACACAAAGAAAAACTTAGAAAATAAACTCTTACATATTGAAAATATTCTATGGCTCCTAACAGGGGTGCAATTTTATTAAATGTACAGAGAATCTTCCATTTCTTTGTCTCAAAGTATTCAATTTAAAAGAGAATTTATTTTTGCATCAGTTTTATGCTTTCAAACCAGTAATAAAATTGAAACTGTCAACTTGACCCAAATCAGGAGCATAAACAAAGAATTCATTAATTTAAAGGAAGCTATAAGCCTCATCTATCCCTTGCATTTACCATTGGAGTTGGAGGATTTACAGTGTATCTTACATTTGCCTCACGCTTTATTCAATTTCCAGATATTGCTCATGAGTCCACAGACTTGTTGGTATATTTCTTTCAAGTGAAGTTTTAAGTTTAAACTCAAAACTGGGTAGAATTTAATTACACATATAACAATAAACCAAAGAACTGCAGCTGTTGAAGATCTAAAACTGAAGTGTCACTGGACTTGAAATGTTATTTCTGCTTTCTCTGCAAAAATGCTGCCAGACTTTGAGTTTCTCCAACAATTTGCTTTTTGTTCATGTAACAAGTTAGCAATAGCAAGTATCTTTGCAGTTTTATCTTCTAATAAGACGCAACATACTTCAAAAACAATGTTACTATTTTTAAAAAATAAACATTAAGCGAGCAAAAGTCATGTACAGAGAACTGCTAGTATTTTCTTATTCCAGAATTTAGTTGCAAGGTATTTGGAGGAGCTTCAGAGCTAATGCTTGTCTTCCACTCTCAGGAATAAAATATTTCTGTTTCATCAGAAATGCAGAGCTCCCTTATTTCATAATAAAGAAGGCCACTGCGCGAAATTACCACTTTTTGGAAAATCTGGCTCGCTGCGTTTATTCAGCACATTCCATAAACCATCCACTTGTCCAGAGGCAAAACACAGTTTAAAAGTAGGCTGATATGTACAGCATTTGGTTACAATATCAAACATATCTCAGTCTCACCTTTTAAGGAAAATCACTAACATAGATAACAAATAATTGAGACCTAAGCACTGATCCTTATGGAATACTTCCTCCACCTTGTTACTGCTCCACCGGCTTTCCCTTCATCTAGCCAGCAAGTTACATTTTTTTATAGATATTTTTATTGAAAATTTAACATATTTTTACATGTTTACAAATAAAAAAAACCCAAGTATAAACATTAATATACAATTAAATCTTAAATAAATAATAACCAAAATGTACCAAATAGAAAAAAGAGATACCGAGAGAAAAAAACAAAACTCAACTAACTACTAATCTAACCTACAACTAACCAGAGTGTATAATTAAATCTCTTACATTATTCAGGGGAAAAAAAACGACGGATAACAGAGAAATTGAGTAGTGAGATACATGCTCGGAATGTGTTAACATCCGATCATAACAAAACTTGTATTCGTGCGGGATTCCTCTCCCAAGGGGCCCCAGACCAGCCAGGTTCGCCATCTCAATTAAATAAAAGCCCTTGTTAGGATGGCCGAAATATCTCTATTTGTGTAATTCAAGAAGGGCTGCCATATTTTATGGAATAATTTGGTCTTTCGGTGCACCATATTTGTAAGGAAGTCAAGAGAAATACATTCCATGATTATTCTGTGCCAATTCAAAAATCCAGGGGGACCCTCAGCCACCCAGTTTACCAAAATGTTTTTCCTTTCACAGAAAGAGAGATAATAGAAAATAATCTCTTCCTGCACATATCCAGGGAGGGTAAGTTCGAAAAGCCCAAAAGGAGAGATACTGGATCCACTCTAATTTCCGTTCCTAAGATTTCTGTCAGAGCACTCGCTACTTTAATCCAATATCTACGGATCTTATGACAGGTCCGTAAGCAATGTACAAGAGTGCCCACCTCTATTTTACATTTGGGACACATTGGAGATGCTCCTGCCTTAAATTTTGCCAATTGGTTCGGTGCTATATGGGCCCTATGAAGTATCTTCAACTGAATGGCCTGAATTCTGTTGCAGATGGAGATTTTTCTGGCATTTTCCCAAATGTCATTCCACATTATTTCCAGTCCCAAATCCTGATCCCATGTTTTAAGCAGATTGTCCGTATCTTCCGATGCTTCATCATGTAATAAATGATAAATAGTGCTGACCGAAGATACCCCCATTGGCCATAACACTCTACGTTTCGGTCTGATTTATAAAGACTATCTAATAGCGTAGTCTTCTTCTGTATGTAATCTCAAATTTGGAAATATCGGAAGAGATCACCATTAGGTAATCCAAATTTCTGACGCAGCTGTTCAAAAGACATCACAATCCCTTCTTTAAACAGATCCCCTAAACAGAAGATACCCCTGGATCTCCAGAGTTTGAAAGTGGCATCTGTAAGCCCTGGTTGAAACCCCCATGGTCCCACTATCAGAGCATGGGGGAATGTTTTATGTGAATTGCCCTCATTTTGCCGCATTATATTCCAAGCTTTAATTGTATTTAGTATTATAGAGTTTTTACAGTGATCCGTGATGATTTTCCTCTTATCTGAAAACAAGAGGTTAATAAGTGGGCATTTTACTTGAGAAGTCTCGATGTCCAGCCAAATTGATTGGGGGTCAGACAAGACCCAATCGGCTATGTAGCTTAATAGGGAACTTAACTGATATTTCCTAAAATCTGGAAAATCCAGTCTTCCCCTTGCCTGTGAAAGCTGTAGCTTTTTCAGCCTAATGAGGGGTCGTCTATGATTCCAGATGAAGGAACTCAGCCAGCCATACAATTTACGTAGTGCCATCCTCGGCAGCAACACCGGAAGCATTCTCATTAGGGTATAGGAGACGGGGCAGGACATTCATTTTAATTAGTGCTATTCTGCCTAACCAGGAAATTGGAAGGTCTCCCCATCGCTGGAGGTCCTGCCTTATACTTTCCAGTAAATGCACAAAGTTAGCCTTGTATAGCTGGCCAAATACTGGTGTAATAAAAATGCCTAAATATAAGAAACACTCCAGGGACCACCGAAAGGGAAAGTGGGATCCGTCCAATAGGTGGGATATATTAACAAGGCCACCCATTGGCATAGCCTCCGATTTTGAAAAATTAATTTTATATCCTGAAAATGCACTAAATGTATTAATAACTTGGATTAAGCAAGGCACGGACATCAGGGGATTACTGAGAAATAGAAGAACATCATCTGCATAAAGGTTAATTTTATGTTTACCTGTACCAATCCTCAGGGCCGTTATATTAGGGTCAGCCCGTATAGCTTCTGCTAGTGGCTCAATTATTAGCGTAAATAGCAATGGCGAGAGAGGACATCCCTGACGGCAGCCCCTATCCACACTGAAGCTATCCGAGCCTAATCCATTGGTAATCACAACTGCTTTGGGATCATTATATAGTGTTGAGACCCATTTGATAAATACCTTTCCAACGCCAAACCTTTCCAATGTGTAAAGCAGATATGACCCTGTCGAATGCCTTTCCACATCTAATGAGACTACTCCTGGTATCTTTCCCTGATGGCAAGCTTGAATCACATTCAAAACCCTTCTAACATTATTGGATGATCTACGGCCCTTAATAAACCCTGTCTGATCCTCCTTTATGATGTGTGGCAATACCCTTTCTAGCCTAAATGCTAAAGTTTTAGAAAGGATTTTAAAAATCTACATTTAGCAAGGATATTGGTCTGTATGACGTGCAATCTTCTGGGTCCTGGGTCCTTTCCTTTTTTGAGGATAAGAGAGATATTCGCCTCTTTCAGCGAAAGCGGGAGACAGCCCTGACTGTATGAGCAGTTATACATGTCCATAAGTGGACCAGCCAATATTCCTGTAAATTCTTTATAGAATTCAGCTTGAAAACCTTCTGGGCCAGGTGCCTTACCGCTCTGAAGTTGCCTGATTGCGTCAAGTATTTCTTGGCTTGTTAAGGGAACATTCAGGACCGATACCTGTTCC
The DNA here is from genome assembly GCF_037043375.1 of Chiloscyllium plagiosum. Lineage (NCBI taxonomy): Eukaryota > Metazoa > Chordata > Chondrichthyes > Orectolobiformes > Hemiscylliidae > Chiloscyllium > Chiloscyllium plagiosum. The sequence goes on from NW_028270151.1 coordinate 51,659,639, forward strand.
AGAGTTAGGTCCGGAAAGGTCAGGTTTTTAAAAAATGACTGCATCCTCCTAGCTCTATCTTCGCAATCTTGCGATTTATATAAATCAGAATAAAATTTTCTAAAGATTGCATTAATCTTTTTATGATCATGAGTCAGAATATCCGTACTTTCCTTGATAGACATGATAGTTTGAGGGGCCTTTTCTTTCTTTGCGAGAAATGCTAAGTATCTACCAGGTTTATTGCCAAATTCATATAACCTTTGTTTTGCAAATAATATTTCCCTCTTAGCTGTTTGGGTAAGCGTGGTGTTTAAAGCTGTCCTAAGGGCCGTAATCCTTTGCAATTTGATAACAGAAGGTCTGTCAGTGTATGCTGTTTCAGCCGCTTTTAAGCGAGCTTCGAGCAGAAGCTGTTGTTCTCCCTTTAATTTTTTCTGGGTCGCTGAGTATGAAATGATCAAACCTCACGCGTAAGCTTTGATGGTCTCCCACATCATTGATGGGTAGCTAGCCGTACCTGAATTAATTTCTAAAATGTTTTAAATTCTTGAGAGAAGTACATTACAAATTTACTATCTTTCGTCAGGAAGGGATCCATACGCCAATGCCGGGGGGGGGATGTCTCATTGTTCCTCGCCTTGATTTCCATATATACAGCAGCGTGGTCGGAAATTGCTATACTACCTATTTTACAGGATGATATGGAATTTTAAAAAAAAATTGAGGGGGCAAAAAACACCAATTCTGGTATGACATTTATGTAATTGGAGTAAAAAGAATAATCTCTGCCTGGTGGGTGAAAGCATCTTCATACATCTACTAGTCCTAATTCTTTGTTCAAATCCACCAATTGTCTGGATCTGGGGGATACTCTTGCAGTACTCTTGGGAATCCTATCTATTTCCGGATCCATAATACAATTAAAATCTCCCCCTATAATTGTATGACAAGCACCGAGAGCCATCAATTTTGAGAAGGCTTCCGTTATAAATTTAAAAGAATGTGCCGGGGAACAGTACAGATTTAAGATCCCATTTTCCTCTCCATTTGCAAAGGCTTTAATCAGAATATATCATCCAGATTCGTCTTTTATCTGATTTTGGATTTTGAAAGGAAGATTCTTCCGAATAAGGGTAACAATTCCCCTACTTTTTGAGCTGCAGGAAGAAAAGAAGGCCTGATCAAATCCACCCTGTGGTAATTTCAAGTGTTCTTTATCCAATAAGTGTGTCTCCTGTAAGAGAGCTATATCAACCCTTTCTTTATTGAGGTTTGATAATATTTTCTTCCTTGAGGTTTGATAATATTTTCTTCCTTTTGACTGGTGAATTACTCCCCTTGACATTCCAGGTGCACCATTTAAATGACTGATTAACCATAATTGTCCGTGCAAGTCTGAGACCCCACAGGAGAAGAAACCCTATCCAAAACATCCCGAGCATAGAGCATATAAAATTCACAAAACTAAATGCTCTTTAATACACTCACATCAATATAATAAGAAACTATTTCTAAATTTAAAAATATATAAAAAACATATTTAAATGGAGATTCTTCCCCTTGTTCCCAGGGGGGCATCACTTCCTTTCCAAAAGCCCATCATATCCTCTCCCAACCAGTGCCCCACCCTTGACCCAGACACCCCACGATAGGATGAAGAAAATTCAAATATACTACAGAGTTAGAGTTAACAGTGAGCACCATATCCTTGCCCCCGCCCCTGACTCAGCGCTTGATTTCCTCGATGTCTCGGTCGTACTTTTATAGCTTTTATCTGCTCAGGGACTCTTCGATGAAGGCGTCGATCTTCGCGTCAAGTTTGGAGATTATTTCCATGAGGCTCGCCACCGTAGGTAAGTCCCCCGGGGCGGCTTTGGATGCCTCTGCTGCAGCTGGGAAGGGTGGGGGAGGGGTTCCTGCCTGCTGAGAACTGCGAGCTCCCTTCCCTTTAGTCATTTTTACAGGAGATTAGATTGTTTAAATTCAGTACTGAGCAACAAATTACATTAAGTAAAAACTATTTTAAATGATTTGGTGAGTGCGGTGAAGGCGGGTGGCCCACTTTGCCCAAGTCTTGGGAGGTGCGCTACAGACTCAGACTTGCTGGGTTGCCGCTGCAATCTTCACATCTTCTAAAACGATAAGTTGTCAACACGTCCTCCTTTTCATAAATCCATGTTGACTGTGCTTAATCATAGTGAGTATGTAATTGTAATTTAACCATGTTCAGAAAAATAGATTTCTGAACATGGTTAAATTACACTTATTGTACTATACTGTGCTGTTAACTGGCCTACAGCTACCAAATCCCCTCTGTTTCTTAAAAAAAAAATTATATTTACTATCTTCCAAACTATGGGAGCTATATTAGAATCTAGGAAATGATGGAAGATCAAATTATATTCGCTATGTATCGAACTCTACAACTCTAGCATGCACTCTGTTAGATGCAGGAGATTTGTCAACAATTTCAGATTATTACTAAAGATGAAAGTACTAGGGACATTATGTACTCAAAATCCTCATTTTCACTAGACCTTTTGATTTACCACTGTTTTGGGAATATTTCTATCATGATGACAAATGCAAAGTATCTATTTAATGTCACTTTCATTTCCTTATTTTCCCCAATTTTAACTTTGCCTATCAGTCTCCGAGCATCTCTACTTTTATCAAAATCCTGCCAAGCTTGTTTTATTATTCTCTTCAATTGCTATTTGCCTGAAATTAAATAAACCAATTCCAACGAGCAAAGAAATTCAAAAATGAATGATGTTCAGTACTAAGTGATTTTGAAAAATTGTGCCAGTGTAATAAAAATCATGTGACAAGCCCTCCAAATCCATAAAACTACCCTTGCCCTCAAAGGAAGCAATCACCACAGCAAATTTCCACTATTTGTACCCATTGTGCATCTTAGTGTTTCTTTTCACAATAACTTCAACACATGAATTTGAAAAATTCTATTCAAAATCTTTTAAAAGAATCACTAAGAAACTTACTGTCCCATATTCATATGACTAGCAAACAGAACTTTAGAAATTATTTTTATTTGCAATATATAGAAAGATCCAAAAGCTTTACAGTATTGTTCATAAAGAATGTTAATTATTTATTTTGTATTTAGAAAAATAGCCTTCAAAAGGTAAAGAGAGGGGAGAATTCCTCAAATTTCTACAGGAATGTGTAAAGGAAGCAGTGCTTGATCTAGCTCTGAGGAACAAAGTGCTGCAACTCAAGCAAGTTTCAGAGGGACCGCATTTAAGAAACAGTGATCACAATATCATTAACTGAGAGCAAAGTATCCTCATTTGCAGATAAAAAGGAATGCATGGTGGGCATTATTCAAATAGTTTGCGTATATACAAGATACATTCCCACAAGGAGCAAAGAGAGGGAATCAACAGTCAGCCTTCCTGGATGACTTAAGTTAAAGATTAGAATGAAACAGTAAAAGGCTGCTTACTATAAATATCAGACTCATAAAACAATAATGAAGTAAGTTGAATATACAAAAGGTACAGTGGGTATCTGAAAAAGATGACAGAGGGCCGATGCAGTAAATGAGGAGAAATTAGGGGATCATAAAAGAGAATACAAGTCTTCTACAAACACAAGAAAGGGTAAGGCATGCTAGGAGATCTTATGCAAGCAGAGGACATGGCCAAACTATTTAATGAGTATGGTGCATCTATGTTGAACAAAGAGAATGCTGCAAATATCACAGTGAAAGAACAAATAGTAAATAAATTAAATTAGGTAAAAAAATAAAGGTGAAGCAGTTTAAAGGATGAAATGCTCAACGTAAAAACCTTATCTAGTCTGACTGAGATGAGGAGTCCAAAGGTGACTGTAAAAACCAAGAATGAAAACTGCAGTAGCCTTGGATCTCATGGTTAGATTTACGAAGCCTTAACAAAGGCAAAATTTTACACTCCTGACAAAATTAGAGAAACCTTCAGAAACCCAATTCCATTCATCTGAGGAAAAATATGAATTTTCATTGGAAAAACGTGGGATAAATTTTAGGCTCTGAAATTCTTAACCTGAATTCAGAATCTGAGGAAGTCACATAATTAGCTTTATTTCTCTCTCTACACATGCTGCTCAACCTGCTGAGTTTCTCCAGCATTGTGTATTAAATTTCAAATCATCATTGCTATAATAACAGCCAATATTGTTTGACCAGTTTGGTTGAGTTAATTGATAAAGATTGGGGCTACTGAATTTAGTATTGTTTATATGTATGTCCAAAAGGCATTTGATAAAAGTGCAAACTATTGGTTTACTTGCAAAGTTAAAGGCCATGCAATTACATAGTCAACGGTTGAATGGATATGAATTTAGCTAAATGGGTTACAAACAGATAGTTGGTTAATAGTTGATTTTCAAGCTGGAAAGACCTTTCTAGTGGGTTGATTTTGGACAGATCCTTTTGATACACATGACTTGAATTTGGGTATTGAACACATTATTTAAACATTTGCAAATGTCAAAGTTCAGAAAGAATAGTAAAACAGACTTCAAGCATTAAAGGGCTGATAATTCAGAGGCATGGATGAATGCTCCAGAGTAAATTCAAATTGTATTTAAATGAGTTTGTTAAATAAATCTTGAATAAACCAAACTGTATCAGTAATGGGGAGTATGAAATTTAAAAAGGCATGTAGATCACCACTATCCTTTAGAGAAACAAATCTACTGCCTTTAGCTAGCCCAGCCTACGTGGATTCCAGATCAACACCAATGTATTTCATTCACGTTTGTCTTTGGAAATGGGTCGGCAAGCTACTTGGTTGTATTGAGCTGTTAGAATTAAAAAGTTACAAGTATAAAGCAAGATACACCACCAGCATCAACCTAATCCTAGTTACATCATGGGACACCCAGACCTGATGAATCTGGAAAGTCCCTCTTGGTTGACACCTGTCAACCAAGACTCTCCAAACAATGGCTTGAAATAACTATTACTTTTGATTTTGAAATTCTCATCATTGTTTTCAAATCCTTTCTTGGCCTTGCAGCTCCCTAGCTCAGTAACTTTTCCCAGCTCTACTGTCCTCAGAAATATCTGTACTTATCAAATTCTGACTTGAAGCATCCCTAGTTTTAATCGCTCCACCTTTGTGGCTGTACCATCAGTTACTGAGAGCTAAGCTCTGAAATTCCCTTCATCTCTTCTTTTCTGATATTCCTTAAAACCTACTTCATCAACTTTTTTCTAATCTGGCCCAATATATTCATGTGATTTCATGTCATTTTGTTCTAAAATGCTCATGAAGCACTGTGAAATTCTTTTGAATGTTACAGGCATTAAATAAGTCCATGTTGTCAGCCAAACATCCCAGAGTCCTCTGGCCAGTCATTTTTGGGTGCATCCTATCCAACCAACAGATATACCTATTAAAAGGCACTGGAGTATACATTTAGGAGTGAGTCATCCTTGGGATATTCAATATAACACTGGATGCCATACAATATCATAGAATCAAGCAAAAATAAGCAAGGCAGTTTCATGATTACTGCATACCACCCTCCTTTAACTGGTCAATCAATATTCCATGCATTGAACACCACTTACTAATAGGGTAACAAGAATACAATGTACTTAGGATAGGGGACTCGCATTCAACACCACACCCCTTTAATTTCACCTGGTTCCTGACCTAGGTCATTCCTATTGCAAAATATCACTGGAGAAACTGGAAATGATTGTAGAATCTAAGTGGTTGAGATTATTGTTTCTGTTACTACTACAACAAAATAAGAGGGAAGAATAGAGGTTACATGTGAAATGAGACAAGAGGTGAGAAAGAGAAATAAATACAAGACTGCCAGAACAGGCAGACGTATTCAAAGTAACAGCAAAAAACCACAAGGTCAAAGTACTTGAGTTTGAGATAACTTATGACCAGCTTTGTCAAAAAATGTTTGCATCTTCAGTCAAAAAGCAAAATGATCAATAAGCAAAAAAAGTAAAAATTACAGATGCTGGAAATCAGAAGTAAAAATAAAGTGCTGGAGAAACTCAGCAAGTCTGGCAATATCTGTAGAGTGAAAACAAACAAGAGTTTCAAGACTTCTCAAGTCAGTGACCCTTCAGCAGAGCTTAGTCAGATACAGCAGCAGAATTTCAAGGTTTTTTGAGGGGCCACTGGACTCAATACATTAACTCTGGTTCCTCTCTCTACACGTGCTGCTAAACCTACTGAGCTTCTCAGTTTACAATCCACAAACAGCAGCAGAACAGTCTGGTTTCAGCTTCATTCTAACATGCCATTCCTTGACCTTTCAAGGAGACTTCATAAACACCCCCACAAAAAAGGTAAACGAAGCTTCTGAATTTCGACGGGTCAAAAATAAATCAAGCAATCACACAAGTTCACTATCAGCAACAAAGTACTCAATATTTCAAATAACCATTAAAGACTAGGAATATACAGTAACCATAGAACCCCTATAGTATACAAGCCTATCATTCGGGGTAAAAACAATGACTGCAGATGCTGGAAACCAGATTCTGGATTAGTGGTGCTGGAAGAGCACAGCAGTTCAGGCAGCATCCAAGTAGCTTCGAAATTGACGTTTCGGGCAAAAGCCCTTCATCAGGAATAAAGGCAGTGAGCCTGAAGCATGGAGAGATAAGCTAGAGGAGGGTGGGGGTGGGGAGAAAGTAGCATAGAGTACAATGGGTGAGTGGGGGAGGGGATGAAGGTGATAGGTCAGGGAGGAGAGGGTGGAGTGGATAGGTGGAAAAGGAGATAGGCAGGTAGGACAAGTCCGGACAAGTCATGGGGACAATGCTGAGCTGGAAGTTTGGAACTAGGGTGAGGTCGGGGAAAGGGGAAATGAGGAAACTGTTGAAGTCCACATTGATGCCCTGGGGTTGAAGTGTTCCAAGGCGGAAGATGAGGCGTTCTTCCTCCAGGCGTCTGGTGGTGAGGGAGCGGTGGTGAAGGAGGCCCAGGACCTCCATGTCTTCGGCAGAGGGGGAGGGGGAGTTGAAATGTTGGGCCACGGGGTGGTATGGTTGATTGGTGCGGGTATCCCGGAGATGTTCCCTAAAGCGCTCTGCTAGGAGGCGTCCGGTCTCCCCAATGTAGAGGAGACCGGATCGGGAGCAACGGATACAATAAATGATATTAGTGGATGTGCAAGTAAAACTTTGATGGATGTGGAAGGCTCCTTTAGGGCCTTGGATAGAGGTGAGGGAGGAGGTGTGTGCGCAGGTTTTACAGTTCCTGCGGTGGCCAGGATGGGAGGGTGGGTTGTAGGGGGGCGTGGACCTGACCAGGTATCACGGATGTTTCAGGGCAGAGGAAATGACCTGGGAGTTGCAGTGGGAGACGGACTCCCTGAGATTCTTGTAGAGAGAGGAGGAAAACTTCTTCAAGGCAGGCATCCTTGCAAGACAAGGACAGAATGCCCCTGGTGCTCACCTTCCACCCTACCAACCTTCGCATAAACCAAATCATCCGCCGACATTTCCTCCACCTCCAAAACGACCCCACCACCAGGAATATATTTCCCTCCCCACCCCTTTCCGCCTTCCAGAAAGACCATTCCCTCTGGGACTACCTGGTCAGGTCCACGCGCCCCCTACAACCCACCCTCCCATCCTGGCACTTTCCCCTACCACCGCAGGAACTGAAAAACCTGCGCACACACCTCCTCCCTCACCTCTATCCAAGGCCCTAAAGGAGCCTTCCACATCCATCAAAGTTTTACTTACACATCCACTAATATCATTTATTGTATCTGTTGCTCCCGATCCGGTCTCCTCTACATTGGGGAGATTGGGCGCCTCCTAGCAGAGCGCTTTAGGGAACATCTCCGGGACACCCGCACCAATCAACCACACCACCCCGTGGCCCAACATTTCAACTCCCCCTCCCACTCTGCCGAGGACATGGAGGTCCTGGGCCTCCTTTACCGCCGCTCCCTCACCACCAGATGCCTGGAGGAAGAATGCCTCATCTTCCGCCTCGGAAACTTCAACCCCAGGGCATCAATGTGGACTTCAACAGTTTCCTCATTTCCCCTTCCCCCCACCTCACCCTAGTTCCAAACTTCCAGCTCAGCTCATGTCCCCATGACTTGTCCGGACTTGTCCTACCTGCCTATCTCCTTTTCCACCTATCCACTCCACCCTCTCCTCCCTGACCTATCACCTTCATCCCCTCCCCCACTCACCCATTGTACTCTATGCTACTTTCTCCCCACCCTCCTCTAGCTTATCTCTCCATGCTTCAGGCTCACTGCCTTTATTCCTGATGAAGGGCTTTTGCCCGAAACGTCGATTTCGCTGCTCCTTGGATGCTGCCTGACTGCTGTGCTCTTCCAGCACCACTAATCCAGAAGCCTATCATACGGCCCATCGAGGACACACAACCCTCCGAAAAGCGTCCCATTCGGACCCACTCCTCGATCCTATCCCTATAACCCTGCATTTCCCATAAGCAATCCAACTAATGTGCATATTTTGGACTATGAAACCTGAGCATCCAATGAGGAAACTCCACATAGGTAGTCGCCCGAGGGTGGAAGCGAACCGGGATCCGTGGTGCTGAGGCAGCAGTGCTAACTACTGAGCCAACATGCCGCGCCACTGGAGATGCTTTGTGACTATTAAAGCTATTTTCTGAACCTTCGATTGCATTTATAAGTTTACCAATAGGATTTCTAAATACTTTTAAAAACTACAAGTATCAAGTGAAACCAAATTTTAATAAATCCCAAGAATAAATCCGGTAGCAATACGAAAACTACTCCACAACTTCAACTTAATATTTTGCAATAGTATTCTGAGTTTAAATCTCATGCTTGTTGCCTGCAGTTAAGTAGCATTGTTCAATGGAGAGTAGTCATAGAATTGGACCGAATTCTAAAGCATATGCATTAGAATAAATAACTCGCCGAGATCAGTGATATAATAAAGCTTTTAAATACGAGCGTCGATTTTATGGTCTAAAACATTGTCCCGATTTTTACATCGAGCAATAGAACAATTTCTATCACTTTTAATAAAGACATTTACGATCAATTGAAGTCGACTAACAACATTTAACACTTTCTCGAAAAATAATGAGCTACTCATTAATCCATGGTCGATCAACTTATTTTCTTTGGCGTTATCGGCGAAAACGCTAGTATTTTAATGTATTCTGTGACAGCACAGATTGATATTACCCAAGAACACTAAAGCAGTATTTTTGCTTTGGGAGCTTTAAAGACGAAAGAAATTTAGTTTTGATATATCTTAAAATGACAAAACATGTACTTTTGGTGTATCTTTACTGGATTTTAAAAGATATGTACATTCAGTTAAGGAGAGCTACCAGATACCCTGTTTTCTTGCAAAAAATGCCATATTTCACAGCAATCAGAACATCAGGAGTATTGGTTTTGTTGTTGATAACAAATGTTTACGTAGCTCTTTTAAAGCTATGTAAACGTTTGTTATTTCCAAACCAAAATACTGAACATAATGGAAATTCATATCAAACAACATGCAAATCTAAAATAAGGTAGAATTAAAACTACATTAGTCCGTAATTTGATTTTGTACAATTATTCTGGAGATCAGATGAATTTCTGACATCATGCCCTACTTAGGTATTTAATGAAAGCTCAACTCTTTAATTATGTGTCAATTAATATCAAGTAATTTGTACGGTTTATCTTAATTAAAGCTGCTGAAAATTGTTTTCGTTCTGCCAATGATACACTCAAAAGCTTTTCTACAATTTATACTGAATAACAAAAATATTTGATCAATCAGTATAAGACACTGACATTACAAACCAACGTATAAGATAAAAGCACAAAAAATGACATTTTAACATTTTTGAGTCGAAAATGCAACACTTGACAACCGTTTTCTGTAAACAAGCGTTTCCGATCACATAGCCCCTAAATCAATTTTTAAAAGTATTGTAAATAATATTGTATCTATTGGATATTATCCGTATGCCACGTATGCTCAAAATTATAAACCAAAATTATTTACCAGTACCAAAGCTCCAAGCTACAATCCCTGCGCTTACCAAACGGTTGGCATTTGTTAGCTATTCACGTACACGATTAAAAAAAACATGCGATTTGAAGAATCGTTCTTGCTTTTCCCCTTCTCACCCCAATCGACGACACGATGCATTCGGCGATTTCAGATGCGAAACGATCCCGCTTACTGCTGTTGAGAGGCTACATACCAACATTTCTCCAATTTGTAATAGTTTCCCCATCCACCACCATTAAAACCCAGCAATCGTACAACTATCTCGGCGGGGTAATCCTAACCACAACAATTCAGATTCCGGTAAACCTCATTTTTGCTGACTTCCCCAGAGGTTTCCATCTTCAACATAGAAGATCCGAAAGAAATTAAGACATTTGCGCTGTAAACCTTTCACAGATCGGATGCATTTCGCTAAGAGCCTCGAGATCTGTTTTTCGTGATGAGCTTTTTGACACAGGTTTTCCCGTTCGGCTGCACTTCAAAACGGCACACAGATTCACCTAGCGGCAACTGAATAACTTGCACCTTCCTACTCTGCCATTTTCTATTTTACCTTCGTGTTTTTTTGCAGCACCATACTGGAATCTTGGTGATCTTCTTTGAATCATTAGATCTAAAAACACGTGGTTTGTCTTTTTAAAAGATACAGCCCGCCCTGAAAATTGAGACGCAAACTTTTTTTGAATAAAAAAGACACAAAATGCACTGAGACTATTAAATGGCGGAGTAATTCAATGGGCCGAATGGCCTGCACTTGTTGCTAACTTGGACATATGGGAGTTGGGGCTAAAAAGTGGTATTCCACACTCGGCGACAAGTAGCAGATTGAATAGATCAGTCCACAGTTTGATATATAGCCAGTAAAATGAATGTACAAGCAGGGTTTAGGTAAGTCAAACTGATACTTTCGGTCTATGGTTATTTAAAGATGCAATGTGAACTTCAATTTGTATGTGAAGGAGGATTAAGGGGCTAATTTTAACATAAGTTAGTTATATCAAATTAAGTGAATGGAAGCAAAAATTGGCTGTGTGAAACTTTATCTAATCAAAACCTGTCAATCTCATGGTAGGGTGGGTTATATTAACATTATGTCCCAAATCTTTGAATATATGGGAGAGGAGTGAAGATTAATGACAATGAAATTAATAAACTTGGTAATTAGAGAAGGAGGTATCTTAGTATATAGAGCCAAATTCAAAGAGCAGGAAAATTACCCAACTTAGTAAGAAAATAGAAAGGAGGAGAGCATTTGGTGAAACTGATGTGATTATAAGAAATGTGCAAAGTTTTAGAAATAAAGGTAGAACTGAGGCCTAGTGACATTTTCAAATTGTTGACCATCTTTCAGAGAAGGATTGACATTTATCTGTTGCTATTTTTAAGTGTTCTTTTTTTTTAAATGACAGGATTAAAGCTGGCTAAAACATAAGGGAGCTGATTATAGAAGGCATTTTGCAAAACGTAAGGATAATAAAAGGGCTCTTGTGACAGAGTGATGGCCTGACCTATGGGCCAAATGGATGGGTTTGAGTCCCATGTATACCCCAGGCATATGTCATAATGTGCCTGAACAGACTGATTAAAAATATCCACAAATGTAGAGGGGAAGTCTCTCAAATATCATTTTGCAAATCTTGTGACATAGTGATAGCACCCTCCTTCTGTATCAGAAGGTCCGGATTCAAGTTCCACCTGCTTTGGAGAAGTGTCATAAAATGTCTAAAATAAATGGTTGGTTAACTAATAATGACTATTGCTTTTAGGGTTCTTGTGGCTAGTGGTGGTGACACTAACTCTTGAGCCATAAGCCTTGGGTTCAAGTCCTACCTGACTGGAAGTATCTCATATGTCTGAACAGATTAGTTAACAATAGCTGAATATATTCAGAAAACTGTTTCCCTACTTCATTAACCTGAGTGAAGGGAATTCTCGGTTAGTACAGTGAGATGGAAAGTGGTTAGGTGAAGCATAGTGCGTGGGAAATCATGTCTCACAAACGTGATTGAGTTTTCTGAGGAAGTAACAAAGAGCAGTAGATGTGATCTATATGGACTTCCGTAAGGCGTTCGACAAGGACCCCCATGTGAGATTGATTAGCAAGGTTAGATCTCACGGAATTCAGGGAAAACTAGCCACTTGGATAAAGAACTGGCTCAAAGGTAGAAAACAGAGGCTGGTGGTGGAGGGTAGTTTTTCTGTGGCCTGTGACCAGTGGAGTGCCACAAGGATCGGTGCTGGGTCCTCTACGTTTTGTCATTTACATAAATGATTTGGATGTGAGCATAAGAGGTACAGTTAGTAAGTTTTCAGATGATACCAAATTGTGAGGTGTAATGGACAGCGAAGAGGGTTACCTCAGATTACAATAGGATATTGACCCGATGGGCAGAGAAATGGCAGGTGGAGTTTAATTCAGATAAATGCGAGGTGCTGCATTTTGGGAAAGCAAATCCTAGCAGGACTTATACATTTAGTGGTAAGGTCCTAGGGAGTGTTGCTGAACAAAGAGACCTTGGAGTGCAGGTTCATAGCTCCTTGAAAGTGGAGTCGCAGGTAGATAGGATAGTGAAGAAGGCGTTTGGTATGCTTTCCTTTATTGGTCAGAGTATTGAGTACAGGAGTTGGGAGGTCATGTTGCGGCTGTACAGCACATTGGTTAGGCCACTGTTGAAGTATTGCGCGCAATTTTGGTCTCCTTCCTATCGGAAAGATGTTGTGAAACTTGAAAGGGTTCAGAAAGGATTTACAAGAATGTTGCCAGGGTTGGAGGATTTGAGCTGTAGGGAGAGGCTGAATAGGCTGGGGCTGTTTTCCCTGGAGCGTCGGAGTCTGAGGGGTGACCTTATAGAGGTTTACAAAATTATGCGGGGCATGGATAGGGTAAATAGGCAAAGTCTTTTCCCTGGGGTTGGGAAGTCCAGAACTAGAGGGCATAGGTTTAGGGTGAGAGGGGAAAGATCTAAAAGAGACCTAAGGGGCAACGTTTTCATACAGAGGGTGGTATGTGTATGGAATTTGGATGGGTATATGAATAGGAACGGTTTGGAGGGATTTGGGCAGGGTGCTGGGATATGGGGTTGGGATATAGAACATAGAACATAGAACATAGAACAATACAGCACAGAACAGGCCCTTCGGCCCACGATGTTGTGCCGAACTTCTAACCTAGATTAAGTACCCATCCATGTACCTATCCAAATGCCGCTTAAAGGTCGCCAATGATTCCGACTCTACCACTCCCACGGGCAGCGCATTCCATGCCCCCACCACTCTCTGGGTAAAGAACCCACCCCTGACATCTCCCCTATACCTTCCACCCTTCACCTTAAATTTATGTCCCCTTGTAACACTCTGTTGTACCCGGGGAAAAAGTTTCTGACTGTCTACTCTATCTATTCCTCTGATCATCTTATAAACCTCTATCAAGTCACCCCTCATCCTTCGCCGTTCCAACGAGAAAAGGCCGAGAACTCTCAACCTATCCTCGTACGACTTCCTCTCCATTCCAGGCAACATCCTGGTAAATCTTCTCTGCACCCTCTCCAAAGCTTCCACATCTTTCCTAAAGTGAGGCGACCAGAACTGCACACAGTACTCCAACTGTGGCCTAACCAAAGTCCTGTACAGCTGCAACATCACTTCACGACTCTTGAATTCAATCCCTCTGCTAATGAACGATAATACTCCATAGGCCTTCTTACAAACTCTATCCACCTGAGTGGCAACCTTCAAAGATCTATGTACATAGACCCCAAGATCCCTCTGTTCCTCCACCTGACTAAGAACCCTACCATTAACCCTGTATTCCGCATTCTTATTTGTTCTTCCAAAATGGACAACCTCACATTTGGCAGGGTTGAACTCCATCTGCCACTCCTCAGCCCAGCTCTGCATCATATCTAAGTCCCTCTGCAGCCGACAACAGCCCTCCTCACTGTCCACAACTCCACCTATCTTCGTATCATCTGCAAATTTACTGACCCACCCTTCGACTCCCTCATCTAAGTCATTAATAAAAATTACAAACAGCAGAGGACCCAGAACTGATCCCTGCGGAACTCCACTTGTAACTGGGCTCCAGGCTGAATATTTACCATCTACCACCACTCTCTGCCTTCGACCGGTTAGCCAGTTTTCTATATGTGGTCGGCATGGACGGGTTGGACCGAAGGGTCTGTTTCCATGCTATACATCTCTATGACTCTATATCTGGCTGCATCTGATGAGAGAAAACTGTGTTAACCCCTGTGAGAGGTCGTCTGAAGAAGAGTCACTGGACTCAAAACATTAATTCTGTTTTCTCTCCACAGATGCTGCCAGAGCTATGGTTGAATTTCCCTAGCAATTTCTGTCTTTTTGTTTGTTTCAGATCTCCAGCATCTGCAGTTCTTTGTTTTACTCCAGTGTTTTCTCTGGATCTGTATTTGAGACGAGTTTTGTTTTTAATTTCAAAATGAACATGATAGGAATAATTGAAGGCTTTCACAATGCTTCGAATGCCTGGAAAACTGCAAGAAAAAAAATAACAAAGATTGCAGAAAGATAATGGAAAGTTAGCAAAGTGACCGGCTACAAGGCAAGTCAGGATCAATGCAGAAAACTTTTATGCAGCACATTTTGTGAAATAAAATGAAAGAAAACTCAAATTAGAAATATACTTAAATTAAATGTGGTTGGGGAACGAGAGATATCTCGGAATAGAATACAGTCATCGATGTTAGGAAGAAAATGCCAGAAAAACGTGTTTTTATATTTAACATTCCTTTGTTTCAAAACAAAGAGATTATGTTGAATTTATTTAAGACATTGATTGATTAGGCCGCAGTTTGAATAGGGAATGTAATTCATAACATTTTTTATATACAAGAATTGAGTTAAAGAAAATACGCAGCCATCATTCACAAAAATAGCTTATTCTTATTGTCACGTGTAGAATAATCAAATGTAATAATGTAAAAACATTCAGAAAATCTACAAAATATGAAAATCAATGTAAAATGCAAAGTACATGCCTGAGATCTGCCTTTTCCCTTGACTGAGGTTGATTGAACATATGTATACAGTATTTCCCATCAGTTTCTGCTTATTTTTCGAAGAATGGACCTTAATCACAATGCTTTCAGACACAAGTTAAAACATCATTTAAAAACAAACTGGCATAGGGTTAGAAATTTATGAGGAACTAGATAAATCAGATTAACATAGATCTAACTAAGTAATAAATAGGACAAATATGATTGACCAAATTGCTTACTTTTTTTTATATTCAATGACCTATTTTCTTTCTTTAATACTCCTATCATTGCACATTGCTTTATTCAGATTGTCTTGAAATAAAATGTCATATCAGCATGTAGTCACTAAAGTAATTCTGTTAAAAACTGTGTTCCAAAATTCCAGAACATCAAACTGCAATAAACAATATGACAAAACATGGATAAATATGAACGTAAGAAAGTGGGCAGTTATGACTGATAATCTTCAATGAGAACCCAATTCGAATTCTTGAATTAAATCATGAATTGTGTAAATACTGTCCAGAAATGGAAGACAAGTTTGACCAGCTGCATGAGCAATGAAGCAAATTTAGTTTGTTTGATGGAGTAGAAATAATGAAAGTGAGAATGATTTCACTGAAGCATATTATAAATTGTTAAAAGTCACTTCAAAGGAAAAGCTTCCTTGAGTAGGTAACTGTTACCTGACAATGTATGAGTCTGGATGTGTTTGGAAGGGTTAATATGAGATTGATAAGCATGACACACTGTGATGATGTCACAAGGACTTGCTGAGAAAGTAAAGTAGAATCTCATGACAGATGGACCTAAGGTTAGGTTCTCCAAACAGTGTTTGTAGTAAGTTGAACCTATTCTTACAACTGGTAAATAGTTGCAAAGAGGCAATAAATGACATCTTGTTTACTCTACAAGGCTTTCATTGTTAGATCAGAAGGTGGTTACTCTCTTACACATTCGACCATGTAGGCCCCTAAAGGACCAACACACCTGGATGCTGAAGATGGCAGTACTTGCAACAGACAATTAAATTCTGCCAGTCTAGTATTAATCATTAGATTCATATGCAGAAAAAAAAATCAAGCTGTTAATGTTGACAATTGTTCTTTTTTTTAAATTGAATAGTAAAGAAGTTTTTAAATGATAAGGAGAAATAAATGAAATGGCTAACTTCTCTATCTCCTGTGCATATGGGCAGATGCTTTTAGATATATTCTAATCAATCTGTTGAGATGTTTTCTGACATATTTCTGGAGCAGATAAGACTTGAACCCATGTTTCTTGGCTCAGAGGTAGGGACACCATGACTGCACCACAAGAGTCTAGGAACGTATGAATTCTTTGGTATGCAATATTTTTTTGGAAGAGTTTTGTCTCATCCTGGTAGAAATACTGTAATGTAATTCATCGATGGAAATGCAAAAAGAAAAAGGATGTAACATTTGCTTGATATTCTGTTATTTTTGTTTAGTTATTCTTGGAAGCCTAGTAAGCTTGTATAAAATGTAAAGATTCATCTGTGGTTATTGATCTCCCTCTAGAGGTTAAACAAAGTTGGAGGGTGTCTCCTAACAACATGATTTGTACATGATCTGTTGGAAGGCTAGACACCATTGGCCTAAAGCTCCTTTGTATTTCTAATTTTTTTAATGATAGTGTATTGAATATTTTTATGTAAAATAGGACCACAGAACTGCTGTCTTATTAAATTTACACAAACAGTATGATTGAATTCAAAAAATTCCAGAGCTATCTGACCTTCCAGATACCGCATTGGGAGATGTTGCATTAGGTACTACTAGAGGGGAGCAATATCACTTTTTTTTTTAAATAGCCATGAAAGCAACCTGTTACAAAAGCACAAATCATGAAAATATCAATTAAATCAGCTGTCAAAGATGTATTATCTTCAAACTCATGCTGATAACAAAACATTATTCTAATCCTAAAGGTGGATCACTCAAAACCATCCCGAACTAAATGAGTTCATACACAATATGATTTTATTAAAAAGAAAAAAAACTGTATATTTTCTAATGGTGTCTAACATATTGACATGTATTTCAACCATAAGGTAAAAATAATGACTGCAGATGGTGGAAACCAGATTCTGGATTAGTGGTGCTGGAAGAGCACAGCAGTTCAGGCAGCATCCGAGGAGCAGTAAAACTGTTCCAGTAAAACAGCCTGAACTGCTGTGCTCTTCCAGCACCACTAATTCAGAATTTCAACCATAATCTGGCAGGTATGGATTAAATTGCCACTAATTGTGTAATTAATCCCCATTGCTCTATTTAGTGCAAAAATATTAAGTCATGTCTTGTATTTGTTATACTTCTATCCCAGTTCTCAATATTTCCATGCAATTTCACAAGGAGAAAAAGTACAGGTCGTTCTGGGATAACATGTGTTTCAGCAGCGTGATTTGGCTATAACGTTGCTGAAGAATTAGAGAACACTATTTTTGAGAATAGTTGGCAATAATGCAATTCCAGCTCGCACCAGTTCATGCGATTCATTCTGCACATATGCCTATGTCCGCTCCAAAATCTGTGTGACATTCTGCACATGCTCCAATATCCGTGCCATTCTACGCATGTGCAACATCCTTGCCAGTCTTTGTGCCATTCTGTGCATACGCCAATGTCCAAGTCAAAGACTCTGCACCATTCTGCACATGCACGATGTCAGTGCCAGTCTTCATGCAGTTTCGCGCATGCGCAATGTCAAAAGAAGGTGCCACTTAATTTTCCCTGCTTCCTGACTTAGTTTTGGCATTTTGAATCTGACAACTGTGAAGGCTCCACCAAATACATTATGTTCAATTTGTATCCAAGAAGTGAAAGCTCTTTAACACATTCTTACATTATGAGCTGTTTAACTGCTTACACATACACTTATATGTAATCCATTATTTCCTCAGCCATGATTGATTCTTATCTAAAATGTCATAACTGGGATGTGCAAACATCAGCTGGTGTTGGTAGGAATACCAAAGGAAATATCAAGGTTTCCTTCCAATTAACCTCTCGAATTTGTCCAAATTATGATTTCTTCACCAGACAGCTAACTCTCATGATTGGCTCACAAACAAAAACAGAAGTTGGTGGAAAAGTTCAGCCGGTCTGGCAGCTTCTGTGAAGCGAAATCAGAGGTAATATTTCGGGTCCAGTGATCCTTCCGCAGAATGTATTTGTTTCTGATTTACAGTATCCAAAGTTCTTTCAGTTCTCATGATTGGCTAATAGCTGCAGAAAGCAAAGAATGTGGATAAATGGGTGTTTTGGCTAGTGTCTGCCTCAGGAATCAGTGTTGGGACTGCAATTGCTTACAAGTTACATAAATGATTTAGAGTTGGGGACTAAGTATAGTGTGCCAAAGTTTGCAGATGATACTCCAATGAATAGTACAGCAAAGTGCAAAGGACACTGAAAGTCTGCAGAGGGATATAAATAGGCTAAGTAAGTGGGCAAGGGCCTGGCAGATGGTGTACAATGTTGGTAAATGTGAGGTCATCTTATTTTAGCAGGAATAACAGCAAAATGGGCTATTATTTAAATGGTGTAAAATTACAGCATGCTGCTTTGCAGAGGGACCTGGGTATCCTTATGCATGAAACACAGAAGGTTGGTTTGCAGGTGTAACAGGTAATTAAGAAGGCAAATTGAGCATTGTCCTTCATTGCTGGAGGAATGGAGGTTAAAAATAGGGAGATTATGCAGCAGCTGCATAAGGTGCTGGTGCGGTCACACTTGAAATACTATGTACGATTTTGGCGTCCTTATTGAAAAAGGATGTACTGGTACTGGAGGAGGTACAGAGGAGGTTCACTAGGGTTGATTCCAGAATTGAGAAGTTGCCTTTTGTGGAGAGATTGAGTATGGGACTGTACTCATTGGATCTTGTAGAAACACATAAAATTACGAAAACAAGAGATAGAACAGAAGCAGGGAGGTTGCTTGGACTGGCGGGTGAAACTAGAACTAAAGGACATAGCCTCAAAATAAGGGGGAGCAGATTTAGGACTGAGTTCAGGAGGAATTTCTTCACTCAAAGGGTTGTGGATCTGTGGAATTCCTTGCCCAGTAAATCAGCTGAGGCTATTTCCTTGAGTGTTTTAAGGCAAACATAGATTTTTGAACAGTCGAGAGTGTAGTGCTGAAAAAGCACAGCAGGTCAGGCAGCATCCGAGGAGCAGGAGAATTGATGTTTCGGGCGTAAGCACTTCATCATGAATGAGGCTTATGAGCCGGGGATAAATGGGAGGGGAGTGTGGCTGGGGGGGGAAGGTAGCCGAGAATGCAATAGGTAGATGAAGGTGATAGGTCGGAGAGGATGGTGGAGCGGATAGATAGGAAAGATGAAAGGTCAAGAGGGCGGTGCCGAGTTGGAGGCTTGGGACGGAATAAGGTAAGGGGAGGGGAAATGAGGAAACTGGTGAAATTCACATTAATCCCATGTGGTTGCAGGGTGCCGAGACAGAAAATAAGGCGTTCTTCCTCCAGGCATTGTGTGGTTAGAGTTGGTGATGGAGGAGGCCCAGGACCTGCATGTCCTTGGTGGAGTGGGAGTGGGAGTTGAAGTGTTCAGCCACGGGACAGTAGGATTGGTTGGTGTGGGTGTCCCAAAGATGTTCTGTGAAACTCTCTGTAAGGTGGCGTCCTGTCTCCCGATGTAGAAGAGACCACATTGGGTGTAACAGATACAGCAGATGACATTTGTGGATGTACAGGTAAATTTCTGTCAGATGTGAAAGGATCCTTTGGGGCTTTGGATGAAGGTTCCCCTCTCAGCCAACCGCCACCACCCCCCCCCCCCCCCCCCCCCACATTTATCTGTCAACAACTGGCCCACAAGCCTCACTCCTGATGAAGGGTTTATGCCCGAAATGTCGATTTTCTTGCTCCTCGGACCAGTTGTGCTTTTCTAGCACCACACTCTTGATTCTGATCTCCAGCATCTACAGTCCTCACTTTCTCCTAATAGATTTTTGAACAGTAGAAGAATTAAGGGTTATGGTGAATGGGTGGGTAGATGGAGCTGAGTCCATAAGAAGTACAGCAGTGATTTTATTGAATGATGGAGCAGGCTCGATAGGCCTAATGGCCTATTCCTGCTGCTATTTCTTACGTTCTTATGTTGACAGCACACCAAATGATTTAACTGTCTGCTAATTTTCGGCACTAAAAGGGTTACACTTTTAGTTAACTTTCTTCTTCCTTGTGTTTTCTTCTGTTAATGGTAAGTAATGCAACTGTATATTGTGAGATATTGCATTTGCTTTACCAACTCACTCATTTGCGCACTATGATGCATTTTTCATTCATTCATTCATAAAATTGTACTTTATAGTACATTTTAGTATTACAAGACAAACTACATTAAAACATCCCTTCCAACCCATTACTGCTTCTTTACACCTTTCAATTCCTATCGGCCCCAGGCTGTAAGTAGTATTTGGATTGTCTCTGTATCAAAGGCTACCCCTGGGTAAGTGTTAATACTGTAACCTACTCAAAACAATGCCATCTCATTCATTGTGTCTCCATAACTCACTCAAAACTTTGGAAAGATTATAACATTAATCAGCCCTTAATAACCGTCTCTCAGGACCTGAATAGATTGAAGAACATCAAACAGTTTCCTCTACTACTATGTACCTTTTAAATACATATTAAATAGGTCCACTATGACATGAAACTGCATGAACAAATGTCAAAACCGGCCAAAGTAAATGAAATCTCACAATCCAGCTGCGGGAGATCAGTTTAATATTCTCTATACTTTTATTTAGTACACATATATATTTTCTCATTTAGCTCATATAGATTTAGTATTTTTACTAACTTTAAGGACAAAAATATTAACGCCTCTTAGGTATGCAAGCTCAGACTGGATAGACATTCTAATCTCATCAGGAGTAATGGCTAGCATTTAGCAAGTGCTTAAACTATCTCCTGCTTCCCCAGGACAGAGGTCACGAAAACGTTTGTGAACAATAGATACAATTATGTAACACCATCGTGCTAAAATGTCAATGCTATGTAAGAACTGTACTTCTGATTCTGTCATCACCTCGAACTCTGCTACTGTGGATATTCAGTAAAGAGGCTATTTTCGCTACTCACTGATCTCGGCCATTAGTGAACATGATCTCACAACTTGGCATGGTTGGCAGAATCATTGAAGACACCATTGAAACTGACCAGTCCCTGACACTACAGTTAAAAACAATGACTGCAGATGCTGGAAACCAGAGTCTAGATTAGAGTGGTGCTGGAAAAGCATAGCAGGTCAGACAGCATCCGAGGAGCAGGAAAATCGACGTTTCGGGCAAAAGCCCTTCATCAGGAATAGAGGAAGGGAGCCCGCAGAGTGGAGAGATAAATGAGAGGGGAATGGGGGTGGGGAGAAAGTAGCATAGAGTACAATAGGTGAATAGGGGTGGGCAATGACACTACGCTGAACGTAATGAATCTCCTTCTTAGAGTTATGATCTCAGCCCTGAATGCGATCCTTATACCTCTCGTGAGTTGGCCATTTTTCAAATCTCCCATGTCCAGACATCCAAATTAGATGAAATTGTTTATGGCAAGAAATTGCCTCGAA
Source organism: Chiloscyllium plagiosum (assembly GCF_037043375.1). Taxonomy (NCBI): domain Eukaryota; kingdom Metazoa; phylum Chordata; class Chondrichthyes; order Orectolobiformes; family Hemiscylliidae; genus Chiloscyllium; species Chiloscyllium plagiosum. Next base: position 51,681,266 of record NW_028270151.1, read on the forward strand.
TGTAAGTATTCAGGTGAGTGAGTGACCCCAATGAGCTGCCCACGACCTACAAGACATGGGAAAGCCTAAATTGTTTAAGGGGAATATATATGCTTCATCTCTACAATTGGGTACAGATTCTGAATGTCTTTGTCACTAAAAGAAAAGGATTCCTTTTCCATGAGGCAGTCGAAGGTGCCCTTGGAGACTACACAACACCAGGTTATAGTCCAACAGGTTTATTTAGAAGTACTAGCTTTCGGAATGCTGCACCTTCATCAGGTAGCTGTGGAGCTCGATCATGAGACACAGAATTTACTGCAAAAGATCAGTGTCCTGCATGCAACTGATATGACATATTGAACAAACCTAAATTGCTGTTAAGTCATTCACCTTTTAGAATGGATTGCAGGTTTTAGTTCATTAATATGTCAATCCCAGATTTTCAGATCAGATTCTTGAGATAACTTAAGGTTTTATTTAAAAAAAAAGTTGACATCTCAGCTCAGACAATGCATTAGAGTCTGTCTGTATCCCAATCTTGAGTCAGACTGGTTCTCTTTCCAAGGTAGGAATTTATAAAATGTCACATGGATTGACTGCCTGCAGATTGTGTGCTTTTTGAACAAAATAGAATGTATCTGCAATTACAATTCTGAAAATGCACATTCACCCCGCAGACTTATATATATTTGTGTGAGGTGGCATGGTGGCTCACTGGTTAGCACTGCTCCTTCACAGCACCAGGGATCCAGATTTGATTCATTAGATTTACATATTAATAAACCGAAACCTGCAACCTATTCTAAAAGATAAAAGACTTTAACAGCAATCTAGATTTGTTCAATATATTGTTTCAGTTGCATGCATGACACTGTGATCTTTTGCTTTAAATTCTTTGTCTTATGATCATGCTCCACTGTTACCTGGTGAAGGAGCAGTGCTCTGAAAGCTAGTACTTCCAAATAAACCTGTTAGAATATCAATCACATTCTGTGCTGCATTTCCCTAGCTTCCACCCTAAACATATTAAAACTGCTATCCCCAACGGACAAAGCCCTACGCATATACAGGTTTCTTTCAGATGAGAAGGAACACGACGTTCACTTGAAGGTGCTGAAGGACCTTCATTGTCCAGTTCTTCCCTGGAGAGGAGAAACTATGCCATGTTCTTAGCAGCCTGCAAGACATTATCAATGAGGATGAACATCTCGCCAAGACCTTCCCAAGCCTCCACTACTTGCGTTTAAACAACTTCCAAACCGTAAACAGATCATTGTCCACAGCAAACTGCCCAGTCTTCAGGGTAACATCGACCACAACAACAGGGCTTATGCCCGAAATGTCGATTCTCCTGTTCCTTGGATGCTGCCTGACCTGCTGCGCTTTTCCAGCAACACATTTTCAGCTCTGATCTCCAGCATCTGCAGCCCTCACTTTCTCCACAACAACATACAGCCTTGTCAGGGCAACCACTGCACGATGTACCAGAGTGTCAACAATGATACTACCATTACACGTGGGGCACCATATACCATGTACTTGGCCAATGTTTCCTATCTCATACACTGCAGGCAAGGATACCCCCGATGCATGGTACATTGGTGAGACCAAGCAGGTGCTACAACAACTGATGAATGAACACTGTGCAACAATCACCAGACAGGGATGTTCCCACCCTGTCAGGGACCACTTCAGCAGTCAGGGATATTCAGCTGTGGATTTTCAGGTGACCATCCTCCTAGGTGGACTTCAGGAAACATAACAATGCAGCATGGCCGAGCAGAGGCTGATAGCAAAGTTCGGTACGTATGAGGATGGCCTCAACTGGGATTTAGGTTCGTGTCACACTATAGGTGACCCCACTACACTATACACTCTCTCACACACAAGCAGACACTCACACTCTTACACTCTCTCATAAACACTATCTCTCAGATCCACACATACACCCCCAGGAGGTGCACACACACACAAACACACACTCTCACATGCAGTCATACGCACACACTCCCATGCACACTCTCTCTCTCTCACACACACACACGCACATATAAGTCTATGGGGTGAATATGCATTTGCAGAATTATAATTGCAGATACATTCTATTTTGTTCAAAAAAACACACAATCTGCAGGCAGTCAATCCTCGTAACATTTTATAAATTCCTACTTTGGAGATAGAACCAGTCCAACTCAAGATTGGGATACAAACAGACTCTAACCTCACATCATTAATGTATTGTCTACACTGAGATCTCATCTATTTTATAAAACCTCAAGTTATCTCAAGGATGTGACTGGAAAGAAGTTCATTAGATTTACATATTAATGAACTGAAACCTGAAACGCATTCTAAAAGATGAAAGACTTAACAGCAATCTAGATTTGTTCAATATATCGTTTCAGTCGCATGCATGACACTAAGATCTTTTGCTTTAAATTCTGTGTCTTATGATCATGCTCCACTGCTACCTGGTGAAGGAGCAGTGCTCAGAAAGCGAGTATTTCCATATAAACCTGTTGGACTACAGTTGTTTTTTTTAGATTACTTACAGTGTGGAAACAGGCCCTTCGGCCCAACAAGTCCACACCGACCCGCCAAAGCGCAACCCACCCATACCCCTACATTTACCCCTTTAACCTAACACTATGGGCAATTTAGCATGGCCAATTCACCTGACCTGCACATCTTTGGACTGTGGGAGGAAACCGGAGCACCCGGAGGAAACCCACGCAGACACGGGGAGAATGTGCAAACTCCACACAGTCAGTTGCCTGAGTCGGGAATTGAACCCAGGTCTCTGGCGTTGTGAGGCAGCAGTGCTAACCGCTGTGCCACCGTGCCGCCCTAATTGTGTTGTGTGATTCTTAACTTTGTCCTCCCCAGTCCACCATCAACACCTCCACATCTTGGAGAGTAACAGCAGAGCTGCAAGCTGGCAGCTTGCATTAGTTACAAGGGTATAGTCCGCCAAAGACTAATTGGACTAAAGTCACAGCTTGCTGTCAAAAATCTAAAGAGGAAGTCCCAGAATACAAGGAAAGGTTTAGGATGGCTTGGAAAGAGTATGTGGGAGTCCCAAACGTGCAGGATGACAAGAATATTGAAGATTGTAATTATGGCCTGCTGAAGTCTGCTTTTGTGACTGGACTTAAACTTAAGCTTATAAAGATGGTAAAGCTCACCAATACAGATTTGCACCAGAGGGGGACTAATTATAATGACCTGGTGGACTGAGCCCACCAATCCAACCGAGATAAGGGCGCCAAATTGCATGCCCTACAGACAGGACAAATGGGACAAACCCCAGTAACCCCAGAAAGACAAATGCCCAGGTAAGTGTTACACCTGTGAGAAGGAAGGCCACTGGGCTGGGGGTGCTGGCAAAAGGGAAAAGGGCGAAGTCGCCCAATAAGCAATAAGAAAGAGGAGACCCCAAAAACTGGGTGTAAGTCCAATCTCCTAGAGCAGTTTAGAAAGTTAACTACCTAGCAGCAGCAGGAGTTTCTGAAGATGACAAAAAACAGAGAATTTTACCCTGTGCCCCTCTATGCTCCCTACTAGCTTTATGCCAGCAGAGGAGAGATAGACTATACATGACCACAAGGGTGGACAACCTGGATATTGAGTGCCTTTTGGACACAGGAGCAGATTGACATGCTTATCCCAGAAGTACAAAACCAAACTCCCGCTAAACAGGACAGTGAAAACAGCTTACAGAACAGGAGCTGACAGGATTGAAATTACAAGGCCCAAACCCATACACACTGAATTTGGCCCCAACAAGTTAATAACTTTTGTATGGTAGGACCTGTAGCCTAGCTGCTCCTCAGAATGTATATCCTCAGCCAGCTAAATTTGGCTTTACATTTCGTTGATGGACAGATAACATGGTCCATTAGAACACTACAAAGGGAAGAATTAAAAGATCACCCCATCAGGGCTAACGACAAGGACGACTGCGAGTTACTGCAAATGGAACCCATGGATTTTACAGGAACCACTCCACCTTGCACTAAACAGTATCCCATCAGCCTGAAGTCCATTGCAGGAATCCTCCCAATAATTTATAGGTTAGAGGGAAAAGGGAATTTGGTAAAAACCCACAGCACCTCTAACAACCTGCTGTGGCCCATGTGAAAGGCAGGTGGAGAATGAGATTAACTATAGATTACAGGAAAGCCAACCAATGCATTGATCAAAAGGTCCCATTAGTAGCCAACTCCTCCACTATATTCAGTGCCTCAACACCAGACTACAAGTGGTTTTCTGTCATAGATATGTTAACGGCTTCTGGTCAGTACCCCTAGAACTTGGAGTACAGTCATGGTTTGCCTTTACTGTACAGCAACAACAGTACACATGGATCTGATCCCACAGCAATTACACAACAGCCTGACTGTATACCATAGGGCTTTACAAAACCACCTCCGGGGATGCTATACTGATAGGTTCAGAAATGAAAAAAACAATATGAGATAGACCTTAAGACCCTTCTAAACCACCTGCAACAAAAGGTCATAAGGCCAGTATTGAAAAGGCTCAGAAAAAGTACTCCATCCAGGACAGAAAATCACCCATGGGAAAAGGGAAATCATTCAAATTTGGACTGTAGCCATACAGGCTACCAAACAGCCTACGACTGAGGGCTTTCCTGGGTCTGTGTAATTTTTAGTGGTGCTGATTCATATACCCAACTAACCCAGCCCCTAACAGACATCCTAAAGGGGGAAAGGGACTCAAAAGAACAAATTGCACTGATAAAGGAACAGGAAGAAGCCTTCCAGAACCTAAAGAAACCACTTTTTTCCACACCAGCATTGGGGATCCCCAGTAATGGAAAACCCTCTACATTATTTGTCCACGAGAAGGAAAGCTATGTGACAGCGCTGCTGGCCAGCGAACATTGGGATGGTTGAGAGCTGTTGGGTATTACTTAGGGAAATTGGACAGTGTAGCCCTTGGATGAGGGAATCTCTTTGAGCACGGTGCAAGTTACGTGCATGGTGGTAGAAGTTACTGAGAGTCTGGTGTCAGAGATTAATAGTTAAATGCACGCATGCTGTATACACACTGCTGTCTAGGAATAATGTATCACAGATGGACCTGATGAACAGCAGTCCGAGAATCCCCTAATCTACAAATAGTTTGTGCAAGCCCGGTCAATCCAGCCACACTATTACCGGTGCTTGCAGAAAGGGAAGAAGATGACCATGACTGTGCTGGAATCCTGCAGGAATTGGAGGACCATAACCAAATGATGAATGAGGCCTTACAAAATCCAGACCCCATCCTTTACACTGAAAGCTCGTATTGCTGAAAATGGTATAAGGACTATCATGACACTCCGCACTGTCATGACATCGGGAGGCCTACCCCTTCCGGAGCATCAACACAGCAAGCAAAATTATGGGCTCTGATTGAAGCCTGCAGAATAGCAGAGCATCAGCCTGCCAACATTTACACATTCTCTCAACTATGCTTTTGCAGTTGCCCACAATTTTGGCCAACTATGTAACAGTGTGGATTCCAAACGGTTGCAGGTACCCCCATCAGAAATGGGAATGAAGTCATGGATTTGCTGGGGGCTCTCCAGCTGCCCAAAGAAGTGGCCAGAATAAAATGCAAAGCCCACATGAAAGATAACATCATGGAAGCCCAGGATAATGCCCTGGCAGATCAGGCAGCCAAAACAGCTGCCTCCAATCACTCTTGCAAAGAGCCTCAAGTGCAGGTCTGCCGGTTCAACATTGGGACAGCAAATCAAAATCTGCAAACAATGAAGAGTGAATGTTCCCAAAAGGAGAATTGAGAATAGATTGATAAAGAACACAGGATATGCAAAGATGGAGTTTAGAGACATCAAGAATCAAAACGACCAGTCAAAACATCTATTTATGGGGACATTTGTGGCCTGAATAGATGATAGCCCGGTTCCAGAGCTGATGGGGATGAGATTTCAAAAAATATGCTGAAACAGTAATGTACTGCTGCTTCACTTGCCAAAAGAGCGACCCTAAAGCCAAGTGCAAGTTCCCAATTGAAGGCACCAGTGCCTCTAGGGCCATTCCAGCACTTGCAAGTTGATTATTTCTTGCTCCCATACTGTCAAGATATTCAGACATCCTTGCAATTGTCGACAAGTTTTCCAGATAGTTGGAAGCTGCTCCCATGAGAAAGGCCACTGCCAATCTCACAGCCAAAGTACTGTCTTAGAATTACATGCCCTGGTGAGGACTATCCACCAATATTGACTTGGACCAGTGTTGGAGGAATTTACCCAATAAAGTTGAGAAATTGACTAGGCTGACAAAGCACTGACAGGTAGATCAGAATTTCTCTTCCTCGAGCTGAGGAAGAACCCGGTTTTGATAATAATCCTATACAATGAGGCTAATTAGAAATGAGGAAAATACAATGTATCTGGAAATGGAGTAACCTAGTTAGAATGGTGCTAATTGGAAAACAGTTATCAGAGGAATGTCCTAATTCGTTATACAAAGCAACATCCTGACAGTATCGATGGTTTCGGAGCTTCCATTCCTCTTCGCAGGTAGGTGCTAATGTCTTCTCTGAAATGGTGAGGTGCTTTTGTTGTCTTGTTCTGAGAGTAGTGCTCTTGCTGGTGCCTCTCTGTCTGACCTGCTCTTTTTGTGGCTTTGGTACTGCTGGGTTGTGAAACTGCCCTCGGGGCTTTGGAATATCTGTAGTGCTCTGTCATTGTTCGTGGGTGCTTGAAGTGTATTTCCTTGCCTGCAAGTGCTGTCTAGTTTCCCTTGTCAGCCCACTTGGTCCCTGCTGAGGCATTCTGGGTGTTTTTGTACAGTTTGGCCAATTTTACTTTTGTGGACCTATTGTGGGTTGGCAGGGTGGCAAACCTTTTCCCACAACCAGGGAACCCATTTCATGGGAACAGTATGTCAAGAAGTTTGACGGTTATTGAGGACTGACTGGAACTTTCACTGTCCCTATCATCCACAATTATCGGAGTAGGTGGAAAGAATGAATTGGACCCTGAAACAGCAACTGGCTAAATATCCCCAGGAGGGATGACTCTGGCACCAAGCTTTACCAATAGTTCTGTGCTATTGGTAAATTGTCAGGACTATCCCCAACAAAACAACAGGTCTGAGTCCATTTGAAGTAGTGACAGGGAGGCCAACGTGCCAATCCGGGACAACAGACCTACAGAGGGCCAACTGTCATTTTATGAGTGATGCCTTATTGTTGTACTGCCAAGTACTAACAGATGCTGTAAGTTCTGCCTCCTCACAGGTATTGGTTGCCTAGAAGGACCCACTGGAGAGAGGTCACAACATCATACCAGGCGAATAGGTTCTTGTGAAAAAGATCTACAAGAAACACTTAGACTCGAAGTGGGAAGGACCATGCCAGGTGGTGCTGCTGATCACTCAGTCAGCTGTCAAGAAGGCCTGGATTTCACACCTCCCATGGGCATCCTATGATACAGCGGAACTAGAGACTAACTGACCACCACAGTGCCTACGGTCATTTTTTTCAATTATGGTTATTGCAGTCTTTGTACTATCAGGATATTCAGATTTGCATGTAAATAGTTATCTCTATTTGTCTTTCTTTTTATGAAATGCAGTTGCTAACAAGCTATTAAAAGTATGAACCATTCCCAATTATGAGCCATGTCCCCGCAAGACCGTCCAACATCAGAAAGACCCAAATGGTACATTTTAGTTATAAGAAATGAGTGATTCTCTTTGAAGAGTCTCAGTAGAATCAAAAGGGGAGATTGTGAGATATTGTATTTGCTTTACCAACTCACTCACAAGCACACTATGTTTACTATACCATGTTTCCATCCATCCACCCATTCATAACTCTTTACCAACTCACTTACTAGCACACTATGTTTACTATAATGCGTTTCCATTTATTCATTCATAGAAATGTAGTACATTTTACTATTACAATACAAACTAAATTAAAACATCCCTTCCAACCCATTACTGCTTCTTTACACCTTTCAATTCTTATTGGCCCTATGCCGCAAGAAGTGTCTCTGTTTCAAAGGCTACCCCTGAATAAGTGTTAATACTATATCCTATTCTGAACAATGCTATCCCCACCATCGTGTTTCCATAACTCACTTGAAACTATGGAAAGATTATAACATAAATCAGCTCTTAATAAACATCTTTCTGGACCTGAATAGCTTGCAGAACATCAAACAGTTTTCTCTACTAGCATGTACTTTTAAATACATATTAAACAGGGCAACTAATCCCTTCAATGAAACTTACTGTCAAAACAGCACTTCGTGAAGCTGCATGAATGAATGTCATAACCGGCAATAGTAAATGAAATCTCATGACCCAGCTGTGGGAGATCAGTTTATTATTCTCCATATGTTTATTTAGTACATGTATAATTTCTCACTTATTTAGATCATAAAGGTTTCGTATTTTTACTAACATTATTAACTTGAAAGATAAAAAGACACTGCATTGGGACAGTGGCTCAGTGGTTAGCATTGATGCCTCAAAGCGCTAGGAACCTGAGTTTGATTCCTGCCTCGGGCAACTACTTGTATGAACATGATGTAGAGGAGCCAGTGTTGAACTGGGGTGGACAAAGCTAAAGCAGTTGGTTTGATGGTTCATTTTATGAAGGAGCAGTGCTTCGAAAGCTGGTACTTTCAAATAAACGTGTTGGACTATAACCTGGTGTTGTGTGATTTTTAACTTTGTCTGTGTGCACATTCTCCCTGTGTCTGTGTGGGTTTCTTCCATGTGCTCTGGTTTCCTCCTTCAATCCAATCCAAAGATGTGCAAGTTAGGTGAATTGACCTTGCTAAATTGCCGATAGTGTTCAGGGATGTGTAGGTTAGGTGCATTAGTCAGGGGTAAATGTAGTATAATCAGGTAAGGGAACGAGACTGGTTGGGTTACTCTTTGGAGGATCGGTGTGGACTTGTTAGGACTGATGGCCTATTTCCATAAGGTAGGGATTCTATGATTCTATTCTATGTTTCTATGACTAACACCTCTGAATTATGCAAGGTCAGACTAGACAGACATTCTAATCTCATCAGGAGTAACAGCCAGCAATTAACACGTACTTAAACTATTTCCTGCTTCCACAGGACAGAGGTCACGCAAACTTTTGTGTACAATAGATACAATTATGTAACACCATAGCACTAAAAGTTTGTACATAAGAACTGTGTATAAAGAGGTACAGTAAAACTGTACTTCACATTCCATCGCAACCTTGAACTGTGCTACTGCAGATACTCAATAAAGAGAATATTTTTGCCACTAACTGATCTCAGTCATTATTGAACACGATTCCAAAGTATCATAGATTCAGTTCACTAGAGAGGCTGAGATAGGTTTAAATACAGTCTAGACTATAACTTGCAGTTACAGATAACTATGTATACAGTCACCATGCTTCTTGCAAGGCTGCACAAGGCCGGTCATATGGTTTATATAGTCCTCCTTGGCTTGTTAATATATCAAGATCTTACAGCAAAACAACTCTTAATGAAGTAACATACACTCCTCGCAACCACAACAACAGGAAGCAAAATAGACTTCCCAGTAAGAACTTCTTGCCATTGAGATAACAGCTTACCATAAGACCCTGAACACAAAGACCAATTGCATGCCTTTTCCTTGTATGAGTTGTACTGTTTAAGCTACGCCACATATTCAATCTCCTTGACCAGTCAATGCTGTAACATCCATATATCATTGGTTATGTTGATTACAGTAGATGGAAATGTGTTGCTGGAAAAGCGCAGCAGGTCAGGCAGCATCTAGGGAACAGGAGAATCGACGTTTCGGGCATTAGCCCTTCTTCAGGAATGAGGAAAGTTGGTCCAGCAGGCTAAGATAAAAGATAGGGAGGAGGGACTTGGGGGAGGGGTGTCGGAAATGTGATAGGTGGAAAGAGGTCAAGGTGAGGGTGATAGGTCAGACTGGGGTGGGGGCGGAGAGGTCGGGAAGAAGATTGCAGGTTAGGAAGGCGGTGCTGAATTTGATGGATTTGACTGAGACAGGCTGGGGGGAGGGGAAATGAGGAAACTGGTGAAATCCAAGTTCATCCCTTGTGGTTGAAGGGTTCCTAGCCGGAAGATGAGGCGTTCTTCCTCCAACCGTTGTTTCGCTGTGGTCTGACGATGGAGGAGTCCAAAGACCTGCATATCCTTGGTGGAGTGGGAGGGGGAATTGAAATGTTGAGCTACAGGGTGGTTGGGTTGGTTGGTCCGGGTGTCCCAGAGGTGTTCCCTGAAACGCTCCGCAAGCAGGCGGCCCGTCTCCCCAATATAGAGGAGGCCACATCGGGTGCAAAGGATGCAATAGATGATATGTGTGGAGGTACAGGTGAATCTGTGGCGGATATGGAAGTTTCCTTTGGGGCCTTGGAGGGAGGTGAGGGGGGAGGTGTGGGCGCAAGTCTTGCACCTCCTGCGGTTGCAGGGGAAGGTGCCGGGAGTGGAGGTTGGGTTGGTGGGGGGTGTGGATCTGACGAGGGAGTCACGGAGGGAGTGGTCTTTACGGAATGCTGATAGGGGAGGGGAGGGAAATATATCCTTGGTGGTGGGGTCCGTTTGGAGGTGGCGGAAATGGCGGCGGATGATGCGCTGTACATGGAGGTTAGTGGGGTGGTAGGTGAGGACCAGTGGGGTTCTGTCCTGGTGGCGGTTGGAGGGGCGGGGTTCAAGGGCGGAGGATCGGGAAGTGGAAGAGATGCGGTGGAGGGCATCGTCGACCACGTCGGGGGGGAAATTGCGGTCCTTGAAGAAGGAGGCCATCTGGGATGTGCGTTTTTGGAACTGGTCCTCCTGGGAGCAGATGCGGCGGAGTCGAAGGAATTGGGAGAATGGGATGGCGTTTTTACAGGGGGCAGGATGGGAGGAGGTGTAGTCCAGGTAGCTGTGGGAGTCGGTTGGTTTGTAGTAGATGTCCGTGTTGATTTGGTCGCCTGAGATAGAAATAGAAAGGTCGAGGAAGGGGAGGGAGGAATCTGAGACTGTCCAGGTGAATTTGAGGTCGGGGTGGAAGGTGTTGGTGAAGTGGATGAACTGTTCAACCTCCTCGTGGGAGCACGAGGCGGCGCCGATACAGTCATCGATGTAGCGGAGGAAAAGGTGGGGGGTGGGGCCAGTGTAGTTGCGGAAGATGGATTGTTCCACATATCCTACGAAGAGGCAGGCATAGCTGGGGCCCATGCGGGTGCCCATGGCTACTCCTTTCGTTTGGAGGAAGTGGGAGGATTGGAAAGAGAAGTTGTTCAGGGTGAGGACCAGTTCAGTCAGTCGAAGGAGGGTGTCTGTGGAAGGGTACTGGTCGGTACGGCGGGAAAGAAAGAAGCGGAGGGCTTTGAGTCCTTCGTGATGGGGGATGGAGGTGTACAGGGACTGGATGTCCATGGTGAAAATAAGGCGTTGGGGACCGGGGAAGCGAAAATCATGGAGCAGGTGGAGGGAATGGGTGGTGTCCCAAACGTAGGTGGGGAGTTCTTGGACTAAGGGGGACAGGACGGTGTCAAGGTATGCGGAGACAGTAGACAAGATTCCACATTCCAGACTAATATCCGGGTTAAATATCAGGGATCAGCAGTTAAAGATTATTTTCTATACTAAATGCAGATTTCAATGTCACTGCAATAGGACTGGAAACCATAACCCTCTGATTCGGGCAAACGTATTACCACTGAGTCCACTGAGCTAAGGCAGATACTTGTACCTTCTTTTGGATAAAAGTTTTGAGAATCATTAATGGTGGTTAAATAACAATGCACATCCAAATAATAAACCTACAGAGAGGGATTGTGAAGATATAGTAAAATCAGTAATCTTATCACATAATTCTGATAGCCCTCCTAAAAGTGTGTAAAACAGTAAGCCAGTGCAAAATAATTTGCTTCTTGCTCATCAGATATTACTTTTGTTCCACAAATACCTAATTTCCAGACTAACATTTAATTGCATCCAATGGAAAGACAACAATTAACTAAATCTCCACAGCCAAGGTAATCTCAATCTTTCTCAAACTGGCTAGAGTTCTTTTGGATAATCAAGTTTCAAGTGTAGTTGAAGGTAATCCAGTTCAACTTGGATTTTCAATAGACACTTTATGAAGTTCATCATGTGAGATTACAAACAGAAAATCAAGATCTGATCAAGAAATTGATGTGTGTGATATTAAATACAGAATGCACTATCTGGCAAAAATATTATGCCTTTGCCAACTATTCTCAGAATGTGAATATTCATGATATTGTACTTTCTGCTAATCTACCAACATTGCTTTGTGTTATGAGTACTCAGAAGTTTCATGTTCTTAGGAGACTCAGAACAATTATGTGGATTGAGAAATAGCAAATGAGTTTAAGATGGAAATAAATTATAGGAACAATTGCTGTGTGTACTACAAAAAGATCATATCTTGAGACAACAAAAGTAATATTGATTAGAAAAGCATATGCAACATGTACTTGAATAACTACAATATTCTGGTGGCAAGTGAAATTGTCCACCAATAATGAAAAGTTTGAAAATAACCCTTGCAAGTATTTCTTTGTAAATCATTCAGTCCAGAAGATTTTAATTGGAGAATTGGTTCATTTATTCTTGTTATCCATTTTCACTCAAGCAATTTCAAAGTATATTCCTGAGAAACACTGGTAATTGTAGAAAAGAAAGAGTAGTTAGAAGTGAAAATTGATTTGACTCTAAAGGCTCAATGCGGAGCAGCTGTGAATAAGATAAAGTCATTTCTGAATTGTATTTGGAATTGCATTGGATTACAATTGAAAATTAGTAACATTTACATTGTGCAAATCAATAATTAAGGTAATTTTGGAAGATAATACTGTCTTGGGCACCTTATTTCAAAAACAATACAGAATCATTCAAAAGAAAATAACAACCATAATCATTGATGGCCATAAAAGAAGACATATAAAAGAGAAGCTCCAGCAGCTAAATTTATTTTCACAACCAGAGGAAAAATGTTCCAGATATTTAAGTTAATAAACATACAGATATAATAAAAAATAGGCAAGTCATTCAACTTTGACTTACACTATTTTATCATCTTTAGCCCACCTATAAGCATTTCACATCTCATGAATTTGATTTTGAAGTGTGGTCAATATTTGATTTGATTTCTTATTGTCACAGGTACCTAACTACAGTGAAAAGCTTTATTTGGATGCAATACAGGCAGCTCATAACATACAGAGATCATACAGTGATTGAACAGAGCAAGGAATACATTACGGCTGCAAAGAAGGTGCACAAAAAGCAAGAACAACATGAGATTTGAAGTTTGAGAGATCCATTCAGAAGTCTAATAATAATGACGCAGAAGCTGTTCTTGAAACTGTTGATATGTGTGTTTAAGCTGTTCTGTCTTCAGTATGACGGAAGAGTTTGAAAGAGTTTATAATTGGGATGGCAGGGGTTTTTGATGATGTTGGCTGCCTTTCCACGACAACAAGAAGTGTAGATGGAGCCAATGGATGGAAAGTTGGCTTGCATTATGATCTAGACTGTGTTCACAACTTAGTTTCTTATGGACCTGGGCAGGGCAGTGCCAAGCCATGATGCATCCAGTTAGAATGCTTTCTATGGTGCATCTGTAAAGTTGGTGAAAGTCGTTATGGACATGCCAACTTTCCTTAGCCTCCTAAGCAAGAAGGAGCGTTGTTGTGCCTTCTTTACCGTTGGATCAACTTGGGTGGTCCAGGACAGTTTGTTGGTGATTATCAATCCTAGGAACTTGACGCTCTCAACCATCTCCACCTCAGCTCCATTGATGTAGATAGGGGCGTGCACTCCTCCTTGCTTCCTAAAGTTGAATGATCAGTTCTTTGGTTTTGCTGAAGTTGAAGGAACGATTGTTATATTTGCACCACATCACCAGGCATTCTATCTCTTATCAGTATTACATCTCATCACTGTTTGATATCCAGCCTACAATGGTGCTGTCATCAGCAAACTTGTAGATGGAGTTGAGACAAAATTTGCCATACAGTCATAGGTCTACAGGGAGTACAATAGGGGGCTGCCTTGCGAGGCACCGGAATTAAGAATTGTCATGGAAAAGACGCAGTTGCCTATCTTCACTGATTGCAGTTGGTCGGTCAGGAAGTTGAGAATCCAGTTGCGGGGCCGGACCATAGACTTAGGTTTAGTTGGGATTGTTATATAGACAAACACAGCAGTCAATTAATCCAAATAAAGGTTCTGCAGGATATATTGCAAGTTATGAATGAATAACTAGTTAACTTTATTATTGTATTGAACAAGAGAAGAATGATGAACAAGGTACTAAAAATCACCCTGGGTTTTGTTTTAGAAATATCATAAGGTACTTTACATCTACCCAAATCACAAAACCAGCCTTGAATTTAATTCATCATCCGAAGAATGGTCAAGTCAATTTAGGTTTGAATAACATCAGGAGATATTATTCAAAGAAACCTCCATTGCAAAACTGAGTTCAGGGTGAATTGAAATCTTCAACAGGGAGTTGAAATCATGTTTGCAAAATTGTTTGGGTAGCAACTGTATTTTAGGTGTTGTTGTATTATGACATACATTTCAAACAAAGCACACCAGTATTTTTAAGACAGTTAAATGACATTATGACATGTGCTGTTCCTCATGTTAGTCACTCACTCTGTGTCAGGGAGTCTGTGTATTGTGTTCACTCAGTCAGCTGTGTGTAATGTACAGTGGTATCAAAAACCCAGATTGTGTGTGTAAGTCTGTGATATTTGAAACTGTGCAATATTGTTAACAATGATGAGCATTTTACACATCATAACATTCAAGGCTATGGGCCAAGTGCTGATAAATGGGTTTAGTTTGGAAAGGTCAGGTGTTTCTTGCATGTCAGTGCAGATTGGATGGGCACGATATGATTCTATGATTCTATCAGCAACTACTAACAAGAAAGGTGATGCCATGTCACATCTGAAAAATGATACCCAGCATTGACCCATCTTGTAAGTGCAATATTCACATTCAAGAAAAAGTTGAAGAGACGCCATGGCACAAAACAGCATCAGGTGGAATCTGAAACATCATACTAATTAGCTTGGCTCCATTATATTTGTTTTAAAAAAGGATAGCACTATACATGTATGTGTATCATCATTGGTGGTCCTCACAGATGAGGATAATTCTCTTCCACTCTCAGGATGAATCCGTAGGTGTCTGTACAGATTGATGCCATTACCACTCTGTAACACTTGGGGCGTGGGAAGGGGTGAGTGGGACACTGGTATGGTAGCATGCTCCTTTCACTGTTTTCACCTGACTTTCACTTTTTTCTGTTGGCAAGACTCAATGTGCTCAATGCCTTCCCAGATGCTCTTCTTCCACTTTGGACGGTCTTACGCCAGTGATTCCAAGGTGTCTGTGGGAAAGCTGCACTTTGCCAGTGAGGCCTTGAGGGTATCACTGAAGCACTTCCTCTGTCCTCCTGAAGCATGCCTGCAATTTTGAAGCTGGGAGTAGAGCACCTGCTTGAGGAGTCTCATGTCGGTCATGTGCATGATGTGCCCATCCCATTGTGGCCTCAATGGTGGGGATCATTGGCCCATTCAAGAATGCTGGTGTTGGTGTGTCTTTCTTCCCAGCAGATTCACAAGATCTTGAACAGGCAGCATTGGTGGTACTGCTCCAGTGCCTTGAGGTGTCTGCTGTAGACAGTCTATATCTCCAAACCATAGAGAAGCATGGGACCACTACACCTCTGTAAACAATTATCATGGTGTCGAACCTGATGTTGTTGTTCTCGAACAGCTTTTTCTTATATTGGCTAATGGCTGTGCTAGCACACTGGAGGCGATGCTGGATCTTTTCATCGAAAGCTGCTTTGGCCAAAAGGATACTTCTAAGGTATTGGAAATGGTCAATGTTTTCTAAGGCTCAGTTAACCTTGATGATTGAGAGTTTTCTCTACAATGCCACCTTTATCTTGCAGATGTTTAGGGTAAGACCCATACTTTCATATGCCTCCGCAAAAGTACTGACGATGGTCTGGAGTACATGCTCTGAGATTGCACATACACAAACATCATCTGCGTACTGCAACTCAATGACACTGGTTTTGGTGACTTTGGTTTTTGCTGGAAGATGGGGGAGGTTGACCCACAGTTTCTGTAAGTTAGCTTCACTCCAAGGGAGAACGTATCGGCAGTAAGGTGAAGTATTGCAGCGAGGTAGATCAAGAATAATGTTGATGCGATACCCAACCCTGCTTGACACTGATCCAAACAGGAATAGGTCAGTGGTGGAACTTTTTGTCATTACGACAACTTGCATGTCATCGTGGAGCAGGAAAAGGACAGTGAGAAACTTCATGGTGTAAACACTGTGGAAAAAGCTTCATAATGCTTCTTTGCAAGATCAAAGAAGGCCATGTATAGTGGTATTCCATTGTATTTCTCTTGCAGCTATTGCATGGTGAAAATCATGACCATTCATGATTTCCTTCATGGCTGAAAGCTTCACTACAACTCTGGGATGAGTTTCTCAGCCAGAGGTAGGAGTCATCTCAAAGCTCTCCTGAGATGCTCTCCTCCTTTTAAGATAACGCAGACAAGGGCGAGTAGCTGCAGTAGGAATTCTTTGCCTCTACACTTCAGTGCCTCAGTGGGGATACCATCTCCTCCAGCAGCTTGTTGTTCTGAAGCTGGTGGATAACCTTCTCTACTTCGAGCGAAGCTGTGGTGTTGCTCAGCTCATGGCAAGTAGTTTGCTATGAGATGTGTTCAAGGAACCTTGGATCAATGACAGATCCTGCTTGAGGAGATCTCTTCAGTGCTCCACCCAAGGTTTTTTGATAGCTTCTTTATCTTTGATAAGAATCACTTCCATCCTTGGCCAGCAGGGGTGGGACCTTGGGTGTTTGGTCTGTATGTGGTCTTGACAGCACAGAAGAAACGATACATGTCAAGGCTGTCAGCCATTCATTTGGCTTTCTCTACCCACCATCTGTTCTTCATGTCTCAGGTTTGTTTTTGGACCTCTGTCTTTAGGTGCCTGTAGGCCTGCTTTTTCACTTCTGACTACTCAGAAGATTTATACTCAGAAATGCTATTTATTTCCGCTTAATACTTCCTGGATCTTATGATCATTCTTATCAAACCAGTCGTGGTGTTTCCTGATTGAGTGGATGACTAAGTTTTTGCTGGCATTGATGATGGTGATCTTAAGGGCAGACTATAGACTGTTAGGATCCTGCAACTCAACATGGTAGGCTGTTCTGGAAGGTTAGATTGAATGGAATCCTAGGGAGGCTGGTAAATTGAATACACAATTGGATTGATGATAAGAAGCACAGGGTAATAGTGGAAGGATGCTTGTCAGACTGGAGGCCTGTGACTAGTGGAGTGCCTCAGGATTGTGCTGGGTTCATTGCTGTTTGTTATCGATATCAATGATTTGAATGAGAATGTATAGGCATGATTAGTAAGTCTGCAGTTGACACTAAAACAGGCGGTATTGTGGACATTGAAGAGGTTTATTAGAAATTGCGGCAGGACCTTGATTAGCTGGGCAAGTGGGCCGAGAAATGGCAAATGAAATTTAATACAGATAAGTGTGTGGTCTTGCATTTTGGCAAGTCAAATCAAGGTAGGAGCTTCATGGTGAATAGTCGGGCCTTAAGTAGTGTAATGGAACAGAAGGGCCTTGGAGTTCAGGTGCATGGTTCTCTGAATATGGAGTCACATAGACGGACAAGTGAAGGTTTTTGGCACACTGGTCTTCATCAGTCAGGGCACTGAGTATTGAAGTTGTGAAGTTATGTTGCGATGTACAGGATGTTGGTGAGGCTGCACTTGGAGTACTGTGTTCAGGTTTTGTCACCTTGCTCAAGGAAGAATGTTATTAAACTGGAAAGAGTGCAGAAAAAATTTACAAGGATGTTGCCAGGACTCAACAGTTTGAGTTATAGGGACAGGTTGTACAAGCTAGGACGTTTTCCTTCAGAGCATAGGAGACTGAAGGGGGGAGTCTTATAGAAGTATATAAGATCATGAGAGGCATTGATAGGATGAATGCACTCAGTCATTTTCCCAGGTTTGGGGAATCATGGACTAGAGGTTCAAGGGGCAAGAATAAAAGAGAACCTGAAAGGCAACTTTCTTTCACAGAGGGTGGTATGCATATGGAATGAGCGGCCGGCAGGCGGGGACATTAACAACATTTAAAAGGCATTTGGACAAATAAATGGATAGGAAAGGTTTAGAAGGATATAGGCCAAGTGCAGGGAAATTCTGCATAAGTGGACATTTTGGTTGGCATGGATCAGTTTGGGCCAAAGGGATTGTCTCCATGCTTGTAGGACTCTATGACTCAGTGTCACTGAAGATTGCTAGGTTTGTACACAGGAATTGGTTGTATGAGGCTACTTTTTCCAAGTGGGAAAGTGAGGTCTGCAGATGCTGGAGATCAAAGTTGAAACTTTATTGCTGGAACAGCACAGCAGGTCAGGCAGCATCCAGGGAACAGGAGATTCGACGTTTCGGGCACAGGCCCTTCTTCAGGAATGAGCAGAGAGTGTTCAGCAGGAGAAGATAAAAGGTAGGGAGGAGGGACTTGGAGGAGGGGAGTTGGAAATGTGATAGGTGGAAAGAGGTCAAGGTGAGGGTGATAGGTCGGAGTAGGATGGAGGCGGAGAGGTCAAGAAGAAGACTGCAGGTCAGGAAGGCGGTGCCGGGCTGGAGGGATCCGGCTGAGACAAGGTGGGGGGAGGGGGGATGAAGAAACTGGTGAAGTCCAAGTTCATCCCCTGCGGTTGGAGGGTTCCCAGTCGGAAGATAAGACGCTCCTCCTCCGACCGTCGGGTTGTTGTGGTTTGGCGGTGGATGAGTCCAATGACCTGCATATCCTCGGTGGAGTGGGAGGGGGAGTTGAAATGCTGTGCCACAGGTTGGTTGGGTTGGTTCGTCCGGGTGGCCCAGAGGTGCTCTCTGAATCGCTCCGCAAGTAGGCGGCCTGTCTCCCCAATATAGAGGAGGCCACACCGGCTGCAGCGGATGCAGTAGATGATGTGGGTGGAGGTGCAGGTGAATCTGTGGCGGATATGGAAGTTTCCCTTGGGGCCTTGGAGAGAAGTGAGGGGGGAGGTGTGGGCGCAAGTGTTGCACCTCCTGCGGTTGCAAGGGAAGGTGCCGGGAGTGGTGGTTGGGTCGGTGGGGGGTGTGGATCTGACAAGGGAGTCGCGGAGGGAGTGGTCTCTACGGAAAGCTGATAGGGGAGGGGAGGGAAATATATCCTTGGTGCTGGGGTCTGTTTGGAGGTGGCGGAAGTGACGGCGGATGATGCGCTGTACATGGAGATTGGTGGGGTGGTAGGTGAGGACCAGTGGGGTTCTGTCCTGGTGGCGGTTGGAGGGGCGGGGCTCAAGGGCGGAGGAGCGGGAAGTGGAGGAGATGCGGTGGAGGGCACCGTCGACCACGTCGGGGGGGAAATTGCGGTCCTTGAAGAACTACACTGGCCCCACCCCCCATCTTTTTCTTCGCTACATTGATGACTGTATCGGCGCTACCTCGTGCTCCCACGAGGAGGTTGAACAGTTCATCCACTACACTAACACCTTCCACCCCGACCTCAAATTCACCTGGACAGTCTCGGACTCCTCCCTCCCCTTCCTAGACCTTTCTGTTTCTATCTCAGGCGACCGAATCAACACGGACATCTACTACAAACCTACCGACTCCCACAGCTACCTGGACTACACCTCCTCCCATCCTGCCCCCTGTAAAAACGCCATCCCATTCTCCCAATTCCTTCGTCTCCGCCGCATCTGCTCCCAGGAGGACCAGTTCAAAATACGTACAACACAGATGGCCTCCTTCTTCAAGGACCGCAATTTCCCCCCCGACGTGGTCGACGGTGCCCTCCACCGCATCTCCTCCACTTCCCGCTCCTCCGCCCTTGAGCCCCGCCCCTCCAACCGCCACCAGGACAGAACCCCACTGGTCCTCACCTACCACCCCACCAATCTCCATGTACAGCGCATCATCCGCCGTCACTTCCGCCACCTCCAAACAGACCCCAGCACCAAGGATATATTTCCCTCCCCTCCCCTATCAGCTTTCCGTAGAGACCACTCCCTCCGCGACTCCCTTGTCAGATCCACACCCCCCACCGACCCAACCACCACTCCCGGCACCTTCCCTTGCAACCGCAGGAGGTGCAACACTTGCGCCCACACCTCCCCCCTCACTTCTCTCCAAGGCCCCAAGGGAAACTTCCATATCCGCCACAGATTCACCTGCATCTCCACCCACATCATCTACTGCATCCGCTGCAGCCGGTGTGGCCTCCTCTATATTGGGGAGACAGGCCGCCTACTTGCGGAGCGATTCAGAGAGCACCTCTGGGCCACCCGGACGAACCAACCCAACCAACCTGTGGCACAGCATTTCAACTCCCCCTCCCACTCCACCGAGGATATGCAGGTCATTGGACTCATCCACCGCCAAACCACAACAACCCGACGGTCGGAGGAGGAGCGTCTTATCTTCCGACTGGGAACCCTCCAACCGCAGGGGATGAACTTGGACTTCACCAGTTTCTTCATCCCCCCTCCCCCCACCTTGTCTCAGCCGGATCCCTCCAGCCCGGCACCGCCTTCCTGACCTGCAGTCTTCTTCTTGACCTCTCCGCCTCCATCCTACTCCGACCTATCACCCTCACCTTGACCTCTTTCCACCTATCACATTTCCAACTCCCCTCCTCCAAGTCCCTCCTCCCTACCTTTTATCTTCTCCTGCTGAACACTCTCTGCTCATTCCTGAAGAAGGGCCTGTGCCCGAAACGTCGAATCTCCTGTTCCCTGGATGCTGCCTGACCTGCTGTGCTGTTCCAGCAATAAAGTTTCTACTTTTTCCAAGTCTTTAAGTGCTTCAATGTTGAATGTTTTGTGGCACTGCTTCTGTTGTCTCTGTTGCGGCAGGGCTATATTTATGTTGGTCCTTGCTTCGATCAGACAATAGTCCATCCAGCAGTCATTGGCTCCTGTCATGGCATGGTTGATTCTAACATCTTTCCGATTCCTTGCTCTGATAATGACATAGTCAAGGAGGTGCCAGTGTTTGGAGCGTGAGTGCTGCCACATTATTTTGTATTTGTCCCTTTGGCAGAACAGTGTGTTGGTGATGAGGAGGTTGTATTCGCAGCATTTGAACATCATTGGAGTTTTGCTTCCTAACTCCCTCTTTCCTGATTACACCACCTCAAAGACCTGCACTTCTGCCGTCTCTGGTGTTGAAGTCACCAAGGATAATTAGTTTGTTCACTGTAGGAACCAATGAGAGAGATTGGTCAAGGCTGGAGTAGTATTTCTCCTAGTCCTCAGCTACTGCATCAAGTGTTGGTGCATATGGTGAATACTATGATGTATTGGTTCCGAGCAAGGGTGAATCGGAATGTCATGAGATGTAAATTTATTCCACAGGAGGAGTTTTTGAGTTTGTCCACCAGTTTGTCTTTAACGGCAAAGTCAACTCCATAGATGTAGCACTCTACTTTGGACTTACCTCTCCAGAAAAAGGTGTAGCCACCACCTTGCTCCCTGCTGTCCTTCCTCTGCCAGCCAGGCTTCACTGAAGGTGGCAATATCAATATCATAGCGCCTGAGTTCCTGCGCAATAATGGCAGTGCTGGGTTCTGGTCTGTCACTGGCAGGACTATCCATGAGAATTCTCATGTTCCAGGTCCCAAACTTCATCCCGAGGGTGTGCAAGGG
Organism: Chiloscyllium plagiosum; assembly: GCF_037043375.1. NCBI lineage: Eukaryota > Metazoa > Chordata > Chondrichthyes > Orectolobiformes > Hemiscylliidae > Chiloscyllium > Chiloscyllium plagiosum. The sequence continues at coordinate 51,703,009 of NW_028270151.1, forward strand.
TGCCTGTGTGAGAGTTCTTCTAACCTGGAGAAACCATTACACACCAGTTACCACACAGACTTAGCAGCACAAGGTCTTGGTTATGTGATGCAGGGAGTCCAAGACAATTGGAGACCAGGTACTGTTGTTTGGCGTCAGACTGCCTGTGGTGGAGTGCAGCCAAACAGTTCAGTGCTGGATTAGTGCAAGGTCCAAGTTGAGGAGAGTGAGAGGAAGGTGAGAGAAGAAGGACAGCACAGTTGCTGCCATTACGCTAGTCATTCTCAGTCTGTGATTGTGAAATCACTAGGCGGGGGGGGGCGGGGTTGTAAAACATTACTGGGCTGGTGTTGGGGGAATATATATTTAAGCAACCATTAAACTCAGTTGGGGGGGGGTTTATAAAATCACTGAACCGGTAGTTGAGTATTTTTTAAAATTACTAGGCTGGGAGGGTGTTAAGAATATTGGCCTGGGGGTGTTTATGAAAGCACAAACTGGATGGGGGTGTTTTATAAAACACTGGACTCTCAGGTATTTTTAATTAAAAAAATGAATACTGGGCTGAAAGGGCGGTATAAAATTATCCGGCTGGCATTATAAAGATTACTCAGGGTTTTAAAAAAAAACAGAAATGTGTTATAATATAACGTTAGACGGGGTGTTACAAAATTACAGGGAGCGTTATAAAAATACTGGGCTGGGGTTATACAAGCACTGGGCTGGGGGTGGATTTATAGAAATTACTGGGCTGAAGTGTGTTATAAAATTGTTGGGCGTTATTAAACCACTGGATTATGGGTTTGTTAATAAATTACTGAGTGTTATAAAAATGCTGGGTGGTTGGGGTGTTATAAAATCACTTGGGAGGTTTATATAAACACTGGGCTCAGGGCTTGTTCTCAAAATTATGGGTGTTAGATAAACACTGAGTGGGGGTGTGTTACAAAAATCTCACTGAAGTTGCAGTAGCAACAGAAATTCCAGTTGGTGGGCGGGCAGTTTATAGGCTGGGCTGCCACTGCGATGCCCCGTTCCGAGTGTCAAAAGACCAAGTGTGGAAGCAGCCAGGAGGAGCGGTGCTCGGGTCTCAGTCCTCGGAGCCATGTGAGCAGGAGAAGTCAAGCATGGTGTGAGGTGAGGGAGGGGAGGTAAGGGAGGGAGGCAAATAGCTGATTATATGCTCAGACAGTTGTGGACCAGATTACTGTAGCCATCTTGAAACTTAAATGCATAAATTCAAGGTGACTGTACAATACAAAAAAAATGCACAAGATTCCTGCACTTGACCTGGTGGATCCCAAGTTCTCAAGTGCCAAGCATTTTTCCAAGTTGGATGCCAAGAATGAATATTCGTCTGTAGAGCTCTTTTAGTGCAGTCACAAGTACAGACAATTTTCAGGTTGATGCTGTTTCCCCAGATTACCATTAGATTATTCGTGAGCCAGGACCTATTCCAATAGCATATGGGATTGTATCACTGAGAATCTACTAGTTTGCCTCTGTATTGCAGATGACATTGCAGTTCCTGGATAAACTAAACATGAGGTTGGTGCAAACCTCCATCAACTCCTGTTTTCAACTGTAATAAATGTCAATCAACACCAAACAAATCACATTCTTCAGTTTATTTTGCTCATCAACCATTATTAGAACTGATCCTACCAAAACAAATGTATAGAAGGTATCTATATTGCAAAACAAAGCTGCCCCAGTTTATTTTATCCCAGTATGTTCTCAATTTATGACCAAATTTCTTCAAAAACGCATTCATGCTACGGCAGAGAGATCATCAGCATATTTTTCAATCTCTCAAAATGCTTTACCATCCAGACAGTGCGTATTTCAATATTATGGGCCCTTCAAGTTCACTAAATTGGAAATATGTTCATCTCAATTAAGTTTCAGAGCATTTTTGCAACAGGACAACTAAACTATTGCATTTGTTTCTGAGATTGTTAAGGGCAGTTCAAGTCATCTACTCCAATACAGAAAGAGAGATTCTTGCTCTTGTTTCAAGATACAATAACTTCACTCAAAACTATTGGTATAATTCCAACATTTTAAAGGCATCTGGATGTCTCCATGAATCAGAAGGGTTTAGGGAATAGGGGCCAAATGCTGGCAAATGGGACTAGATTAATTTAGGATATTTGGTTGTCATGGACTGAAGGGTCTGTTTCCGTGCTGGACATCTCGATGACTCTATTTGTAAAGCATTTCATTGTTCATACAGATCAGAACCTGTTAGAAATTATCTGTCTTAAACTTCTTGAGCACTTCCATGACTACAATGTTTACTTGTGAAAGTCCAAGGGTATGATTTAGAACAAGTACAATAATATCCAGGTTCCCAAATGACCATCTCCAATGCTCTTAGCTGACTTTCAAAGCCCACAAAACAAAGATATTCTTTCAAACCCACAAGAGGATATTATTAAATTTGAATTGGAAGATAGTTACAACATCAATATTAAACATTTTGGTAGGAGCAAATTACTGCAAATGCTGGAATCTGTATTGAGAAAAACACACGGATCTGCCTGACGCACTCTGAATTACAGATTTTTTTGTTTTAAACATTTTGGTCACATCCAAGCAGACCAGATCAGCAATTTATGTGAGATGATGACCAGTTGTAATAGGTCAAAAAATTCATCCATCATCACTGGATGGCCTGACTGCATCCAATTAGTCCTTGAGCTAGTACATTTATTTTGGTCATTCCAAGACTGTCCAAGAATGTAACCTTCAAAGACAAACAAGTCATAATTTCCCAAGCTCTATCAAGTAATAATATATTGCACACACATAAGTTACAATGGCACAAAAAACATGAATCCATATATTGAAGTAAATTAATCAAATAACGTAAAATCTATTAATTCCATCAACCTCTACAATCAAGAGAACTTCTTCCTCTACACGAGATTCCCTCTGAGCCATGGTGTAACAATGTAACTGATCTTTTCCATTTCCAAGGGCATGATTACATTTTGGTAACTGACCTTTTTCACCAAATTCTCTTTTGTGCAACAAATCAAAGATACTATAAGTGCAATGATCGTTGACACATTGATGATCAGATTCAGTATCTTCTGTGTTTCTTAACAAGTTGCATCCAACAACAGTCCACAAGTCCATCCTTCCAAAACATGTCAGGAACTGGGGTGTTTGAACTATTTCATATTCTCCTCATTACTCTTGATAAAATGGTCTCACAGAACACACTATATATACTGAAAAATCTATGATCACTAAATATAAAAGGACATGCCAAGTTTTTCAGATAGCTATGTTAAATCTACATGCTACTCCTCTGGACAATGGTTTAACTTCACCATCAGTTCTCATGTTGGGAGACAGATTCACCCAGTTCTCACCACCCAAAGAAGTGTCTAATACATTGCTGCAAAGAGAAAAGAAAAGGTAAAAGAACATTATCAATGAGCACACAATTATTCCAACTTGAACCAGGACAAAGTATACATGTTTGAGATATTTGAACAAACTCATCTGGTTTGTGGAAAAATCCTACATTGCTCTTTCCAGCCTCGATCATAGAAGGCATAATGAGTGAAGAAGCAAACAAAATATCCAAACTGTGTATCATCAACCATATATCGCACTGGATGATCATTCAGATACTGAAGCTATCATCCCAGACAAGAGCCACACATCAACAATAAATGATACACAGATATCCATGATGACAATCATGGATGACAATCACCACAGAGTGAAGCTGCATTGGCACGTTGAGATGACTGTAAAAACACTGGCTTTAGTCATGTTGTGTATCCACCAAAGTATTACCCAAAGGTATTATCCAAAAATATTTCGAATAGGCAGACCATGATGTCAGTCGTAGAGTTGTACAGCACGGAAATAGATCCTTGTGATTTGACCTTAATGATATTATTTTTCAACCTCAGCACTTCAGTTGCTCTCTTAAATTTGCATAGCTGAATATATATTCGACAACAGTACAGATCTTATCCACTACTGCTATATAAGGAGATTATCAAATGTTTTTACATTAGCTGACCAGAAAATGATGGAAACATTGAACAAAAAGGAGATAGAGAAGGACAAGCTGCTTAAAGAAGAAGCAGGAGAACTGAGTTACGAGTCTCATCAGCAAGCGGCCATATCCATCTAGTTTGTTCAGGGAATATTTCTCCCAACACAACCATAAACTAGAAAAAGTTTGTGTGGCAGCTCCATTCTCATGCTCCCAGATGTCTTCTACCTTTTGCAACCACATGGCATTGCCAGTGACTGTAAAGTCAACATAACCTGTTTGCACTGGTCTCCTTCTAGTCTGGAGTAGTGGTCAAATTCCAAAATCTAAGTTTGCCATCCATTATTGTAAAAAGAAAGTTAATGACCATAAGATGGAAATGCATTGCATTTTCTCTTTCTCATGAAAAACCAGTGTGCACATGGCTTCACAAAGATTGTAGCCTTACCCAATGTACCACTGACTGCATGCACACTGTCATGCAGACACAGCATGTTAATTCAGAAAAATACCAGAACGACAAAGGATTGAATTCCCTTAAATTCCAGTTGGCATAGAATCATATCCTCAGTGCAGTGAACTCTTTGATGCCCAATTTTTTATCAACAGACATTATATTGAATCATACAGTATGGAAAAAGACACCAACTCGTCCATGCCAACCACCTTTCCCAAACCAAACTAGTCCCACATTTGGCCCTTATCCCTCTAAACCTTTCCGATTCATATACCTGTTAAAATACCTTTTAAAAGTTATAACTGTACCTGCATTTACCAGTTTCTCTGGGAGTTTATTCCATATACAAACCACCCTCTGTGTAAAAAGATTGTCCCTCAGGTCCCTTTAAAATTTTTCCCTCTCACTTTAAACCTATGCCCTCTAGTTTTGAACACCTGTCCCCTAGGAAAAAGAAACTTTACCAATTACGTTATCTATGCCCCTCAGGATCTTATAAACCTCTGTAAGGTGACTCCTCAAGCTCCTATGCTCCAGTGAAAGCCCCAGCCTATCCAGTTTCTCCTTATAACTCAAACCCTCCTAAAAGAACTCCACGAAGGCTGGTATCCTGTCACCAGGCCATCTTTTATTTAACGTGCATAGTACATGCCACTGACCCAGCTAGCTCTGATTCCTAGACTGATAGAGCCCCTGACATTCCTGCATTTTTAGCAGCCAGCACTCCATGACTGGACCAGGTTAACAGCCACTGTCAGGGAACTCATATTCTTTCAGGTCCACATGGCTGACCTCATTCCAATAACTACATCCTTACCCCTCAGTCCTAGTGTGTAGGTCCATTCTTCTTTCTGTAGCTACCTCTGGGCCATTTTTGCAATAGATCCTATTCCTCCGATTCTGCATCAGGGACTTTTGGGGATGTGGGGATTTACCCACATATGTTCGGGACACCACCCATGTCCTCCATCTCCTCCAAGACTTCATGTTTCCCTGGCCCTGAGTGCCTCAACTTCACCATGGACACCAAGACCCTCTACACCTCCATCCGCCATGACCAGGGCCTCCAAGCCCTCCGTTTCTTCCTCTCCCGACATCCCCACCAGTACCCTTCTACTGACACTCTTATTCATTTGGCCAAACCGGTCCTTACCCTCAACAATTTCCCCTTCGAATCCTCCCACTTCCTCAAGACGAAAGGGGAAGCTATGGGCATCCGCGGGGGCCCCAGCTATGTCAGTCTCTTTGTCGGCTATATAGAACAGTCTCTCTTCTGGAGTTACACCGGCACCACTCCCCACCTTTTCCTCCATGACATTGATGACTGCATTGGTGTCACCTCTTGCTCCCACAAGGAAGCTGAACAGTTCATCAACTTCACCAACACATTCCACCCGACTGTAAGTTCACCTGGACCATCTCTGATACCTCTCTCCCCTTCCTGGACCTCTCCAACTCCATCAACAGTGACCGACTCAACATGGATATTTTCTACAAACCCACTGACCCCCACAGTTACCTGAATTACACCTCCTCCCACCCTGCCTCCTGCAAGAATGCTATCCCGCATTTCAAATTCCTCCACATTCGCAGCATCTGCTCCCAGGAGAACCAGTTCCAACACAGAACATACCAGATGGCCTCCTTCTTTAAAGACAGCAACTTCCCCTCCCACGTAATTGAAGATACCCTCCAACACGTCTCATCCATGCCCTGCACCCCCGCCCTCGAATCCCACCCATCCAACTGCAACAAGGACAGAATGCCTCTGGTCCTCACCTTCCACCCCACCAACCTCCACATATATTGCATCATCTGCCGACATTTCCACCACCTACAAACGGACCCCACCACCAGAGATATATTTCCTTCCCCACCTCTATCCACTTTCCTTAAAAACCGTTCCCTTCACAACTACCTGGTCACGTCCACACTCCCTAACAGCCAACCTTCCCCTCCCGGCACCTTCCCCTGCCACCACTGGAATTAAAAACCTGCACCCACATCTCTCCCCTCAGCTCTGTCCAAGGCCCCAAATGAGCCTTCCACATCCATCAAAGCTTCACCTGCACTTCCACACGTCTTTTACTGCATCCATTCTCCCGATGCGGTCTCCTCTACATTGGGGACACAGGATGCCTACTCGCAGAGCACTTCAGAAAACATTTCCAGGACACCTGCAACAATCAACCCCACCGTCCCGTGGCCAAACATTTCAACCCCCTCTTGCACTCTGCCAAGGACATGCAGGTCTTCGGCCTCCTCCACCGCCAGTCCCTTACCACCCGACGCCTGGAGGAAAAACGCCTCATCTTTCACCTCAGAACCCTTCAAACCCAGGGCATCAATGTAGACTTCACCAGTTTCATTTCCCCTCCCCCACCTTACCCCAGTTCCAACCTTCCAGCTCAGCACCGTCCTCATGACCTGTCCCATCTGTCAATCTTCCTTCCCACCTATCTGCTCCACACTCCTCTCCCACCTATCATGTTTATCCCACCTCTATCCAGCTATTGCACTCTCAGCTACCTGCCCCCAGGCCCACCCCCCTCCCATTTATCTCTCCACCCCCGAGACTCCCAGCCTCATTCCTGATGAAGGGCTTTTGCCTGAAACATTGATTTTCTTGCTCCTTGGATGCTGCCTGACCTACTGTGCTTTTCCAGCACTACTCTAATCTTGACTAATCTCCAGCATCTCCACTTTCGCCCAATGTGTAAGGTGGCCTTGGCTCCTTTGATAGTCCCTAGACCTTTATGAAAACCTGTCTGGTATTTAATTAGGACTTCACTCAGGCAGCCATTTTCTAATGGAAAAATATTGAGCTAATCAAGTGGAATCTGCCTCAAACAATATCGCCCCAACAAGTTTGGGCTGGAGACTTTCACTACATTAGTGGTAACGAACCAGCTGCTTCTTATAAGAGACTGGAACCAAAATTGTAGCCTTATTCTGTCGAGATTCCCTGGTATAGTTTCTCAGCCTGACTGAGGTCTTGTGCAAACTTAAAGGTTGGAGTCCAAAGTGAATTTTGGTGAAGACTGGTCTCGCAATCATTTATACAGCTGTGCTGGTATTAACCTTCACTAGAGCTAGGTAACCATATAACCAGATGTTTTTTTTTGATTAGTTATGACTTAGATGTGGCTAAGCAATTTAATTGCTCCAAACCAGCTATAGGTGGATTTTCCAAGGTGCATACTCTCCTGGATATTGGCCTATGAGTTCTTTTACTCAATTCAAGCTTAGTGGGACTCTTTTGCTGTCTCAAGTCTTCATACTAACAGCAACTACAATGGCCTGCCAGCCGGAATCTGGCAGAAAATTTTAACAATTTGGCAGAGGCTTGCCTTTGTTTTGGGGTTTTGCTGTCAGTTGACCTTCAGTCCCTCTGTTCAGATATGTCCTGAGTAAGGCTATGAAATTGCCCTCATTCAATGGTGTTCCCCAAGCTCAATCAGATTGGAGAGGGCATCCACTTCCATCAGAATAACCTGTAACTCATAAGCTCCACTTGATGTATTTTCTAATGATAAAGCCAGCTGTAGTGCCAGTTTGAAGTCCAGTTGGGCTTCAGCTAGTAGGCACTTTTGCATGGTCACATCATTAATCTCACATATCAAATGATCTCCAACTATCTTACTTAGGGTTAAATCAAAATTACATGCCTCTGCCAGTCAACTTAACCTCATCAAAAATCTGTTAAGGACTCCCCTAGTTGCCAAACTGCTGAGTAAAATCAATAGCGTCTCAGAATTAGAGGAACCTTGGGGTCGTTATATTCCTTAACTAAATCTATCAACTCTTGAAAGGTTTTAATATCTAGTGCCTCAGGGAAAGTTAGGTTTCTAATAACCGAAAAAGTTGCACATCCACAAGCTGTCAGGAAAATTGTTCATTGCTTTTATATACCCTCATCTGATTTGTCGGGAAAAAAGTAATGCATTCTCTTCACATACTGGATCCAGTCTTCGACAGTAGGATTGAACAAGTCAAGCTTCCCATATATCGGCATGATGCCAGAAATTCTTGCCTCAACTCAAAGATGACTGTTGCAAGTGAATCACTTCAGGGGCATGTTCTTTTGTTGTTGCCACTAAAATAACTCCACAAAGGCTGGTATCTTGTGACCAAGTCACCCCTTATTTACACAGGAACAATCCTTGACTATAATGCTGCCTCATTCAGCATCAGACATCAGAGTGTCAGTATTTCAGATACTCACTCTTTCTATGTCAATCAGTAGTCCCTAATTGGAAGAGATTAACAGTCTCAATCAGCGAACTCATATTCTATGAGGTCCATCTGGCTGACTTCATAACAATCACTACATCTGGTCAGTCTGCATTTGAAATATGTGAGCAGTTTTGGGAACATTATCAAAGGAAGGATGTGCTGGAATTGGAGGGAGTCCAGAGGACATTTCCAAGAATGATCCTGGAATGAAGGGTTTGTCATATGAGCAATAGTTGAGGATTCTGGGCTGTACTCAATGGAGTTTAGAAAGATGGGCGGGGAGATGGAATCTCATTGAAACTTGCAGAATACTGAGAGGTCTGGATAGAGTAGATGTGAAGAACATCTGAAGATGCCGGTCTTCAGCCTAGTCAATTCACTCCTCATGATATCAAGAAATGGCTGAAGGTACAGAACGTTGCAAAGGCTGTGGACCCTGACAACATTCCAGCAATAGCACGGAAAAGCCAAGCTATTCCAGTACATCTACAACATTGACATCTAGCTAACAATATGAAAAATGAACATCATACTTAAGACCTTGTGATAGATGGCAGGTTATTGATGAAGCAACTGAAGATGATTGAACCTAGGGCACTAACTTCTTTCTTGCAGGGAGATCTTGGAGGTGAGATGACTGACCAACAACCACAACCATCTTCATTTGTACCAGGTATGACTCCAACCAGTGGAGAATTATCTTCGTGATTCTAGTTTGACTGTAGTTTACTGGTTCGAGAGTGTGGTGCTGGAAAAGCACAACAGGTCAGGCAGCATCTGAGGAGCAGGTGAATCGACGTTTCGGGCATAAGCAGGAATGATAAAGGGCTTATGCTCGAAAAGTCGATTCTCCTGACCTGCCTGACCTGCTGTGCTTTTCCACCTTCTCAAAATTGATGGCTCTTGGTGCCTGTCATACAATTATAGGGGGAGACTTTAATTGTATTATGGATCCGGAAATAGATAGGATTCCCAAGAGTACTGCAGGAGTATCTCCCAGATCTAGACAATTGGTGGATCTGAACAAAGAATTAGGATTAGTAGATGTATGGAGATGTCTTCATCCACAGGGCAGAGATTTTTCTTTTTACTCCAATCTACATAAATGTCATACCAGAATTGATATGTTTTTTGCCCCTCGATTTTTTAAAATTCCATATCATCCTGTAAAATAGGTAGTATAGCAATTTCCGACCACGCTGCTGTATATATGGAAATCAAGGCGAGGAACAACGGGACATCCCCTCGGCATTGGCGTATGGATCCCTTTCTGATGAAAGATAGTAAATTTGTAATGTACTTCTCTCAAGAATTTAAAACTTTTTTAGAAATTAATTTAGGTACGGCTAGCAGCCCATCAATGATGTGGGAGACCATCAAAGCTTACGAGTGAGGTTTGATCATCTCCTACTCAGCGACCCAGAAAAAAATTAAAGGGAGAACAACAGCGTCTGCTCGAAGCTCGCTTAAAAGGGGCTGAAACAGCATACGCTGATAGACCTTCTATTATCAAATTGCAAAGGATTACGGCCCTTAGGACAGCTCTAAACACCACGCAAACGGCTAAGAGGGAAATATTATTTGCAAAACAAAGGTTATATGAATTTGGCAACAAACCGGGTAGATACTTAGCATTTCTTGCAAAGAAAAAAAAGGCCCTTCAAACTATCACGTCTATCAAGGAAAGTACGGGTATTTTGACTCATGATCATAAAAGGATTAATGCAATCTTTAGAAAATTTTATTCTGATTTATATAAATCACAGGATTGTGAAGACAGGACTAGGAGGATGCGATCATTTTTTTAAAATTTGACCTTTCCGGACCTAACTCCGGAACAGGTATCGGTCTTTAATGCTCCCCTAACAGTCCAAGAAATACTTGACGCAATCAGGCAACTTCAGAGCAGAAAGGCACCTGGCCCAGAAGGTTTTCAAGCTGAATTCTATAAAGAATTTACAGGAATATTGGCTGGTCCACTTATGGACATGTATAACTACGCATACAGTCAGGGCTGTCTCCCGCCTTCGCTGAAAGAGGCAAATATCTCTCTTATCCTTAAAAAGGAAAGGATCCAGAAGATTGTGTGTCATACAGAACAATATCCTTGCTAAATGTAGATTTTAAAATCCTTTCTAAAGCATTAGCATTGAGACTAGAAAGGGTATTGCCACATATCATAAAGGAGGATCAGACGGGGTTTATTAAGGGCCGTAGATCAACCAATAATATTAGAAGGGTTTTGAATATGATTCAAGCCTGCCATCAGGGAAAGATACCAGGAGTAGTAGTCTCAGTAGACGCAGAAAAGGCATTCGATCGGGTTGAATGGTCATATTTGTTTTACACATTGGAAAGGTTTGGCGTTGGAAAGGTGTTTACCAAATGGGTCTCAACATTGTATAGTGATCCCAAAGCAGTTGTGGTTACCAATGGATTAGGTTCGGATAGCTTCAGTGTGGGTAGGGGCTGCCGTCAGGGATGTCCTCTCTCGCCATTGCTATTTACGCTAATAATTGAACCACTAGCAGAAACTATACGGGCTGATCCTAATATAACGGCCCCGAGGATTGGTACAGGTAAACATAAAATTACCCTTTATGCAGATGAGGTTCTTTTATTCCTCAGTAATCCTCTGATGTCCGTACCTCACTTAATCCAAGTTATTAATACATTTAGCGCATTCTCAGGCTATAAAATTAATTTCTCAAAATCGGAGGCTATGCCAATGGGTGGCCTTGCTATGATACCCCACTTAGTGGACGGATCCCACTTTCCCTTTCGGTGGTCCCTGGAGGGTTTCTTATATTTAGGCACTTTTATTACCCCAGTATTTGGTCAGTTATACAGGGCTAACTTTGTGCATTTACTGGAAAGGATAAGGCAGGACCTCCAACGATGGGGAGACCGTCCAATTTCCTGGCTGGGTAGAATAGCACTAATTAAAATGAATGTCCTGCCCCGTCTCCTATACCCTATGAGAATGCTTCTGGTGATGTTGCCGAGGCTGGCACTACGTAAATTATATGGCTGGTTGGGTTCCCTCATCTGGAATCATAGACGGCCCCTCATTAAGCTGAAGAAGCTACAGCTTCCACAGGCAAGGGGAGGATTGGACTTCCCAGATTTTAGGAAATATCAGTTAAGTTCCCTATTAAGTTACATAGCTGATTGGGTCTTGTCTCATCCGCAATCAATCTGGCTGGACATCGAGGCTTCTCAAATAAAAAGCCCACTTATTAACCTTTTATTTTCAGACAAGAGGAAAATCATTACGGATCACTGTAAAAACCCTATAATACTAAACACAATTAAAGCTTGGACTATAATACGGCAAAATGAGGGCAACTCACATAAAACATCCCCCTATGCGCCGATAGTGGGAGCATGGGAATTCCAACCGGGGTTTACAGATGCCACTTTTAAACTCTGGGGATCCAGGGGTATCTCATGTCTAGGGGACCTATTTAAAGATGGGGTCCTGATGTCTTTTGAACAGCTGCGTCAGAATTTCGGATTACCTAATGGAGACCTCTTTCGATATTTCCAAATTCGAGATTATATACAGAAGAAGACTATGTTATTAGATAGTCTTTATAAATCAGATAGAGAATGTAGAGTACTACGACCAATGGGGGTATCTCCCGTCAGTACTATTTATCATTTACTACCTGATGAAGTATTGGGAGATATGGACAATCTGCTTAAAACATGGGATCAGGAATTGGGACTAGAAATCTCTTTAGAAACGTGGAATGACATTTGGGAAAACGCCAGAAGAATCACCATCTGTAACAGAACTCAGGCTATCCAGCTGAAGATACTTCATAGGGCCCATATAGCACCGGATCGATTGGCAAAATTTAAGGCAGGAGCATCTCCAATGTGTCCCAAATGTAAAATAGAGGAAGGCACTCTTGTACGTTGCCTATGGACCTGTCATAAGATCCATAGATACTGGACTAAAGTAGCAAGTACCCTGACAGAAATTTTAGAAACGGAAATTAAAGTGGACCCTGTATCTCTCCTTTTGGACTTTTCGAACTTACCCTCCCTGGATATGCACTGGAAGAGACTATTTTCTATTCTCTCTTTCTGTGCAAGGAAAAACATTTTGGTAAACTGGGTGGCTGAGGCCCCCCCTGGACTTTCAAATTGGCACAGATTAATTATGGAATGTATTCCCCTTGACTTCCTTACAAATATGGTGCATTGAAAGACCGAATAATTTCATAAAATATGGCAGCCCTTCTTGAATTATATGAATACAGATATTTCGGCTGTCCTAACAAGGGCTTTTACTTAATTGAGATTACGAACCTGGCTGGTCCGGGGCCCCTTGGGAGAGGAATCCCGCACGAATGCAGGTTTTGTTATATTTGATGTTAATATATTCCGAGCATGTATCTCACTACCCAATTTCTGTGTTATCCATTGGGTTTTTTTCTTTCTCTTATTTGAATAATGTAAGAGACTAAAATATACACTCTGGTTAGTTGTAGGTTAGATTAGTAGTTAGTTGAGTTTTGGTTTTTTTTCTCGGTATTTTTCTTTTGTTAAATTTTGGTTATTATTTATTTAAGATTTAATTGTATATCAATGTTTGTACTTGAGAGCTTTGTTTATTTTTGTAAACTTCTAAAAATGTTAAATTTCTAATTAAAATATCTATAAAAAAAAGTAGCATCCCTTCAAAGAGATAAAGTATCATTTAAAAAGGGTGTAAGAAACTGGTCTCCCCTACAGACAGTAACAAATCTCTACCATTTGCCTGGACCTTGTTTACAGCACAGATTTTCAGCCCATGCACAGGGTGATCTCTGCCAGAGTTCTTTTCGATGAAAGAAAATTGATGACACAAGGTAAATAATGGAGCCAAAAAATTTGTGAAGGATTTGATTTTATCCAGCTTAAGGGAAAACTTTTTTGTTTCAGTTTTTAATTTGAGTTTTGGGCATTTTTGTAATGGGGTGGCTATATGGACATGTGGTATAACAATTGACAATATAGTGGACAGTGAAGAAGGTTATCTAAGATTAAAAAGAGATCTTGATTGATTGGGTCAATGGGCTGAAGAGTGTCCAATCAAATTTAATTTAGATAAATATGAGATATTGCATTTTGGTAAAACAAACAAGAGCAAGACTTATATACTTAAAATTAGTGCTGTAAACAGAGATATTTGGGTTCAGATACATATTCCTTTGACGTTTGTGTCAAATATAGACTGGCTGGTTAGACCTTTGAGTGTAGGAGTTGGGTTCATTGCTTAGACCTTTGAGTGTAGGAGTTGGGTTCTTATGCTGAGGTTACAAGACATTGGAGAGGCCTATTCTGGGATACTGTGTCTCGTTCTGGTTGCCCTTGTATTGGAAGGATATCCTTAAGCTGGAGAGAGTTCAAATGACATTTATCAGAATGTTGCTGGGAATGAAGGGCTTAAGTTATAAGGAGAGGCTGGATAATCCTGGGCTTCTTTCATAAGTTGAAGAGTGATCTTATAGAGGTTTATAAAATCATGAAGGGTACAGATAAGGTGAATGACAGGTGTCTTTTCCCAAAGATGAGGGATTTCAAGATTAGGGGCATATTTTTAAGGTCAGGGGACAGATTTTAAAAAGACATAGGGGCAATTTATTTATACAGAGACTGATTTGTGTGTGAAATGAACTTCCAGAGGAAATGGTGGATGCAGGTACGTTACAATGTTTAAAATACATTTAGATAAGTACATGGATAAGAAATGTTTGGAGGGATATGAGCCAGACACAGGCAAGTGGTACTAGTTTAGTTTAGAATTATGATCTGCATGGACTGGCTGGACCGCAGGGTCTATTTCTGTACTGTATGACTCCATGAGTGCTCCTGAGAACAACATTCCCTTTAAGCTGAATGGTTGTGCATATTGCAGCTGCTCCAAGGTTCCACACTGAGCAATAGTGTTGGCATGCTGATGCCAATTATGGCATTGACTTCCGCTTCTGAAGAACAAAAAAAGCTGCCTTCAAAGACTACCACAAAAGAATGCAAGATATATGGGAAATGAGAATGTATTGCCTCTGCTTCTCCATTCTACAGAATGGCTGTAGGATCACTGTAGCATTCTTATCTGTCATGGACTATATATTTCCTTTCTTTGCCTAACTATGTAATGTAACACATTATCAGATCTAAACTGCTATTTCTTAAACTCAATACACTATCAGAAAACTGCTACAAATCATCGACTGTCTTTATTAGGTAATTATGATTGCAAACTACCTAAAATCAATAGAAGGGAAGGATAAAAAGTGAACTAGGCTACCTTAGAGTGAAGAATTAGTGTTAGTCCAACCGGAAGTGTTGGGACAAAATCCTAAGAGAGTTACATAAAACTGCATACATTAACTGGTGTGGGATAGCTCCTGGAAGAAGCTATCTACAATTCTACTTTAAAAGGAGATGTCATGAGAGACTTAAATCTACTGAGGTGCTCGATATAAGGACTCTGGTTTGAGTATTGTATGAGTGGTGATTTGGTTGTTGTACCAGGGATGTAGATTGGGTACTATTCAAAAGCTGTTTTGTTTCTTTTCATTGAATAAAGGGGTGTACAGGGATTAATAGGATAATAATTACATTGTGTCTTTAAAAATCTTGGATTGGAAGTAGATGGTTTGACTTATTCTATTTTAACTTCTACCTTTTGTTAATAAACTTCTGTTTATTGTTAAAGGAAAATCTACAATATTGAGTGTTAATGTTTCATGGAAATACCACTTTGTCAAAACCAAGACAAAACAAAATACAACCTACCAAGCTAGGTTCCTGCCTGAGATTGAATTGTCCAGTGATAACATCAGCTGGGATCATAAGAAATGTGGGTTCATCGTGGGATTTTTGAATTCATTGGATTCAAGAGGAATCTACATCTTTCTTGTTAAAGTGCATAAGGCAGCCGTAAGTGAAAAAAGTTAGAAATGAAAAGACCTGAATTAAGAAGAGAAAAGCAGTGAGAAATTCAAAGGGAGATTGAAGTAAGAAAATCCCAAAGGGAAAGGAGGTTAGACAGCATGAGTTAGCCAAAGAAGAACTTAGAAAGAAGAAAGTTGTAGTTATTTGAAGAATGATTATGTCCCCAAAGAGGAATTTGAAGGCAGCAATTCTAGTAATATCTTAGAGGACATTGCAGATTTCAAGACAGCTGTGAGGTGCCACATCGCCTTCCTGAGCACTGCTTTGTGGATTCATGGTGCTACGAATGTGCACGTGCAAGGCATCAAGTTGGGTTTGGATAATAACAGACGTATTTCTTCTGATCTCTGACATGGGCCACCAGATGCTAGATCGCAGATTTAGTGCCTTCATTTTTGAGAATGGAGTTGAAAGGTTGCGAGACAGATGAAACAGCCAAGAAAGATTTCAATTTGAGTGTTACAGGGTGTTTTGACAGGTACTGTTATGACTGTAAACAGCAATTTGTTAAAAGAACAACCTACTGTCAAAGAATGCTTATGAGCTTGTGTGCCTGAAGCTTATCAATGGAAGCCAATACTCTCATTGTCAAAGTAATAAACTATACCCCCTTAATGAAAAAGCTTTGATGATCCGACATTTTTCAGCCACATGCATTATCACGTGGAATGTCATGGGCTACAAGTGGTCTGCAGCACAAATGAAGGGAAGAGGACCAGGTTATCAGAGGACAAGAACACAAACAAGTACTAAAGAGGACCTTGGTGGGCCAATGTACAGGTGAGTACATACAGATGCAAACCAAGTGCTTAGTACATTGGCACGCCTGTCATAGATGATCTTGTTACTGTCACAGAGAATGGTGGAGTTAATCCCCAACTTGGTAAAGGAGCTTGGCGTCTCTTTTATCCAGCAAGAAATTTGTAGCCAACTCCATTAGAGCACTTGTGGATCCATCTGCGATCTAGCATCTGGTGGCCCATGTCAGAGATCAGAAGAAATACGTCTGTTATTATCCAAACCCAACTTGATGCCTTGCACGTGCACATTCGTAGCACCATGAATCCACAAAGCAGTGCTCAGGAAGGCGATGTGGCACCTCACAGCTGTCTTGAAATCTGCAATGTCCTCTAAAATATTACTAGAATTGCTGTTACATAACTAGTGATGGGGGAGGTTGCCAGTGACTCTATGATGCAGTTTTCAAGTTAATGGCATTTATCCTACCAGCACTGGCACACTGCTAATAATTTCAGCCAACTGACTTTGACTATTGCTACTCATGATAAGATTGTACAATTTGAAGTTCGGCCTAGGACTGCTTAAGATTACACTGTGAAGCAATCTGCAGTATGCCCAATGAACCTCAGTTGCCTTCCACCAGCCACATTGCAATTACTGGAGTGGCTTCAGGGAGAAGTACTGATACAGCAAAGGTGCCAAGAGAATGTACAAGGCTGAATAGTTCTGAAATGGCTTTTATGAATGATTTTTTAGGAACATATGCAACTAGGAGCAGTCGACCACTCAGCTCGAGTTTACACTGTCATTCAGTAGGATCACGGCTGATCTAATTGTGGCCTCAACTCAATTTTATTGCCTATCTTCAAGGACCACCAATTCCTTATTAGTTCAGTGACTCTCCACCTCTGTTTTAAAAATATTCAATTAATCCACCTTTGCCTCTCTCTGTGGAAGAGTGCCAGCACTCAGGACCCTCTGAGAGAAAAATAGTCCCACTCATTTCCATCTTAAATAGGAGATCTCTGAATTATGTCCCATAGTTCTTATGTCTCCAACATGGGCAACATCCTTTCAACATCTATCCTGTTATGCCCTATTTCTATGATTCCAGCTGATGTTACCATGGGACAAGTGAAATTCAAGAATTAAATCGAGCTTGATAGATTTTTGCTTAAAGTCATAAGCATGCCAGGCTGCAGACTTTGTTTTACCAATAAAACATATGTTTGTCATACACAAGAGAGACAAAACAAGCTACCTACATATAAAACAGTTTGAAAGGTTTCAGGGCACATAGCAAAACAAACTCCCAACTACTCCCCAAAACTACTACTTTACAGTTACTCAAAACTCCAGATAAACTGTTTTGTTATCCAATCTGTAGATTTAACTTAACTGTTTCTTCTCAATTTCAGTCCTATGAGCTGTGAGGTATTTTACTTTGAACACTCATATAACTGAGATCTTAGACTTTTTCAGTTTTAAATAACCAATACATGCTTCTTAACCAGATCTCCCCTTGCCTGGAAGTTTTCACAAACTAAACTCTTTCACTGAGGTAACCTGTTTCCTTCATTGATCTGAACAATTCTGTTTTTTCTGGGAGAAACTATATTTGTATCTAACTTCACTCAGGTCTCCTTTGAACTGCCCAAAACCTTTCCAATCTCTGGATTTTTCTCAACTAAGATCAATCTTTGATTATTCTAAACACAAAAGTAGGGTAAGCAAGAGTAAGCCCCTCAAAACTGCTCCACATTCAATATGCACATAGTTGATCTGACTACTACAAATTCCTGCCCGCTCCCTGCAGTTAGGGAAATACTTTCCACACGCTGAATATATCTCTTTTTCTTTTCCTTGGTGCCCCCACAATATTTCCATCCTCTACTCTGGACTTGATACTTTTGCTAGTCCTTCTGTAATTACTCCTTCCTGAGCTCTAAAGTTCATCACATATCATTCATAAGTAAAATCAGTAGAGGGTTCCAAATGGGTCTTCAATGCCATCAAGATCTTTCCTGTCTGCTCCTCAGGGACATTTAGAATGCAATTCAGTTTGTAGCACTATTTCCCCAGCACAGATAATGGAGTTGCTAGTCTTATTTGTTCAGTCTCAGACTGAAGGAAGTTTCAATTCTGTCACAAATTGCCTTTCACCTCCACAGGAACAAGGACTGGAAAATTCAAAGTCTATTGACTCCCCCAGTACAAAATTACAGACTGAGGTGTTTAATTAGTTCTAGTATTTCTTGCAGCATCTAGTTTTCTTACAGTTATCAAAATCATATAATTTGAGATGTACACTTATAACACCACGTTCTATATGTTGACTTCATTGATTATTACTTTCATGCCTCGATACTGAAAACAACTAAAATCACATGACTGTGGCAAGTCATAATGTGCAAACTTCAGTGTACAAATCCTTCTCTTCAAACAGCTGCACCTGTACTTTGTAGCACAGACTTCAAAAATCTTTTATCACCTAATTTGCTGGTGTTATTTTAATAGTTTCTCAAATGCATATTTCTGGGCATGTTTTATGCATAAGTGATGACTGCTCTGTCAGGAGATTACTTAAGTAGTTTATAATACTTGGAACTTGGCATATAATATCAATGTACTTTGGAGAAGAAGGATACCCAATATTCTTATCTTTACCTGAATATTGTTTAATACTGATCAGGAACATTGTAAAGCACTTCTTTGTCTCTGTTCATTCATTTTTAATTCCAGATTAGTATTCAATACAGTTTTGAAATTCACATTAAAATCCTCCAAACACAGGTTTGTGATACATAATAACTAGAATTCCTTCCAATTTATTTTACAGTCCATGCATTTTCCACAGCAATGTTCCCGCTATTAACAAAATTTCTAATGGGACATGGCAAAAACAAAAACTACTAAGAAACAAACAAGAAGAAACACATGGTCCATGCACATAAGTAGGCATACCCATACACAGAGGAAGAATTACTATTTTAAAACTTCATTCTATATTTTCAGATTCACAACAATTCAGAACTTTCCATTCTTTATGGCAGATGCAGAAGGCACAACATAGAAAGGTGTTTGTCAATTCAATAAGCCTATTTATGTATATCTTCTGTATGAGCAGTGGTCCTAGTTTAACATTTCTTTTCTTCACCTATCCTTCAGCTAAATAGCTAAGCTATTCTTGATGGTTAACAAGGCGTGCACTGAGAGTCACACAATCATACAGCATGGAAACAGGCCTTTGGTCTGAACATAATTCCAAACAAAGCATGCATTTATCCAAATGTCTTTCAAACATTGTAATTGTGCCAACATCCACCACTTGCTCAGGAAATTCATTCCACAACAAACCACCCTCTGTAAAAAATTTGTCCCTTATGCCTTTTTTAAATCTCACTCCTCTCACCTCAACAATATGCCCAATAGTCTTGAAATCTCCCATCCTAGGATAAAGCTAACTACCATTAACCCTGTCTATACCCCTCATGATAAGGTCTTCTATAAGATCACTTCTCAATCTCCAACTTTCCAGTGAATAAAAACCCAGACTTCCTTTATAAATCTAAGCTTCCATACCTGGTAACATCCTGGTGAATCTCTTCTGAACAGTCTCCAGCTTAATAGTATCCTTCCTATGACTGGGCAACCAGAACTGGACATAATACTCCTGAAGAGGTGTCACCAAGGTCCCGTAACACCTCAATATGATTCATTGGACTGAGCAATGAATGCAAGCATGCTTAAATGCCTTTTTTAGCCACCCTGTCTTTATGTGATGCAAAAAAGTCCACATCTTCAATAGAACGACCAATAAAAACAGCAAAGGTAACTGAGCAACTTCCAAATTCAAGCAAGATATTCGGTTCTACTTGCCTGTAAACACTCATTGACTCCAGTGAAAATACTACACATCCTCACAATCTTCTTTGTAAAGCAGGTTTCCCTGCTCATGATTTTACATTTCAACCTTTTATTTCTGTACAGTTCTTCTAGACCTTTCAGTCAATTAGAACACTCTATCCCAGTATTCACTCTAAGCTGTGTAGTATTCAAAGAATTCACACAAGATGCACACAAATTATTCTCGTGCATACATGGGTTTGGAAAAATTGCAAAAGGGCATGAGCCAACAAAAGTCCATTGCCCATTTGTTCATAGATTTGAAACACTATCATCAAATCATCCCTTATTCTTCTCTGTCAAGATGATACCAGTTCATTTCATTGTATTTTATATTGTGAGTGCAATGATTTCACGTTACAAGAGATAGCTTCATTTTTAAATGCAAAAATGTAATCAATTAAAATGCACTATGTATACATTGTTAAAAGGCTAAATATGCATACAATTTTGAAAGAAGTGAACAACTGTTGAAAAGAAAAAAGGGAAAAAGGAGTGTCTACATTTCAAAGCTTGATATGCAAGTGTTGCTATCCCAAATTTGTGCCTTGAGGGGCGGTTATATTGGAAGACCAGAAAGAAGGCATTTTTTGCAGCATGATAAGCTGTTTTTGGAAGGAGATGGCCACTGTCAGATGAATAAAAGGGCAGCAAGGGTGAAATGCAGAAAAATAAAGGAATATTCCATCCATTATTCTGTGCCATAATCAAGCCTTTTGGGTATTACTTGCCATCATGTTCCTAGTCCCTGTCCATGTCACCTACCGTGCTCATGTCAACTATTCTCACATCCTGCAAATCATGTTAACACATTACAGTACATCTTTCATCCCACGGTTATTACCATCCATTCCATGAAACCTGACAGATTATGATTGTAATATCTGAAGATTGCAGCAAGTAATTAATACAATATTTGATTCTTGCAACACAAGGCAGGAGACAATGTCAAAGAATGTCATGTGGAAAAGAAGTACACATCAAAACGCAGCAATGTCATTCGTTAGTTTAAATCTTGATCCTATAGTTAAGGATGGAGATGTGTCAGACATTGTGTCTTCATTATTTGAAATATTTCCCTCTGCTTGTTTAACGTGTCTAAGTATTCTTCAATGTTTCTGCCAGCAGCCAAACGTTGCTCAATTTTCAGAAAGTTTAAGGCAGAAGTTGAGAATCAGTTGGCCCCTCTATTTGTAGCTGGAGGAAAAGGGTAGCAACAAAACAGGGATTGGAGTACCGGGGATGGGGGCTGACTACCTTTTAGGATCATAATTTCCCAAAGGGGAAAGACACCCAATACACGCCCTTACTCTGCCCACAAGGCTATTGGTCCTGAATGATCTAGCTCCATTATTATGAGAGAAGTTGTACAAGAAAACTGCATTTCTACAGGAAGATTTTCATCAACCAATGCAAATCCTTCCAGGCAAGACTTGCAAGATTCATAGTTGCACATATAGAATAATTTAAAACCTTGTGGTGGAACATATTTGTAGGGATTAAAATAAACATGGCTGACTCAAAAACCCGTTCATTGTTTATGATGTGGATTGACACATCGTACTGACTAAATTGAAATCAAGTAAAAACCCAGTTCCGTGCAGAAAATCTTTCAAAACACTTACAAGACCAACAAAATCGCACTTTTTCTTTTCACTTTTTCTTTCTATCATTAACCAGCCAGAAAGAGTCAAAAAGCAACAAAATCAGTCCAAATCTTGCTCTGTCTTCTTCAAGCAGAAATGATGCACCAGCTAGGTAAACATCTGCAAATGTAACAAAACTGTCAAGGAAATCACTCAACCTAGCACAAGGTTAACTATTAGAAATCTTGCTTTGAGCACTCCAAATATTAGTAAAACCATACAAAAATCTTGACCAAATATTCCAAAAAAAAGTATGACAAAGTCAAGTCTAACATATGAGGAACGGCTGAGGATACTGGGATTGTATTCGTTGGAGTTTAGAAGATTGAGGGGAGACTTAATAGAGACGTACAAAATAATACATGGCTTGGAAAAGGTGGATGCTAGGAAATTGTTTCAGTTAGACGAGGAGACTAGGACCCGTGGACACAGCCTTAGAATTAGAGGGGGTCATTTCAGAACAGAAATGCGGAGACATTTCTTCAGCCAGAGAGTGGTGGGCCTGTGGAATTCATTGCCAGGGAGTGCAGTGGAAGCCGGGACGCTAAATGTCTTCAAGGCCGAGATTGATAGATTCTTGTTGTCTAGAGGAATTAAGGGCTACGGGGAGAACGCTGGTAAGTGGAGCTGAAATGCACATCAGCCATGATTGAATGGCGGAGTGGACTCGATGGGCCGAATGGCCTTACTTCCACTCCTATGTCTTATGGTCTTATGGTCTTAAAAATGTTTAAACAGGAACAATGAGAAAGCATCAAGGAAATCTGTTTTCTTTCTCCAAAGTTAACATTCCCAAACTAAAAAGTATTGCAGAAATGTAATTTGGTTCAAAAATTTCTTCTGCCAGACGTTTGCCACTTTCTTCACCAAGGTAAGCACAGGTACTTTGAGCTTCTACTATCAAATATGTGTGTGCAATATATCATGTGTGAGAGAGATTAATCTCAGAATTCTACCTGACATTTAGTCCTGTGAAGTAGAAGTCAATTGAATATAGTATTTAGGAGCAGAGGTAAGCCACATGGCCCTTCGAATCTTCTCCATCATTCAATCATGGCTGATCTGGTTATTGTTTGTGGTCCATTTTCTTGTATATACCCCATAACCCTGAATACTCTTGTCGATGAATAAGCTATCAAACTCAACCTTGTGTAAATTTAAAGACCCAAATTCCACCACCTTCTCGGAAAGAGAATTTCTAATTCTAAAAAACTTCCCAAGAGATAAAAATTCTCATTTCTGTCCTAAAATTCTCTGAAAATTCCCATGGTTTTAATCTCCTTCAAAAGAGTAAACATCCTTCGGATATTCACCTTATTCAGTCCCTCAAGGTCTCACATGTTTTACTCAGATCATCTTACATTCTTGTGAACTCAAATGTAGGCCTAACTTGTTCAATTTTCTTCAAAAGATAAGCTTTTCAACCTAGAAATAAATGACTAAACCATTTCCAAACTGTTTCTAAATTATATCTTTTATTTCAAATAAGGAGACCAAAATTGTACTCAGGACTCCAGACATGGACTTACCAATACTTTGTACAGTTTCAGGAAAACTTTCCTACTTTTGTATTCCATTCCCCTTTCAAGTAATGATAACATTCTATTTATCTTCATAATCACTTATTAGATCTGCATATTAACTTGTGATGGATGTACCAGGTTGCACAAATCCCATCTCACTGAGTCCTGCAAATTGTCTCAATTTAAATAGTAAACTGCTTTTCTATCCTTCCTGTCAAAACGGACACATTCACGTTTACCCAAACTTAACCCTATCTTCCAATATATACACACTTACTTAACTTCATTAAACATCCTTTAATACGTATTTCCTGCAACGTGCACTCTTATCTTGCACAAAAGGCATCTAATCAAATGCCTTTTTGGTAATCCAGGTACATCACACCTACTAATTACCATTACTTTGAATGATACTTCAGAAAAAAGGATTAGTTGAACATGATTTCCCTTTCACACTCCCCAAATTGACTCTGTCTGATTACATCGTAATTGTCTTAGTATCCTGCAATAACCTGCTTAATAATTACTTCTAATGCCTTCCTTGAAACAGACTTTAGAGTAACTGACCAATGGTTTCCTGCTTTCTACATTTTCCCTTTTTGAGTTGAAGTTAACATTTACTATTTTCCAATTTACTGAGAACTTTCCAGAATTTAAGAAACTCTGAAAGATCATAATTAATGAATCTGCCAACAGTAGGTTTTATCATGTCAGCCTTTAGATCCAGTAGATTTCTGAGCAACCTTTCCCAAATGACAGTGATTGTTTTAAGTTAATATCTCCTTATCACCTCTTGATTTTTAGTTACCTTTGCAAAGTCTATTACATGAAGACAAACTCAAATAAATGTTCTAAACCTCTGCCATTTCTTTACATTTGATTATGAGGTCTCCAGACTCATTATCAATAGGACCAACATTAACTTTAGTTACCTTTAACCTATTCAAATAATTGTCGAAAATCTTCAAAATGTTATTATATTCTTAGCCAGCTTTCTCTCATTCTCTATTTTCTGTCTCTTTATTATATTTTTAACGAGCCAAGTGAGTAACAGTCACACAAAATCTCAGATGTGCAAAAGATGCAGAAATATTCCGAGGAGACAGACACAAGTAGACTTTGAATACTGAAGGAAGCATAAAGGGTGTAGAGGGGTGGGGGAGAGGTGGGATGCAAGAGATGCAAACAAATACATAAGAGAGAGATAGAGAGCGTAGATGGAGGTAAAGTGAACGGGCAGAAAACCAAAAAGTTTAGATGAGGATGAAAAATTTTAAGAGGCCAGATATAGAGACATATGTACGGGAGAGACACATAATCTTTAAAATGTCTGTGACATGTACCACTGGTCAACAATATATCAATAAATCTCAGTTGAACACAAAACCAAGATTCAAAATGTGTTTCACAGTTTGATCCATATCAATTAATTCCAGCAAGTTGTTATAAATTAGTTGTACTTATCATAGGGAACATGAAAAATACGAAAACCGTGGGAAAGAGTATGAGAACATTCTGGCAGCTAACAACTCCTAGGGAATGATTTTGCAGTACCATAGCTTCTCCAGTAGTTACCAAAAGACAAAGTGAAGTCAGATAGAGCAGTTACAGTAAAAGGTTCCAGGATTTTTTTCTTCCCACCCAAGCAGTTGCTGAACAACTTTTATTGTTGAAAGTCAAATTGTCACCATAACCAGATACTTGGCGATCGAAAACTTTATTTGGAGATTTGGATATTCAAAGAAAACATCCTGAGACACAGGAAACCGATCCAGGCAGTAACCCAATCAGCTCAAACTGAAGTTGAAGCCAAGGGATCCGAGAATGTTAACATATTAAATGTGGGGTTCTGATGAGGAAGCGAAAATTTCATCAAAGACCTGAAGAGGAAGAATGAATTGCAGTTCCCTAGATAGTGGTACTACCAAAATATAGTCAAATATACTACCCAAGCATTAAAGATAGCTCATGAAATCCCTGTAGCAGAACATGGAGGAATCCAGAAAACTCACACACATACAAGTTGACATTTTTATTAGCTGGATTTTAATAGTTTTATAAAGCTAATCACACATATCAGCTGTTGGAAAAGGAATAACATCAAACCAGCAAATTTAATTCCCTCACCATTGTTTTTTAGGAATTATATTAGCAGACAGCTTGGAATATTTACCACAAACAAAAGCAGGACATCAGTATATCTTTTTATAATGGACATAGCTACTTGATTACCAGAGGCCAAATCACTGTTAAAGTAAAAGTACAGATGTTAAATACCAATTCTTCACTCAATATGGATTGATGGTGGAGATCCAGTCAGATTAATTTCACGTGTAAACGTTTTTGGGAAGTTTGTGCAGACTATGCATAATACAGTAAAAGTCTTCAGCATACCTCCTGCTGAAACAATAAGCTTTAGAAAGGTGTCATCGAACCCTCAAAGAGATAATCAGAGCAAACTAAAATGAATACGCTCAAAGTTGGAATAAAGGGCTAGAAATTATTTTGCTTGTCACGTGCAATTCACATTTTAGTCCACTAGTCTTAGTCTTTTTGAATTAATTATCAACATGGAAAAAGGAATTCAGTATTGTAACATGGGTTTTCAGGTGCAATTACGAGCCAAGTGAGTAACAGTCATACCAAGTCTTAGATGTACAGAAGATGCAGAAAGATTCCAAGGTGACAGACATAGGTAGACTTCGAATACTGAAGGAAGCATGAGGGGTGTAGAAGGAGAGAGTGACAGAGAAAGCACACTCTAGAGAGACAGAGAACAAGAGAGTGAGGAGAAAAAGACTATGTATTTCGCAAGAGATGCGAACAAGTACATAGGAGAGAGAGAGCAGGGGTCCTCCAAAACTAATTAAAGAAGTGTTTTTTTTTTAAGATAGAAGGCTGCATTCTCTATTTGCAATATGTATCAGTGTTCCAGGAGTGGTGCACAGGACCATGCAAAGTAGCTCTAGAAAACCTCGGAACATCACATATACCCATGAAACATTGGGCTGACAATCATATCAAATCCACCATATTTCAGCCAGGAGATGAAGTGTTGGTATCACTATCTTTACAAGATGAATCATTGAGACACAGTTCAGTGGTCCATTTAGGGCAGCAAAAGCGATTGGTAAAGTAAATTATCTATTGACTCCCTCCAGTTCACCAGAAAACGAATAGGCTATGTTACATCAATATGTTGAAGCAACACCGCTTTATTCAGGTAGTAAAGACAGTGGCTTATAAAAGATACAGTGAGGATGGGGCAAGAGGAGACTTGAACAATTCCTAACTTGAGTGACCTACCATCCAGTGAACAAACAATGAGTTATTTAGGAAGTTACTTACAATTCTTTCATATTCTGACACAGAAAAGCAATAAAACCTAACAAAGTTACTCATCCAACTTAAAGGAGTCTGTGGACACAAAGCAGCTGTATAACATGAGCTGGATGCAGTTATAGGAGAATCTTCTTCATTTAACAGCATCCTTTTCATTTAGATGCAGAGAAAAGGCTCAAATAAAAGTAGAACCAGTATAGGTAGAGAAACCATATAATCAAACCAAGTCAAAGCATCTGAAGATCCTAAATGAATAGTGATCTACCTGATGCCTGTGACCTACGTCACCATCGATGTGAAGAAAATTCTAGTTCATGAAAGGGTATTGTGCCTCTGCTTGTGATCAGATTTCAGAAACACGCAGTCACCTTGGATCAAACCACCTGCCTCTGACATACAGCTCAGAAGATGCACTGGAAATGCAGTTACCAAATAAAGCTAACTAAAAAAAAGGCCTTCAAATACAAACAGAACTGCGGAACATAGACTCTTATCTACAAAGTCTGTATTTTCAACACATTGTAATATGGCAGTAAAGCCTGCACAAATTCAATCTCCCAAGAAAAATGGGTCAACAACTTCGATCTCTGGTGTTAAATTGCATTTTTAGCATCTCAGGGGGAAAAAAAAGTCGTAAATGAAGCAGTTCTTTCCAGGACAACAGGCCAAAAATGCACAAATCAACCAAAGTTTTAGATATGTGCACAACAAGAAAGATGGCAAAATCCTCAATGTATAATATCCGAGAAGTTAGCGTGTGACAAGTGACCAGCAGGATGACCAAAGCTCCAATCCAAGCATGCTGTCAAAAGAATTATGAAAGTCCTTAACATCAACCATGACAAATGGGAAACCAGCTAGTGATCAATATAAATGGCAGCACCAACTGTGGCAGACTTTTGCCACCATAACAACATAAATTTCAGAAACACAAAAATCATTCACCAATCCTGCAAGTAAGGAATTGGCAAAGATCATCCTCCACCATTGACAGTGAAAAATTCACATGTGGCACTTATGGCAGACTTTGCTTTTCCAGAATCTGCTTTTAAATTATCAAGACAATACAATATACAATCTAATTTACGTCAAAGTATCAAGATGTTGCATTCTCATCATCTCTTGCAAAGAGGAGTCCTTCTTTTGCAAAAAGGGGACAGAGTAGTGATCTTTGTGAGACTGACGCTCTTTGGACAAATCAAACCAATGTCAGTTACTGGTGCACTTAAATGATTATCTCCCAAAAATGGATGAAAATTAATATTTAATGAGAAATACTTCAATTAGTTTGAAGAGTGCATATATTATATAATCTGAATACTGATAAAATAAATATCTCTGCATTCATCATAAAGTTATGGTAACAACATTGTTAATAGGGTTCCTCTAATAATTTAAATACCTGTTCCATAAGTTCACTGTTCATTTGCAACAATCAAGAAAATGCACATATAAAAGGTGAAAGTGCTGGAGAAACTCAACAGATCTAGCAACGTCCATGGAGAGTTAATATTTCTAATCCAATATGATTCTTCTTTGTAATCAGCAGGAGAGTCTTTGGTTCCAAGGTGAATATATCTGTTCACTATGCTGATACCATTTATGAGTTTTATGTTCTTAATCAAATCAAATTATGGCCATAATATTAATGAAAGGCTATTTTAAAGTAATAGATTTGCAAACCATGGTATGATGTAACAACACTGCCTCCAAACTCAGAGTATTTCCATATACTTTATCTAATGCTTCTAGAATGCGTTATAGAATGTATTCAAAATCTAGTACAGTATTTCTGCTTTGAAATCTTGAGAAAGGTGCATTTACAGGCTCAAATCATAGCATTAACGTGTTTAGCAAAGTCTTACGTAACAAGACAAAGTGTTAAATACATTTGATTTGATAATATTTTTTCTTGTGTTCTGCCATGATTTGTGATATTACAAAATTAGAGCAGATCATTGTTGCTGTCAAAACTGCGTTCTTAGATCTGCACTGCCACCTACAGACCATTTGAAATGGTTTGCAAAACTTTCTGTTTCAGTTATTTCACTGATACCTAAAAAGCTTGGTTCTTAATGGATAAAGTTAAATCAGAAACATTTACTCCATTAATACAGTTCAACAATAAATTAAAATACTTCCTTTTATTTGCACATGTCTATCGTTATCCCTCTTGATGATGGTATTGATTTTGGTAGGAGATATTCAACATAAAGATATTCAAAAAAGGAACATTATTCAAGGTCATGATTGTCATTTTGTTAAGGGTGCAAATTTAGCAATTGTAAACTTATGATTCACACCAACTGTTGCTGTGCTTTCGAGTTGGCTGTTCGAACAGTTCCTGAGTGAGAGCCTTATCTTGCATATCTTTTTCCCTGGTCATTTCTCTCCTACACTGCTCTTTCTCCCAGTCTCCTCTCTGCTTATGTTCCCTAGCTAATAGTAGGTGCAATTCACTTCTAATTACAAGTAACCACTTGATAAATCTGCAAGTGGCAATCTCCTAACAATGACAGTCCTTTGCTTTCCTTAACATGCACTTGCTATTTTCCAAGTCTTGATATACCTGGAGAATGCCAAGTGTTAGAGGAATGTTATAGGCTTATCTTAGAGACAGTAGAGTCCAAACAATCAAGAGTGTAGAAAGATCAAGGAGTGGTTAAGGGTTAGGGTCAGGATTTGGAGAGTAAATTAATCAACAAGGAGAAATTAAAGGAGGCTTTAATGTCTTTGCTTTCTGGTTTCTTGGGCTTCTCTTATATCAAGATTCTTCATTTCTCCCTTCTGTCTCATCTCAGGCCTCCTTTAATTTCTCCTTGTTGATTAATTTACTCTCCAAATCCTGACCCTAACCCTTAACCACTCCTTGATCTTTCTACACTCTTGGTTGTTTGGGCTCTACTGTCTCTAAGATAAGCCTATAACATTCCTCTAACATTTGGCATTCTCCAGGTATATCAAGACACTTATTGCTGCATTCCTACGAGGAGAACTCAAATAGCCCATTCTAATCTCCTCGGAAACCTTTCCATCAAGCATACCCAATAGAGATTAATCTTGCCAATTTGATCAAGATATCAACTCTTGAGTCTTTGGCCTTGCATTCACCACATAATTTCTGCAACTACTAATCTACTAAACCACTCATACTTTTTAAGGCCTGAAACCAATTAAAACTCTTCCTCGCACTCTCTCACACATGCTTTCCCTTGTATAATCCTCATCTTTTTCAAGTCCGGGGAGATGCAAAGAGACTAGGCGGAGGTGGGTACTGCAGATGCTGGAGATTAGACTCAAGATTAGAGTGGTGCTGGAAAAGCACAGCAGGGCAGGCAACATCCAAGAAGGAGGAAAATCAATGTTTCGGACAAAAGCCCTTCATCAGGAATGAGGCTGGGAGCCTCTGGAGAGATAAATGGGAGTGGGGTGAGACTGGGGAAAAAGGAGGTGGGGGTGAAGGTGATAGGTAAGAGAGGAGGGTAGCGGAGAGGTGGGAAGGAAGATTGACAGGTGGGACAGGTCATGAGGACAGTGCTGAGCTGGAAGGTTAGAACTGGAGTAAGGTGGGGGGAAGTGGAAATGAGGAAACTGGTGAAGTCCACATTGATGCCCTGGGGTTGAAGGGTGCCAAGGCAGAAGATGAGGCCCAGGACCTGCATGTCCTTGGCAGAATGAGAGGGGGAAATGAAATGCTCAGCCACGGGGCGGTAGAGTTGATTGTTGCGAGTGTCCCGGAGATGTTCTCTGAAGTCCTCTGCGAGTAGGCGTCCGGTCTCCCCAATGTAGAGGAGACCGCATTGAAAGCAACGGATACAATAAATGACATATGTGGAAGTGCAGGTGAAACTTTGATGGATGTGGAAAGCTCCTTTGGGCCTTGGACCGTGGTGGGGGGGAAGGTGTGGGCACAGGTTTTGCAATTCCTGTGGTAACAGGGGAAGGTGCCAGGAGGGAAAATTGGCTTAGCCATTAACTGCCAGACGACATAAAGTTGAATGATATAAAGTGCTATTAGGTCCTGCTCTCATCCACCAAAACTATAATTATTCCTGGAAAATTATTTTATTACACCACTATTTCTTTCCTGAAAATCATCTTCTTAACCACCTGGCTCAGCATTCTCAACTCTCACCTCCAACGTGCTAAGAGCTTGCATACTTTTTTGTAACCTTTGAGACCTTTTAATCAGCTGTCAGAACCACTTCTGCCCTTTTCCCTAACCCACCAGAGCATATATAAGATGAGTTGATTCGTAGATATTGTTAATAAATTCCTCTCCTTATATACCTTTTCCTTCAGATTTACCATTACCAACTCTCTCAGCTATTGCCATGGCTGATCTTCAACTCTGCCTCAGTTCACTTGCCACTGAAACTCACAATCATCCCATTGTTACCTTTGGATCTGATATTCCAAAGCACTGCTTCTACTTCTTAGCCCTCTACTTCCTTCCATAAACTTAAAACTAGTCCAAACTCTGCCACCTAAATTATATCAAATCCCCTTTACCCATTATCTATGTGCTAACTGACTTACCCTGGCTGCTGGTTGGGCAAATTGATTTTGAAATTCTCATCCTTTCAAATCTTTACATGAACTCATTCTTCTCCCATTTCCATAATTCCTCCAATAGTACAATCTTCTTCAATTTCTGGCGTCTTGAACACCTGTGGTTAACAGCTGTGCCGGAGGCCAAGCATCCAAGCTCATAAATTCCCTCCTTAACCTTTTCTGTCTTTATTGCTCTAATAAGATGCTCCTTAAAAACTTCTTTGTCCGAACATTTCATCATCAACCCTAATACATGGTGCCAAATGGTGTTTGATAAGCATCCTGTGAAGTATCCTGAATGTTTTATTATATTAAAGGTGTCAAATTATTCAGCATAAATAGCACCTTTTTTTCCTAACTGCTAAAAGATCTGATGAAGAGTCACCGGACTGAAAACGTTAACTCTGCTTTCTCCCATAGATACTGCCAGACCTGCTAAGACTCGCCAGCAATTTCATTCAGATCTCCAGCATCCGCAGTTTTTTTGTTTTATTTGATTATCGATTATTCAAATTGCGTTTTAACGTTATGTACTCGTTTTATTTGAAAATAATTAATCGATACATTTTGATAAACTCTCATTTATGTATTTTCTAAAAACTAAAGCTGCCTTGGTTGTCAAGTTTGTATATATTTTCTCAAAAATCTACAGGCGAATTTCAGGAATTGACTGCTAGTCTACACTAGTAAACCTGTTCAAATTACCGACTGCATGCCATGAATTTACATATAAAAACATGGTCAGTGAATTATGAGAAAGTAATTACCGCATGAAAGCAAAGCTATCTGGCATTAATCTGGCTAACAGTTCAGGACCTTGCAAGGCCGACATCAACGCGCTGTAGTTATTTGCACCACGAACGAAAAAAAATTTCAATCTAATAACTAGGTATTTTCTACGACGCCAGGACTCTATTTTGCACTATGTGTGGACACATTTCTGCATGATTTATGACATCGTCCGCTGATTTTCCCATCGTATTAAAATATGCGCGTTACTACAGTCACCAGCACCAGCGGTTAGCCACGATTAGCAAAGTGAAATGAAAATAAATGCAAAGCGTATGGAAAACACAATATTGGAAAGCGAAACACTTGAATATAGATAGCACTTAAGAGCCACAAAGAAGATAGAAATTGCAATGGTATGTTAGACTCATCCATTATAATTTGGGCATCAAAAAATAATTTTGGTTCTCACGTCCCGATGACAGCTCTCAAGGCAAACTGTTTCAATAAGGATTACAAATATTGCCAATTTATACAAGCATTCCCCCTTGCAACTCCATGAAATTTGCAAATGGAATGTTCCCGCGGGAATGCGTAAGTTGATCGGCAATGATCAACTACATGGAATTTGGCGCTGCTTTTCCATTTCTGAAAAAAAAGAATATTGTACCCTTTTCTTCAGACGCCTGATTCAAAGATCAATGAACTGCCCGGCCTAATTTTAAAAAGGGCAAGTTAAACGCTGCAAGCCGTGGCACTGAAGATTTTCGGCCAGCAGCGCACACCGCAAACAAAGTTTCATTCATTTCGCGAGCACCACTGAAACAGTTTGACATACGGCTCCATATTAACCATTCAGGGCACTCACCTTCCAATTCTTTCTCCAGACATTTAGCGCTCATCCGCTCATGCGTTACCTCTCTCCTCTCAAAATATGTCTGCGGTCTCCAATAAAATCCACACAGCCATCACAGAAATCCAGAAACAATATCCATTGTTGAAACAAAGGTTTCGGATGTTGCTACCTTCCGATCCTTGTTTATGTGCATTCCAGTTCAATCGACATCTGAAAGCCTTAAGAAATCCAATGGCGGACTAGAGCTATTCGATTCTGCTTTTTCAATGATGCTGATACATTCATTCTTTTCTCGATATTGCTTGCATTTACAGATGTTTGTGTTACGGATCCTAAATCGTTCGCAGATGCAGACTAGGAAATTTTAATACATTCACGGACGTATATTCAAGAATACCTCCGGAAGTAAGGTAACAAACGTGCAGTTTGTTACTTACTAGAATCCTTTTTCTCAATAAACAGTATTTACCCAAGCCAAGCGCTGCAAATTATACACCTAGCTGAGTTAAATACATCTTAAGTCCGATTTGAGTGGATTCATGAACATTGGGAACACATCAAGGTACTCCTCGAACGTCAGAACTGACGTCAGCGTCAGATACGTAGCAAAAATATCTTTTTATAGATTATTCAAACATGGTCCAGATTTTAAAATAAATATTTTTCTATTGTCTTTTATTTCTTGGGCAATCCAGTTTCGCTACTGGCACTATGCCACTGATGGCACAGCCACATGACTTCTACATTATTTTTCTAAGTTAATTTCATGTCATCGAAATGACTAGTTAACTTGAGCAATAATAATGCATTTTCCTAAGTATGTAGGACACCTCCTGGACAAAATGCAATGGTTCTGAAAAGACACCAACGCCTCAAAAGACAAACAGAACGCTCATTTACACAGGGGCAGCAATGAAGATATCTTAAAATGTATATTAGGCTGCAAAGGATGTTCAGCGCATCCCATAACAGCCTTAAACGTACACCAAAGTGCATGAATGCAATTTATGGAGCATTACTGAGTCCAGCTCCTGGCAAGGGACGGTTTAACGGATACATAGTGGGTGACAAATCTACCATAGTTATATGAATTTAAGATCACATAGTAGAAAATGACAGTTACTGATCCTGCAAAACTTCCGTGTCTTCAGCATTTCAAAACATTTTCCCAGTGTCTGTTTCTGCTGAGATATATACAAAATCACAACATTCTCTGAAAGCCTTGAGCGAAATTGTTGTGAAAAGTAATCACAAAGATAAAAGTTATTGGAATTCTCATACGAAAACATACTAAGTGGCGCAAATCTAGCTGAAATAAGAAGAGGAACAATTACCGAATCTGTCAGCCATTTGTTTTAATCGTTCATTGGATTTGAGTCCAGCTGGCTGTGTCAACATTTATTGCCTATTTCTAATTGCCTTAAGAAGCTGTCTTCTTGAATTGCAATAGTCCAAGGTAGATAGGTATATCCGTGGTGTTCCTAGGAAAGGAATGCCAAGATTTTGACTCAGCTACACGGAAGGTATGGTGATATAGTTCCAAGTCAGTATGTGTGGCTTGAAGGGAACTTGCTGTTGGTGGTGCTCCTATGCATCTGCTGTCCTTTTTGTCCTGCATGATGATGGTCACTGATTTGGAAGATGCTGTTGAGTAAATCTTAGTGAGTTTCTGCAGCACATCATGTCAATTGTACAAACTGCTATCAATGTGCACTAATGGTGAAATTACTTCATGTTTATGGTGGTAGATGGGGTGCCATTCAAGCAGGTTGCTTTGTTCTGAATGGTGTCAAGCTTCTTGGGTGTTGCTGGCACTGAACTTATTCAGGCAAGTAGAAAATATTCTATCACAGTCTTGATTTACACCTTTGGGGCATCAAAAGGGGAACTATTCATTTCAGAATTCCTAGTCTTTGATCTTCTCTTGTAGCCACTGTATTTAAATGACTAGTTCGGTTTCTGTTCAATGGTAATCCCCACAATGTCAATAGTGGGGGATTCAGCAGTGGTAATGCTATTGAATGTTAAGGAAAAACTGGTAATTTATCTTTTTTTGGAGATGATCAGCCTGGCAATTGTGTAATGTGATGTCAGGAGAACAGAATATTGAATGGAATATCTCCGGAATTGACTTGGAACCTCAACTGAAGTGGAATCTTGAAAGATAGCCAGGGGCATACAAAAAAACAAGTAGATGCAATGGATCAATAGATATAACAGATAAAATGCATTGTACACATTTATAATGTACTGTACCAGCAGAACAAATGAGTAAACACAACAAACACAATAAACAGGAGTTGGAGTAGACAATATGGCCTATCAAGCCTGATCCTCCATTCAACACAATCATGGCTCATCTTGGTCCTCAACTCAACTGTCTTACCTGCTCCCCGTTTCCCTTGATTATCTCGGAGACCAAAAATATCTACTGCAGTGCTCCATGTATTCAATGATGGAGAGTCCACACTACACACTATATATTATTGACATAAAATATAAACATACTAAATATTACACATAAGATATAATGGCTGATAATGTGGTGCTGCAAGAGCACAGCAGGTCAGGCAGCATCCGAGGAGCAGGAGAATCTATGTTTCGGGCATAAACCCTTCATCAGGAATCAGCCTCACTCCTGATAAAGAGCTTATGCCAAAACATTGATTCTCCTGCTCCTCAGATGCTGCCTGACCTCCTGTGCTTTTTCCAGTACCACACTCTCGACTTTGATCTCCAACATCTGCAGTCCTCACTTTCTCCATATATGATGTGTGATATGAATATATTATGAATGTTTTACTGGGAAATTCAAAGGCTTTTGGGGTAATGGCAGACATGTCTGAAGCAATAAAGACAAAATATTGAAGATGATGGAAATCTAAAACAAACATGCTGAAGAAACTCAGCAGGTCTGGCAGCATCTGTGGAGAAATAAACAGAATTGACAATACAAACTGAAGAAGTCATACCAAACCTAAAACATTAACTCTGTTTCCCTCTCCACAAATGCTGCCAAACCTGCTAAATTTCTCCAATATTTTCTATGCCTGAATAGTCAGAAAAGGGTAGACTTGTACTGATATTGAACCTGATGTGTCATTAAGATGTCTCAAAGTTTATTACAAACAATGAAGTCTTCTTGATATGTAGTAATTCGTAAAATGTTACCAAAAGATTTAGCAATACTGACAGCTCATTCGCAACTTAAACTGATTCTGGGCACTGACTTGGAATCAATGCTAATCCATTTGAGTGACCAGAGAGCAGACCATACCACAATTGCTTCAGAAAAGACAATCGAGTCTTCTTTGTCAATTCCATTCAAGTATGGTCACGACATTCTGTTTGCCAATGTAAGTCGAATTTTCAATTCAATGTAATAATTTTCAACTAATTTCTCACAACTATTAATCCTCTGTAAATGACCATACATTAAAAAATGCTTCATTGGCTATAGAACGCTTTGAGATGCCCAGATATTTTCAAAAGCAGTCTTTCTTTTCTCTAAGTTGTTGGAACTAACTTGATCAATGATAATGTTTACTCAAAGGATTTCTGTAAGCACTTGCTGAGAATATTTATCCATCAGAGCATTAATGCTGTATTAGAGTTAAGTGCATTGAATAGATTAGTAGAGCTATTTTGATGGAATGTCATTGACATAGAGGATAACATTCAAATAATTCAAGAATTATTCACCATGAAAAATCCCTATTTACATGGCTTTTTCTACTGAGCAATCAGGTTGCCTGCAATTCACTACTTTTCTCAGCTGATATAATTTAAGCAAAAACCCTATATCTTATGCAGAAGACATTTAATGTATCTCCACTTTTCTAATCTCACAGAACCAGATTTTTCTACCAGTTTCAGCTAATTATAAAATGGATCATTTCGCAATTGACTGTAACTTATCTTCATTTGCAGTTAAAACAGAACTATTCAGTACAGAACATCACACATCAAATGCTGAAATACAATAAAGCTGACAATAACTTAAACGACAACTAAGGCTTGGAAAATTAGGGAGCAAACCAGAAACTGTCCCATCACATCCATTTTTTAAAATAAAAAGAATGACTTCAAGGCAACAACTGATTGGCTTGGAGGCTTAGGAGTGATCGAAACATACTTACAAATATACTTCAAGTGAAAAGTGAAATACTAAACTGAAAAAAAGTCAAGAGTTATGCAACAAAGTTTACTCACTTGCTCCACATAAAGATTGTCACAGACTTTGGTTGTTGCACAGTTTTCCTTTCTGGAGATAGACTTGTGCTGTGATGCAATTCACTTAAGAGTGAACAACCTTCTGATATTTCGTCCAACACCATTCTTGATATGTGAATTGGATGGTGAACACAAATACATCCTTTGAATGTAAATTCTTTCTGTTTTATTTTTAAAATCCATTCAAGGTATTAGAATACTGTTGTGATCCGAGCTGATGGTAATACTGAATGAAAAGAGAAAATTCTGAAAAATTCAGCTAGTCTTGACGGTGTTTGTGGGGAGAGAAACAGAGTTAACATTTTAAATATGATTGAGTGACTCAAAACATTAACTCTGAGTTTCAACAGCATTTTAGATCATAAGATATAAGAGCAGAATTAGTCCATTCAGTACATTGAATACAGTCTGCCATTTAATCATGACTGATATTTTTCTCAATCCCATTCTCCTACCTTCTCCGTAACCCTTGATGCCCTCATGCATCAAAAACCTACCTATCTCTGTGTTAAAAAGGCTCAATGACTTGGCCTCCATGGCTCTCTGTGGCCATGAGTTCTACAGATTAACCACACTCTAGCTGAAAGAAATTCCTCCTCAGTTCCAAAAGGTTGTCCCTTCACTTTGAGGCTGTGTATTTGGCTCCAAGTCTCCCTACTAATAGAAGCATCATCCCCACATCCATTCTATCCAGGATCCTCTGTAGTCTTCATTTCAATGAGTTCCCTCTCATCCTTATAAACTCCATTGAGTACAGCCCCAAAGTGCCCAACTTTTCCTCTTATGACAAGCCCTTCACCCTCAAGACCATTCTTGTAAATCTCCTCTATTCCCCTCCAATACCAGCACATCCGTCCTTAAATATGGGGCATAAAACTGCTCACAAATGCCAAATGCATCTGATCACAGCCTTAAACAGCCTCAGTAGTACATCTCTGCTCTTGCTTCAAAAGGGACAACCCTCCTGAAAGGAATGCTAACATTGTATGTACGTAATTGACACTGAACCTTCATATTTACTTTATGTTATGAAGTTGAACGTGTGTACTGTACCTTTAAGGCAGAGCCAATGCTGTTCTGAACTGAGAGCTTACAAGCACCTGTGTATATGGCTGGATGGCAGTGCCAGAATGTACTGGAAATTTAAAAATATGTAACTTTTGGCTGTGAAAAAGATACATGAGTTTTGGTTACTGTTTTGACAACAATTCAAATTTAACAGTTTATGTATGTCCCAGGATACGAAAACCCAATCAAGTTTGAATTTACTGTTTTGCCAACATCGAACCAATGAGATGATCCATTGTTGAGGGGGTATAAGAATGTGGAATTTTGAAATTTGGTCAGAGACCAACTGCCATAGAAAAAGAAACTGCTGGAGAGCTAATTGCCCATCTAAAATCTTACTCTCAAAGAAATTAGAAAACACTCGCTATCACAAGTACTTTTTCATGTGAAACATACTCGCAGTAAAAAGAACGAGGACAATACCGGGAGATCCTCAGCCAGAAGAGTGAAGACACAGAAGAAGAAAGAGACTGGGTGGTTTTAAATTTAAGTTGATGTAATTTTAATAATTCT
This sequence comes from Chiloscyllium plagiosum, assembly GCF_037043375.1. Lineage (NCBI taxonomy): Eukaryota > Metazoa > Chordata > Chondrichthyes > Orectolobiformes > Hemiscylliidae > Chiloscyllium > Chiloscyllium plagiosum. Next base: position 51,741,770 of record NW_028270151.1, read on the forward strand.
CTTATTGGAACAGCATATTGTTATAGAGTTGGAGGCAGATAGTAAGCAGTTAAGAGAAATGGAAGCTTAGATTTGTGAATAGTTGCTGCTGAATATTCACTTTTAGAATTAAAAAATCAATTAAAGTTATTGTGTTTAAATAGTGGAATCTGTCACTCATATGTTAACAGATTACTGAGGTGAGGGGAGCTTTTCTGGGTGTTCGTTTTAATTAACAAAGGAGTTCACCTCCATCTTATAACAGTTTGAGGTGTCAGGTCCGGGATTTAGATAGATTTGGACAGGTTTAGACAGATCCAGTCTGAGATTTGAACAGATTTGGGGTATGAAAGATCCCAGCAGATTTAAACACTTGATTAGTGTCCTGGATTATTAAATAAAACTTAGGTGAGAAAATTTGTTTAATTTCAGTTACTTGTGATTGATGAAATTAAAAATGAGAGAAATGGCTCTTAAGATTGCTAAAGAGGTTCTGGGGTTTGAAGATGCTTCCCAAATTTGCCCAGAAATCGTAATGGAGTTGGTCAAGCACTTAGGTGTATCAGAGACACAGATAAGTGCAGTAGAGTTAGAAAAACTTAAATTGCAGATGAGGCAACTGGAGTTAGAAGATAAAGAAAGAAAGAGAAGATTCTTAGCTGAGCAGAAAGAAAGTGAGAGAGAATTTGAACTTCAGAAGTTGCCAATTAGTCAGGAAAGTCAAGCTAACAGGATGGAGATGAAGTGTGAAGGTAGTGATGTATACTAATTTGTTAAAGCATTGCCACATTTTGATGAGAATGATGTTGAAGCCTTTGTTATTTCATTTGAAAGATTGGCTCGATAGATGGAGTGACCAGACAACTTGTGGGTAATGCTAGTTCAGAATAAGCTGGTAAGCAGAACTAGTGAGGTATTTGCAGCATTGTCAGATAAGGGGTCAAGAGATTATGCAGGTGTCAAAAAGGCTGTTTTGAGTGCTTATGAGTTGGTACCAAAAGTATCTAGACAGTGGTTCAGAAACATAAAGAAGGAACCAGAAGCAATTTTGATAGATGGGTGCTGGCCTTAAAAATAGATAAGACATATGAGGCTCTAAGAGAGATTAGTGGTATTTAAAAACTCATTTCTTGAGATGATAAAACCCTATGCGGATGAACAGAAAGTTCAAGAAGTGAGAGGTGCGGCAGAGATGACAGATCATTATGCATTGGTGCATAAAGTGCAAGTTAGCATCCGACAGGAATTTCATCCTGTGAGGGACAGAAATTTGGAGAAGAAGAAATTCTTCACTACAAGACAAAGAGTAGATCACACTTGGAGTAGTTTAAAGCAGGTGAAAAAAAGAAGCCCACGAGGGTGAAAACGAGGTGAAAGGCCTCAGGTGTTTTCATGATGGTAAGGTGGGACACATAAAATCACGGGTGCTGGTCATTGAAGTAAGGCACTGTGGAAAAAGATGTGGTAAAAGAGGTTACGCCAGTGGAATTAGTGGAAGTAGTAAAGGAAACCCCAGTAAAAGTTGAGGAGCTGCAGGAGTGTGCACAGCCTAGGCAGAGGCTGGGTATTGAGTTAGAGCCAGAGCTCTACAAAGACTTAATCTCTGTGGGCAAACTTTACTCAAGAAGGACAGGGGGAGAAGGGAAAGAAATTACAACAGGAGCTAATCAGTCTCCAATAGTAAGTGATGAAAGTATTTACACTCTTTCTGACATGTTACCTGAGAGAGTGGTAATTTATGGAGTAGATGGAGAGAAATTTTGTGTTCCCCTGTATAAGAACTGATTGGAAGGCCAAATCATGACTGGGGAAGTAACAATAGGAGTGATCGACAGAGTGTCAATTACAGGAATACTGTTTGTTCTTGGCAATGATTTAGCAGGATCCAAGGTGAGAGTGATACCCTTTGTTGTGTAGAAGCCAAAGGAAAACCAGGGAACCAAGAGATAAAAATACAAATACCCTGACTCTTTCCAGTGTGTGTAGTAAAAAGATTCCACTGTCATAAGTCCAGCAAGAAGTACATACTAAAGAGAAAGATGAAGGAGTTAAAGTTCAGTTAGCTGATACCCTGTTTGAAGTAATGTGTAGGAAAAACCTAACAGGTAGAGGGTCAGGCAAAAGTGTTTTGTCCTGAAAGGCTAGTGGACGTACAACAGAAAGACGAGACAATAAAAGATATGTAGATGCACACTCAGTAAAGTAATCGAATGTATTCCTGAGGTTTATTATCTTAAAGATAAAATCCTAAGATGAAAATGGAGACCACGGCACATTAGTGCAGAGCAAAAATGGGCAGACGTGCACCAGATTATGTTGCTGGGAGCATATAGACAGGAGGTATTATGGATAGCACATGAATTACCAGTAGGAAGTCATCTCAGTGTGAGGAAGACTCAGCCTAAGGTACTAAAGCATTCCTATTGGCCTGGACTGCACAAGATGTGGTAACATTTTGCTGTACATGTCACATATGCCAAATGGTAAGTAAGCTAAAGGCAGTAATAAAATTAGCACCGTTGTTGCCAATTCCCACATTTGAAGGGCCTTTCATGTGGGTTATGATTGATTTTGTAGGTCCCCTCCCTAAAAGTAAAATAGGAATCAATATTTGCTAACCATAATGGATGTGTCTACCAGATTTCCGGAGGCAATTCCATTTCAGAGTATCAAGGCAAAAAGGATGGTGGAGGAAATCGTAGCTTTCTTTACCTGGTATGGCCTACCCAGAGACATTCAGTCAGACCAAGGGCCTAATTTTACTGCTAGGCTGTTTAAGGAAGTCATGGATAGCTTAGGCATACAGCATTATCCTGAATCTCAGGGAGTCTTGAAAAGGTGGATTCAGAACCTAAAGACCATGTTAAGAACATATTGTCAGGATTACCAGAATGATTGTGAGAAAGATATCCCATTTGTGCTGTTTGCTATTAGAAATACCCCAAACAAATATACTCAGTTTATTCCCCTTGAGCTAATAGTCAGACTTGAAGTGAGAGGGCCTTTGAAATTAATTAAAGAAAAATTGATAGGACCAAAGTCAGACATCTCACACTTGGATTATGTATCTGAGGTGAGGGAGAGATTAATCTGGGCAGGTAAATTAGCTAAACAGCACCTGAAGAGGGCACAGCTTAGAATGAAGCAGGTGGCAGATAAAAACTCTAAAATTCAGACATTTTCCCATGGGGACAACATGTTAGTATTGTTACCTGTGGTAGGAGATCCCTTCAAAGCCAGGTTTCGTGGTCCCTATCAAATTGAGAAAAAGTTGAGTCAGGTAAACTACGGTAAAGATGCCAGTTAGAAAAAAATACTATATTGGGTACGTCATGTGAATATGTTGAAACCTTACTATAATAAGTAGAGGGAACTGGAGAAACAGTTGTTAGTGTCATGGAGTTTGATGTGCCTCAAAATACTTTAAATAATGAGGAAGTCCTTGAGGAGTGGGATAGATTAGCGAACCATCTGTCTCAGGAACAAAGAACCGAATTGAAAGGTTTGTTGCAGCAGTATGAGGACATATGCAGGAATAAGATGGGAAAGACTAATACTATTGTGCATGAGGTGGAAATAGGGAATGCTGTTCTGAGAAAATAATGCCCCTACAGGCGTAATCGTCTCAAAGCCACACTGATCCAGATGGAAGTGGATGCGATGCTCAATGAAGATGTCATGGAACTGAGTCAGAGTGAGTAGAGTTCACCAATCGTGTTAGTTCCCAGACTTGAAGGAACTCAATGATTTTGTGTGGACTATCAGAAGGTGAATGCTGTAACAAAATCAGATTCCTATCCAATACCAAGATTGGAGGATTGTATAGAGGAATTTGGACAAGCTACTTACATCATAAAGTTGGACTTACTGCATGGTTATTAGTAGGGATGTTTATCAGAGAAAGCGAAAGATGTTTCTGCATTTGGAACCCCAAATGGGATATCAATTCAAAGTGATGCCCTTTCAAATGAACAACACACCCACCACATCCCAAAAACTCATGAACAGAGTTGTAGCCGGATTAACAAATTCTGCTGTTTATCTCGATGATGCAATGATCTTTAGCAAGTCATGGAAAGATGACATGGTACAATTGGCAAGCTTTTTGAACAATTATGAGAAGCAAAACTGATAATAAATGTAAAGAAAACAGAATTCGCGAATGCAGGGGTGACATTCTTGGGACATAACATCGGACATGGAAGGTTGACCCCAAGGAATGTGAATACGAAGGCCATTAAGGAATTTCATCCTCAAAGAAAGAGGTGCTTCGATTTTTGGGACCAAGCAGATTCTACTGGAAGTTTGTTCCAAACTTCAGCAGCGTAGTGGCACTGCTAACAGATTGATTAAAGAAGAACACAAAATTTCAGTGGACAGAACAATGCCAGAACAATACGATAGCCCCACTCTATGTTTGGAAAGTTAAAATCCCATCCAATTACAACCCTATTATTCTTAGAGATATCTGAGATCTTCTTGCATATTTGCTTCTAAATTTCCCGCTGACTATCGGGGCATGTATAATATAAGCCCAGCAAGGTGATCTTCCTTTTCTTATTTCTCAGTTCCACATTCTCAGGAACATCTTCCCTAGGTACAGCCATAAAGTTATCTCTAACTGAAAACACCACTCCCCCTCCTCTCTTGCCACTCTCTCTATCCTTCCTATAGTATCTATACCGTGGAATATTAAGCTGCCAGTCCTGCCCATCCCAGTCCTGAGCCATGTTTCTGTAATAGCCAGGATATCCTCGATCCATGTTCCCAATCATGCCCCAAGATCATTTGCCTTATCTGAAACGGCCTCTTGCATTAAAATAATCAGTGGTTAGCACTGCTGCCTCACAGCACCAGGGACCCAGGTTCGATTCCAGCCTCGGGTGACTGTTCATGTGGAGTTTGCACATTCTCCCCGTGTCTGCGTGGGTTTCCTCAGGTGCTCTGGTTTCCTCCCACAGTCCAAAGATGTGCAGGTTAGGTGAATTGGTCATGCTAAATTGCCCATAGAGTTAGGTGCATTAGTTAGGGGGAAATGGGTCTGGATGGGTTACTCTTTGGAGGGTCGGTGTGGACTAGATGGGCTGAAGGGCCTGTTTCCACACTGTAGGTAATCTAAATGCAGTTTAATAAATAACCCATTCTCTGCTCTTCATTAATTGAGTTGCTCCACTATTTTATTGTACCAGCCTCAGCCTTTTCTCTCTATTGCTTTGGTTCCCACCAGAACCCCAACCCCTCTCTCCAATCCTTTACTAGTTTAAAGCCTCCCGAATCGCACCAGCAAATTACCTCACAAGAATATTGATCCCCTTTCGATTCAGGTGAAACCCATCCATCTTATACAGGTCATTTCTACCCCTGAAGAGACTCCAAAGGTCTAAAAATATGACCTTGTCTCCTGCACTAGCTCCTCAACCCCACATTCATCTGCTCTATCCTCATATTCCTACGCTTACTAGCAAGTGGCACTGGTAGTAGTCCAGGTATTACTACTATCGAGGACCTATTTTTTAACCTCCTGCCTAATTTCCTATATCCTCTCTGCAGAACGTTATCTCTTTCCCTACCTATGTGGTTAATACCAACGTGCACAATGACCTCTTGCAGGTCTCTCTCTCCTTTCAGAATATTCTGCACCCTCTCTGAAACATCCTTGATCCTGGCACCAGGGAGGCAACACACCATCCTGATTTCTCGTTGACAGACACAGAAACATCTGTTTATTACAATCAATTGCTCAGAACTTGACATACCCTTCATTACACTAAAGCCAGTCACAGTACCAGAAACCTTGCTGTTAGTGCTATACACTCCTGAGAGGTCATCCCTGACTACAGTATCCAAAATGGCATGTCTGTTTGAGATGGGATAGCCACAGGAGACTCCTGCACTACCTGGCTACTTCTCCTGTCATTCGTAGTGGCTAACCATCTCGCTGATTGTATCTGTGGTTTTTCTGCCTTCCTGAAATTGCCATCCATCACACCCACTTGCTCTTGTAAACTCTTCATTGCCTCGAACTGCCGTTCCAATCAATCCATGCGATCCAATAGAATTCGCACCCAGACACACTGCAGACAGACAGGAACATTCAAATTTTCCCTGATATCCCAGATCTTACAGGAAGTGCACATCTCTGCCCCTTTAACAATAAATAGACCCAGAAGTTATCTAAAAACAAATATAACACTTTGCTCAAAAACGCAGCATTAGCACAGTCTTATTGCGTTGGGATAACTCAATACCAATCCTTAATATTAAAAGTCAATCAAGAGAAAGTTCACAGTGTAATCACGACAAGGAAAAAAAGTGCCCTCACCTTACTCACCATTACAGTCTGAGAAGTGTTATAAGTCTTCAAATCAAACTCTGAGCTGACCAGGCTCAAAATCCAGAAGTTGCCCTCTTCTACACTTTCAGGCAGGGTTTTTTTTCTCAAATCACTGATACCTCTACAGTTACACAAGAAAGCTGGATATTGGACCTCCTACTTCAGCTGTGAAACTTCACTGCTTTGTTATTTTAGTGAAACCCCGATAACCAGAGCCCTTGTGTAATTTCTCAGTCTGACAGGTGTGAAACGACACTTGTTAGCTGCTTCATTAAAAGCCGAACTCCGAGCTTTATGCAATTCCTCAGTCTCCGACCTTGCCACATGATCGCTCTCCCGAAACTCTCTCCTTCCTCCTTTTTAAAGGATTTTTTTTATGTTCCAAAAGCAATGCATAACTTGTTTAAAATAAAAATTACTGCCCCAAGGAATGATGTGAAGGAGCTGGTTTTAGACTGGGGTGGACAAAGTTAGAAATCACACAACACCAGGTTATAGCCCAATAGTTGTATTTGGAAGCACTAGCTTTCGGAGCACTGCTCCTTCATCAGGTAGCAAAAGATTACAGTATCATACAACTGAAATGGTATATTGTTCATCTTTTAACTGTAATCTTTAAATTCTGTTGTTATGATCCTGTCCCACAGCTACCTGCTGAAGGAGCAGTGATCCGAATGCTAGTGCTTCCAAACAACCCTGTTGAGCTATAACCTGGTGTGGTGTGATTTTTAACTTTGCCCCAAGGAAGTGGGTAAATCTAACTGAGTGCTGAAAAACCCTCAAAACAAAGAGCGGCTCTCATAGATACAACCCTCTTCCGTTCACCAGATATACACAATACACGTGGACAGTCACAACTGAGTTGGATTAGTCATGTACCAGAAAGCTTGACGCCATGATTTGCTTACTAAAGTGAATCTTCTGTGGACCACTCAAGTCTGGGATGCACTCTCACAGCAGTCAAAGGAAGCATGACAATGGCACACTGAAGGTCTCACTTAAAGGTTTTGATATGAAGACCACATGTTGGAAAAAAAATCATCCAAGGTCGCTGCATCTGGCACAATCAAGTAAAGCTGCTACTTCCTCCAAAAGCCAGTACTGACCAGCGGCAGAAAGAAAACACATGGAGAGAAAATCCTAAGTCAGGAGCTCATCCAAAACTCAGTTGTCCAAGGTACTCTGTCCTATTTGCAGCAGAAACTCCCAGGTGCAGCTCAGCTTTAACAGTCGTCTACATGCCCACTAAACAAACACTTCTGATCATGGATATCATAACCTGAAGAATGAATATAACAGCTGAGATCAATTAACTACCTGTCACTTGGGTGAATATTTTGCCTGTGGATGTACACCAGATTACGAAACAACATAAAGATCTTTTCTTTCTGCAACAAACAGTTCTTATGCAGTTTAGAGCAAACATTCACCTACCCACAAATTCCTGAAGGCGACAGTTTAGATATACATTGCAGTCTCAAAACATCTTCAAAGGCTCTTGGGCACAGTTTGTGTTTGTAAAACTGACTTCAGCAGATTCAAGATTTTTTTTAGATAACTTGCTTAATAGCTAATACTGCATATCTCTTTTCTAAATATTGTTAGTGCATTTAATATTTCTGATGTCTTTTTTTCACATGTACCTTTCAGAGACATTAACATTAATTTAAGTCAATGAGGATTCCTGTGGGAAATCTCACCCTCAGCAGGTTTGAAAATAAACTCCAGACAACCTGGCGTTACCACAATGGTGGGTTGTCAGATCCCTCAGTTATTTTGACACCTGCCTTCATCATGAAAACTCTTCTGTTGGGATTGAAATTGAAAGAATATATTGTTACATAAGCAGAAAGTTGCCTTCATATTTTTTTTCTTTAAAAGTGAGCCAAACTGGTTATCAGTAACTCTTAATTATTATTTATTGCTATTAACCAATGGTATTAACACTAGATTATTAATCCAGAAACCCAAGTAAGGTTCTGGGGCCCCAGTTTCAAATCTCACCAAGGTAGATAGTGGAATTGGAATCTAATTTTAAAAATCCAGGATAAGAGTCAAATGATAACCATGAAACCATTACCAGTTGGAAAGATCAACTTGTTTCACTAATATCCTTTAGGGAAGAAAGTCTGCCACTCTGATCTGGTCTGGCCTAATTGTGAGTTGAGAGTGAGGTGCTGGAAAAGCAGGTCAAGCAGCATCTGAGGAGCAGGAGAATTGTTGTTTCGGGCAAGAGCCCTTCATCAGGAATTCCTGATGAAGGGCTCTTGCCCGAAACATCAATTCTCCTGCTCCTCAGATGTTGCCTGGCCTGCTGCGTTTTTACAGCACCCCACTCTCGACTCTGAACTCCATCATCTGAAGTCCTCTCTTTGGCCTACATGTGACTCCTGCCCCACTGAAATGGTATTTACTCTCAACTACCCTCTGGGCAATTTAGGGATCGGCAATAAATATTGGCCTGGCCAGTGACTCCTACATTCAGTGAATGAAAAAAAAGGAGTTAAATTGATTTTTGATCCCTGTCGAGAATATGAATCTAGCAAATGTTTAACTTTTTCTTGTAGCTTGAAGCTGGGTGCCTAAGGAAGGGTGATGCAATAAAAGCAATATGAGATGCCAACCAACATTTCACAAAGCTACTGTTGTTCTGTCCTTTTGCACTGTACAAACGAGGATGGAACAGTCCCATTTATAAGGATCCAGCCCACCTTTTGCCAGACCATCATGTTCAGTTTCAGCTACATGTTTATGAACTTAAAACACTTTGTTTCTCTCTTCATAGATGCTGCCTCAAATGTTGAGTATTTTCAGCATCTTCCATTTTCAACTAAGATCCCTGCCTCACAGTGCCAGGGACCTGTGTTCAATTCCAGCCTTGGATGACTGTGTGGAGTTTGCACATTCTCCTCATGTATGCATGAGTTTCAGCCAGGTATTCCAGTCTCCTCCCACAATCCAAAGATGCATTGGTTGGGTGGATTAACCATGGTAAATGAAGGGTTATGGGGAAAGCGAAGGGGGAAGGATCTGGTGGGATGCTCTTCTGAGAATCAGCATAGACTCAAGGACCAAATTGCTCCTTTCCACACTGTAGAAATTCTATAATTTCCAGCAGTTTTTTTTAAAATTGTTATTGGAGTTCTACCCACCCATATTCTACTTCCACCACGGCGAAGAGAACGAAATTTTCGTTCTGAAGAAGGGTCACTGGACTCGAAACATTAACTCTGGTTTCGCTCCACGGGTGCTGCCAGACCCGCTGAGCTTCTCCAGCAATTTGTGTTTTTGGCTTCAGAACGAAAACTTATTCATTTTGAAGAGATTTGTTGTATGCTCAACATTTATGAAAATTGTCAGGTCCCGGTCAATTCTAAATACGAATCTATTTGAGATAATGAATATCAGAACAGACGCCTCATAGTACAACCAAAATCAGCGGAGCGGGTCGGAGTGTTGTGAGGCGGGGCGGGGCAGGGTGGGGGGCCGCGTGCTTCTGCGTCACCAACTGTTTGCTTTCAAACACGGCGCACGCGCCTAAGCTTACGGTCAAAGGTACCGCAGCATCTGGAGTGTAGGAGGAGTACCTGTCCGTAGCTTTAAAAGTAAGTAGAAACGATAAGTCAAGGTTTTGGAAAATTTTATTACTTTCACTATCTGTTGTAGCCTAAGTTTTAGGCATTGTACAAATATTAGATTATGTTTGTGTCCGCTTTGTAGACATGAGTAGTAATTAATAAACATTCCTCAGTATAAGCATAAATGACCTACGATAAATAAATGACTTATTAGGGGAATTCATCTGGTATAGTGAGCGTTTGCCTGATGATGTGGCACTCACTTCCAATATAGAATGCTTAAATTTCCATGATTTTTTTCACTGAATAAACAATAATCGTACCGAGGTACACGTATGGGTAATCATTTTTATTGGCCATTTGAATTCCACTGTTTGAACACTAGAGATCCCTAACCTCACTAATTCAAAAATAGGCACACTTAAAAATCAAACTATTTAGTAGCAAAAGAGTAAACAGGTGAGCTTCTCCTTTTATACAGATCCTTGTATGAATGCAGAATAGCCCAAACTGATTTACTGAAGTCTAATGTTGGACTCCCAGTCATTACCTCAAAGGTCTGCTCCCCTCCCCCCCCCCCCCCCCCCCAAAAAAAAAATCAAAATGAGATATTGCTGGATACCAAGACACATTATAGACAGATGTATTATTATTGTTAAAGAGATCCTCCTTGGGTTGGTTACTTTAACAAAGTTTGAGATGAAGAATATTTTTGCTCTTCCCGTTTGTTAATTGCTACTGCTGTTTTGGAGTTTGCGTTTTAAATCGTTAGACAAAAAGCAGTGTTTTCAATAAGAATTCCCCCGCATAGGTGCTTTTAAGAGCAAGAGCAGCAGAAGTGAGGAGAAACCCATGAATCTAAGTTAATCAAACACCATGGGAGTTATCTAGACCCCACTCACTGGTGTGTGCATTTTGATATTTGGTGATATCTCATTCTCTGCAATAGACAAAGCAGCTGAAGCTTTTGCTCCGCCTACAAGACAAGTAAAGGTATGTGGAGCATACTGTAATGCCTTGTACCCAGGAATATTTAAAACCTAGTCTTATCCTTCCTTGGGTCGAGAGTATGGTGCTGGAAAAGCACAACAGGTCAGGCAGCATCTGAGGAGCAGGAGAATCGATTTTTTGGGCATAAAACTCTACTATTGCCTCAATTTTTAACTAAAGTTATTATCAACAGTAGATGTAAAATAAACAATCATTTAGAATAAATTACTATCTGTGGAAAGTGTTCCAACGTCCTGCAATCCTTTGCATGTAGAGATGCTTCCAGCTTAGTTCTTGAAAGAGTCAAAATTAGAGTGGTGCTGGAAAAGCACAGCAGGTCAGGCAGCAGCAGAGGAGTAGGAAAATTGACATTCGGGCAAAAGCCCTTCATCAGGAACGAGGCCTCATCCCTGATGAAGGGCTTTTGCCCGAAATGTCGATTTTCCTGCTCCTCTGAATCTGCCTGACCTGCTGTGCTTTTCCAGCACCACTCTAATCTTGAGTCTAATCTCCAGCATCTGCAGTACCCACCTCCACTTAATTCTTGAAACGTCTAGTTCTAATATGTTGGTTATGTTCTGAATCAGAAACCGTTTATCTCTATATACACAATCAATTTTGTTTAATATTGTGAAAACTGTGATCAAATTACCCCTTGATTTTCTTAACTCAAGGGAATACAACCTTAGCTTGTGTAAATTCTTCCTTCAGAATTTAATTTTTAAAGTTCAAGCATTGTCTTGTTGAACCTACGCCTCTGTGCATAGTGGCAGAATGTGTACTATCTGCAAGGTGCACTGCAACTACTCAATAAGCCTCCTCACTGTCATTTTCCAAAGCTGCTACTTAGAAGGATATAGACAGCAGATGTTTGGGAATACTATCACTTGCTGGTTTGCCTATATACCCTCTTGACGTGGAACATTATCACTGTTCCTTACCTACCACTGGACAGTGAACCTGAAATTCCCTTCCTAATGGCACCATTTTCTCAGGAGCAAGCTGGGGATGAGCAACAAATTCTGACCTTGCAGAAATGCTCACATCTTTGGAACAAATCAAAACATATGTAAAATCTGGCATTCAATTAGCCTTTGATTATTGTCTGTGCCTGTCCATTACAGAATAGCAGAATCATTTCAATGCAGAAAGAGACCATTTGGCCTAGTTTGTCTGTGGCTGTCCAATTTAGCATTGGCAAAGTGCCATTCTCCTGTCTTTTATCTATAATCCTGCCCATTGTTTCTATTCAAACAATCATCTAATGCCCTCTTCAGTGCCTCAGTGGATCCTGCTTCCACCACCCTTCCAAGCAATGCATTATAAATCTGAATTAGTTGCAGTGTGAAAAGTTTTTTTGCTCACATTTGATATTCTTCCAAATCACAAATCTGTGTAGTTTCAATCTTGCTGATTTTTGGAAGTAAGAATAGTATTTCCCACTTACTCTGAACAGACTATTATGATTTTGAAAATTTCTGCTAAATCTTCACTTCGTCTTTGCCTGTCCAAGGACAACAGTCCCGACATCTCTAATCTTGTTCATGACTGAAATTTGTCATCCTGGAATGGTTCTTGCAAACGTCTTCTGCACTCTCTCCAACATGTTTCCTTCGAGAAGTGTAGCATGCAGTGCTCTGGCTGAGGTCCAATCAATGTCAAACATTGTGGTGCCGGAAAAGCACAGCTGGTCAGGCAGCATTGGAGGAGTAGCCCCCTTGAGCCCCTCCACAGTCCTGATGAAGAGCTTATGCTCAATGTCAACTTTGCTGCTCTTCGGATGCTGCCTGACTGGCTGTGCTTTTCCAACACCACACGTTTTGAGTGATTTCCAGCATCTGCAGTCCTCACTTTTTCCTGAGGTCCAATCAATGTCTAATACAAGTTCAGTATAGATGCGAAGTATTCATTCCAAACCTGAACCATGCTCCCCATCTCCATGTGTCTCTCTCTTTTTCATCCTTAATTGTCCTACTTCTTTTACCATCCTTTTAATATTTATGTACCCTGTAGAAGACTTCAAGATTTCATTTTACTTAGCTGCCACTCTGTTTTGATGTTACCTCTGCTTTTTCACCTCCTTTTGAATCTTCTTCATTTAGCTTTGGTCTCGATTGTATTTTCTACCTGACATAAGCTTACTTTTTTTTCTTTCCTTTAATGTTTATCTCTTTTCTCAGCCAGGGAACTCTAGATTTGTTTGCCCTGAAAATAGCCTGTTGTTTACCTACATTTTATGTCCCCAACTTTTGACTTCAGTTTATCCAGTTCAGTTCTGTTCCTGCCCATTGATGTCAGCTCTCCCTTACTTAATTATTTTACTCTGTTTTGTTCATTATTCTTTTTTAACCATCATCCTAAATTTTATGACACATTAACAATTATACTACCTTTAAATGCTCCCCCCTCCCAATTGATCTACTTGGCATAGTTCATTCTGAAGAACACATTGCTAGATCTGTTTCTGTGTCATTGGAATGGAGACATAGTGATGTCAAAAATTCTCTTAAGTACAAACTAGGAATGCCTACTAATACACATTAAACCTATATTTAGACTATTTACTATAAATTAGAGATGAGATGGAAGAAAGTAGATTGTGCACCCTTATTCACCTATCAGATCCTTATCCTAGGCACTTAAATTAGAACTCAACAATAAGAGTAAAAACCAATTTCTACAGGGTGAAAAGATTTTTAAAAAACAAAGAAGCACGTCCTTCTCCTCCTCATCTAACTCACTAAGCACCGAACACTCCATTCAATTTATATATATTTTTTAAATCGACCAGTTCAGAAGTGTGACACACTTCTGCAGCAGGTGTGGCTGGAATCCAGGCTGTTTGGCCTTCTGAGCACTGCCATTGTGGCACAAGCACTCTTTGAAGCTCATACTCATATTGTAGATCAGGAGTTTGAGTTTCAGGAACAGAACAACTGTGATACTCCACTCTGTCCAACTATTCTTCATCCCACTCAATGAAACCAGTGCCAGGGTTGACTATTACACAACCCTCCAGGCCTCCTTGCTAAGAGATAGAGAGACTGTCGCTGCAGCACAAGAATGCTTCCAAGTTCATTTTTAAAAAATATATTTTCAGAGATTTTATTACAGGTGGGATTTGAACGTGGGCCTCCTGGTTCTGAGGTAGAGACATTACCAGTGCATCACAAAAGCCCCCATTCAAGCTCATTCTAGTTTTCTTAACTAACTACATCTGTTCCACAGTGGACAGTTTGTATCCTTTGCTTAGGCTCTCAGGTGCTGAATTTAAATGTAACTTTAAGTTAAATAATAACGATAAACAAATTAAAATTTTTAGAGAGAAATTAAGGTTCCCTCATCCTCCAAACTCCCAGCACTGTGTTAAGGTTGCACTGTTTAAGTCACATTTTAATAATCTGTTTTAATAATTTTTAAAGGACCTCCGCTTTTTGGTATTTTGATCCTTCTCAAGTTCAAAGTGGACAACTAGTCAATGAGCTCACTTAAACTGAGTTTGCTACAGCTTTATGCATTTGCTTGAACTATTTGTAATGTTATGCTTCCATCTATAATGCAACCTATATTTATGTCATTGACAACCTTTGATATGTGACTCTATCCCATCAGCTAAGTATTTAAAAAACACCACCCAGTGGGACATCACTTACCACATCTTATCACTTAAGTACTCGGGCATTTTCCCGACTCTCAGTCACATGCTTCTCAGCTAAAATCCGAACCAGTTCAACAATTTGCCTTCAGTTTCATGCACTTCAACATAGCCAGGTCCTTCTTCAAGAAAGATTTTTTGAAGACTTCTTGCAATTCCAGATAAAAAGTATCATAAGACATTCTCCAGTCTACCGCTTAAATCACCTGTTAAAAATGTTTAGCCAAATTTGTGAGCTGTCACCAATCCTTTAGAAGTTCCTCCATTCAAATAGAAGTGTTCAGGATGTTCAATCACAATTTTGAGAATTAGAGATTTGGGTAATTTCCTGATGCAGATGTTCACCTAATTGCTCTGTTGTGTTTTGTCTTTTCTCTCTCAATATTTTAAAAAAATAATGAACAGTTTTCGAATCTAAGACAACAGTTCCTTTGGAAGATTGTAATAAAGGCATCCGCAAAATTCTCATCTGTTTCTTTTAAAACGCTGGCATGGAAACATTTTTTCCCCTGCCATTAATTTCTTTGTTCTTGTCGTTTTGCTTCTGTTAATTCATTCTCCCATTTTTGTAGTTCTGATTTTTTTTGTTAGAATCATACTCAAAGTAAAAAAGAAGCCCTTTGACCTATCAAATCTGTACTGCCAAAAATATACTACTATCCACACAAGTCTCACTTCACTCGACAAGACCTGTAGCCTTGAATGTCATTATACCTCAAGTGTTCATCCAAGTACATTTCAGGGTTAAGGTAAGCTCACCACAACTCACCAGAACAAAAGTCTCTATATCCATCACGTGCTAGGCTAACATAATTTACAAGATTCCATGCAAAGACTCCACAAAACAGTTTTTAGGACAAAAGGGCAGACAACTAGCAATCCGCATACACAAGCACCAGCTAGCGATTATGCGCCTGAACCAGCTGTCTTGAGTAGCCATGCACACCGATGACAAGGACCACAAATTCGACTGGGACAGCACAATGATCATCGGACAAGCTAAACAGAGAACAACCAGAGAATTTCTAGAAGCATGGCATTCAGCCACAGACTCTATCAACAAATACATAGACCTAGAACCAATATATCAGCCACAACAACGAATTATTGGAATCATCAACCACGGAACCAAATGCATTCCAGAAGACACAGTACAGCAATACATCACAGAAGGCTTCAAAGCACTGAAGATGTCACCTAGACAGGGGACAAAACATTTGTAATACAATTTCCGAGCATGGTGAACATACCCATAATTACAGCAACCAGCACTCGAGCTACAAGTGTTTATACAAACCTTAAACATCTTTCTATATGCCAGATATGACTCCAACCAATGGAGAGTTTGCCCTCTGATACTTGTTGATTCCAATTTTGCTAAGACTCCTTGATGCCACACTTGGTTCAATATAGCTTTGATATAAATGGCTGTCACTTCCCATCTCCCTTCTGGAATTCGGTTCTTTTGTTCGAACCAAAACTATGATGACATCAGGGACTGAGTGGCCTTGGCAGAGCCCAAACTGGGTATCACTGACCAAGTTATTGCTGAGCCAGTACTGCTTGATAGCTCTGTTGATGACACCTTCCATTACTTTGCTGATGACCTTGATAGAGTGGTAATTGGCCTGTTTGGATTTGTCCTTTTTTGTACAAGACATACCTGGGTATTTTCTACATTTTTAGATAGATGTCACTTGTGTATCTTTACTGGAATAAATTGGCTAGGGGTACGTCAGTTCTGGAGCACACGTCTTCAGTACTATTTCCGGAATGTTCTCAAGGCCCATAGCCTTTGCATGATCTAGGGCTTGCAATCGTTCCTTGAAATAACGCGAATTAATCGAATTGGCTAAAGACTGATCTCTGTGATGCTAGGGACCACTGGGAGGAGACAGAGATGGATTTTTGTAGTCTCCTCTTCCAGTGAGTTCTTTAATTGTTCACCACCATTCACGATTGGGGGTGGCAGGATTGCCGATCTTAGAACTGATCCATTGATTGTAGGAGCTTAACTCTGTCCATCAATTACTGCTTATGCTGTTTGGCATGCAAGTCATCCTCTTTGGACATGTTCACACCTTATTTTTAGGTACACCTGATGTTGTCCCTGATGTATTCTTCTACACTTTCCAGTGAACCAAGATTAATCCTTTGTCTTGATGGTAGTGATTGAGGGGGACCATGAGGTTGCAGTTTGTACTGGAGTATAATTCTGATGCTGTTCATGGCCCATAGCACTTCATGGATGCCCAGTCTTGAGTTGATAGATGAGTTTGAAGTCTGTCAGTTAGCAGAGTGAGTGTGCAAAACAACATAATGAAGGGCAATCTTAATGTGAAGGTGGGACTTCATCTCGACAAGGACTATGTGGTGGTCACTCTCACCAATACTAACATGGACAGATGCATCTGCAGCCAGCAGATTAGTAAGGATGAGGTAAGCACATTTTCCTTCCTTTTGATTCTCTCAACATCTGCCACAGACCCAGTGTAGCAATTATGTCCTTTTGGGACCCAACCAACCAGTGCCGAGCCATTCCTTGTGGAGGACACTGAAATCCCCCACCCAGTGTATGTTTTGCGCTCTTGCTGCCCTCAGTACTCCCTCCAAGTGTTCAATATGGAGAACGATGTTCTGCCATGATCAAATTGAATATTGGAGGATGCTTGAAGAGCCAAATGGCCACTTCTCTCCTATTTTCTATATTGAATTTTACTGCCTCCATCTCAAAGGGTGTCATTGTTCTACTGATGTAGAATATCAAGAAGAGGGCAAATGGTATGTTCAAACCAGCAGGAACCTTCCTTGTCCACGTTTAACCAGAAGCCATGAGGACTCTCAGGGTAGCTCCCTCTTGACTGTATATCACTGTGCCACTGTCTCTGCTGGGTCTGTCCTGCTGGTTGGACAGAACATAGCCAGAGATGGTGATTATGGTACCGGGGACATGGTCTGCAAGGTATGATTCAGTGAGTATGATTATGTCAGGCTATAGCCTGACTAGTCAGTTATTAATCTCCAGTTTTGGCACTGGCTCCCAGATATTAGTAAGGAGGACTTTGCAGGATTGACCGGGCTGTTTCCGCGTTCGTCTTTTTCGGTGCCTGGGTCGATGCCAGGTGGTCTTCATTTTTTTGTTGAGACTTCATAGAGATTGATACATTTGAGTGGCTTGCTAGGCCATTTCAGAGGGCAAATCCGAGTCAACCATATTGCTGTGGCTCTAAAGTCAAGTGTAGGTCTACCAGGTTAGGATGATATATGTCCCTGCTTGAGCCTGATGGGTTTTTGCCCACAATCGACAAAGGTTTCATCGGTATATTCTTAATTCCCAATTTTTGATTTTTAGTATAGAAGTCACATTCCACTGTCTGACATGATGGAATTCAAACCCTGGTCCCCAGAACATTAGCTGAGTTTCTGGACTAACAGTGTAGTGATAAATCCGAGGCCATTGCGTTCCTTGAAAAGATGTTAGTGAGCTGCCTCCTTGAACCAGTGCATGTGCTATAGGTAGAACCAAATTGTTGTTAGATAGGGTACTCCAGGATTTTGACCCAAACCCTTGTGTATTCTATCCGTTTTTTTTACCTCTTAGCATGGAGCACAAAAATGGATCCTTTTGCTTTCTGTGCAATATGCTTGCAAGCTGATTAGAGATGGTACCATGTGGGCCTCTGGATCCTACTTTCAAAGGATGCTATGTATTTCCCTAATTATTGAATTGGGTGCAACAGCCACATTACACTACACTTCCCTTCCTTCTCTGTGAATGATCTTGAGCTCCAAGATATAAAGCATTTTGGCTGTCTGCCCAAGAATCTTTATTGTCATACTCCAAGGCAACAAGTATATTCTGCCTATTAGATAGGATCTGTTTTTGTGGCTCCGTGTTCTCTATCTCGTATAGCTCATCATTTCTTTACTTTGTACAATAGCAGTCACAGCAGTCCCAGTCTGACTGTGCAGTCCCTCTACAATGTGTGATCAGGATCTGGAGCAAACTGTCCAGGTATTACTCCCTCTTTCTTGTGTGTTGAACTATTTCCAAGTTGCGCTGCCCTCATTTACTCATGTAGATTGATTTGAGGTGAAGAAATCTACTGCAGATACACAATCTACCATATCTCCATGTATACTTATTTAAAGATAATTTAATTTTATCATTTAAACTTTTCACTAAGTTGCACTAGGTGCTGAAACACTTCAAAATTTGAAATATTTGCTGCTTAAATGTATATAAGCACTAAAGCAAAAGGATGATCTATTTTCCCCTCTGCATTATTACAACATTCTGAACTTCCCTGTGTTGTATGGTTGCAGTCTACAGCAGTTAACATTTTACTGTTATGCACCTTTTGAATCACATCCATATTGGAACAGTCAGCTTACAGATTGTGATAGATTCTAAAAGGTAACTATTTGGAAAACATTCTGATACAATTTTCTCGGATATTCCTTTATTTTACCTTGAATTATTCGGCATTTGACTGGCCTTTTTTTTCCCAGTAAAAAGAACAAATCTGTCCACCATTGGGCCATCACTGACCATTGAAACTCATGTTTATATTTATCATATTATCCATGCCATACCCCCTGTAACTTCAACAGCTTGTTTGCACACAACCACAAACTCTCCATTTAATTGACTTTGGTCTTTTGTGGAAGACTCCTCTGTTCTCCAATGTCACTGGCTCTCACTGGTTTTGAGATTTCCTCCATGGCCCCTTCCACATCCCCATTTCCATATATGACCTGTCTTTAAGACCATATCTTTGACCCATTGTGTCCTTTTTCCTTCTGCTAATATAAAGTGGCTTTGATTTTTTTTGTCGTAAAGGGGCCTTGAAAAATAAAAGTTGCCATTGCAACATTCAGAATCAATACATTATAAATGGACCAAAATCTTAGAGGCATACTATGATGTGATAAAAGTTATATGCATTACAAAGCAAATTCTAATCATTCATATTCTGTAACCTTCATTTAGATATCAATGTTTGAATATGGCTTCGACAATTATGAAAAAATCAGATGGAAAACAGAATGTGACTGTCAACATTAAAATTGAAAAAGAAGTAAATACTTTCAATATATCTCAAGGTAGTACGTCGGATGATGCAGCTGATCATCCTAGACCTCCTGATGGGAATGACAAAATATGTAGCAGAACACCAGAATCCTATCTAAGCCAAAGAATGACACATACAAGGAAGGTCAAGCTGAAGAGAAAGAGTACATTAGACAGCTTAGGGATAAAAAGAAAACTAGAGAATGAAGAAAAATGTGCCAACAAAAAGGAATTGAAAACAGTAGAGCATCAAGATCCACCAGTAATTCAATCTCTCACTCGTGTGCCCTTAAAAAGTGTAATGGATGTTGAAACAAAATTGGTATATGTTGATGAACAACAAATAATGTATGAATTTATAGAATCCCAAGATTACAAAAGTACTCTATCAGTGGATGAAGCCAGCAAATCAGGAGAATCTATGACTTCCTGTGCATTGAATTTGGCCCCCCAAATGGATAAATGGCTTGCTAAAGCTTTAAAGGATGCAAGTTTTTACTACCACCAGAAGAAGTACTCAGTTGCAGCAGGGCGATTCAGAACTGCATTGGAGGTACCTACCATACTTCATCACTAGGCTTAAATTAACTTTATTTTCTCCTGTTACAATGCCAATGGTTGGTTAGAATGCAATCAGGCATTTAGAGAGCTCATTCCAAATGTGAAATAACACTTAGAAGTAGAAGAATTAGCACAATAGCATTGTTAAATTTAGTTCAATTTACAGTTAAGTTTGAGATGGAGGCAATAAAATTCAATATATAGAAAATAGGAGAGGAGTGGCCCTTTGGCTCTTCAAGCATCCTCCAATATTCAATTTGATCATGGCAGATCATCCTGCTCAGTATCCTGTTCCTGTCTTCTCCCCAATCCCACTGATTCTTTTAGTTCCGAGAACTAAGTCTACCTCCTTCTTGAATGTTCAATGTTTTGGCCTCAGCAATTTATTGTGGCAGGGAATTTCACAGGCTCACCACTATCTGAGTGAAGAAATTTCTCCTCATCTCAGATTTAAATAGCCCACCTCCTATCCTTGGACTGTGACATCAGTTCTGGACTACGTGATTGTCAAGAACATCCTTCCCTTATGTACTCTGTCTAGTCCTGTTAGGATTTCATCAGATCTTTGAGACTCAACCTTATCTTTCTAAACTCCAGTGAATAAAGCCTTAACCAATCCAGTCTCTCTCTCGCGCTCTCGCTCGCTCTCTCGCTCTCTCTCTCGCGCTCTCTCGCTCTCTCTCTCTCGCGCTCTCTCTCTCTCTCTCTCTCTCTCTCGCGCTCTCTCTCTCTCTCTCTCTCTAGCGCTCTCTCTCTCTCTCTCTCTCACGCTCTCTCTCTCTCGCTCTTCATAAGTCAGTTCTGCTCTCCCAGGAATCAATCTGATAAGCCTTAGTTTTACTCCCTCCATGGCCAGATCATCCTTCCTCTGATAAGGAGACCGAAACAGCACACATTATCGTAATCTCACCAAGATCGTTTGGAAATGCAGCAAGATATCCCTGCTCCTTTCAGGAGGAAACTATTACTGAAGGCTTCACATACAGCTGATCTATGAGATAATATTTGGTTTAACCTCCCACATCCATTTCGTTTCCAGGCTCACCTCCACAATTCATAATCTTCTTTTGAGTTCCAAACTCAGGATCTCCTCTTCACAGAAACTTGGAAAATAATTGCAGGAGTAGGCCATTAAGCCCTTCGAACCTGCACCACCATTTAATATGATCATGGCTGATCATGCAATTTCAGTATCCTATTCCTGCTTTCTCTCCAAACTCCTTGATCCCTTTAGCAGCAAGGGCTGCTTCGAGCTCCTCTTGAATTTATCTCACAAACTGACTCCAACAGCTTGCTGTGGTATAGAATTCCACAGGTTCACAACTCTGAGTGTGGAATTCTTCCTCATCTCAGTCCTGAATGACTGTGACCCCTAATTCTGGACTTTCCCAACATCAGGAACATTCTTCTCGGATCTAGGCTGGCCAGTCCCATCAGGATTTTATATGCTTTTATGAGATCACCCCTCATTCTTCTAAATTACAGTAAGTACAAGCCTGGTCAATGCAGTTTTTCTTCATATGTCAATCCTGCCTTTCTGGGAATCGGTCTAGTGAATTTTTGCTCGACTCCATCAATAGTAAAAATGTCCTTCCTCAGACTAGGTGACGATGGTGGGCCTCAATTTGTCATTCCTGATGTCTCCAATGTCCTGTTTTCTTTTAATGTTTTCTGCCAACTTTCCAGAATCTTTGCTTATATACCCTTGCCCAAGACCATCATAAGTCTGTCATTCCAAGGCTCATGTAAACAGGAGACACCTGCTTCCAATGTTCTTCTTGTCAGTCTCCTTTATCCCTTTTTGCAATCACAGAAGTCTTATGACAATTAGCACCAGCCATCTGCCCAGTTAGCATTTGGTTTTACTTCTTCCTTTCACTGCAAGCTGGTCAAATGTTTAAGTAAAATTAGCATAATTTTCCTTCATGCATATTAAGCTTCTGGGAGCCCCATATCATTCCCAGGGCTTTACCCAAGGTTACTCCACAATTATTTCTAAACCAGATTCTGGTCAGCTGTTGGAGCTGACAACTTGATACTCTTGGTGTATTTCCCTATTAGCCATATCTATTATCTGCTAATACTAAGCCAAGATAGGACTTTCCTCTGATTAGCTTGTTCAAAGTTCTCTCTTAATTGTTCCAATTATCATAGATGCTGCACAAAGTTCTATTTTGCTGTTTTTCATCACCTTTACCTTACCTTTTACGGTTTGGTCTTAACATGACTCTTCAGTACCTTAACTATGTCATTTGCAGCCCAACTTTCAAGTAATCCTTCCTCTGTATTCCGTTGATCATTTCAATTTAGTTCACTCAAGACCTCTGTAATCTTTGCATCAAGGTTTGGAGTTTTAGAATCATAGAATCCATCCAGTGTAGAAACCAGCCTGTCGACCCTTTGCAGAGTAATCCACCCAGACCCATTTCCCTACCCCATTATCCTATATTTACCCCTGACTAATGCACCCAACCTACACATCCCTGAACACTATGGGTAATTTAGCATGACCAATCCACCTAACCAGCACGTCTTTGGATTGTGGGAGGAAAACCGGAACACCCAAAGGAAACCCAAGCAGGTACAGGGAGAATGTGCAAACTCCACAGATACTTGTCCAAGGCTGGAATTGAACCCGGGTCCCTGGTGCTCTGAGGCAGCAGTGCTAACCACTGAGGCGCTGTGCCGCCCAAGAAATAGGAAGCTTACAATCCAGATTTTTTTAAATTGAGAATGTTTTCAATGGACATCTTAGCTCCCCAAGCTGTTATGACATCATAGTCACAATATTAATAGGTTCTATGCCGTCCATATTCAACTGCAACAAGACATGGGCAATATCCACTCCTGGGCTGAAAAGTGGCAAGTAACATTCCTGCCGCACAAATGCCAGGAAATGACCATCTAACTAAGTAACAATGTAACTGCAATGATTATAACCATGTCAGCCAGGTGCATTTCATAGAATGAGTTCTGTGATTGGGGCTGATAATCTGGTCCAATAATGATGCTATAGCTGACAGATGAGAACAGAAGTGTCACACAGCATGCTCACTTTTGAGAGCTGTCTCTGAGGCAGCTGGATCAGTATCAAGACTCTCCACATATAATAAAGGGTGCCTTGGTGACGGGATACTGGCCCGAGTAGAGTTATGCAGGGAAAACGAGAGAAAAGCATGCTGCAGCATGGAGAAGTACTAATTCATCCAAAAGAGAATGGGCGACACCCATTCGATGAAATTCACTTGCAACAGTCATCTTTGAATTGGGGTCAGCAATTCTAGCACCATATTGTTAGTTGGGACACTTGTCTTGTTCAGGTGTGCTTTTGAAGACTGGGCCCAGTATGTGGAAATAATGTCTTCTCTTTTCTGAGCAAAAAACATTGAGGCAGATGAAAAGCAACACGTAGTTCTCCTGACAGCCTGTGGACCCACAGCTTTTTCAGATATTAGGAGCCTAACTTTCTCTGAGGCACCAGATACTGAAACCTTTCAAGAGTTGATAGATTTAGTTAAGGAATATTACCAAGAACCATGGGATTCCCTGTCAGTATTTTTGACTAGGTTAAGATGACTGGCCAAGGCATGTGACTTTGGTTTAACCCTTAATAGGATGCTGAGAAACCATTTTGGTGTGTGGAATTAATGATGTAACCATGCAAAAGTGTCTATTAGCTGAAGCCAAAACTGGACTTCAAACAGGGTCTGCAACTGGCTTTATCATTGGAAAATATGAAAAGTGGAGAGTATGCATTGCAGTGTATTCCGATGGAAGTAGATAACCTAGCCAGTCTGACTCAGCTTGGGGAAGAGTTAAAGAATGTGGTGTTGGAAAAGCACAGCCGGTCAGACAGCATCCGAGGAACAGGAGAGTCAACATTTTGAGCATAAGCTCTTCATCAGGAATGAGGGGGTGGCCCAAGGGGTCCAATAAATAGGAGAGGGGGTGGCGCTGGGGGGGAAGGTAGCTGGGAATGCGATAGATAGATGAAGATAGGGGTGGATCGGATATGTGGGAAGGAAGATGGACAGGTCAAGTGGACGGTTCCGAGTTGGAAGGTTGGATCTGGGATAAGGTGGGACAGATGCGAAATGAAGCTGGTGAAATCTGCACTGATCCCATGTGGTTCAAGGCTTCCAAGGCGGAAGATGAGGCGTTCTTCCTCCAGGCGTCGGGTGGCTAAGGCTTGGTGGTGGAAGAGGCCCAGAACTTGCATCTCCTTGGCAGAGTGATTGTAGTAAAATGCTCGGGCCCAAGCTTGAATGGGGTGAGAAAGATTCACCTAGATTGGCTCAACATTTTTGGATTGGAAACTGGCTGCCTGGGTGAAGTCCTAATTAAATACCCAAACACTTTTCAGGGAAGTCTAGGGGCTATCAAATGAGCCAGAGCAACCTTGCATATGAACCAGGAAGCAATTCCACAATTCTGTAATACCCACCCAGTGCCATTTGCCTTAAGGGTAAAAGTAGAAGCAGAAATTGGGCTTGAAAGCGAAGGAATAGTCAAACCAGCCTAGTTTGCAGAATGGGCAACCACCAGTCGAATCGACTGTGAAGTTGGATAGATTGGTTTGCCTTTGTGGGGATTTTAAACAAACAGTAATTGCTTTTTGCAGTTTGATAAATATCCAATCCCTCACATTGAGGATTTATACACAAAACTGCTGGAGGGTGTCCTTCATGAAGCTCGAATTGAGCCATGCGTACTTTCAGTTGCGGTTAGATGAGTATTCCCAGAGATATGCTATAACTAATACCCAAAGAGTATATAGTATTGCCAGCCTGTGCAATTTTTCAGTGGACCATGGAGAACATTTTACAGGGTCTACCCCAGGTCACCATTTATCTAGATGACATTCTAATAACAGGGAGGATGAGTAAAGAGCACTTAGAGAACTTGGACACAGTCCTGAGACATTTCTCCCAGGCCTTCATAGGGGAAAATGGGTGTTCCAGGCACCCAAGTGACCTTGGGCTATAGAGTCGATGAGATTGGGTTGCAAGGTAAAGTGAAGGTGATCAAATGTGTAACTATAAGCTAATACTAATGCAATGTTGAATCGGGAGGCATTGCACATCAATACCAGATTTCACTTGTGATCAGGTGTACTGGAGCTTAGGTCTTTCATTGGGCTAGTGAAGTATTACTAAAGGTTCATACATAACCTGGCCTTCATCCTGGCACCTTTGCAACAACTCTTAAAAAGGGTCATCCTTAGAAATGGTCACATAGCCAAACCACAGCTTTTAGGAAGGTGAAGAGCCAGCTATCATCTTCTAAGTATTGATCTCAAATGAGATTGAGTATTGACATGTGATGTCTCCTAGTTCAGCGTCGGGTTAGTATTCGCTTATAAGTGGCCCAATGGAGAAGAATACCCAATAGCATGTGCATCCAGGACTTTGGCTAATGCAGAATGTAAATACGCCCAGGTGTGGAAAGAAGATTTAGTGATCATATTTGGAGTCACCAATAACTTTACGGACATAAGTTTGAAATAACAACCAATCACAAACCCTTGCAAGGTCTATTAAAGAGGACAAGGCAATGCCGCCCATAACTTCAGGCCAGATTCAATGGTGGACTGTCACACTGTGTGCATGTAATTATAAGTTGGAACACCGTCCGTGAGGCCAAGTAGCATTAAGCTGCCTCCTGCTGGCAGGTACGCCACTGTCACGGCATGAATTGGTATTGGTTTTAACTCGTGGGTCTGCTCCTGGGCTTGGCTGAACTGGCCATAAACAGGTCCAGGCAGCGGGCCGTGGAGGGGGTCATTAGGGCCGACTGTCTTCCCCTCTTCCGCGGCTACGTTAGAGCCCAGGTGTCTCTGGAGAAGGAGCACGCGGTGACCACCAACACCCTGGAGTTGTTCAGGGAGAGGTGGGCACCACAGGGAGTGGAGTGCAGTGCAGTGCAGTGCATTATTTCCTCCTCCAACTCGATTTTGATTTAATCCCTGCCCTCCCTTTCACTGTTTGATCACACAGCATTGCCCTTTGATGTGGAGGGGATCGCTTGTCACTGACCACTCGGGTATGTCCTTTTTTCCTGGTGGTGGAAACTGAATAAAAATTTGTGCACCTTGTGTCTTTCACTGTGTCTCACACCTGCACAGGGAAAGAAAGGAAAAAAAAGAACATGAGTGTCAGACATTCTGCTCACTCAGAAAGAGGACCCTCATGGAGCTGGATCACTGTCAAGGACTTTTCATGTCTAAATAAAGGGTGACCTGGTGATGGGATACCAGCCTCTGTGGACTTACTTCATTAACCATCACCCCTTGACATTTAACTGTTTTATCCTCAATCCCCCCACTATCAACATCCTTGGGATTACCATTGACCAGGAACTGAACTGAACTGGACTCACCATATAATTACAATGGCTAGAAGAGCAGATCAAAGGCAAGGAATACTGCGGCAAATACAGTCTGTTCTGCCATAATGCAATAGTTCCGTTCCTGTATGATCCCACACTATTAGAAAATCGTGGAAGAGCAGCACCAATTAAACCAATGGTACCAAAATTACATTATAGCCAATACAGGTAAGGAAAATTCATGTTCTACAAATAATGGTCTAAATTTGTCAGTTGCATTATAGCAAATTTGCATTGAAGAAAAGCACAATATAGCAAAACCGACTGTAACTCATCTCCCAACTCCCCAAAGCCTGTCCACTGTCTACAAGACACAATTCAAGAGTGTGATGGAATACTCCTCACTTACCTGGATGGATGAAACACACCAACACTCGAGAAATTTGACAACATCCATGACCAAGCAGCTTGCCTGATCATTCCACATCCACAGCATCCACTCCCTTCACTCTCAATCCTATTATGTGCTATCTATTAAGATGCACTGCAGAAATTCACCAAAGATCCTTAGACAACACCTGTCAAGCCCACAACCACTTCCATTGAGAAGGACAAGGGCAGCAGATACTTGGGAACACCACCATTCTGACTTGAAGATAAGTTACTGTTCCAGGGTCAAAATCCTGGAAGTCCGCTTTTAATTGCATTGTGGATTTCCATGTTCCATGAATGAATAAGACAATTGCTGTAGTGTCTAAGAAATTAACCTTTTGTTGTGTATTCTGTCTTTAATGGAAAGGTGCTAATTATTGAAGATATTGATAAACGCTTCTAATTTTGCTGCTTTGTGACTCCAAATACCCTGTATATTATCCAAATCATAAGTCGTAACATGTTTGGAGCCTGGAATACTTTTGAAGATACAGTCATCTTTTACTTTACCATGTATAAATTTGCACAGACTGGAACAAATTTCTTATGTATAGCTCTGCTGTGCTCTTGGTTTGGAGGAGAAATTCAATTTTAAATTCAAAATTGTTTCTGTTAAACCTATCTGTAGTAACTGGATATAGCTTCATCTGTACTGTCCGGCTGGCGAAATGCTTTAAGGATATTTTGGACAGCCAATATGTCTTTTCCTGTATTTGTGTACAAATTTTAATGTCCATTTTACATAAAGTATGGCATTGGGAGGATATGATTAGTGAGTTAATCATCTCTACAAATCTCTTCAATGTAATTAGGGGTCTTTTCTGTTGAGGGGTTCCAATCTATCTTAATAAAACAAGACTGATCATAAGAGAAGACCTTGGAAAATAAATCAATAAAATGTGAAGTGCATGTGGATTAAACCATTGCCATCTGTTGGCTAGCTTCACACGACAGAATTAATTTGTGTCCCTTCTCCTGGTTATACGGTTGAATCTTTGGAAGTCAGTCAATATTTTCTAAACAACCTGTTCAGAGATGTTATAACACACCTCGAGAGCAGATGCAACCTGAACCCTGGCTCAGAGACAAAGACATTGCTACTTCACCACAAAGAACCTTCTTTGGATGTCAGTTGTATCCTGACACATTTGTTAGCATATTTGTGCACATTATCCTTGATATTTATGCTATCTTATCTATTGAAAGCATCAACACAAGTACAGATGATAATGTAATGACATTACTGCATCATTTAGTAACAGAGTTGGTGAGAATGAAAAAGATGCCCCTGAAAACCAGAAAGTAGCCATCTCGAAAATCTCAAATCGAGCCCCTGAGAAAAGATAATTCGATTCGTGATTTGCCTTCAACTTTAGCTAATGGTCTATTTTGAAGGACTTGCCTTCTGAGATGCATATTAATAACATCCATTCTTTTCTCCAATCCACACTTGTGTTCAAAACGTTCATCAGCATCATAAAACATTAATTGCTCTTTCCAAATCCATGCTGGCTCAATCTTGGTCAGATAAAAACTTGTAAGGTTTTAGGTCACCCATTTATGCACTATATTAATTTTCGGACAACAGGTTTAGGCGACTGTGTATACTCGTGTATAGGTCGAATTTTGAAGACTTTTTTTAAAAATGAAATTAGGAGGTTGACTAATACACGGGTACAAGCTTTGAGGGGCTGAAATTCATGTTGCAGTTCAAAATACCATATTATTAGCAAAAGTCAATTTGATCACACAACTAATCCTGGGTAAAGAAGAAAAACATAATGAATTATGGCAAAGGTAATTACCAGATAAAAGCAAGAAACCGGTACAAAAATTTAACCTGTCAAAGATTCATTGAAATCCTGCAAAAATTACACTATTCAACATCATCATGGCCTCGTATAATGGCACACTTAAAATGAAACATTTTTAAAATTCTGAATGTGTAAGTGTCTTGAACTTTCCCGCCAAATTCTTCCATTCCCCTTCCATTTACTCTGGTATGTTATGAATCTCAGCACATTTGTTAAGAACTAAAGATATAAAGGTATGTAGCTAATATATCTCACTTTTATTCAGATATAATAAGACAATTAAAATGATTACATTGAAAAATTATATTGAACAAAGTGCGCTAAGTTCTGATAGCCTTAGTACCAGTCTGAATGAATTAAACCGTGCTGTAGTAAACCAAGTGTAGAGTTATGAATGAATGAATAGAGATGCAATATAGTAAACAAGAGCAATGAATAGAGTCACTGTATAAATGAATGAATGTGATTTAATGAGACATAGTAGGATCAGCTTATACACAAGATATATGGAAAACAAGATTTGTTTGGCCAAAAATAAGGGGTTGACATATACATTAGATCGGCGTATACACTAGTATATACAGTACATTAAAGCCGACAAAGAAGAGCAGGAAAATGTGATTAAGTGTAGAAACCAGTATGTTTTTATGTCAATTCCCATCACCCGCTCCACTCAGAATCTCCTCCTAAATCAATTCCGATCAAATAAAGATGGTTTATTCTTGAATTTTTTTCCCCGTGAACTGGAACACACTGTTACCATCATTTGAGAATGTATACAGCAGGTTTGCTTCACAGAATAATTAGATTGCAAAAGCTTCTGAGGCTGTCCTCTGAGCTCTAGGAGTGAGTGTTTTTTGTTTGCTGACACTTTGGATCCTCAAATCTATTTTCAAAAGATTGAATTTTAATATTTATTGCATTATTTAAAAATTGTCACAAATATGATGACTTGATCACCACAATGTTGACAAGCACTTAAATTCTATCAGACAACACTGTTACACAGTCACAACGTAACCTTTTATTTTATCTTATCTACTGAAGGAGAACGTTCATACATCTTCCCATCCATGTTGTCTATTTGTTTTGCTATTATCTGGGATCTGTAGTCACGCACTCCATGCTTTTTGTATTCCTCTCAACTTCCCAGTATCTTATCTATTCCCATGCTTGTTTGCATTCCCAAAATGCATTTCAGTATTTCATCAGGTTGAGTTGGGGTGGTTCAGTGGTTAGCACACTGCTGCCTCGCAGCACCAGGGACCCGGGTTCAACTCCCACCTCCGGCGACTGTGTGGAGTTTGCACATTCTTCCCGTGTCTGCGTATGTTTCCTCCGGGTGCTCCAGTTTCCTCCCACAATCCAAAGATGTGCCAGTCAGGTGAATTGGTCATGCTAAATTGCCCAAAGTGATAGGTGCATTAGTCAGGGGTAAATATAGGTTAGGGGAATGGGTCTGGGTGGGTTACTCTTTGGAGGGTCAGTATGGACTAGTTGGGCCAAAGGGCCTGTTGCCATACTGTAGGTAATCTAATTGAGTTGTCCTAGAACATGACCAACTCATGTTTTCCTGCAGTTTACAGCTTTCTTTAAAGTTTTTTTTTAATAACACAGAAAAACGGTCCTTTGGCCCATTGTGCTTGCTTTCTCACCATCAACTATTTTGATAAATTTTAAATCAATTTCCAGGTTGTTAACAATGTCCTCTACATTTCAGAAGAAACCATCAATATACTTTGAACAGCAAGAGATTTTGTATAGAGCCCTACAGAACCCAACTAGAAACTGTTTTCCAGTTACAAAAACACCTGTCAACCATTATGCTTCCTGTCACTGAAAGTTTTGAATGCAACATGTTACTTGTCCTCTGATCTCATTGGATCTTACTTTTCTGATTAGCCTGCCAGATGAATCCGTGTCAAAAGCTTTGCTAAAAGCCATGTGAACTGAATCAAAATGTACTGTCTTTCCAAACCTTGTCACTTGAAAAGAATTAAGTTAGATGTGACTTTCTTCAAGCAAATCCATTCCAACCTTCGTTAACTCATGCCTTTCTAAATAATGCAGTCACTCTCAACCATTCAGTGATTTTCCCACCAATTGTCTTAAACTGACTACCAAGTTATTACTCAATCTATACGTTCTTGTCTTTTTCATGAATGGTGCAATGTTTCCAGTCATCCAGCACAATATCAATAGCATGAGAGAATTAGAAAACTCAACTTGAATTGCTTTCTGTAACACACTGTCATAGTAAGTTAGCATATCCAACTTGAAGTCCCCATTCTTATCCAAATAAAATAGCAACCATCAGAACCTCCAAACCTGTTAGATGTTATACACTGGAAGAAAATTGTTTTTGAATTGAGTCCAAATCCATATTTTATTATGAGAGTTTTATCACCTGCTGATTATTAGCTCCCCATTTTGATACAGCCAATTCATACCCAATTAATCCTTAATATATCAATCACTAATTTTCTTGTTCCATTAGGTCTCAGATATCCCTTCAGATAATATTAAGTGTTAACAGATACCCATTATTTTCTTTTTAAATAAATCAATATTTAATAAAACAACAAAACAAAATATATAAAATGACAGCATGTTATATTCCCTTTTATGCCAATTAAATTTCCAATCATCCTTTTACCAGTACATCCAACAGTTTCTTAGAGCTTACCCCTTCCAGATAGCTGGCTGCTGTAATTCGCCCATTTCAATTTGGAAATTTCTCCATACTCCAACATTTACTTTAAAACTACAATATTGGTCCTCAATCTTTTGTTCAGTATATGTTATCCCAAAAATTACTTAATATTAAGGCAGCATTCAATGGGTAATGCTGCTGAGTCCTTTTTAGATGATTTCCCAATTTTTGAACTAAGAAAGCCACCATATCTTCCTCCTCTCTGACCGTGAGAATTTCTGCTGCTAGGATATGTTTTACTATTCTTCTAATCATTTTAGCTTCCCAAGCTAAAGAACAAATTGCCATCTGGCTAATTTTGCCATCTGAGTAGACTTCAGAGTTCTTCCATTTCAGTTTTGGAAGCCTCTGCATCATTGTGAGACCATACTTTGACTAATAATGGAATTAACATTTTACAGATAAGATTGCTGATGCAAAGTGAGACTCAATCCATTCTGCCTGATTTCTAATCCAATGTATTTAAAAGTCTCAAAAGCCTAACTTTCAAATTTGATTTTGCTATAAGCCCATTTATAAGTGTTTTTAAATTCGCTGCTACCACCCTACAACAATATTATCTGTGTGCATCATAAGGTCTGAATGTTGCCTGTCATGGTTTCAATAAACATGCAGGGTCTGACTTTAACTAAAGACAGCGCAGTTTTAGGAAGGCAAACCTTACTGAGAAGTGCCAAACTCAAGAAGCATCATTTAGGCCATGTACATAATTATATAGTTTCCAGAGCTTCTTCACTGCATTTGGTGCCTATTTTGCTGCATGAGGAAAGACGTCTTTCTTGAGCTGATTTACAAACAGAAGTGCAGCTTTAATATCTATTGGTCTTTAATTCCAAGCATTTGTTACTAATGAAGAACTTTTTCAAAATTACCTTTCCTGATGTTGCTGAATCTACTCTGAAATCTTGACTCCCCAGTTTTCTTCAAAACCTTGCGCCACATGCCTTGCTTTATTGTACTATATCTCTTCCCTTGACCTAGTTAAACTACCTTGCCTACTCTTGGAAGACTGCCACTTATTGAGTTTCCCCTCCTTTTAATAGGACTGTTTTCGATGGTCTGTATCTCTTCTCCAGGCATTTTCACTCCCACACCGCTTCCTATTTGAGTTTACATTTTGTCTTGATTTCATAATCCCAATCTAGGGACCTAACCTCCTGCCCCTCATCCTGTACATTCATCCAGCATTTATATTTTTCAGTAGCCTTTCCTGCTTTGCTTATAATGTTGCAATTCTCTATTGATTAGTCTCTTTTGATAAATATTTGACCTTAGGACTTACCTTTGACTGTTCCCTTTTGTAACTATTTGACTATCGGAACCAATCTGTCCATCATTGGACAAGCTGTCGATTTGATCTTCGTAGCTGTGAAACATTTGGGCATAAGAAGTGGCTGGCTCCTCGTTATTTTCAATAATGCCTTCAGATCCTGTAAATTTCTAATCCATTCCAAGCAATCTTGAAAGGTGTGCCTGAACAGTGTGATTCCTGTATTTCTGTCTTTACTAATCATTTTCCCCGGGCCTTTCCTTTATTTGAGCTCCTCTTACAATCCTCTTTATCTTACAATAAACCATACTTCCTGGATTAAAACTAGTTTCCAATGGTCTGTCTTGATGTCTTAATTCTGGCTGAAATCTTTGATACTTGGGCTTCACTGAAAGTCTTTCTGCCTGCATGCGGTACATTGACATGCTCTGAAAAAATAGTTTATTGTAACTCATTCCCAAACTGGAGTTATTTATTGTTGATGGAACTGTAGGATTCCTACCAACAACTTTCTGATATGGACTATATCCTCCAGCTATCTGCAACAAATTCTTAGCATGGACAGCCCATGGTATTACAGAAGATAATTTACAGTTTTGCTGATCTGCCAAAATTTTGTGAACCATTTCATCTGCTACTGCTTGGTTCAAACCTATTCACTTTCACACAAACATCTCTAAATTCATCATTATCAGTCTCCACCCCTATTATCTATGAAAAAGTTTGCTAGTGGCCCAAGTTCGCTTGTGATTCAAGTTCAGTCCCTATCTATATTCTGTTATCTATTCCACAATTATTTTCTTATCTTTAATATATAGTATTGTTGACTGACAAAATCTGGTTGCTAAACCTACAAAATGACAAATCAAAATGTTATTTTTCTTTATCTCATACCTATTAATCCGTAACTACTACCTAATGGCAGACTTAGTATATGCCATGACTGTCTTCAATATTTCATGCAAATCTCATATCAATCATTAACCCCCTCTGGATTTATTGTACTCCCCACATGCCTTATTCCAGCATCCTTCACTAAAACTTTTAACTGTTTGGAGATTGGATGGAGAACTTGCCCATGTAATTTTGACATAATTTTGTACTCTAAATTTCTGATTCTAATGCTAATAACATTTCTTTAATTTCTTTAGTTGAGAGATTATATTTCATTCAAAGACACACATTGCTATCCTAATTGTGTAAGTTGCAAAATTACAGATTAGTAAAAGACAATAGCTTTGTCATTTTCCATCATCCATATCATTTGTGCTATCTTCCTCATTGACTGACTTATTGATCAAGGTGTTTTAGTGGACACAGCACCCATGCTAATTAAATTATTGATTCCAACTATTTTACAAGGTATAACCACTCCTTTCAAACATTTTAATGTATTATCATCTCCAAATCTGAAATTGATGGAACTCTCAAATTCCTTAACTTTGTCCTGATCCTTACTACTCAGAGTTTTGGTAGCATTTTAGCCAGTTCCAACGTCTAATATTAAGTTTGCAGTTGACACTAAAATTGGAGGTGTAGTGGACAGCGAAGAGGGTTACCTCAGATTACAACAGATGGGCCAATGGGCTGAGAAGTGGCAGATGGAGTTTAATTCAGATAAATGCGAGGTGCTGCATTTTGGGAAAGCAAATCTAAGCAGGACTTATACACTTAATGGTAAGGTCCTAGGGAGTGTTGCTGAACAAAAGAGACCTGAAGTGCAGGTTCATAGCTCCTTGAAAGTGGAGTCGCAGGTAGATAGGATAGTGAAGAAGGCGTTTGGTATGCTTTCCTTTCTTGGTCAGAGTACTGAGTACAGGAGTTGGGAGGTCATGTTGCAGCTGTACAGGACATTGGTTAGGCCACTGTTGGAATATTGCGTGCAATTCTGGCCTCCTTCCTATCGGAAAGATGTTGTGAAACTTGAAAGGTTCAGAAAAGATTCACAAGGATGTTGCCAGGGGATTTGAGCTACAGGGAGAGGCTGAACAGGCTGGGGCTGTTTTCCCTGGAGCCTCGGAGGCTGAGGGGTGACCTTATAGAGGTTTACAAAATTATGAGGGGCCTGGATAGGGTTAATAGGCAAAGTCTTTTCCCTGGGATCGGGGAGTCCAGAACAAAAGGGCATATGTTTAGGCTGAGAGGGGAAAGATATAAAAGAGACCTACGGGGCAACTTTTTCACGCAGAGGGTGATATGTGTATGGAATGAGCTGCCAGAGGAAGTGATGGAGGCTGGTAAAATTGCAACATTTAAGAGGCATTTGGATGGGTAGATGAATAGGAAGGATTTGGAGGGATACGGGCTGGGTGCTGGCAGGTGGGACTAGATTGGGTAGGGATATCTGGTCGGCATGGACGGTTTGGACTGAAGGGTCTGTTTCCATGCTGTACATCTCTATGACTCTATGAAAATACTCTGCCACAAGCATATTCATCACTAACCTGAACTTCTTGTAACCAATACACCACCCTCTCTTTCATCTATAACACCATATTCTTCCTCCAAAACTTTCATTTCATGTTAAGTTTTGAATACTCGAGTATACCATTTGGGACTGTTCGTGGCGTGCTTTGAAACACACTGATACAATGATTGACTACAACCTGAGCATTTGTAGGGTTCATTCTT
Source organism: Chiloscyllium plagiosum (assembly GCF_037043375.1). NCBI lineage: Eukaryota > Metazoa > Chordata > Chondrichthyes > Orectolobiformes > Hemiscylliidae > Chiloscyllium > Chiloscyllium plagiosum. The sequence continues at coordinate 51,777,128 of NW_028270151.1, forward strand.
TTTCTGTAAATCCCAAATTCTCTTTGCTTTTCAAAATGATCAATAACCTTTGTGTTTTCATGTACCATAAGACCATAGCCTTAGGAGCAGAAGTAGGCCATTCAGCCATCAAGTCTACTCTGTCATTTGGTTGGATCATGGCTGATCTGGTAATCCTCAATTCTACTTTCCTGCTTTTTTCCCATATCCTTCGATTCTCTTAGTGATTAAAAATCTGCCCAGAATATACTTAATGGCTCTACAACTCTCCGCGGTAAAGGATTTTTAAAGATTCACTACCCTCAGAAGAAATTTCTCCTCATCTCTGTCCTAAATGCATGAACTCTTACTCAGAAATCCTGTGCTTTGTTCCTAGACTCTACCAGAGGCACAACAGCGTTTCTGCATCTAACCTGTCAAGATCCCTAAAAATCTTACGTTTCAATAAAGTCACTTATCATTCTTCTAAACTCTAATGACCGCAAGCTAAACCTACTCAACCTTTCCTTATAAGACAGTCCCTCCATACCTGTTATCAGCCTAGTGAACCTTCTCTAACTGCTTCCAGTGTCAATTTTTCATTCCTTTGATAAGGGACCCAAAACCGCTCTCAGTATTCCAGTTGTGATCTGACTTGTTCTTTGCACAGTTTTAGCAAGAGCCTATTTTTGCACATAATTCACTTCAAAATAAAGGCCATAAAATTCCATTTGCCTCCCAATCACCCACTGAGCTTATATGCTAGCCTTTTGTGATTTATGCATGATGACTCCCAAATCCCTCTGTGTGATAGCTTTCTGCTGTTTTTCTCCATTTGAATGATATTCTAATCTGTTCTTCCTACTAAAATGCATAATTTCACATTTTCACACATTATAATACATCTGCCAAGTTTTTGCCCACTCACTTAACCTGTGTCTATTCTCTACAGACTTTTTAAGCCATCCTCGCCACTTGCCTTTCCACCTATGTTCATGTCGTCCCCAATCTGGTCTATAGTATATTCACTTTCTTCATCAAAGTCATTAATATATATTGTAAATAATTGTGGCCCCAGCAGCGATCCCTATGGCTTTCCACTAGTTACACTTTGCCAATCTGAAAATGTGCCCATTATCCCAATTCTGTCTTCTATTAGTTACCAAATCTCTATTCATGCTAATATATTACCTCCAACACCATGGCCGCTTTCCTAACTGAATAGCTTAAAGTGTGGTATCTTATCAAACATTTTCTGAAAATCCAGATATGTCCCCTTTATCTATTTGCATGCTATTTCCCCAAAGAATTCTGATACATTTATCAGGCTTATTTTCTGTTTTGCTAAATATGCTGAGGCAGGAGTATGTCAAGGCTTGGGGCCTTTTTTGCCAGCAGTGGGAGAGGGCAGAAGCGTGGATGCCAAAGCCAGGATCCTTTTGTCATTTCTGAGGGACGCTCAGATAGGGAGCGCTGAGGCCTGAGAGCCATCTGTCAGGAGTTCTGTCTGTCAGAACTGGGGTATGGGGAGATGTAAGATATGTTGTGTGGTTTAGGAAAATACAGGTTCCTAGGTGTGTGGAGGAAAGAAACGCTGCAAAAGATTTGAGGGGTAAGAAAGAAGGAAGTGGCGGGAGGAAAGATTCTGAAAGGCGATGTGGGCAAAGGGGACACTAGTGGCAGTAGGGATAGAGGGGTAGACTGAAATAGGGGACAGGCGGAGAGACTACAAGAATATATCTGTAGAGAGGCTGCAAGCGAGAGCCGGTAGCTAGTGGAAGGGAGACTACAAGTGATGAGAGGAAAAGCAGGTTGTATAGAGAGGAGACCAAGAAATCTGCAGCTGAGCCAAGAAAATTTGAAATCACTTAGGCAAAAATTCCTCGCAAATGAAGATGGAATTTCCATGTACTTCTAGTGTGTTTTGTGACTTTTCATTTAATAAGAGTTGAGCATTACTGAGGATATTTATAAATTCATCTCATTCTGCTTTTGTGTGAGCCTAAGTAACCCATACATCAACACAAATACAGAAGGTGATGTTCATATATGACTACATCACCTTATGAATAAATTGGAATGAAAATGAGTCCCTGGAAATAAAATTGCCCCCGAAAATCAAAATGTAGCCGAGAAATTCTCAAGAAAACTTAACAAAAAAATTATTTTGTGCCCTCGTGCATAATGGCCTCCTTCTGTGACATAATTGTTTCTACATTTTCTAAATATTCTAAATATCTGAAATGCAGAAAAAGCAAGGATATGGGGAGAGGGCAAAGGAGTAGCATTCTGTTATTTGTTCTTCAGGAGGGCCAGCAAAGGCATAATATTTCAAATGGTTTTCTGTGCTGTAACAATTCTATGATTGATTTAGAAGTATCAAAGCAATGCCAAAATAAAAATCTCAATGACCCAGTATTTCTCCTCAAAATTTCTGCAGGCTAAGTTCTCAGATTCAATCTTTGGACTGTTTGTAAATATACAATCTTAGCTAGGGTTCAGTGTACCCAAGCTTGATTGATCAGAATTCCTCGTTTTGATCATTACCTATTGACAACATACAGTTCAAACCTGCCTTGGACAAACATTTTATTCACTCTCCAATAACACCAGACTATCTGCAGGCAATAACTAGCCAGATCCTATTTTCAGACTGGTGGACACATAACCTAAAGGATTCTCTCCCAAACCATAATGTATGGGTTTTGCTGAACTTGCATGCACCAAACCATTTTTCTTGTTTATAAAGCATCATGTAGTCAGTCTTTCCTCCACTGTATTCTAATCTCTAATCTCCAGCTGTTTAGCTTTATTATCAGCAAGGGAGATTGAACTTTACTACATCATTTAAGTTAGCATATAAACAATTGCATTGACGGAAGACAGATAGCATAGAGTTTGTAACTTGTGTTCAGCAAATCTTGCGAAACAAGACAAAAATATGAAATTTACAAATACAGCTTAAATTAGTTTGGACACTTTGGATGACGCCCTATATTTAGTGAAATTATCTGCAATGGTTTAAACTTCTTATGTACGTAAAACCAAATTGTAGTTTTAATTGATTTTAATGAATGAAAGTTACCATAGTCCCAGACAACCATAGATTACTCTTTCATTATAGCGAGATCATTGTTGGTGAGTTTAACTTGAGTGTTGCCATACCTCAGACAAGAGGTGAGGTTAAGAAAGCAGAGTCTTCAATGTGACCTTCGCCTTTCTGAAAATTAAACCCATACTTTTGGTGTCATTCTGCATTATAAATCAACCATGCAACCAGATGAGCTAACCAAGCCTATAGTGCCCCCTGTCCTAAGCTGCTCATAGTTTCTCCAAACAGGATATCTGCTGTCATAAGGAGAAACAACAGAGTTATAATGATGTACAGCACAGAAACAGACTTTTCGGTCCAATAGATACATGCTGACCAGATATCCTGAATTAATCTACTCCCATTTGCTGGCATATGGCCCATATCCCTCTAAACCCTTACTATTCATATACCTCTTCAGATGCATTTTAAATGTTATAATTTTACCAGCCTCCTCCACTTCTTCTGGCAATTCATTCCATACACACACCACCCTCTGTGAAAAAGTTGCCCCTTCAATCCCTTTTAAATCTTTCCCCTCTCACCTTAAACCTATGCCCTCTAGATCTGGACTCCCATACCCTGAGGAAAATACTTGACTATTCACCTTATCCATGCCCCTCTTACAAACCTCTAGAGGTTCACCTCTCAACCTCTAAACTCCAGAGAAAATAGCCCCAGCCTATTTAGCCATTCCCATCTATCTTAAACCCGCCAACGTCCTTGTAAATCTTTTCTGAATCCTTTCAAGTTTAACAACATCCTTCCTAAAAAAAAAAGACCAAAATTGAACACAGTATCCTAACCTGGCCTAACCAATGTCCTGTGCAGCTGCAACATGACTTCCCAATTCCTGTATCAATGCACTGACCAATAAAGGCAAGCACACCAAATGCCTCATTCACTACCCGGTCAACTGCGACTCCCTTTCAAGGAACTATGAAGCTGCATTCAAAGGTCCCTTTATTCGGCAACACTCTCCAGGACCTTCCCATTAAGTGTATAAGTCCTGCCCTGATTTGCCCTATCAAAATGTAGTCCCTCACATTCATCTAGGTTAAACTCCATCTGCCACTCCATGGCCATCTGTTCACAGTCAGTTCAGTGAATCGGTTCAGGGATCATAGAAGAGGATTTCGGCACGGTTTTGGATGACCTACAAGTTTACCTACAAGTGTGTTGGAACAGTCAGATTTAGAGTTAAGAAATGTACAAGTGAGAATTCCAGCAGCAGATGAGCTGAAGCAAAAATGAAGCTGGGCAATATTACAGAAGTGGAAATGAGCAGTCTTATTGATAATACTTATCTGTGGTTGGACGTCATTTTGGGGTCATAACAATGATTCGACCAGAGGGTGATAAAATTAATGGCTACAAACAGAGTATATCAGGGGAGCACAGACGATGCCTTCAATCTTCCCAGTATCTATTCGGAGAAAATTTATGGTCATCCAGTACTGAATATCAAATAAATGGAAATAGTGAACGTGTTGAGAGAAGTGATGGTGAAATCAAGCTGTGTGTTGTCAGTGTACATATGAAGACTGATGCATTTATAAATTGATGTACAATCTCATTTAAGCTTGTGATTTAGAACATCTGCCTTTGGAGCTGGACGATGTTCAGCTGTCTAAATTGAGCTACAAAGTAAATCAAATTCAGTGTTAGACTGTGGCCTGGAGTTCCCTCCTTTGACATAATTGAGATGTTAGATCCAAAAATTCCCCTCATGTTGGTGTCCATGTTGCTCTTATCAAGTTACTGCCAAGTATCTCAATCAATCTCATTTGAATACACCAAATTATAAAGTAAACATAAATTAGGTTTAACAATTAGAGCCCAAGATAAATGGCATACCCAGACATATATTGCTTCTTTACTTTTGAAAATTCAAGTTTCACTTCCTTCAAACTATTGTTAATGTACAAATGAATCTATAGCAATAGTTCATATTCTGTCCTTACTGTAAGATAGACGTGACAATAAAATCAAAATCTTGTACCAACTGAATTAAATGCTGAAATGCTGAAACATTGAAGTCAGTCTGATGAATTGATACATATGCATTGGTTTGTGGTCCTTTGCTGTTAGAATATTCAAAGGAAACTAACATTTCTACCCATTTGAAGTCTCATAATTCCTCCATTTGAAGTAACTAAGAAACATTTGCATTCAGTACAAATCATAAAAAGTCCATTAATTACATGATAGTTTTCCACAAGAAAATGAGCAATACTCATTTCGTATGGTTAATTGAAGAGGACATTAGATAGATTATACAATCACTCCCTGTGTCATTTGCACATTACTTACTCTTTAAAAATAGTACCAAGTATTTGAAGTGTGTAACAATATGGTATTCAAAAAATACAGCATTATGGCACACAGCAGATACAGATGATATGCTGACCACAGCAGCAGCTTTGTGATCCATTGATAGGTAGAAACTTAGCAGGAGAAAGACCATTCAGCCCATCATACATGTGGTGGATTATCTCTTTGGCTGTACCTTTATACTCTATTTCCATTCTCTGCTATTTGTCTGTATGCTTTTACATTCTTCATTATTATATGTGTTTTTCCTGATGGTTTATTGATTTGTATGCAGTAGCCTCTGTTGGTAGATGGTTCAGAATAAAAGCCAACAATACAGGTTAAATCCCTGCACCAACTGGACACCAGACTCGTCATCTTACCCCATGCTTGTGGTGTAGTTATCCTCAAGCTATATAAAACTAATTGTTTCTTTCTAATGGAAAGTGATGCCTATGGCCCTTTTGGGACTATGGCTCCTTATAAATAGTTGCCCATTCAGCATGGATAAAATATTTGATTCCATCTGATGAATGCTCAAACAAATGTCTTAGAGCTCTCATTCACAGAGTAAACCAGCTGAATTGATAATGCCACAATTGTATAAGTATGAAGCAGCTTCAAAAGTGTCAGTATAACTCAAATCTTGGATGTCAGTTTGAGAACAACTCGTGACACATCAAAGTCAACTGTTCAAAGATTTCTTTTGAAATCTTACAATAGTTTTCAATGTTAGACATTTATCTTTAAATGTTAAGAAAACACAAGTTTCTAAACATATTTTACAAAATTAAAGATTAACTGCTTGGAAAACGCAGGAGCAAGAGTAAACTATTCATCCATGCAAGCTTATGCTGCCATTCTCTGTGTCCCTCAGCTCCATTTACTTAACTGCCCTTGTTCTAAATCCATACTTTTCTCGACAAGTATGCTTTGTCTTGAAAATTTCAATTGACCCAACAAGTTCTATTTTGCTTTGGGTTCTCCACAAAAGGAAGTAATTTCCTTGCAGCTAAATCTAATATAAAAAAACCTATTTATCATCTTAATTATCTTAAATGCATCAAGTTAATGACACTTCAATCTTCCAAACTCAAGGAATTCTAAGCCAACTGTATGCAACCTGTCCAAATAATTTACAATATAAATTCTGGTATTATTTTGAAGAACCTGTGTTTACTCTGTTCAGTCTTCAATGTTAACAGACACTGTCATTCTGCATTAACTGATTTGCCCAAGTGACCTTGGACAGTTTCTGTCTCATTCCATTTAATTCAACTTTACCCAAATCTTAGAATCATAGAAGCTATTTTGCATTTTCCCTTCAGAACATTATGTTGAACAGAATCACTTTGTGATTATTTATTATTAGTTAAATGTTCATGTGCTATTGTGCTGTTACCTAAATCTAGCTGATTACACATCATTAAATCCAATACAGCATGCCCTCTTTTTGGTTCCTGGGCATGTTTCTGCAGACAACTATCCCGAATGCATGTTAGAAATTCACTATCTTTCTATCATTCTAGTCTGCTTATCATCACCTTTTTGAAAATTAAATGTCCCTATTTAAATACAAACTCTGCCTTTACTGTATACATATTAAATTCTTACATTTATAGCACTTTTTACAGTTGCCACCAAAAGGCCTATTCACAACTCTTACTGCAGTTGAAAGTCCGGTTCAATTTCTTCACTTTGCCTATAACTTGCAGTCTGCTTAACTTTTCTAATATGCTCATTTATCATTGAAGCGATTTTGTCCTTAATCACAAAAGCCATCCTTCTCCCTCGGCAATTTTTTCCTATCTTGCCTGGTGTATATAGTTCTTACTGTATTGCATGCCTCAATCATGCTACTCTGTCGTACCCTCCAATGTTGTGCCTTTAATTTATTCTTTTTTTTCCCATATAATTCTCATATCTGCATAAATAGTACTTACTTGGACCACATAGTTTAACCTGTCCATCTGCTCTAAAGTTTTACTCAGATGTTACTTCTTTTTCTCTCCGGTTTAATTATTCAACATATTTGCTCTTCCTAAGCTCTACAGTTGTGAATGAGAAAATGACAATTAAACAAAATGCTGGAGGAGGAGTTTCCACAAATATCCCCATCCACAATAATGAAAGGACATCAGTGCAAAAGATAAGGCTGAAGCATTCGCAACAATCTTCAACCAGCAGTGGACGTTCCATCTCAGCCTCCTCCACTGGTCACCAGCATCACAGATACCGGTCTTCAGCCAGTTCAAATAACTTCACATGATAACAAGAAATGGTTGTAAGCACTGGATTCTGCAAACAACATTCCAGCAATAGTACTGAAGATCTGTGCTCCTGAACTTGACGCAACCCTAACCAAGTTGTTCAAGTACAACTCCAACTTTGGCATCTATCCAAGAATTGTTTAGGTATGTCCTGTATACAAAAAGCAGGACAAATCCAGTCTAACCAATTACTGCCCTATCAGTCTATTTGATCATCTATAAAGTGATGGAAGGTGTCATCAACAGTGCTATCAAGCCGCACTGCTTAGCAACAGTTGTCCAGTTTGGGTTCTGCCAGAACCACTCAGCTCCTGACCTCATTACAGCCTTTGTTGAAAATTGGACAAAAAAGTTGAATTCTCAAGTTGAGGTGAGAGTGACAGCCCTTGACATCAAGGCCCGCATTCGACCAAGTGTGACATCAAGAAGCCCTAGTAAAACTGAAATCAATGGGAATTGGGGCAAACTCTTCCCTGGTTGGAAACATACCTGGCATAAAGGTTGTTGGATGTCAGTCATTCAGCTCCACGACGTCCCTGTAGGAGTTCGTTAGGGCAGTGTCCTCGGCCCAACCATCTTCAGCTGCATCATCAATGATCTTCCCTCCATTAGAAGGTCAAAAATGGGGATTTATGCCGATGATTGCACAGTGGTCAGCGCCATTTACGACTCCTTGGATACTGAAGCAGTCTATGTTAAAATGCAATAATACCTGGACAATATCCAGGCCTGGTCTGAAAGTTGGCAAGTAGTATTCGCACCACACAGATGGCAGGCAATGACCATCACCAATAACAGACAATCTAACCATTGCCCCATGATATTCAATGGTGTTACCATTACTGAATCCCCACTATCAAAAAAAGGTCTCCAAGATGTTGGCAGCGTAGGACTCTTGAGCCAGAGCTCATCCGTTTCTTTTCAGTTTTTCTCTCTCTCTTTTTTCTTTTCTCCTCCTGTCCTTGGATGGTATCTGCAATGTCTGGGGTGAAATGTGGACTCCTAACCTTGATGCAGATGCATACTCCCAGCCTCAAGATGAAGCGTAGCACTGTTATTCTGAACTCCTATTTCTTTATTTTTCTTAGAATTTGTACTTAAAAATGTGTACCGATGGCACTGAAAGTGGTAACTTGTAAACTTTTCACTGTACTGGTGACATTAAAGCCAGTTCATGTAATTCTTGCATCCATACTCTGGAAACATCTCCAGCAACTCATGATGACCAACTAAAATGGTTACCATTAAGTGTATAAGTCCTGCTAAGATTTGCTTTCCCAAAATGCACCGACTCCCACAGCTACCTGGATTACTCCTCTTCCCACCCTACCTCTTGCAAAAATGCCATCCTGTATCCCCAATTCCTCCGCCGCCGCCGTATCTGCTCCCAGGAGGACCAGTTCCACCACAGAACACACCAGGTGGCCTCCTTCTTTAGAGACCGCAATTTCCCTTCCCATGTGGTTGAAGATGCTCTCCAATGCATCTCGTCCACATCCTGCACCTCTGCCCTCAGACCCCACCCCTCCAACCGTAACAAGGACAGAACGCCCCTGGTGCTCACCTTCCACCCTACCGACCTTTGCATAAATCAAATCATCCACCGGCATTTCCGCCACTCCAAAAAGACCCCACCACCAAGGATATATTTCCCTCCCCACATCTTCCCGCCTTCCCCAAAGACTGTTCCTCCGTGACTACCTGGTCAGGTCCATGCCCCCCTACAACCCACCCTCCCATCCTGGCACCTTCCCCTGCCACTGCAGGAACTGCAAAACCTGCGCCCACACCTGCTCCCTCACCTCCATCCAAGGCCCTAAAGGAGCCTTCCACATCCGTCAAAGTTTTACCTGCACATCCACTAATATCATTTATTGTATCCGTTACTCCCGATGCGGTCTCCTCTACATTGGGGAGACTGAACGCCTCCTAGCAGAGCGCTTTAGGGAACATCTCCTGGACACCCGCACCAATCAGCCACACCGCCCTGTGGCCCAACATTTCAACTCCCCCTCCCACTCTGCCAAGGACATGGAGGTCCTGGGCCTCCTTCACTGCCGCTCCCTCACCACCAGACGCCTGGAGGAAGAACGCCTCATCTTCCGCCTCGGAACACTTCAACCCCAGGGCATCAATGTGGACTTCAACAGTTTCCTCATTTCCCCTTCCCCCACCTCACCCTAGTTCCAAATTCCAGCTCAGCACTGTCCCCATTACTTGTCCTACCTGCCTATCCTCTTTTCCACCTATCCACTCCACCTTCCCCCCGCCCCCAACCTATCACCTTCATCCCCTCCCCCACTCACCTATTGTACTCTATGCTACTTTCTCCCCACCCTCACCCTCCTCTAGCTTATCTCTTCACGCTTTAGGCTCTCTGCCTTTATACCTGATGAAGGGCTTTTGCCCGAAACAGCGATTTTACTGCTCCTCGGATGCTGCCTGAACTGCTGTGCTCTTCCAGCACCACTAATCCAGAATCTGGTTTCCAGCATCTGCAGTCATTGTTTTTACCTATCCTCTAAATTGTCAAGGTTGCTTGCTTCAATTCCATTATCACACATTTACAATCCCACCTCAGTTAATCTGCTGCTGAATCCTTTATAACCTTTACTCGAAATATATTTATTGCAGTGCTGCAAACCAGCAACCCATCATGCTTGAGCTTGCCCAAAATCTTGGACTTATCCAAAACTCTAATGTCCATGGCCTAACTCTCACCATGTTCTGTTCACCTCTCCTCTTCACAGTCTAGTAACAGTTTGATTTTAAAATTCTCATACATTTAAACCTCACTGTAGCCTTAGCACACCAAGTCTCTCTGTTACCTCCTAAAGCTCTAGAGTCTAATGAGATGGCTGCACTCTTTTAATTCCAGACCTTATATATCCCCAATTTTCTTCACTATTTTAGATTCAGGTGCCTTAGCCCTAAACTCCAGAATGCCCTCCCACCAAACCGTTGCATTTGCATTCTATCCCCCTTTCCTTAATACTTAACCATTTCACAAAGGTTTTTGTTCATCGATGCAAACATCTCTTCATGTGGCTTGGTGTCAAATTTTGATTGATAATTTTACACAGTGAAGCACCTTTTGGAGATTTTAACACATTAAAGATGCTACCTAAATTATAAAGATGCTGTCTCAGTGGAGATGGGTTTGAGTGTATTAGTGCATGAAGGTAAGTATGCAGGTACAGCAAGAAGTTAGGTAAGCCAATGGACTATTAGCACTGATGGTGAGGGGAAATGAATACAAAAGTAGGGAGGTTATACTTCAGTTATACATGATATTGGTGAAGCCACGTTTGAGCTACTGTGTACATTATTGGTTTAATTTTTAAGAAAGAATGTAAACACATTTGAAATGGTTGAGAGAAGATTTATTAGATTAATTTGTGGAAATAGCAGGCTGTCTTTTGAGGAAAGGTTTTACCTGTTAGGCTTGTATCCATTGGGGTTTAGGAAAGTAAAAGTTGACTTGATTATGATAGATCCTGAGGGATCTTGACAAGTTGCACATGGAAGGAACAATTCCTCTTATGGGTGAATCTAGTAGTAGTGGCTACTGTTTCAAGATAGGGGGTTGCCAATTTATTAAGGCTGACATGGTGAAATTACCTGCATCCCACGAAGAGTAATTGCCTAACAAGGACTTAATGCATCAAGAATTAACAAGCTGAAGAGGTGGTATATGCTGAAATTGCACACATTCAAAGTTTGACAAAGACAACAAGCAAGAATTTTTCAATTCATGGATGGGGTACTTGAGACAGAAAACGGTCTGAATAGAGTGCTGTGCCGGAGTGAACAGAAGAACCAGTTAAGATGTTTAACTCTTAGAAGGAGATCTATCAGGAATAGAAAAACAGAACTGTCCTACAGCCCTTGGATACATCTTTCAAGACTCTTTGTTATCTTGATTTTACATTAAATCTACTAAGACTTTGCTGTTACATGCTGCCTTCAACTCAAAACCAGCAGTGTCCTCAAAAGATCCTTAAAATCCAATAAGAGGAAAGGTGTTCCTCATGGCCAATATATATTGCAGCAAGGCTCTAAATCACTCAAAGCCACCTCCACTGAATTAACTTTGGGATGACCTGAAGCATTTCTGAATACGCTAAACATCTCCAGCAACTCATGATGACCAACTAAAATGAGCGAAGGTTCATTGGGATGACACAAACACAGGCAGCCATTGATCTTCCAAGTAACATCTGCTCACACATGTCAGAGTCTGCAGTTTGTACATTGAACTTTTCAGCTAACTCAGAAGCCATCAGCCAGAGTGGGAGCAAATCATCTCCAAGACAGAGGATTTGCTTGAGAAAGACTGATGAGTATTAGTTAATTTGAGTTCACATGGTGCATCTGTTATATTTAATGATTTGTGTTGTAAGTTACTTCAGCTAAGAATGCACAATGTTGCCCATGTATTATGGTATCATATTTCATTTTTACATTGTTTTTAACAGACAAAAGTTGCACTAAGGAATCAATCTCTGGCTTTGGCACTGATTCCATGGGAAACTGACATTTCACTTACAGTCTTTTCACTTAATATCATGATTTTCAAGAACACAACCTCAATTTTAAGTAAGAACACCCTGTAATCAGATCAACAATGGTCTTATTGACAAGCAGAGAAAACTCAGGGGGCCATGGCCTGTTTATGCTCCTATTCATTTGTTCATAAACGAGCTTATCTTGTTGTTCAGTCTCTTTCACCAGAACTGGGCAGAATACCAACATTTGACTAGTGCAATGAGCCATCTAAGTATGGCTTTGTAATTTGTTTTGATTCATATTGTACAGTCTGTGAATTTGAATGGAAAAGATTAAATTGTCTTATAGAGTTGGAGTAATTATTAATAATTATAGTTCTATGTTGCAGTTGCTAATATAAACTCTATTATTTTGCTTTGCATAGCTTTGTAGTAAAGGAGCAGTTCTAGGAAATCCATTTTATGCATCTTATGAAAAGATTTCAAGTATTGCCAGTTTTATCGAAACTAAACTTGTAACCTGCTATCTGCGCATGAGAAGACCAGACCTAGCTCTTAATCATGCTCACAGGTAAAGCCTATTGATTGTTATTGAATGATATAATTACATCCCTGAAAGAATTGCTGGACCATTTACCCTGAGCACCTTTAAATTATTGTAGTTTTCTATCGAAATCGACCATTTGTCATAATAACCAAAATGTGTGAGTCCTGCTCCAGAATATCTCAAATACTTTGAGCAGTGTTGGTACCCTTTATTTGAGAAAAGATATTATTTCATTGGATGTTCAGAGAATGATTACTAGAATGATCCCCACTATGAAATGATTGTCTTATGAGCAAAGGCTAAACTGGTTGGGTCTCTGTTCATTGGAGTTTAGAAGAATGAGAAGTGATCTCATTGATGCATATAAAATTCTTCAGGTTCTTGACAGGGTAAATGCCAAGGAGATGTTTCCTGTCATGGGAGAGTCTAGGATCAGAGGGCATGGTCATGGGATAAAGAGGCACCAACTAAAGACTGAAATGCGGAGGAATTTGTTCTTTCAGAGATTTGTGCATCTTTGGAACTTTGTGGATACTTAAGGCTGAGATACACGGATTTTTGATCGGTTGGAGAATTAGTGAGGAAATGCAGGAAAGTGGACGTGAAGAATGTCAGATTGGCCATGATCCTTTTGGTGGAGCAGGTTCAAAGGGCTGAATAGCCTACTACTGTTCCTATTTCTTATGAACTTAATATTTAATCCAGCAATGATAAAAGGCAAATAAAGAATTGTAAGTAGAAATCTGAATTCTGGAAATGCACAGCAGGTGATATTTCATATGTAGAGCCACCTATAGTATTTTTATGAATCCATGCTTCCAGTAGAGAACTTTGTTCAGTGGTAGTGAATCACAATTTGAAATGTAATGCCATAAACTCATAAAAGTGAATGGTTCAAAATTCATGGTCAGAAATTATTAATGAATTTGTTTTGACTGCTGGTGAGGAGGTTCTCCCACCAACAGCATGGACTTGTGATTATCCCTTTTTATGGAGGTTGGGAACCAGCTCTTGTGTATTTGTAATGTTTTCTATTTTTATTTCATTAGTTCTGAAAAAATCAAGGCATTAAGTCACTGGTAATCTTTCTGTTTAAAAAAGATCCTTATTTATGGTTGGAGGTCATCACCAAAATTGCTTTTTCAGCTGTGGTATTTATATTAATAGTATTTATTGTTGTTTGGTCATCCAAAATCTGAGTATTGAGAAAAACGATACATTGAGTCAAAGCTTTTAGACTTGTGCTTATCAGGGCAATTCGCAAGAAATAGCAAAGCGAAAGGAAAACAACATTTATACTATATGAGAGGAGATTGCTGATTGATTAACAAGTGAACATTGTTTTGACAGAGGATTTGTAATGGAGAATGTGCAAATTAATGATAACTGACAGTTAACTGTCAAATTTTGTTTATATTTTGAACCAGCCTAGTTGACATTGATTGAGAGTGACTGTCTACTATTTTGTGATTTACGTTTTCTTTTTCCTGCAAAGAACAGGGCCTTCCATTTAATGGAAGTATACCGTGAGCCAGACTGACATTCCCAAATTGGTTGCCAGCATAATTCTTTGCACTCACAGGATTGTTTAGTAAATATTGTCCAGTTGCAAAATCACACCCAATGTTGGACACTGTTTTCTGAGTTTTGCAAGTACTGGCTGATTGGGTATGATCAATATTTGCGTTTTGCAAATAAGCAGGGTGTGCTGATGAATGTGATCTGCCGGTTTTCAGTATGGACTAATCATCATTCCAGCACTGAAATTCACATATCACATTACTCATTTGTATGATGGACAAAACATTAACAAAACAGGTGAAAGCCATTTTATGGTTCATTTTCCAGAACAATGCTTTGACCAATCACTGTCAACCTTCCTGTTATAAAATGTAAACAAATCAGTCGTAATTTTCAGTTATTATTAACTGTTTAATTTTCCCTGGCAATGCCTCCACCAATCACAGTCTACTTGCAATTATTATCACTCTCCTCTAGCATACCAATGGAGTTATTTTCCACTTGATGATTCTTGCAAATTATCCTAATGAGGGCAAGAGAAGATGTCTTTTTTCAGCAATACTCAAAATATTTGTATTTACATTTTCGTATTATTCCAAGTAACTAAATGAATAAATAACCATACTGAATTTATAATCAATTCATTACATGCCAACTCAACAATAAAAGATACTTTGGTGCTTTTAAAAATAAAGCAATGGGACAGAATGCACTCCCAACTTTACAGTGTTGTTGACTCCTGTTTATGGTGATAGTATCCATTCTGTATTGGAAACAAAGGTAGCAGACCATTTGGATTTAAAGCATCAGTGGAGTAGACTATGAGGAAAATTGAATGATGCAGATTGTGAGCATTAATAGTTTTATGTCAATTTAAATTAATAAATTAAAAAAAGATCCTTATGAATATGATTTTCTCTGCTTAATTGTTCCTTATGCAATTTGCCTATGTGAGCACTCTCCCTAAGTTTTATGTTTTAAAACTCCAACCTCTTCAGTATTAGCATAATTGATGTATGAATAACAGTGAGGGCCAGGTGCTGGCAGGTGGGACTAGATTGGATTGGGATATCTGGTCGGTATGGACAAGTTGGACTGAAGGGTCTACTTCCGTGCTGTACATCTTATAATTCTATTATTTGACTTACTCAGATCACCAAATATGTTTTGAGTGCATACTGCATAATGTAGATTTTCATTGGTCTGATTGACCTGATATTAATGCCACAAAATGCCTAGGGCCAACTTTATTTGCTTTGGATTAGTGATGTTCTTGATAAAATTCTATAACTCACTCCTTTGAGGAAATAGAATTGCCTTGTATTGTTGGAGTCAGACACCTAAATAAACTTAAAGGTGTCTTCCTAGCTGGAGCTGTGTTTGGTTCTATAAAATTAATATAATACATATAATTCCATAACGTCATTAAGCTGAATGCTGCTGAGTCATAGAATCACACAGCTCAGAAACAGACCCTTCGGTCCAACAAGCCCATGCTGACCATAATCCCAAATTAAACTAGTCCCACCTACCCATATCCCTCCA
Organism: Chiloscyllium plagiosum; assembly: GCF_037043375.1. Taxonomy (NCBI): domain Eukaryota; kingdom Metazoa; phylum Chordata; class Chondrichthyes; order Orectolobiformes; family Hemiscylliidae; genus Chiloscyllium; species Chiloscyllium plagiosum. The sequence goes on from NW_028270151.1 coordinate 51,792,881, forward strand.
AACAAACAAATAACCTTTAGTAATGTGATACAGAAACTCTGGTGAAGCAAACAGGAATGCATGCAGCTCTTTCAACATGTTATTCACCACTATATTTAAGCTCTTTAAGTAGCAAGTAATTCTCTCAGAAAAAAACAAATGCATTGAAAACACTACTACTAAGGTTTTCTACATCAAATTTAAGGAATGAAATCACTGCATCTCTGTGAGTTGATTGTGTGAACCCTTCTTTGGTGTGTCGGAAAACTGACAGGAACAAACCTGGATGTATCTGTATTTGGAATTTTTCAACACACTTACAATTTAAATATTTGATCAATCATCTTGCCAAAACACACACAGTAAAAACCATACAGAGGTCAATAGTCAGTTTTGTAACTGCCTGATTCTTCATTTGTTTTATAATTCCTAAGGAGCATACTATTGAATCCAATTAACTTCCGTAATCATCTTCGTCAAGCCACAGTCTTCCGTTGTTTGGAACGATATACTGAAGCTGCAAGGTAGGGGAACTTCCACAAATATGAAACAGTGAATCTATTGGAGTAAAGGTTTGAAGTAAGTTTTAATTTTAAGGTATTTTTTAACACGGAACAAAAACAACATAAAGTAACAAGCTTAAACTTGACAAAAAAGTTTTTAGTAATAAAACATTTATGCTTTAAGATGTTTGTAACTGAGATGCATGCAAGGTAAACATTTTCATGATTAATGTGATTACAGCCAATGAGCAATTGTTTTGTTTCCACTCCAAAGGAAATTGTTTATCTATACTATTGCATTACTTTATCATTTTAAACTCTTTGATGAGATCATCTGTCAATAAATTATGTTGCTATGAATAGCTGTTTTTATGATTCATATGTTTTATGAGAATAACTAGTTTGGGGAATTTAATTTTTAAATATTAAGTCAAATGGAAAATTGTGCACTTCAAGAACTAGTTAGTGTCCCTAAGATAATTATAATTCAAAGAATGGTTCATGTTTACCAAAAAGAGTTAACATTAACAATGTGAAAACAATAAATTACATGTGATCCTCTCATTCAATCAACAACACTGCTTCCAATACATATCTAGCGCTTGTTGCGCTTGAAGCTGCAGCACTGTATAATGTTGAAAGTAATGTTCCTCCTTCTCAATGACCTCATCTTCATCCTTAGATGATTGTTTCTACTCTCCCATCTCTTCAGTGTCCATCATATTCTTCAATTGCCTGCACTTGTTATGCAGACTACGACATGCTAGGTTTATGCAGGACGCTCTATCTGGACTGTACTGCAAGGCCACTCCACCCCCAGTCCTGCCTTCTGCGATCCAAGCATCAGAACTTCATCTTCAGCAGGGCTATCGCCTTCTCTTATGGCCCTGGTTGAAGAATGACCTGCAATGGAGTCATCACCTATGGTTGCAGAGGTTAGGCTCCTTGTCTCCCAGGAACCATCTTTGTAAAGCATCCAGTCTTGAAATGGGGCAGGAACATCGGAGTTCTCAATGATATGAGCCTTGTGGCAACTCCAAGGATACTTTTGGCACTTACTCCTCGTATATGGTACTAATGATTCTAGATGACTTGTACATAGATGGAGTGATCCTCTTTACTGTTGATGAAGTTGGCCATATTATGGTATGGCACTCTCAATGTGACATGTCAATTAACTTGGGGGAAGCAGCTATGTTGGCAATGCCTACAGTTAAAGCTGCAGCACTGACGTCATCACAAGAAAATGAGATGAAGCCATTGATATGTCTCAAATGCTAACAGCCTTGATGCACTTCTGGGTTGAGGCTTGTGAGATCCTGTATGGATCCCCAAGGGATCCATGAAAGCAGCCAGCTGCAAAAATATTTAGTCTAGCAATCACCTTGACAGCCAACTGGATAGAATAGTTACAGGTCTTGCTCCAGCAGTTATAGAGTCATAGAGATATACAGCATGGAAACAGACTCTTCGGTCCATCTCGTCTGTGCCAACTAGATATCCTAAAATAATTTAGTTCCTTTTGTTCTAGGACATCCACAATTAGTGGTGAGACTGCACCTTAGTTATCTAGAAAAATAGCATCAAAATTGATAGACTTTGGAAAATGTACTACCTGTCCATCTTGAGGGGATCTTCAGATGTGATTTATTTATTTTGTAGGCTTTTTGGATTGCTGCTGGTCATAGGTTTGCTGGTGCACTTGTTTCTCTGCACTTTCATAGCACCTCAGCCACTGACCCATCAGTATCCATTGGTCATAGTTCCAATGACCCTGTATAGTGAATATCAAAAACCGATTTGGTCCTTAATATTGCGAGCAGTCAGCGTTGGCATCACAAATAATGATTTAGCACACTCCTCCATTGGAATATGAAGAACTCTGAAAAGGAGGCAACGGAATATCTTCATGCCCAGTGGATCTTGGGCATAAGGATCTCGTTCTGATGAATGCAGTACAAGACATGTCATGCAAATACAGTAGGAAATTGTAGTGCTACATGATTATTGAGATTTTTGTTTCCCCACCCTCACACTCCATATCACTCAAAAAGGCAACATTGCATATAAGAATATATTGGAATAGACTTACAGTTAAAGGTAGGAGGAAATCAGCTTCGTGCCTTTGTGTAGCCTTTGAGATCGTAGATTGTCTTTGTGAATAGGGCCTGCAAGTTTCACTTTTAAGTTAATCACCTGTGATTACTTCTGCTTATGATGGCAATGATCAATTTGTAATGACCAAAGACATGGCTAAGATTGCCTCTGACCAAGGTTTGTATCCCACAGTTGGACACTGTGTGCATTTCCTATCCAAGATATTGAGCTTACAGATGACTTCAACCTGTACTGTGAGTCACAAGCTTTCTATGTACAAGATTTGTGTAAAGATTTGTAGCTCTGGTGTGGGTTGTCATGGTTGCGGGTGTGTTCACTGAGCTGGGAAATTGATATGCAGGTGTTTTGTCTCCTGTCTAGGTGACATCTTCAGTTGCTTTGGAGCTTCCTATGAAGCGCTGCTGTATTGTGTCTTCTGAAACTTATTTGGTTCCATTTCTGCTGCTTCCAGTTGCCGGTTCCAGTTGTTCACTCTAGTGACCAGTATATTGAGTCTAGGTCAGTGTGCTTGTTGATGGAGTCTGTGGCTGAGTACCATGCTTCTAGAAATTCTCTGGCTCTCCTATGTTTAGCTTGTCTGATGGTTGTTGTGTTGTCCAAATCAAATTTGGGGTTCTTGTCATCTGTGTCATCTAGGGACAGCTGGTCGTGGCATTTAGTGGCTAGATGGTGTTCGTGGAAGCAGATTACTAGTTGTCTGCCTGTTTGCCCTATATAGTGTTTTGTGCTGTCTTTGCATGGAATCCTGTAAATTACATTAATCTTACACATGATGGGTATAGGGTCTTTTGTCCTGGTGAGCTGTTGTCCAAGTCTGGCTGTCAGTTAATGGACTGTCATGAATTCAAGTGGTCAGAGAAGTCTGGCTGTCAGTTCCGAGATGTTTTTTTATGTAAGGTAGAGTAGCTAGTGAGTTAGGTTGTGGCATGTTCTCGTTGCGTTTGTCTGTTAGGCATCTTCTATGTACAAGTCATCTGTAACCATCAGGTCCCTGGTAATCAGGTCCCTCTCTCCCAAACCTCAATATGACTTTCTTTTCCTGGCATTTAATGTCAAGCTCATCACTATTGTGCTTCCACACATTCCCACACACTTCTTTGTTACGACCACATGTAACAACATTAGCCCCTTCTGTCCCAGCACTACAGTTTAGTCAAATCAATGTGCTGCACTGTCCCCTCTAATTGAGGATGGTTATGACCATCAATAAATCCACTTTCCACAGTAACCCATGTCCTCCAATGGATTGTCATTTCTATCTTGTACTGGAAATACACTGTGATAGACTATTTGGGTTAATAAATAAGGAAATAACTGGTGTTGTAAGTTAATGGTGATATTTGGTGCTTGACAATAATAAGCTAAAAAAACCATAAGTTAAACTTTATGATTAGAAACATGCATGTTTGTGCCAGAATAAGATGCTACAAAGGTTAGAGAACAGAATACGAAATTCTGTTGTCTTGTTGGTTCATACCCCACCACTTTCAATACTTAAGCCTATAAATTTCACTATGTAGTACCCTTTTCTTGTGTGCTGTCTACACAACCAGTTCATGCACCTTTCCATCTATCAATGCATATTCACATATTAGTGAAGCAAAGAATTGGCATTGAGATAGATCTGAAACAAACATTAGGCCATTATGATATGTAAAAACTAAGGAGCTTTGTACCTGTTTGATGTTTCCAATGCAAGATTAGTTTGCCGTAAGAAAAAAATGATGGCGTAACTGTGCTGAGTAAAACCAGACTTCCGATTGGTGTAGCACTGAAATGTTTTGAAATTTACTGACCTGAATATGGAGCCAAAAGGAGTTGGAATGTCCCTTCCAATTTCACATTTTAAAAATGTGCAAAAGAAAACAGATTTATTCCACACCCCACTCCACCAACACAAAGTGCTATTGTTCATCCTATTTCCACCTCCACACCTATGGCACCATATCTCTTGGGCCACATTTCAGTCTCAGAATATGTATCTTGTAGTGTTGCTTATCAGATTCCAGATCTTCCACATGGTACTTCCAAAAGTCCTGCAAAATAGCTGAAACATAGATTTTAACTGGATCTTAAATGATCACAATGGCTCTCAACACATTCATTTTTGGCATAAAATGTGTAGCAACCCTGCTTGACAGGCAACCCAATAATAATGTAATTTTATTGGCTACCATTATCTTGATTGTTTTAAATTATACTACTTTGCAGTGTGTTTACAACTGCTTATATTTGCCTAATTTACAGAGAAATATGAAACTTCGGGCTGCTGTGAATTTAATCTAAATGTGTATGTTGCAAGTGAAGGTCAAACCCTCTTCAAAACCACAAAAACATCAGTGGTATTATTTTATTTGTGTATTCTGTTTTATCATTAGAAGCGCTATGATTGCTGACTACATTTATTGGCTGCATGGAGCAAAGGAGCAAAACATTAGTAAACACGTCAAGCTTTACTGGCAGGTGAGGTTTGTTAAGTGAAAGAAAAATGACCTGAATTGGTATTAGAATACAAAATTGATAAATTATTGCAAAATACATTTATCAACTGCAGTATTGCAAAATGACATGGTGTATTTTTATTTAAGCCTTGAACTATTGCCATCTAAATGTGATGGGGGGGGGGGGGGGGGGGGCTGGCAAAATAGTTGGGATTTCCACAATTAGAGAAATTTCCCAGATGTGAACCAGAATGCAGACAGGCAACAAAATAACAAATCCTTAAAATAATAAACAATTTTTCTGGCTCACCAGCATTTAGCCACCAGTGGAACTGCTTCCCACTTGTAGGGGAGGCTATTGGAGCTAGTGGTGTCACTCCCTAAAGAGGGAGCCAAAATAGCAACGGGTGAACTAGGGCCCAAATGCTGCTGCTGGATGGATTCCGTGAGGTCTGAGGAGCCTGCCTGCTTGAATCCCTTGAATTTATTGTTTGAATTTACGCCTCCAAGGGCATCTTATTGTTGATGTGCCCTAGAAGTCCCCTACCTGCCTCAGCCATACATTGCAATGGACAGCCAAGGCTCTAGAGCTATTGATCCTGGTGATTTTCTTTTCTACTCAACCCATTCAGTTGGGAACCTATCCACCATCCTTACCAGGTTGGAGAATGCAGAGAGAGCCAATTGGGAGACCACTTCAGAAAACATAGCTGCCTTAATTTTTCTTCCAGTCTGTGTGGGCCATAATTGGGGTCTCAAAGCCGACAGGAAAGTCCTCCTTGTTTATGTGTTCTCAAGAATAGGAGTATGAGTACACTATAGTCAATACACAGGTGCAGACAAGTTTAAAAATTCATTACAAATCAGGTAAGAGTACATCCTTCAGGCATTGATGGTTGTGTTGGACTTCAGATCTGAAGAATCAAAATTTTGATTCCGAGGGTAGGATTTTAACTGATAGATTTGCTCAGATTGGAGAAGGACGCCAACAGAATAAGATCCTGAAAGTTAGTGGAGTAGTGTTTTAACTTAGCTGTACACTAATATCCCACTTCCAAGTTTTATGACCAATTGGAGTAACTAGGTGTGGCCGCTTAATTGTTTAAGTCCAGTTTTGTCTCACTACGTAAAGGGACCTTATCAGAATGGGATTTATACTCAATTGCGAGGATGCAACAGTGCCTGCAGTGTGTAAAGGCCACCTCCATGTTTTCTGAGGCATTCTTGGAGAACTACTGATTCCTAAATGGACGTGAAAAGAGAAACTCCTCCCAACAGATGGGAGGAAGAGACACTAGTCTTCAAACAGAAGTAGGTGTGTGTGTGTGGATCTGGCTGAAGAGGTGAGCAGTGGAAGTGTTTTTGCTCACAAATACACTGATAAAAGAGATTCATTCAATAACCTCATCAGGGCAGGGGAGGTGAGTGACATGACAAGTACCAACTCCCTTGCTCTGACTTTACAAGCTTTTTCCTACACAGCACTCCATAGACCAATACAAATTATTGTTCTCCTCATCTCTTTCTCTGAGGACATCTCGCATTCCAATCTGAGCAGCCACTGCCGACACTGTAACCACATATTAATGCCACATAACATCCAACCTTTCATCACAATTAATTTCTTTCTTTCATAACTTGGTTTGCATAAAAAGAAATCACAGAAAAAAATCACGGAAGCTGCATGCTGCACTCCCTTCAGTTGTACTCTGTCTGACCACTGCAGAAAATAAAACTCCAGAAATTAACAGACTGCTAGAGTGAATGGTGTTTGGAGATGAAGAGGTATGGTCTCCAAGTCTTAATGACAGAATTAGATAACTACACTTTAAATGAAACAAAATATCAACATTGTTGATTTTATATGGGGCAGTCATTGGTGGGCCCTCACTTTCACCAGAATTGAGAAGGTATTAGTCATAAGCATTTTAGTTATCAGAACAAATGAACAAGCTGCCTGCTTCTAGCTTTGCTAAAGCCACAGGAATATAATCATATGGAACAAAAAGGAAGTTGTAGTTATAGTTTCAGCATATAAATCTCTTGCGTGTTTAAAAGTGTGTTCGCATCAAATTCTCTGTAAATCTCTGTTAATGAATATGGAGGACAATGTTCATAATAACATAGTTGAACTCAGTGTTGAGTTGTGAAGCCTCTAAAGTGCTTAAACAGCAATTGAGATGCTGTTTCACTCTCTTGCATTGGGCTTTGTTGGAGCACTGCAACAAGTCTAAGATAAAGAAGTTAGCATGAGAGCAAGATGGCATATTGAAGTGGCAAGCAACTGGAATTCAGGTTCATTCTTATCGACAGAGTGAAGATGTTCTGTAAAGCAGTCATCTAACCTGCATTTGGTCTTGTCAATTTGAAGGAGACCACATTTAAGCAGTGAGTAGAGTAGACTAGATTGATGGGGGTTAAGTCATTTGCTACTTCATCTGGACAATGATGAAGCAGGAGGTAAAAGAGAAAATCCTGCATCTTCTGTGGTTGCCTAGTGGGTAGGGGTAGGGTGTTTGGCTGTATTGCATTTGAGGAGTTGGGACTGACAACCTGGTTTGTTAATGCCAATTGTCATCGTGCCTATGGATCCTGGCAAGATGCGGAAAACCTGGGAATCCCATGAACATGGAGATTGAAGCTAGAATGCACGGTTGAAGTTTCAGATGATTCCCTCTTTGAGTATTTAAATTGCATACCCGCCTATCATTTGGAGCTCCCCAAATATCTCAAATCATAGCTAATGTGAGAGTTCATGTTAGATTATCAACATGTGGCACTTTTTACTTCTTTCATTCACATGTACTGACACTTGATGTAAAGTTCCTAGCCCTCTAAAGTTCAGGTTTATGTTCACCTGGTTCTTTACTCTTACCCTGATTAAGTATTCACTGTATATATCATGAAGTGCTGTTTTTGCTTCACATTATTGGACACATGGACAATTCTTCAGGAAGAAGAAGGGCTTATGCCCGAAACGTCGATTCTCCTGTTCCCTGGATGCTGCCTGACCTGCTACGCTTTTCCAGCAACACATTTTCATCAATGCATTACAGTAGACCAGTAGACAAATCACAATACCCACATTGACAAAAAGAAGACAAACGAACACCTTGAACATAAAGGAGAGAAAAGCCCTGGAAAGATGAAGAAAGGACACAAATATAGTAATAGTTGCAGCTGACAAAGGCCGAATGGCAGTGGTAATGGACAAGACACACTACATCCAAAAGGCTGAGCAACTACTCACAGATAGCGACGCCTACCAACAGAGCAATTCAGATCTGACACCAGTATAGCTAACAGTATCATCAACACACTACGGAACCCACATCGAAATGGACTCATAACCAAGACAGACTTACAAAGTATGAAACCAGAAGATACGAACACCCCACTATTATGTGGACTCCCAAAAGTAAATAAACCTGACACCCCACTCAGACTCAGTGTCCCTCCCAGGAATGCCCATGCACAGACTAGTTAAGGAACTACAGCGAAGACTTCAACACCTTATTCGCGGAGCGACACGCTTGATATACTCATCGCAGGAATTTCTGGACAACATCGGGAACATGAAGATCGACAAAGACGAGCTGATGATCTCATTCGATATTACGGCATGATTTACTTCAGTTGGTATACTCTAGCTAAAAAAATACTATAACAAAAGTCCTGGACAACCAGAAAAGACAAACCAAATACAAACCCATCAACAAAGTCAGCAAATTAAAACTACTCGACCTCTGGCTAACAACAGACTTCAACAGCCAGGTATATGAGCAAGTCAATGGGACACCTAAGGGCTTACCCATCTTGGGGCTCAGAGCTGAAGCAGTAATGCAAAGACTCGAACAGACAGCCCTCCCTAGCTATGAATTAGGTATATAGATGACACTTTTGTGATAATTAAAAGACCTGAAATAGAAAACACACAACCAGATGATCAACCGCATTTTCACTGGGATCAGATTTATGAGAGAGGAAGAGAACAACAATCAAGTCCCATTCCTAGATGTAATAGTTACAAGGACACAGAATATGAATGCACAAGAAAAGTGCACACATACTGATCAGATCCTAAATTACAACAGCAATCACCTGAATGCCCAAAAGAGGACCTGCAATAGGACTCTATTGAAGAAAGCAGCAGCACACTGCAGCACCCTGGAACTCTGAAGACAGGAAAAAGAACACCTATACAAAGTCTTCGCCAAAATTAGATACCTCCACAGCTTCATCCGCAGATGGCTGGTGGACAAGCAACAGCAAGAAAACAAGATACTTCCCAACACACTGGCTACTCTCCCATACATTAAAAACATTTCAGAACTGACAACCAGACTACTCCGAACACTAGGGATCTTGACAGCACACAAGCTGGCAACCATTCTCAGACAGTGGCTCACTAGAATAAAGGACCAGAAACCTATTATGTGCAGGACCAATATAATTTACAAAATCCCATGCAGTGACTGCACTAAGCACAATGTAGAACTAACAGGCACATAACCCACGAGCCGCATCCAGGAATACTAGCAACCGAGTGACACGACAAATTCTCCCTCATACCCATACACACGGACAACAAGAACCACAAGTTTGACTGGGACAAAACAACAATACTAGGACAGGCCATACAAAGAACAGCAAGGAAATTCCTGGAAGCATGGTACTCTTCCTTGGACTCCATCAACAAACACATTGACCTGGACCCAATATACAAACTGCTGTAACGGAAAACTGGGACCGGCATCAACCGGAAACAACTCGAACAGAACTATGTAAATTCAAAGCAGAACATTTATGCAGCATTTCACAGGAGGCAAACAGCATTGATGATGTCACCTAGAAAAGGGACAATATGTCTACCAACAAATCTACCTGCTCGGTGAACAGACCTGCAACGAATCCAACCAGCTCCTGAGCTACAGACCTTCATGAAAACTTTAAAGAAGAACAGAATTCTTGTTCTCGGAGGGGAAGTATAGATCTGCACTTGTGGAGATGAAGGGAAGTTCACCTCCTACCTTCTGAGTAAGTACCAGTTGTTAAGCTGAAATGTTGACATTAACTAGGCAGAGTCACACTCAAATACTGTTTCTAATCACCAGCCATAATACCTTCTCCCTTTGTGTCTTACAGGTGCAGCTAATCTTCCAAGTACATTTCCAGAGAACTACCTGTCTACCCCAGAACACACACCCTTAATCTCTGATGACAACAGCGTCAAGGATCTGGTGGAAGCATCGAGAGGCGCATTCACATTTGCTCCGAATCTGACTGTGAAATCGATAGGTGCACAGATTGTGGGCCACACAGTAACTGTTCCACAGATGGATGGGGGAGAAATGCCCAGGCTATGGCACTTGGAGGACTGTCAGATTTGAGGCACCTGCTCATATCCTCTCAGCAGGAGACGACCCTGTGCTCTCAGCAATGAGGGGCTTCAACTATATATACAGATGGATCAGACAAATCATATAAGCATGCGAAACACATCGGCCCTCTGCCCAAAAACTGCAGCAGTGCAGCAAACCATGCCTTTATGGACAAGTTGACAACTGCCATAGAAAGACAGATCCAATACCCTCAGAATGCTCTAGGGACACACTTCAATGCCCCAGCCATTAATCCTTAGGACCAAAATCATGGTGAGAGTGGGGACGGGGAACCTAAACTCCAGTCCAGGTTACCCATCCTCACATGGAGGCACCCAACTGGAGGAGGAACTACACACATGCTTCTTGGCAGTTTCCGCTCAGGATGCTCCAGAGATTGCCAGGTCCTCCAACACCATCCTGCCTGCCCACCCTAACCCTTGGAAGTTGAGGTTGAGGAAGGTCAACTTGCCTCTAGCATGTTTGGGCCATACATACACAAATCCCTCTGGGCTCACCTCACCAAACATCCAAGGCTAATAGGTTGCCCTGCTTAGCAGACTCTACCCCATCTATGGAACAGGAAGCTTACTACAATGGGGCAGGAGGAAAAGGAATAGGAACATGAACGGAGGCATGTCGGTGGCACGGTTAAACAGTTCTGAAAATGGTTCAGAAATAAATAAAAGCATTTGTTTTCCACCATTCATGTGGTTGTTCTCATCTTTGTGTCAGGCCCAGACTTTTTGTTGCATCCTCTGGTATCACTTCATGGGCACTAATGAGACAGAATGGATATGGATTGCGCTGACAGCCTTTTTCTTCCATTGTTATAGAAATAGTTTTTCAATGGTTACAAACACATTCCATTTCACCATCACAAAAAAAGATCAAAATGAAACTATAGTTAATTATGCAGAATCAAAATATACCAGGAAATTAATTAAGTGGTTAGATAAATTAACTAAATTCTGCTTTTGAAAGGAATAAACTGTTTGAATCATTGAGTATTAAACTAAAACAATTGCAATACATCCAACTTAGTATTTAATGTTACTAATTCTTAATGAAATCAAGCTATTTTCAGAATAGGTAAAGGTGCCATAGATTACCTGAATCATTTTTTTTTAGATTAGATTACAGTGTGGAAACAGGCCCTTCGGCCCAACAAGTCCACACCAACCCGCCGAAGCGAAACCCACCCATACACCTACATTTACCCCTTACCTAACACTACGGGCAATTTAGTATGGCCAATTCACCTGACCCTGCACATCTTTGGATGGTGGGAGGAAACCGGAGCACCCGGAGGAAACCCACGCAGACACGGGGAGAATGTGCAAACTCCACACAGTCAGTCGCCTGAGGCGAGAATTGAACCCGGGTCTCTGGCGCTGTGAGGCAGCAGTGCTAACCACTGTGCCACCGTGCCGCCCACAAATCATAGGGCTGTTCTTTAATTAAAGAGAGATGATTGGCGGTTTAACTTGAGGGTGATCATGTCTCAGGAAGGAAATATTTTGAGAAAGAGGGTCCTTCATGGTAACCTCCACTAGTGTAGGAACTGAATCCATACCGTTGGCATTATTAACTAGCTTTCCAGCCAAATGAGCTAATCAAGCCTTTCTTTTAAAAGTGCAGTGATAGAATAAAATAATATCTAAGCAGAATCCTGGGAACTTTAAGTATACTTTCATGAATTCAAACGAGCAACTTATTGGAATGCATCACCAAACATTTAATTTTGAATGATGATATTACTATTGTCTGTATATTGCTTAATTTTATGTTTAAGAACTTTACCTGATCAGGGCAATGTGATTTTCACTTCCTTTAACTTTTAGTTTGTATAAAGGCAAGAGTAGCATATATAAATAAAGCATGCATATTTATGGTAAACATCTGATTGAACTCAAAGCTGCAGTTTTTTTCAGCCAGAATGGGAACCAGTAATATTAAATGTTATGCAAATTATAAATTTACATGCTGTGCCCAGCCAAACCTATGAACCCTCAAGCACGTGACACGTTTAATTTTTGTGTAATGCATAGACACACAAATAGCCATAAGGATATTCATGGTTTTTGAATACTGATCATGATAAAATGTCCTCCTTGAAGCTTTCTTTGCTTCCACTTTTCACAAACTACAATTCATTCAAAAGGTTATGATTTGCATTCTTATCCCCAGACCCCAAGCTAGTTCTCAAATGAGCTACATAGCAAACCACAAAAATAATTCTTGCCTTTGCCACACCCAACTTCATTTTGTTTTCTTCTATTTGTATATCCCTGCAAGAACTTGCTGCTTTTTTGGTAGTGGTTCTCTGTTGTTTGACATTACTTGTTAGTTGCTACTTTACTTGTTCTTTACTTTCTTTAATTTACTACCAACAAAACTCTTTCAGCTAACACTATTCCCAACATCTGAAACTTGTTGGTATAAAAATTCATGTAACACTCTCTCTTTGTGCTTTTAACACATCCTCCATTTTTCCTCACCTTGCTTGAGTCAACTGATTCAATCAACCTGTCTCGACTATTTTGTACAGTGGTCTGAAATGCCTGCACTAGTAAAGTGTTACAGAAATTAAATTCTTGTTGTTTGTGATGAACTTGTTCCATTTTAAATGTAGTATTTTGCTATTTTTAAAACTAGGCAATGTTGGAAGAGGGTATCACACAAGCTGAAACATTTTCAGTTATGTACACACCATTTGCAGTGAAACCAACTGCTGCACAAATCGAAAAAATAAAAGATGTTTTCAGGAAAAAACATCCTGCTTATGCCAACTATTTATATGCAGGTAATGAAGTTATATTGTTATTTGTACTATTTTCCTCCCTTTAAACATTTGATCGATAATAATGCATAATATTGGTGATGTGTTATCAGTTATTTCATAATAAAACTGATCTGATAATGGAACTCTCTGACAAAATTGAATTCTTTACAAAATTCTAATTGTGTAGCCATTAGCCACTATGCAGTTATGTTTTCCTTCAAAGAGCTGCGTGGGATTTGTTTGCTTTAGTAGGTGTATTTTATACTCCTTGAAAACAGTGAATCGATATATATAACTGTTGGTGACTTTAGGACCTTTGCACTTCTTGATATATATTACTGACCTAGATGTTGGTGTACAGGGTACAATTTCTAAATTTGCAGACAACGAAACATATGGAAGTATTGTGAACTGTGAAGAGATTATTGTCGAACTTCCAGGTGACATGAACAAGTTGGTGGAAATGGTGAACAGGAGAGAGATGTAATTGTTTCACAAAGAAGTGATTCTGTCATTTTAGTAGGAAGAATGAGGAGAAACAATTCAAAATAAAGATTAGAATTCAAAAGAGATACAGGAGCAGAGAGACCGATATGCATAAAACATTGAAGATGTCAGGGCAGGTTGAGATATTGCTTAGTAAAACATGCATCATTCTAGGCTGTAGTAATAAGAACATACAGTTCAAAAGCAAGGAAGTGATGTTAAATTTGTATGGAACGCTGACTCATCCTTATTTGGAGTATTGCATTCAATCTGGGCATCTCATGTTAAGAATACAAAGCCAATAGGGAGGGTTTAGAAAAGATTCATGAGAATGACTGCAAAGATGAAGACCTTCAGTTATGATTGAGGTATTCAAAATCATGATTGATCTGAACAAAGTGGATAGGTGAAAACTTTGGTAGAAGTATCAAGAATAAGAGAGCATAGGTTTAAATTATTTGGCAATGGAGCAATGGTGACAGGAAGTAAAACGTTTGATAACTCTTGACCCCTTCCATCACTTTACTGATAATGGAGAGTAGACAGCATTTGATTGGATTGTATTCATCCTGATTTCTTTGGAAATGACATATGAGGAAAATTTTCCACAATGCCAGGTAGGTACCATTACTGTAGCTGTAAAAGAACAGCTTGATGAGAGATGCAGCTGGTTCTGGAGCACAGGTCTTCAGTACTTTTGCTGAAATGTTGTCAGATCCTATGTCCATTGTAGTATTTCGTGCATTTAGCCATTTCTTGCATGAATCAAATTGATTGAAGACTAAAACAAAAATTGGAAAATCTCAGCAGATCTGGCTGCATCTGTGGAGAGAAATCAGAGTTAACCTTTCAGGTCCAGTGACTCTCTTTCTGAACTGATAGTAGCTAGGAAAGGGATGGATTTTATACAGAAGATGGTATCGGGGTTGGTAGTGGTGGTTTGGGGCGGGGGTGGTTGGAGGTGGTTACAGACAGACAGAGAGAGATAGTAAATGATCGGTCGAGATAGATCCCCAAAGATGGGCTCTAATGAGGCAGAAGACGAAGCTCAGTGCAAGCTTGAAGAACAATATCGAAGAACAGCACCTTACTTTCTGCTTGGGTACCCTGCAGCCCTCAAGACTTAATATCGAGTTCAACAATTTGGGGCTTGAGGACCTGCCCCCACTCCTAGACATCAGGCCTTGTCATAATATGGGTGCTATCACACACTATCCATTGTCAGCTACTAATAGTCCCTATAGGCAGATTTCCATCCCTAAAGGATATTAGCAAACCAGATGGGCTTTTTTGAAAATGGTTTCATGGTCATACAGTAGATTCTTAATTTCAGATTTTTAAAAAAATCATATTTAAGTTCCACCATCTGCCATGGTGGGATTTAAACCCTGGTCACCAGAACATTACTTGAGTTTCTGGATTAATAGTCTAGCGATAATACCACTTGGCTATTGTCTCCCCTATGTTTTTATTACAGATTTCCAGCATCTGCAACAATTCTGGATTTTTTTATTGTGATGCTGGGGATCTCAGGAGAGGCGAAGCAACTGGCTCATCAACTACATACATCTGGCTAAAGTTGGATGCAAATATATCATCTACATATTTTGCATTAATGTATTAGCATCCCCCTTCTTTGAGGTTATTTCTGAACCCACCTCCTGCAGTCAGTTGTTTAGTTGTCCTCTACCATTCAGGATTGGATGTGACCGGTCCTTCTCTACCATTTCAAAGGACAAGGACAGATGACATATGGAGTCAGCACCCCCTGCATGTACCATCCTGAGTTGGAAATATCATTGTTCTCTTACTTAATGAAAATCCTGAACTCCCTACGTAACAGTATAGTAGGAATGCCTACTCTAACAGTTTCCAGTAATTCAAGGAGGTGTATCCATATTCCAGAGGTGGTGCTGGATGTCTTAACACACATAAAAAAAAGATAAATCCCCAAGACCTGATCAGGTATACCATAGAACTGTGGGAAGCTAGGGAAGTGTTTGCTGGGCCCCTTGCTGAGATATTTGAATCATCAAAAGTCACAGAGAGGTGCTGGAAGACTGAAGATTGGTTAACGTGGTACCACTATTTATGAAAGGTGGTAAGGAAAAGCCAGGGAACTATAGACCGGTGACCCTGACATCGGCAGTGGGCAAGTTGTTGGAGGGAATTCTAACAGATGGGATTTACACGTATTTGAAAAGGCAAGGACTGATCAGAGATGGTCAACATGGCTTTGTGCATGGGAAATAATGTCTCAAGAACTTGATTGATGAGGGCAGAGCAGTGGACATGATCTATATGGTCTTCAGTAAGGCCTTTAGCAAGGTTCCTCAAGGTAGACTTGTTAGTAACGTTAACTCTCGCGGAATACAGGGAGAATTGGCCATTTGGATAAAGAATTGGCTTGAAGGTAGAAGACAAGAGGGTGGTGGTGGAGAGTTGCCTTTCAGACTGGAGGCTTGTGACTAGTGATGTGACACAAGGAACGGTGCTGGGTACACTGCTTTTCATCATTCATATAAATTATTTGGATGTCAACATAGGAGGTATAGTTAGTAAGTTTGCAGATGACACCAAAAATGGAGGTGTAGTGGACAGTGAAGAAGGTTACCTCAGAGTACAATAGGATCTTGATCAGATGGGCCACTGGGCCGATGAGTGGCAAATTGATAAATGTGAGGTGCTGCATTTTGTGAAGGCAAATCAGAGCAGGACTTATACACTTAATGTAAAGGTCCTGGGAGTGTTGCTGAACAAAGAGACCTTGGAGTGCAGGTTCATAGTTCCTTGAAAGTGATGTAGAAGGTAGTGAAGAAAGCATTTGGTATGCTTTCCTTTATTGGTCAGAGCATTGAGTATAGGAGTTGGAAGGTTATGTTGCAGCTGTACAGGACATTGGTTAGGCCACTTTTGGAATATTGTGTGCAATTCTGGTATCCATCCTATTGGATGGATGTTGTGAAACTTGAAAGAGTTCAGAAAAGATTTACAAGGATGTTGCCAGGGTTGGAGGATTTGAGTATAGGGAGAGGCTGAATAGGCTGAGGCCGATTTCCCTGGAGTGTCAGAGACTGAGGCATGACCTTATCGAGATTTATAAAATCATGAGGGGCGTGGATAGAGTAAATAGACAAGTCTTTTCCTCAGGGTGGGGGAGTCCAGAATTAGAGGGCGTAAGTTTAGGGTGAGAGAGGAATGAGCTGCCAGAGGAAGCGGTGGAGGCTGGTACAATTACAACATTTGAGAGGCATCTGGGTGGATATGTGAATAGGAAGGGTTTAGAGGGATATGGGCCAAGTGCTGGCAAATGGGACTAGATTAGGTTAGGATATCTGGTTAGCATGGACGAGTTGGACCGAAGGATCTGTTTTTGTGCTGGACATCTCTATGACTTACCATTATTTTCTCAATTGCAGTTTGTGATGGATATCATACACTAGCTGGTGTCAATACCATTTTCTTTCCGAGAACAAATGAAGAAAAAATGCCATCTGTTTACAGTATCAATTAGTAGATATTGTGCAATAAAATACTTAACCAGATTAAAAAGAATGATGTATTTTTTTAAAAAGCCAGTTATTCAGAATTCCAGAGAATAGCAAGTACACTCGTGATATTAACAACACACTGTTATGTTTATAATAAAGGAAAACAGCCATTTGAAATTGAACTGCTGCCAAATTCCTCACAATTCAAGGAATCACAGGCATGCTTTAAACTTAGTGTTGATTCATTGCAATTTCATGGTGTACCATCATAGTCAATCTACTCAAACCCCAGGAAAAATTTAATGACATACAGATAAGATGTGATCAGGTCTTGCTGCAAACCCTGACCATGCTCAACTCGATTTCCATGCTATTCTCAGAACATAATTAAAAATAACAATATGTGGTCAATAGAAACTGCTTTTAATTTCTAGAGTTTCTAACCTATATTACATTTTGTGTACCATAGTGGTATAAACATATTTGACGAATATTGTCTTTGTGACAAATTGCCTACCAAATTCATAATGAAAAATATTATATAATATCCTGCATCCAAATTAACTGAAGAGTTGAGTAATGTTTATATGGAAATGTTCTTGTATTGTCCTGCTCTAAATCTTTTCTCTGCTTACAATTTATCTAAAGATATTTCAGTAGTATGGATCACATTGAGGAAGGTGTGCCTGAGATGCACCTTGGATGTATCTTTTGAAATTCAACCCTCCATTGTCAATATCTTAGTACCACAATGTAAATTTATTTATCCAAAATCATACGTACTATTTCAGGAAATGTTGATCTTATCACTAATTTCATTGAAGGTATGATTTGGAGATGCCGGTGTTGGACTGGGGTGTACCAAGTTAAAAATCACACAGCACCAGGTGGCAGTCCAACAGGTTTAATTGGAAGCACTAGCTTTTGGAGCCCCGCTCCGAAAGCTAGTGCTTCCAGTTAAGCCTGTTGGACTATAACTTGGTGTTGTGTGATTTTTAATTTCGTTGAAGGTAGACTTAATAACTTTGAAACAAGAAATATGATATTGAAATGTATGATAATATTTCAGATCCTGGCACAAATCATATCTTGCCTCAGACTGTTGACTGGTCCGAAACCTTTTCCCAACATTACATGCTGCTACTTGGTTTTAAGAATCCTGAGGATGGCAACTTCTTAGAAAAGATCCTAAACAGAAGATCACCAACTTTCACAGGTACAGTAAGTGATAAAGAAATTATCAATCGATATGAAACATTTCTTAAAGCTAAGTAGATGTAGGAGTGCACCATGCGAGGACAAACAATGCATAGACAGTGTGTGCATGTGCAATCGTGTGGGGTTATACAGTGCAAGAAACCAGTTCACACAATGATGGGAAATTAGAGGAAGCATTCATTGTAAATTGATTGTAAAACATGGATTATATTACTGTAAAGCTTTGGCAGGCATTGTCCCAAATATTTGCTATAGCTTTAGCCAACAATTAATGACAATCCTAGAGGTACTGCACAAATTGCATTTCTACTATTTCTCTGGGATTTCTCATCTGCCTAAAAGTTATAGAGGACAATTGAAGAAATCTTAATGAAAATTCTACCACAGTATTTTTTGTAACTGTGATTTAATATTAGTTTCATCAAAATTTAAGTTAGTCTCAGATGTTAAGAGTGTCAATAGCATGTTCAACAGGGGTGGACTAGAAAAAATATGAAGTTAAGTATAATCCTTTTAACCCTGGTAAAATAATCTTTTCAAAAGTTATTGCGGTCATTTAAGTGTAACTATGGCTTTACTTAATGAACTACTTTGTCATGCATTGATCTCAACATATTTTCTTAACTGAACTTTGCACATACCAGCCAAAAGTTGCAATTGTATTGATTTTAGTCCCTACAAATACCAGATGATTTCCTTTCGGAATCTCACAATTCTGCTCTTTAGTGCCAACTGCATTTTATTTCTCGACAAGCTATTCCAGCAGAAGTTAATTTTAAATATCTCAAGTTTCTCGTGAATTATGAATCATCCTGCTAATTTTATTTCCAGAAATTATGCAAGTACTGTGAAGCACAAAAATAAGTACAGAATTGGCAGATAAAGGCTCATGATTGGAGTGATTTTCGGAGTCTCACCACTAACAGTCTTTAACATATTCAGGTCCTAAATTGTGTTTTTTATATTGTATTCACACTAAGAGTGTGATTCCAGGCAAGTTTTGTTGAATGGAGATACATAGCTGACTTGTTGAAACCCACCAAGAACTTGTGAAAAGTAAGTCCAGGCCATGAGTGACCTTGACAGTCTGGCCATGTTTTGTTCCAATCCTTGAGTCATGGCTGGAAGATAGCTTTGTTAGTGAGGTGAAGGGATCTCATTTATTGCTCCTAAAAAACAAAAGTTAATGTAGAATTGGTCTTTTAATAACTTCTGTTGATGTGGATTTTTTCTAGTCCCCTCCTCTGTCTTTTCCCAGCTACCCTGCGTTGTAATTTCTCCCTTTTCCCTCTTTTTAAAATAACGTGGGCAGTCCCACTCATATACATAGTCAAACTACTTCTGAGGCAGCCAATATCAGCACAAAAACTGCAAATTCTTTGTTTTTAGATAATGTTAATTTTCCAGAGCAGTACAATGCATTCGAGAAATGTCCGGAAGTCAAACAGCAGTCTAAAATAACAAACTTTAACTAAGCTGCAAATACTGGATGATTACTTTCAATATCTCTAATTAGGTAACTTTCCTTGAACATTGAACTTTGTAAGTTTAGGATGCAATGAGTGAAGCACTATGGCATTCAAAAATTGAACACTGAAATGAATTGTTCTACCTTTTCAATGTTAACATCTGCCTTAATCAATATGGTGGCAGCATACTTCTAGTTGGAAATATGTGCATGCTCTTGAACACAAAATCAGGACCATATTAGGCTATGTTATGCCTAAACATCAGGTACAAATAATATATAAAAACATAGAAAGGACTGCAGCAATTCTAAAAGACGTCCCACTATCAACTTCTAATGGGCAATTAGGGACAAATAGTAAATACTGACTTGGTAATAATGCCCATCCACAGAACAAATTTTTTAAAAAGTAACTACATAAATTCAGTGATTCAGTTTCCATTGAATAAACCACAGAAGGGCACAATCAATGCAATCATTGGTTTAGTTAAAATATTAATTAATATAAATTAATTTTGGTAGTTGAAGTTTATTCAAATTATGTCAATAGGATTTATTTTTCATATTAACATGGTCATTCATTCACGCATCCAAATACCCAAGGTTTTTTTGAACTTCTATTCCTCTCCATGTATTTTTCCATATTTTGTCTGCATTTTAAGAATGTAAAACCATTATTTTACATAAAGGAGTTAATAGAATTTTGTTTTATACTGCTAGATTTGTGAATCAGTGTTGTTCCTACACTTACTTTTCTCAATGAGTATGAGAGGCCATGTGATAATGAGATCAATGGTTAAAATCTCTGAGTCCACCCCATTGGGTGCAAGACTCTACTACATTCTTACATCAGAGTTAAAATCCAGCCTACTACGTGTAATAGAAAGTCTTTCTTTATAACTGTTTGTTTAGTTAATGAAGTTTCATTCTTTTAAAATTTAATGCCAATGCTAAATTTGAATGGGCCTCAATTTTAATCAACTAGCACTACTCACAATCCCAAAGAGCCACCTTACACCACGTAGGTAATAGTCAATGAATATAACCAGAAATTCACCACGAAGTAGCTGCCATAGATTTAAAATTGTGAGGCATAAGGCCACCATGGGACTCATGTTCACAATATCTGGTATATGGTCAGTATTCTAGAAAGGAGATTCAGGACAAGGGTGTCCTAGGGTTTTCATGTGAGCCCTTGGGAGCACTACCACTCATCCTGGTCTAAAAGGAAACGAGATGTTGGGCATCTTCTGACCTTGACTCCTATGTCCCGTGGGACAATCATCGCTGCTCAAGCAATCAGACTTCAGATGAAATTAGCAAATCGGGGCTCATTTGGTAGTCATCAGAACTCATTCTGGATATGTAAAAAGGACCTTGGCTACTTTGAACAAATGTCATTTCTATCTGCAATTCAAAATTACAGTCAAACAAAGGCAGAAAAATGATGCTAGGGAGATCATCACTGCATTTTGGTTGGCCCCTTTCTTGGTTTTCACCATGATGGATGAGGGGTTAAAACTGAACATAGTATTTCGCTTTTTGTTCACGAATATCAGCTAGTATTCTAATTGCTCATTAGACATTTTTAAACTGATATTTTAAGATGTTTTGTATGAGTTTTGATTTGATGCTAAACTTTGGTTTTAGCTCCTAACTCCTCCTTACATAATTAATTAGTTTCAAAATTTCAATCTGAAAATCAAAACATTGACCATGACATTCTAGGAATGCCTTTATCAGATTGATATCCTCTCAGGATTAGTGCTTGGACTTCATGGTTTCATTCTTTCATGAATTCTCTGAAATTACCAATAAAGGAAGATGATTTAAAGTTTACAATTGTGCTTATCTAAGAAACTTGAAGAAAAAAACAAAAAAATCTCAGAAGTGTTGAAGCAAGAATAAGCAAATGAGCAGTGTGCTGGCAGATAGTGTACTGCAACACAGCACTAAGTAGTATGCATTAAATTTAAAAATAGTAAATGAGAATACAGTCTGAATAGGATATAGAGGAACAAAAAGGCTGGTTACATTTTGGTTTTTCGCTGTTCAGGATTGATGTTGCTCTGGAATGAGCCATAGACATTATTTTATAATGAACTTATAAAATACAAAAATAAAATCACTAAGCTCAAAAGTTTCCAAATTTACTCCAAAGGATCAGGGACTGGATTTTCACTGTGTCAGGAAGACTATGCAGGTCTTTAAAATTGGCAGGCAGGATTCAAAATGGAAATCTTACCCTATTTCTGACACACCCAGTTTTTGCCAGTAGATGGAAAAGAGCAAGTGTGATTCACACAAGAGTTCAAACTCAGCAGGCCATTGTTGCCAGTACTAAGTTGAAACAGACCCATTTTGGTTTTAATCAACATTGTGGGGGCCTGGAATTGATGGTGTAGATATAAACACCCTTGAAAAGGAAATATGCCAGGTTGCCTCTGAATTCTTGCAGTCACAACTTGTTCAGGAAATACAATCTTGAAAAGGTTTTTTTAAATCACTCATTTGAAAAATTAAATTATTTTTACCTTGAACTGATGTAGAGAGTTTTCTTTTCAGGAATGAGAGAGTTCAGCTGGGCAAGTTATTCATTGCAAACCTTCCTCCAACTCACCTTGCTCGTAGCAGGCTTTCCTCCAACTCAAAAAATAAAACAAGATCCCCTCCAAGCTTGTCACTATTCAAAATAAATATCAAACATGCCCCATAACATTGGGACCCAACGTCCTCAATCCAATCACAATCAGAACATCTTTAGTCATGACTTTTCTTCGCTCTCCTGTGCTGTTAACTTAGAATCCTCTGATTTTTCTATTCTTACCTCTCTCTTCTTCCTCACCCATGCATTGTCCCTCAACCACATCTGATAACATAGGTTTAGGTACAACATAAATGCTGATGTGGTACAACTCAAGTTCTCCACGACTTCCCTCAATCTTTCCATTGTCTCTATTGTCAACCTTCAAAGGACCACAGTTTCCTTGAATTAAACACAACGATATATCGAACTCTTGCCTTTGGCTGCCACTACAAATTTTATACTTTAGTCCGAGCTCAACAGAGAAAATTTTTTCGCCTCTGTTTCTGTTTAAACCAAAACCATTGCAACTTCAATAACCTGGACTTTTTGACCCATATTCTCTCCATTACTAAGTTTTCCTCCTCCTCAACATTACCTACTTTTGCTTCTACCTCTTAAACTGATATTCTCTCCCATTTCTGTTAGCTCCAGATCTAACTATTTAAATACACTGCTGGGCATCCTCCCATTCTATAGTCACTGTAAACTCTAACTGATCCAAAACTCTGGTGTTCACATCCTATCCCAGTTTCTACAACTCAGTGTTGGCTCCCAGTTGAGCAAATATGTTAAGATTCTCACCCTGAAATCAAATCCCTTCTTGGCTATACCCTTTATCTTTGCACCTTCCTTTAGCCTTACAATTCTCTGAGAAATCTGCATTCCACTGGCATTGACCTCTAACGCATACTTGATTATTTTCTTCACTATTGATGACCCAGCCTTTAACTAACAAGGTCTAGAATTCTCTTCTCAATCATCATATTAATCTCTCCTTTAAGATCTTCCTTAGAACTTTTTTTTAAAATTCCATTTAATATCTTATCCTTTAGCTCAGTGTTGATTTTTGTCTGGTTATATTACGTGATATGTTTGCTAAACTAATGATGCTATATAAATGTTGCTTCCATAGTAATACAAATGTGTCCTGATGATCACAGATCCTATAACTTGCTTTTCAGTTTTTGGAAAACCTCTAGCCTCCACTTCTACAATACTAAGCAACATGAGGGAATTAATGTTCAAATATCCTGTCTTATTGTGGTCCACTTTATTCATATGAAGTAATTCTTCAAGTTGTTAAACTTTGTTCCTGTGAATCATTTTCTCACCAGAAATGAAGAGTTGTGACAACTTGCTAAAATTAGTCATTTGTGACAGCAATTTCTGTCAAACACACATGGAATGCAAACTTCTAGAACAGAATGTTTCCCAGATTTGCACATTAAATGATGCTAATTGCAGTCTTCATAATGCGACATTCACATTTGATTACGCCAGTGACTAAAATGTTTTCTCCAAAGAGGCAGAAGGATAGCCTGGTGTGATATTGTGCTAATTTGACCTTTGTCTCAATCCCAGATATCTGATTTGAAGGACTGATCTTAAGTTTTTTTTTCTTAAGTCTGAGTTGTGTCAAATTTTTTGAAGGGTTTGACACCATGTGGCTTAGTGAGTTCTCTCGCCATATATTACCAAACTTTCTTCATTAATTACCTACCATGCCCTCACAGCATCTCTGACATTCAACATCCACCCTGTCTTACCACACACTGTTCCTGGAACAACTTGCTAAGCAGTGGATGTGACAGAATTGACTGGCATTTCTTACACAAGCAACTTCTTTAAAAACCCATTATGCATCCAGACGAAAACTGTCAGTCCACAGTTGCTGCATTGTTACTAATATTTATCCCAGACATGACAGACGGGGGATATTGGCATCCTGCATTGCAGGCAGAGTCCTGAAGGTCCTGTTGGACGAGGATGCTGACATGGGATGTCCTCACCCCCAGGAGGGTGGAGGCCACGATCCCCAAACAGTGCCAGCCTGGTCTGGGTTGTTACCCTGATTAAAGCATTCTCAACCATCTCAGGAATACTCAACACTAAGAAGAAGGTCAGTGCATTTTTCCAATCGGCAAGGTAGATTCCACCATTTTCCCTCAAATACCTCAAACTCATTCTGTCTCTGCTAATGAACCCACTTCATATTTTATGACTGTCACTATTGCCTGCAACATCTTGACCACTCACTCTAACCCATCCCAAATCCTGACACCACTAATATTGCATGCCCTTTATGCTAATTACTCATTAATTCAAGACCCCTCCTGCCTCCAGTATTAGTTTTCCAACCATTTTCACCTTGCATATTACCTGCCTCTCCCATTCAATGAGGAGAACAGCCAACAATAAGGCAGATAAGGTCAGGATGGATGGTGTGCTGCCTGTCATTCGGCACATCCCTTATGAAGAGAGGGTCCTGACTCTGCCTGTCCCAAGCAAGGTCTGTATTGGTATAAGAGGCTGCTCTTGACTTACTGTGCCAGGAATCCCTGAGCTATGACTGTACTCATGATCCGACTGAGGCCTCTTGACAACTATGACAACTTAACTGGCTTTGTGCCAAACAGCAAAGCAAGACAGAAGTAATGTGAGCCTGGTAACTCTGGCTCAAGGGACAAAGCACAGAAAGGCAAAACAGCAATTCTGTGAGCATTCTGGGGGGCTAAGAGTCAGTGAGTACTGTGAGAGAAAGCTAAGAGTCCGACCAAGCAACCTAGTCCAGTTCATGAGCTGGATTTGAGTCCCTGAGAGTACAGTGTGCTTGCTGCAGCATTACAATGTGAGCTAATGGTACAGCATTGAAGTGTAGAAGCATTCTGTAGATGGACTAGTGATGTGTCATGAGGGTTATCAGAGGTTGTCAAGTGTGAGATGCTAATTTCTGCAGGCATGCAATGCATATGACTAGAATCCATGAAGAGTACCTGCACAGATGTCAATTTGAACAAGAAGTGAGCTGAAAACATTAGGTGCTGGCACTGGTTTTCTTGTCAAGTTTTCCTGACATTGAGTTTATTTGGGAGTTTGATAAGATGAGTGGCTGATTATTAATGAGGCGGGTTGGGTTTCTAACAAGACATTTGACAGCAATAATAACTGTAAATTGGCAACTCACCTACTGAGAAGCTCACCATTCTGCTTGTGAAAAGCATGAAGATGGTACAAGTTGTTCCCAGTATTGAGATTGGATCATCATACTTGTCGCCTGATTGTGCTGCATATCTTGCCACATTGCTCAGCCACCTATAAATTCCATCCCAATGGGCACTACAATTGACCGTGGTACTTTTAATCCAGAAGCAAAGAAAATAAGAGCTATATTTTTATAAAATTTCTCAAATGAGCAAATGTACTGTTCTGAAGTAGAACTAGTTTCATTGTATAACTAGTTTTATAATTATAAATGTAACATAGCTTCCTGGCTTTGGTACTCTTTGTCTCTTAATCATTATACCAAGAATACCATGTGCTTTATTAACTGCAGTTCACCTGTCCTGCTACCTCCACAAATTTGTACACAAACATCTCCAAGTCTCTCTGTTCTCCCTTTAAAATCATGCCATTAAACTTGTGTTATCTTTGTGCATTTTTCCAACCAAAATGTTTCGTACTAAAATGCTTTGAATTTCACCTCCCATCTGTATGTCTCTTCCACCTTCTATGTCCTTTTGAAATATATTACTATCTTCCCTACTGCTAAAGGATGCCACTCTTCCAAAGTATGTGTGATCTGCAGATGTCAAAATTGTGCCCTGTCCTCCTAAATCCAAACTATTATTGTGTCAGAACACCATTGTATTCTTCAGTCCAAACCAAAAGATGACGATAGCATTTTCTAACTCTCGGTCAATTTTGTATCCATTTTACTATTGTGCCTTTTACTCCATGGGTTCCAATTTTAGAGTCATAGAGATGTACAGCACGGAAACAGACCCTTCGGTCCAACCCATCCATGCCAACCAGATAGCCCAACCCAATCTAGTCCTACCTGCCAGCACCCGGCTCCTATCCCTTCAAACCCTTCCTATTCATATACCCATCCAAATGCCTTTTAAATGTTGCAATTGTACCAGCCGCCACCACATGTTATGTTGGCTTTTGACTGCCCTTTAAAATAGCTGATCAGACCACTTAAAGAGGATTTAGGATGAGCAAAATATGGCTGTTGCGAGCAACACCAATGAAAGTATAAAGAAAAAATGTGATACCTTATCAAACACCTTTTGAAAGTACACATGTTCAACACCATTTGTGCTGCTTTTATCTATCCTCCCTCTTAATCCCAGATATATAGTTCTAAAAGCTTTCCCAACTGATGTGAATTGGAGTCATTTGCAATTGCCAGATTTGCTGTTTTACCTTTCTTAAAAAAAAAATCTAATTTATAAATGCCCCAGTTCTCTCGATACCATTCCTTAAGGATTGGAAGATTGTGCAGTGCCTCTGCAATTTCAATTTTACTTTCCACAGAAATGTAATATCATTCTCATCCAGACATAGTATTTTATGTTCTCATGACATGTTTGATAGTGGTGAAGTTTAGTCAGGTGGGATGCTAGTGAGTGGGATACCAGCCCCCTTCCCATCTTCACTTCAGTTGTTTCCGTGACAGGGCAGCTCATGGACAATCTTACAGTCCCAATGACTATTGAGGTCCTTAAGAGAGCAATTATTACACATTTAAGAGCCTTTTCCCACTGCCATTTATATTAACAATGCCGTGTTCAAGACTATTAAATACCTAATCAAGGGACCTGGAAGGGAAGCCCACAAAAAGCTACACTCTACATTGCTACTGATCTTTCTATACCCCTCTCCCCAGTGACATATACCAGCACAAAACCGTTCTGGATTCGACTCACCTCTGATCTGAGTGATTCCATGATCTTCGGCATCTAGAGGATGTATTTCCTCAATGGTCATCACCTCTTCAGTGATACTGCTATACAAAAGAGCTGTCGCCAATCAGAGGCAGTGGAAGGACTTCCCATGCCTGGGGTCCTAATCCCATGAAAGGCCGACTGATGACCTTCCAGTTGTCAGATTGGCACATAATGTACAGGCTTTCCTAGGAGGTGGCAGTGTGGTTCTGTTGCCAAATCTCTTGGTGGCCAAGATTCACTGTGTCTCCGCACTGACATCTTTGGTTGCCCTCCCCATCTCCTTGTGGCAATGTAGTAAGATTATTCCAGAGTTATGGTCTTTAAAAGCCAGCAATTTTTCCATTATAGTCTTTGACTCAAACCACCTTACTCTGGCAAATCTTTCCTTAATTTTTTGGAATTATGCTTCTGTTATGTACTTTTATTCTAGATTACTCTTTGTCCTTCTCCTTAATTAATCTAAATCTTGTTAAGACGGACCCGCGGGGTCCCGTCTTTGCGTGTTCTTTCGGAAGGAGAGACTCACACTGGCAGCTATGGTTAGACGCAGACAGCAGTTTATTCACAGAATCTTAACTGGTACAACGAATCTACAAGCATGCATTTGTTGGAGAAGGCGTTCTCCCTTCCTGTTCAAACTTGACACAATTATACTTCGCGCTGCCTGGAGTCCCCGGTCAGTTCGCCTTCCCCATTGGTCCATTCATCTGCGCGCGCTGGGGATCCGTCCTCCTATTGGCCGTATCGAAGTGCCTGTCCAGCTCCTGCTGTGCTTGACAACGGCTCAGCCATCCCCGGGAGCGGTTCTGATCCCGTATTCAATAGTTCATTGTTTCAAGGAATTACTATGCGTCTGACAGGCTAGCCATTTTCAATAGTTTCAGTTTAACTAAATTGTCAATTACACTTATCAACTTTAGACTTAAATAGAGCCATTCACACTCAATAGTTACAGGTTCCGATAGAGCAATTCACACTTGTCTAACAGTTACAGATTCCGATCGGTTTCTTTATTAATCCCGAGTTTCGATGGGGCAATTGATACTGGCTGGTATTTACAGGCTCCAAGATTTAATTAACATTATGCACATCCCTTACAAGCTCCAGCTAGGTAGTCATGCAGTCGCCTGCAGCAGCTCGCTTGGCTGTTGTTAACCATTTCAGGGCTAGAAGTGTCTCCCTCCCTAGCCCTACATTAAACGCCCCAGTGAAATCTCCCCAACAATCTTATGATACTCTGATCACCATTGCTGCAGTGCTCCTTAACTTTCTCCACGATTTGGGAACTCTCGTCATCCCTCAAAGAAACTCCAAATGCTCAAGTTTGTGAAACCAGAATTACAAGTGTATCACTTGAACAGAATAACTAGCAAGGCAACTCATAATCACTTTATTAAATAATCTGCAATCCTTTGAGAAGGAGTATGCTCATCACAGTACAGTCTAACTGCAGTTACATTAGTCGACACCCTGTGCTGTTATTCCTAACTCCATTTCCTAATTTTATATTCTAAATAATACACAGAATCACTGCTTAGTTGATCTTATGTTAGTTTTACAGGAGTAGGCCAGTTGGCCGTTGATCCTGCTGCATCCTTCAATAAGATTAGGGTTGATCTGGAGTCACTCTCAATTCTACATCCTTGCATACTACCAATAATTTTCATCTCCTTGGGAATCAAGAATCGAAGTGTTGTAGGTCTCTTGCTGGTGT
The DNA here is from genome assembly GCF_037043375.1 of Chiloscyllium plagiosum. Lineage (NCBI taxonomy): Eukaryota > Metazoa > Chordata > Chondrichthyes > Orectolobiformes > Hemiscylliidae > Chiloscyllium > Chiloscyllium plagiosum. The sequence continues at coordinate 51,822,004 of NW_028270151.1, forward strand.
TGACCAAACCTTAGCATCTTCCTTGATTGCCTGCAGGAGCAGCAATTTAACCTAACATCTCTTAATATTTTTTGTGATTCAACCTAATTCTGTATCATTTGTAACTCAGTCTCTACCAATCCTCTATACCCTAAAATGATACACAGATGGTCCACCTTATTTAACAGAGTGACTAGAAATACGATAGCAATTTCAACAGTGCTGTGTGAAAATATTAAACCAGGAGGCCCAGGTTGAAGTCTAAACTGTTCCAGAGGTGTGTAGTAATGTACCTGAAGAGGTTTATTAAAAAAAAAGTTTTGAACAAATTCAACAGGAAATTGGGAAACAAAATATAGCAATAAAAGCAAAAACAGGGTGTACAGAGGACTAGGGAAATCAGAGTTAAAAATAATACAAAATTAGATTGAATCATAGAAAATACAAAGAAATATCAGATTAAATTGATGTCCCTACAGGCATTGAGGAAAATGCTAAGGCTTCATCAACAAGTCCCGCCCAATCCTCTGTATACATTTGTTTTGCTTTTAATGCTATATCTTGTTGCCCAACTTCCCATTGAATTTGTTCAAACCTTTTCCCACAGCACTATATAACCTGCCACAATATTTCTAGTCACTCTGTTCAGGTAGAAGCTATCCACCTTGAACAGAATTGGTCCACTTTCCCATGAATCTGAATATTTTCATCTTTAACTCTTGTCTCTAGCCATTGCCTTAAATTGCCATTTCCTCCTGTTTCTATTTTTGCTAACGTATGGCACTAGTAAAGTGCTGCTTTTTAACTTCCTGCACAGTTTCTTAAGCTAACTGCAGCACCTCAACTTTCTTCTCTATGTTGTTGATACCAAGTGGACCATGACTTCTAGCTCTGTAGCCTTTTAGTAACATCCCTCTCCCAAACACTTGGGAGACAGGATAAGAATCAAGATGATGGTAGCAGAACTGCCTACTTTTTCCTTGAGTATTGAATCCTCAGTTACTACTGCATTCCTTAACTTTGTTTTATTCTTCCAATGCCTTTTATACCTCTACTATGCTAGATTTAGGACTATACTTCTTCAAAGACCGCCATTCTTCCTTAGAATTCTTACTCCGTCTTTCTCATCCTACCCTTCTGAATGGCTGTTCACAAATTCCTAACTTTATCTGGGTAAAAGGGTGATCACCTCTTGGAACCCATAATTTTGAAAATATTCAGCATTCGTTATTGTCGGAAGTGAATCAAGCTATCCTTTAAACTTGGAAACCCTCAACTTGAGTCTGAGTAGCTCGAGGTACGTCCTGCACATATGGATCTCCAGAACATGTGAATGGCCTGAAGTGCTCAAATGGCACAGCAATTGCAGGCATTCTGTCACAGTGCCCCCTTTCTATTTGAAAACAACTTTCCAAAATGTTCCTTAGAAGTAGGGTGATTTTTAAAATAAAATTGATGTAAATTAAATCAAACTTATTTTAATGTATTAAATTAGGCTGATATTTTTCTATTTGCTCCTTGAAGTTATTTTGGCTGCTAGTGTTGCTCGAGACAGTGCTACAAACACCACAGGCCATACTTTCAGTTGTTTCTGACTCGGGCTATATTGCACTCATTTTGGGAAGGGTGAAAGCACAGATGTGCCATGCATGAATCCATACCATTCCAATTGACCAGATTGTAACTTCAACATGTAATCATAAGAAAGTCTACTATACACAGCTTACTATCTCCAGCTATTCAAGCAGTAGTGTCAGTGCAGCCTGAAGTTTTTGGTGGGGAAATAATGAATTTATGCACCATGATTCAGAAATCATGGGGTTTTTGGACACTCATTGCCACTGACTCCAAAGATCACTGTCAATCTGAATTTTGCACCTCCTTATTTTGCCAACGATCCACTGGAGATATTTATGGGATCTCCCTGATGGCAGCCCGTCATTGTATCAAGGAAATTCACCAGTGCCAATTTTGAGGGGGCTGGTGACTCTATTCAAACCTGAGCTACCTCAGACAGTCAGATAGAGAAGTTCATTAGCTTCAGCGATGTTGCTGGGTTCCCCAGGGACAAGGTGACTAGCAACTGCATATGCCTAGCCATGAAGTCTCTCACAGATTAGTAAATGAACTTAATCAATATAATATAAATATCAATATAAATTCCATCAATATACAGTTGTTTACTGCCAGCAAAAGTGCATCTTTCAGATGTGTGTTGAGTCCTCTGGGAACAGCCATAACGCCTATACACTCAGATAGACTCCAGTTCCAGAACTTCAGGGATGGATTTATAGGGGCCAGGGCTACCCATTGAAGACATTGATTACCATGCCAGCGAGCAACCCTATGTATCACAGCAGAGGAGTAATCCATTACCTCAGGGAGACCGCCCTGGCAACTGTCAAGCAGAACATGAATTGCTGAAGATGAGATTCATATGCCTAGATTGATCTAGTGAAGTCCTTCAGTAGTCTCCAGGCATAATCTTGAATAGTATGCTTTGTGCAACCTAGCACAACCGAGGAAGGAGATGTTGAATAATGATGTAATTGATTACTACTTCAAATTCGATGATGAGGATGTGGAGAAGACTGATTAACTGACAGTATATGATGAAAAATCCTCGCACTACAGGGGAAAGGTTTGAGAGACTTGGAAGGGACGTTATGACAATCTCATTCACCTTATTTGTGTGGTCCAATGGCCTTTACAATCAGTGAAATAAAGACTCATTTTTATCCTGTCACCTCCTACTGACCTGAGACAGACAAGGACATGGTGGACACTGCATCTCTTTTCACTTTGACATTCTTCCTGGAGCTCATGGTTTGACTAGCTCCTTCATCATGTGTGCATTTCATCTGGCAGCACTCTTAGATTTTACCTCACCTCCTTATTCAGTTGCAGCAATTGTTGATAACTGCAGAGGCAGGCAATTAGGGGGCTCACCATGGACTTGGTCGCCCATTGTCTTCTGACTGCCAGTGTTCTCAGCTGTTACAGCATCTGCCAGTTGCTAGGTTGCTTCTGTGACATACGTGGACAGCTTGTGACCCTGAATCTACTCACATGCACATATGCAATGAATGAGAGTACCTGTGCTGATGAAGGGTGCAGAGAATAATGTGACATTCCATTCTCCAGGCTTTTTCCTCTGCTAGAGTTAGTACATACAGGTCTGAGAGGTCCAAGTTGGTCTTGTCCTGTATTGCTCAGTGACCACTTCTCCTATAAACTGAAGGAGAAATACTGTTGTTTTCCCATGAAGATTAACACAACATTTATTTTAGTGGCAACCATTTGGTACACAAATGCTTCCTCCATATATCTTCTCAATAGGGACCTGTTGGGAGCCCACAAATACTTTTAGATGCAACGTCGCACCTGATGGGATTTGCTGCTGCGGCTGATCCACTTGCCAACAACTGGGTGGTCACTTTCTCTCACATAGCCACATGAAAGCTCAAAAAAAGTGTGAGAAACAGAGCTCACAATGTAATAAATTTCAGTCCGAGTCAAATTCTGAAGCAGCAAATTTTATTGAAATGTTCTTGCAAGTGACTTGTAAGTGACTTGTCTTGTTCCAGTGCTGACATGAGGGAAGTGTGCTGAGCTTGGCATATCTTGATGTTCTTTTCACCTTATCTGTTTGTCTGTAACATCTTCCATTATTTGCAGGCTTCCATTCCTGTATGCACATTTTAGCTAAAGAAAAGTAACTATGTATTTCTTCCACATAGTTTTAATTCCTGTGTTAGTTTATTTTATAAGCAATTATTAATTTGGCTGAAGCAATTATATACTGATGTGAATAAGCAATTATGGTTGCAGAAGTAACACTGCTTTACCTATATCCCACAAAAAGGAAAGCAGAATAGTGAACCCTTCTTGGTAGAGAGAAGGTGGTCATGTGGTATTGAATACATTTTCTCTGGCTCACCCTACTGCTGCTCACCTTTGCAATTTCTTACCAGGCGTGCTTGGTCAGCTTGTACTGTCTGCTTTCTGGACTTTTGGGGAACAGACCTCCTGCTTTTCCCTTTGCAGTTTAAGGGGAATATATGGTGAGGCATCACTAAACTGTGGAGCTGTCCGATCTGCCATTGTTGCAGCAGTTTCTGTTCAGTTCCTTCGAGTTCTTCTATTCAGTAGTTTGCAGGAGAGGTCTTCTGCCTAGTTGTCAGCAGGCGGGAGGGATCACCTATCCAATAGTCAACAGGATACATCTTCTGCTTAGTAATCTGCTGCTTTCTTAGTAGTAAGCAGTAGGGCTTTTCTACCTGGTAGTCAGCAGATACTGGCAGTGGGGTATTCTTCTGTCTGGTACACAGGACTGAGGGCAGGTTCTTCCATCCAGTAGTCAGCAGCGAGTGGGTGTTGTGCCAATTGTCAGCAAGGAGTGTCTTCTGCATAGTAGTCAGGCAGTTATTTAAAAGAGTACAGGAACGCATGCAGGGTTGGCATCCCTTTAATTATAGTGTCAGTGTCAGCTATTAAGTCAGTTGCTGCTGCCATTTTGTTTTATTCATTCATGAGATGAGGGTGTCACTGGCTGGGCCAGCATTTATTGCCCATAGGGCAGTTGAGAGTCAACTACATTGCTGTGGGTCTGAAGTCATATGTAGTCCAGACAAGGTAAGGATGGCAGTTTCCTTCCCTAAAGGACATTAGTGAACAAGATGGGGTTTTCAACAATGGATTCATGGTCATCATTAGATTCATAATTCCAGATATTTATTGAATTCAAATTTCACCATCTGCTGTGGCGGGGTTTGAACCCAGTCCCTAGAACATGACCTGGGTCTCTGGATTAACAGTCCAGCGATAATACCACTAGGCCATTGCCTCCTTTAATTGGTACCTCATTTCCTATTTCTCTACCTTTTAATTGAATAGCCCTAGGCTTCAATGAAGCTAATTTTCAATTAGACAAATGGACAGTGAAGAAGGTTACCTCAGATTACAACAGGATCTTGATCAGATGGGCCAATGGGCTGAGAAGTGACAGATGGAGTTTAATTTAGATAAATGTGAGGTGCTGCATTTTGGGACTTATACACTTAATGGTAAGGTCCTAGGGAGTGTTGCTGAACAAAGATGTTGTGAAACTTGAAAGGGTTCTGAAAAGATTTACAAGGATGTTGCCAGGATTGGAGGATTTGAGCTATAGGGAGAGGTTGAATAGGCTAGAGCTGTTTCCCCTGCAGCGTTGGAGGCTAAGGGGTGACCTTATAGAGGTTTATAAAATCATGACGGGCATGGATAGGATAAATAGACAAAGTCTTTTCCCTGGGTTGGGGGAGTCCAGAACAAGAGGGCATAGGTTTAAGGTGATAGGGGAAAGATATAAAAGAGACCTAAGGGGCAACTTTTTCACTCAGAGGGTGATACGTGTATGGAATGAGCTGCCAGAGGAAGTGGTGGAGGCTAGTACAATTGCAACATTTAAAAGGCATCTGGATGGATATATGAATTGGAAGGGTTTGGGGGTTTTGGGCCAGGTGCTGGCAAGTGGGACTAGATTGGGTTGGGATATCTGTTTGGCATGAATGAATCGTATCAAAGGGCCTGTTTCCATGCTGTACATCTCTCTGACTCTATGGCTCTATGACTACTTATTGTGATCATGTTCGGCTGACTGTGTGATAGTAACATAGAATCATAGTTCCCTTCTGGTATCGGTGTTGGTACTTATGGTTTTCATCCAAAATATAGCCCAGGATCCCTCACCTCCTTTAATCTTCACCATTAAAGCCTCCAGCACTAGATCTATGAACCTAGAAGCAGACTACCCATTGTTTCATTTGTCTATCTTTTATTTCCAGCCAATGTCAGTATAAGCAATCAGCAGCAGTTTCTTTCCAATAAGTACAAAGTTTAAGAGGGACAGGCCACGCTGCACCATGTACTGACAGTGCATGATTTAAAATTTCTGCTGAGTGCTCCCAAACAGGCAGCATTGCCCTCATTAGTCCAGTGCCACAAACATTTAAATGCAGAGGCGACTCAATAAATATCTAACTATAAGGCATCTGGTTATGAAAACTGGATGCTAACTTTTGTGTTCTCAGTTTGAGAGGTTCAATGCTTTCTTTTGATGATGGCATGAGAATCGCTTTCCTTCTCACCACAAATCTACTATTGTTACCAGATTGCTAGCTTTTAATCCATTTGTGACCCATTCTGACTGTGATTCACTGAACTCTGACTTCAAGCTGTATATCGAACTGCAGAATTGTTCAGAAGACAAATTATTTTCATTCAGGAGACAGAGAGAGAAAACTAGAAAAACAGCATGGACACACACTGATTGTAGACTTAAGTAGTAACTAGCAGTATATTGAACTTTGCATGTGATTTTACACGTGCCCATATAGTGTATGCTAAAATTATGGTATTAACTTAAATTCTGATTGTATTCAAAATATTTAAGGCATGGTATTGCTGAGGTTAGGTGGAGATATATTTAGTACAAATGTGAATTTTGGCAATGATCAGCTTTCACCTTTGGAAAACAACTGATTTGTGGTTGAATAATGTGTCACATTTGGACTGCTTGAAGGCCCTTAGTTTCCGGTTCTATGAATCCATTGATTGAGCAAGTTCAGTACTTGAATATCAATTATAACTTAGTGCAGACATTCTCCTGCATTCTAATTTCATTGCCTTCATAATGTTTGGATAATAAAAATCATTGGTAAGTAAGCCTGATGAATTGTTTTAAAATCTTTATAATTATTGGTTTTCAGGTTTATATTAAATATTCTTCTGACTGCAACAAGGCTAATCACACTGCAAGTAATTTTGTTATGTTATATTTCGACCAGTGCCTCGATCCTATAATATCAGAGCTTATTATATAATTGTGTGCCCTGAATTGTAACAATGGGGCCCTGTTGTGAACTGAACTGGATATTTTATCTTCCTGAATGTACTTTTTCAATCTTTCAATAGTAGATGAAAATGTAAGTTAAAAGAACAAAGCCAGATATGAATTAAACAGAAATTGCTGGAAAATCTCAGCATGTCTGGCAGCATCTGTGGTCAGAAATCAGAGTTAACGTTTCTGGTCTAGTGACCTTGATATGAATTAACAGTTTACAAATGTCTGGTTGCCCTGCTACAGGCAGGAAATTACTAATTTGAACAAATTGCAGAAAAGATTTAGAAGCGTATTACTGAGAATGGAGGGTTTGAGTTAGGAGAGGCTGGATAGGCTGGGACATTTTTCACTAAAGCATAGAAGGTTGAGGAGTGACCTTATAGAGGTGTACAAAATCATGAGAGGCATAGATAAGACAAACAGCATAGGTCTTTTCCCAAGGGTAGGAAATTTCAAAATTAGAGGGCATATTTTTAAGGTGAGAGGAGAAAGATTTAAAAGGGATCTGAGGGGCAACATTTTTACATAGAGGGTGGAATGAACTGCCAGCGGAAGTGATTGATGCAGGTACAGTTACAACATTTGGACATGTACATGAATAGGAAAGATTTAGAGGGATATGGGCCAAATGCAGACAAATGGAACTAGTTTTATTTGAAAATTTGATTCTCATGGACAAGTTGGACCGAAGGGTCTGTTTCTGTGCTGTATGACTGTCACTTTAAATTAACCTGCAGCGAAACAGTTGGAAACAAATCTTATATTCTTTTGTTAACTTTTGGTTCTCTCCTTGAAAAATAATAAATCATACACTTTGTCCCTTTTATGAGAAGACGTTCTGATTTTTCACACTGCAGGGCAATGTTAACCTAATCTGGCAAGCGGGCAAATGATGGAATTACATCAGCGAGATTTCTTACCTGTCCAGTCCCTCTCCATCTCATTTTACTCTCCTTTGATTTCAGTGGAAAATATAATTATATCAAATATAAAATGGACAGTTAAGCCAATATCATTCAATTTCCACTTAATGGATTAGATTAAAATTGCCATCTGCCTTTTTCTTTAGGCAAATTTGAACTGCAAAAACAAGCTTTCTGATTCTTAGTTTCTACTGCAGTCATCTGTTTAAAAATTGACTGTCTGATTCAAGGCTTTATCCCTCTATGTTCCCAGTAAATGGAATGTTTGTTCACTGGCTGATTAACTGACCACTGATTTCCAAATAGATTTGTCAGGATACTGGATAATCATTCTGCCCTCTCTTTGGAAATGAACCTAAAGGAAACATTTTTGCCATTTCCAAAATGAGTACAGGTGATCCTGCCTTACCAAGCCTGGTATGAATTAACTTATCATTTGAGTTTAAAGTCGTCTCCAAATTGCAAACCTTAAGAAGTGGCTCATTTGGCTTTTATATGCATTTCTAGGGGCTGAGTGATTTTTTTAAAAACAATTCTGTAATTGCTGCCCTGTGATTTTCAAACTATGCAAATCCACCTTGTTTTAAAGAAGCTTAGTTGATTTCCAATTTTTCCCATAAAATAAAAAGGTCAGACAACTCGAAACATGGGAAGTGATTCTGAAAGATAAGATTTATATGCATTTGGAGCGATATGGAATTATTAAGTATAGTGAGCATGGTTTTGTGCAAGGGAATTCATGTCTCACAAACTTGATTGAGTTTTTTGAGGCTTTAGTAAAGCCTTTGAAAAGGTTCTGCATGGTAGTTTTCCTTCTGCATTAGTAAAGTTAGATCACATGGGATTCAGGGTGAGCTTGCCAATTGGATACAAAATTGGCTTAATGGCAGGAGACAGAGAGTGGTGGTGGAAGGTTGTTTTTCAGACTGGAGGCCTGTGACCAGTAGTGTTACACAGGGATTGGTGCTGGGTCCACTTTTGTCATTTGTATAAATGAGAATACAGAAAATATGGTTAGTAATTTTGCAGATGATACCAAGTTTGGTGGTAGAGTGGATATGAAAAGGTTATCTAAGATTACAAAGAGATCTTGATCAGTTGGGTCAGTGGGCTAAAGATTGACAGTTGGAGTTTAATTTGGACACATGTGAGGTATTGCATTTGGTAAAAATTGTAAACATTTGTTATACAATTAAAAGTAGAGCCTTGGGTAATGTTGTAGAACAGAAAGATCCGGGGTTCAGGTACATAATACTTTGAAGTCTGCATCGCATATCGATGGAGTGGTTAAGAAGGCATTTAGCAGACTTGCCTTCATTGCTCAGATCTTTGAGTTTGGAGTTGAGACATTACATTGAGGTTGTGTCCAGTCGTGGTCGCCCTATTATAGGAGGGATATTATTAAGCTGGAGAGGGTTCAGAAGAGATTTACTAGGATGTAACCGGGAATGTAGGGTTTGAGTTAAGGCGAGAGGCTGGATAAGCTGGGACTTTTTTCACTGGAACATAGCAGGTTGAGGGATGGCCTTATTCAGGTTTATAAAATCATGAGGGGTATAACTAAGGTGCATGGCAGGTGTCTTTTCCCTAGGGTGGGGTATTTTAAAACTCGGGGTTTATTTTTAAGTGTGCTAAATGAAAGGGGAAAGATTTTAAAAAGACATGAGGGGCATTGTTTTACACAGAGTGATTCGTGTGTGGAATGAACTTACAGAGTAAGTGGTGGATGTGGGTACAGTTACAATGTATAAAGTACATTTAGATAAGTCTGCAAATAAGAAATGTTTGGAGGGATATGGACCAAGTACAGGCAGATGGGACTAGTTTAGTTTGGGATTATGTTCGGCATGGACTGGTTGGACCGAAGAGCCTGTTACCAATATGTTTGACTCTATGATAATTATCTTTTTTAATACACATACGCAATGTAATTTTATTTTACGTACTTTAAGGCCCTTTCCAAAATCAGATGGAAAAACTATATATGTTTCTTAATATTTTCTAGAATCTAGAACACCCTTTTGGTCACTTACTGTAAAAGAAGTTGAGAAGAACATGGATATCCTTGGGAGGAAAATTCTGCCAGTTTTAGATTTTACACTGTGCACTAAACTAGCTGTGGGTATTAAATTTATTAAATTGACTCGTGGACTCATGGAACAACTGAAAACTTTTATTGGTATTGAAGATTTACATCAGAAAGATGGATTTACAAAGGCAACTGATTATGGCAGTTTTTCTTCTTGTTAGTCTGCCTCCATTTATATCTTAAACTGAATTATCAAATTTCAAGTGCATAAAACATGCCCTACAACACACACCAGTTCTACAAATGCTCAATATGTTATATAATGCATATTTTCACAATGCAGACTTCCCACCTATTTAGAAGAAAACTATTAAATAATGAAATCTGTAATATTCACTGTTTTGTAGTATTTATATAATTGAGCAAACAACCAGGTGAATTATCCATTGTTTATAGAGTCAGTTGTAAGAATTAAAGAAGCATTAAAGTTAATTTCAAAATAAAATGCCACAAACTTCTTTGGGGCTTCCCTTACCCACTGCCATACCTTTAGCAGAAGCCCCAATTATGTATGTAAATGAGGATGAGGCCCAAGCTATAGCAGCGGAATAGAAAATCCCCAAGGGAAGTAATTCACAAAATGTCAATCATTGTAACATAATATATCTGTTAAGATTGGGACAGTTTCCACGATAAATTAGAATTTTTGCCTTCAATGTCTATATGTGTATGTTGTATATTTTTTTCTTAAATAGTGGTAACCCAGTTCTACAATATATTGCCCTAATTTTCTCTAATTTGACATGACTACTCTGACTCTTATCATCTGATGTACAGCAACAGAATATTTTGATCTGGGTGCAAATTATAGTATGTATAGTATCAGCCAATTCTGGTGCCTGCTTTGGTATTAACACAATTTATCTTCTATACAAAATAGTACGTAATCAACATGTTTTTAAAAAGCTTTGCATCAATCTTCCTTAGTTTTTACTTGCAGCACTGAGAATATCAACATGAATATAATGTAATACATTGCAAGAGGCAAATAAAAACTTTGTCCAAATTCAGCACAGTCTTTCAAATCAACATAGAGATTTATGAGGCATGAGCAATGATTAATATTGCATACAAGTTTGAGTTTGTCTAAAGTCAGAATTGGTAAGTACAGGGTAAGTACTCATTGATACAAAAACATATTACTATGGAAATTGGAAATAGCCATTTATTTATTTATTCTTCCAACTTAGTGTGTTGCATTTGCAGTGTGCTTTGCATGAGGGAAACCAAACATAGATGGGATAACTACTTTGTGGAAAACCTCTACGCAGTCTGCAAGTGTGGCACATATTATTCATATTGTGGCTCATATTTAGTTCTCCACCTGTTTTTACTTTGAACTATTTCAGTAAAGGTCTGTTTTAGCTCACAAAATTACATCTTAGCTTTCAATTAGACATTTTACGTCCTTCCAAACTCAAAACTGAGCTCAACAATTTCAGATCACAACCACTGCTGTATTTTTTTCTGACAGAGCTGTTCACTTTTACACCTGTCTAGATATACCATTTGTTTCTTTATGTGCACCATTACCATCCCCTTTTGCTTTGTACTAGCATCCCATTCATCATTTGATTACAATCACTTGTATCCTATCACAGATCCTTCCTCCTCCTTCCCTCTTTGATTACCTTTGACTACAGAAGTAATGATGATTTTCTGAAGTGGTATAGAGGCTCAGTAAGTTTTAGAGTATTGTGCACAGTTTTGGTCTCCTCCCGCAGAGTATTCTTGCCATAGAATAAGTGCAACAGTGGCTTAGCAGATTCTTTCCTGGGATTCCCTTATGAGGAGAAATTGAGGAAACTGGATCTGTATTCTCCAGAGTTTTGAAGAAAAAGAGGTGGTCTCATTCAACATAACATTCATAAAAGGCGTGACGAGGTGGTTGTAGACAGGATGTTTCTCTGAGCTAATAATTCTTGAACCAGGAGATATCTTTAAGGATTACAGGCAGGCCATTTAGGGCTGAGATGAGAAGGAATTTCTTTACTCAGAGGGTGGTGAATCTTTGGAATTCCCAACCTCAGAGAGCTGTAGAAACTCAAGTGTAGTTCATCAGGTTCAGGACAGAAATTGATAATTGTCTTGGAGACTAAGCATTAAAGGATTTGGAAATAGTTTATGAGAATGGCATTGAGGAGATGATCGGCCATGACTAGAACGCTGAGGCAGGTTCAATGGGCTGATTGGTCCTCTTCTGTCCCTATGTTCAATCAGTCTACAATCTTATATTAAACAGACAATTGATACAGCTAATATATTCATCACTTTCCTGTAGATATCCAAAAGGACCAGGACGGGGCTCTGTATTTTACAGATTTCAGGAATAACCAAAATCTAGGATATCATCAATTGTACTCACATCACCTATCAGGCTCTTTCAAGCAACATAGTTGGCTTTCTTCAGGAATCACACAACTACTATTCAACTTGTTTGTAACGAACAATAACACATTATGCAGATCTTGTCTACAATGATAGTGTCTCTACCTCTTAGCCAGGAGGCTTGGGTTCAGTTCCCCCCCTGCTCCAGACATGTATAATAACATCTCTAAACAGGTTGATTAAAAAATATCTATGCAGGTCTGTGTTGATTTTTATCAATAGTTGCATAATGTTTTTAAGTTATACGAAGCTTCTGTCCCTGCTGTTTGAGAGATGACAGAATATAGATGATGACTATGCTGCAGCCAATGCTTTTGGGTGATTGCTGAGTAATCAGATGAATAATCCAAGAGTCCTTGCTAATAGTAGCATCCATCCCACGTCTTCCACCAATGATTGTTTGTGTCTGCCTGAATACTCACAGTCCTGTTTTTCTTACCTAACATTGAAAAATTACCACCTACTGCAGGAAAGCTCTGTACAAAAACATTGCAAGCACCATTATACTTTTCGTAGCTTACAAAAAGATGTAAAAAGTTTTTCCAATCTGGTACAAAACTTCAGTTTTTGTCTGAAATGCTCGTTTACCAATTCTAGTTTTGAATCTAGTCATGAATTGTTCCATAGTGTTTGTAAAAGGCAGAAAATTAATATGCTGTAGCTCAAAGAAAGACTAATGATAGTGAAGTTGAGAGGCTCAGCCTGAGCATTCTCCAAAGTCTAACAAACGTTTGGGACCTTGTGCAACTCCACGTGCCCCTAGTAATTTTTTCTAAAAGTTCGGTATTGTTTACTTGTTTTGTCCACTAACAATTACGTCCTCTCTTTAAACTACTTCAGGCCCTTGAAAATCTGCAGCCTAACTTGTGACCTCTTAATCAGTGAGCTGCTTATATGGAAAATGCATTTTGACCTGGCAGATCACCTATGGCTTGAAAATGAAAGGTAACCTGAAAACTGGGATGAATCCAGAATGACACCTTGCGATGACGATTGCTTTCACCCTGCTCACACCCAGCTGATTTAGATAGGAACACAGGGAACAGGAAAAGGCCATTCATCCCTTCAAGTCTGATCTATCATTCAATTAAATCATGACTGATCTGTATTTCAACTCCACTTACCTACCTATACTATGTATCCTCTTGCATCCTTAATTATCGAACTTGAAATTAAAAATTTTGATTGGCCCTACACCATAGCCTTTTGGGTAGTCAGTTCTAGATTTCCATTATCCTATGTCTGAAAAGATATTCCTGATTTCAGTCTAGAATGACTTAGCTCTGTTTTGAAGACAGTGTCCCATTGTTCTGTATTCCTCAACTAGATTAAGTACTTCTCTACACCAGGCAAATTGCATCCCTCAATCATTTTAAATTTAATAGTAGCTTGGTAGTACAGAACTTGAATACTGTTGAAAAAACACTTTTTTTTCAAAGCTTTTCACCTTGCAATCAGTTGGACAATTTGCAACAATACCAAAGCAAGAAGAGAACCAACATTTATACTGCATAAGAAGAGAATGCTGATTGGTTGCCAAGTGGACTCTGATTTGTAGAGATGTTACCATGGAAAATGTATCAATTAATGCTGACAGTCAATTAACTACCCAGGCTTAGTTTAAGTTTTAACCTAGGCAGATTAACTCTGATCAGCCAGGGCGTTGTCCTGAGAAATGAACTTGTGAATGGCTATCACTTATTTGATGAACTTTAAAAAATGGTAATGTGTGTATAGTTTTAGAAATAGGGAAGCTAGATATTTCACAATGCTACTATGCAGTCTGTTCACCACTTATAGGATGCTGCCATCAAGCCAAAAATAAATTCTGCCTATTAACCAAAATGAGTAATGTGGTTTCTGAATTTCAGGGCCAGTGTGATGTCAAGTATGTAGGCTGCATATTACATTGACTGGCAGATCGTATCAAACAGCATATCCCTTTGGCTGTTCAAAGCAATTAAGGTACTGACTGCACCCAACCAGCCCACACTTGCAAAACTAACAAGACAATAATCAATACTATGTGTGACTCTACAATTAGCCATCATTTCCTGGGTAATTGTAAGTGTGTGAAGAATTATGCTTCTAACCAATTTAGGATTGTCAATTAGGCTTGCAGCGTGGTGTACCTACTACACATTTTAGTACACAGCGCCCTATTCTTTGCAGGCAGAAAGAACACGTACCTCCACTGTACCTGTTTCAACTCAACAAAATAGGAGATAACCATTCATTGGTTCATTTCCCAGGGGAAAGGCCTGACCAATTTAAAACTAAAACGTAAACAGAGCTTAGCAGTTCACTGCCAATCAGCATTAACTGGTGTATTCGATAATATCTGTAAAACGCTGAAATATCTGTATTAATCCTCAATCTCCAGCTAAACCCAGGTCCATTTGTGCAGTTTCAGTACTCTCTGATCCTCTTACACTAACTTACTTAGTAACTCTTTTCTTAATTACTCATTTTATGAAAACTATCTGAATCTTATCAGATCCACATTAGATCCAAAAGTATATTGAAGTGTTCCTATGTAGATATGAATAAATCAGGATTACCCATTTTCTTTCAACATCATATGAGGGTGTAACTGTGGATGCACTTATTTGACCTGGTCCCTAAAATCCAAATCACAAATACCCTTATTTAAGTTGCAACCTTTCAGCTTGTTTCTGTGAATAAAAGTCACAAAGTCATAAGCTCAAACTTCCCCTCAAGTATCTGAGCATACAATATAAGTTGATCCTAGAATGTATTGCCAAAAGAGAGTTTGGCAGAGTCCTCACTTACCACCCTCCTTACCACCAAACCTGTCTGGGGACAATATTAACTCAGCCCAAGGAAGCACTTCATTTTGAATTAGTTAATTGTTTTCAAAGTGCTTTGAAAGACCTGAGACGACATTTTAATAAAGTTTTCTCTCTAAATGAGCTTTTCTTCAGACACATTTGAATTTTCTGTACATTCTCATTTTCTGATTTGCTTTGAGGTCACTGAGATAACTCAAGGAAAGCTGATATCCCATTACCAAATCACCCCATATTTATATTTGCATAGTATGTGATGCTGACCTGCCAAATCAGAGCCGGCTCCTAAAGTGAACAGAACCCCTAACACTCCTGTTTATATCTGTCAGCCAGGACTCTCTAATTAGACCAGGGTGTTATCAGCCCAAATCAGGGAACTCATTCTATGAGGTCCATCTGGCTGACCTTGTTCCAATCAGAGCATGCCTCCCCCTCGAAGTCCTGGGAAGTAGGCCAACTCTTTTCCTCTCGTTTCCCTGAGGTGTTTTTGTACAAGTCCATTTCCTCCGCCTCTAACTTGGATACTGGCAATATGTACTGAATTGTAGACCGCTTCTTGCATGTCAAGCATCTAGGCTGAAATTATTCATTTTCAGGTGGTAGCGGCATCAAAGTTGCAATATCTGCTGTGTCCATCTTGTCCTTAAAGGTTTCTTCGAAGTTAGGTGGAGGGGGAGAACTCACAGCTGAAAATGTGTTGCTGGAAAAGCGCAGCAGGTCAGGCAGCATCCAGGGAACAGGAGAATCGACGTTTCGGTCATAAGCCCTTCTTCAGGAATGAACTCCTTGCCAGATGTTCTGAGGAGCCGGGTATGTTTTGCTCCTGTGTTGTTTGTGCAGTTGCAGCTTTCATGTCATCTGGATGCTTGTTCAGTATAGCCTCTCATACCCAAACTTTGTACAACATACGACCTGACATCGTATCAGTCATGCTCCTTACACGTGCAGGGCCATTCCCGTAGTTTCAACACCAAACTCCGAATCCTGAAGTAAATTACCTCTCTCACTTAGAGGAGTTTTGTGTCTGGCATTGGCATACCTGCTGCTTCTACCCCCCCCCCAAGGGTCCGGGAGGTTTAACTTTAACCTGTTATGGAGCCTTTTCCCCATTAGCAATTCTGCTGGAGCTGTCCATAGTTGCTTGAAGGATGGATCTAATCAAACAGGATCTGGGACAGTTTTGTATTGAGTGAAGCTGTAGGCTGTTTCTTTAAGCCTGCCTTCAAAGCTTTGACTGCTCTTCTTGCCAGACCATTGGACAATGGATGATATTAAGCTGTTCTTATATGCCAAATGTCATTTGAGTTTAGGAAATACGAGAATTCGCTACTGATAAATGATAGCACATTGTCTGTGACCATATGGTCTGGGAGTCCATATATTGGAAAAGATGCTCGCAGCTTTTCAATCGTTGTCCCTGTCTTTGCCGAATGAACTGTATGCATATCCAAACATTTTAAAGAAGCATCCACAATGACTAAGAACATAGAGCCTATGAAAGGACTCGCATAGTTGAAGTGTAACTGAGTCCACGGTTTACCTGGCCAGTCCCATGAACGTTGGGGAGTTGCTGGCATTAATGTTTGTCCTTGTTGACACTCTGGGCACTGCCCCACCAATGCAGCTATGTCGACATCCAATTCTGGCCATCATTCTCACCAACATCTTTATTTTGGAATCCTCTGGATGACCTTGGAGTTCAGCCAGTATCTGGCAGTGACTTTTTCTTGGAAAAATCATTCTTGCTCATAATAATATGGCGATCTCGTCTTGCCAGGTCCAGAAATGTTTCTGGTTGTAATGGCCCTTTTGTTTCCCCCATCACCACCAGCTGTTTTAATTTTGACAGATGGGATCTTTTTATGTTCACAGTCTGAACAGAATATTTAAAACCAGAATACACACTTCTAGTGACAGCACCACTGGTGGTGAATCCGCCAGTAGGAGGCGGCTCAAGGCATCCACTTTTGCTAATTGTCCTCCCGGACAGTGTTCCAACTTCTAATCATATGCACTCAGCATTTGAACCACTGAATTTGATCTGAAGCGATGGGTGTTCCTCTCCATTGGGCGACCAGTGAGGCAACACTACCCCAATATCGTACAGGGAGGTATCACATGTCAGCACCATATCTTGCTTGGGATCAAAGTATTAAAGGAAGATAGCTGCTTCTTCACTTTCCTAAAGGCTACATCTTGGCTACAAAACCATTCCTAAAGCTGACCCTTTCAAGAGGAGATATAAGGGTGACAGAATGGAGGGCAGGTTACCTATAAATTTTCCATAATAATAATCTAAAGAAAGATCTAAGCTCCAGTACAGATGTGGGAGCTGGGACACTTTCCAATGGGTGTAACCTGGTCTTGTCAACTATGTAGACCGAGTAGCTCTCTTGGGATTCCTGGAACATCCATATTTCCCTTCTAAGGCATACATCTGTCTGGAAGAAACATTTCAGCAGTATGTCCAAGTCCTCTAAATGCTCTTTTTTGGTGTTCACAGTTATTAGCACATCCTCCAGATAAATGGTGACCTGCAGTAGACTTCGTAAAATGTTCTTCATCATCCGCTGGAAAATGGCACAGGCTGAAGATACACCAAAAGGCAGTCTCGTGTGTTGATACAAACCCTTATGGGTATTAATTGTAGCATTCCTCTGGGAATCCTTATCAGTTGCAATTGTGGGTATGCATATCTCATGTCTAGCTTTGTGAAGAACAGCTTCCACCCACTCCTGCCAGCTTTGCGTATGAATGCTCAATGCAAGGAACTGGGTATTCGTCCAGCTGCGAGGAGCGATTTACCGTTTGTTTAAAATCCTCAGGAAGGACAACCGACCTGTTGGACTTCACAATTAATACAACTGGTGCAGCCCTTTTCTGCAAACTGGACTGGTTTGATGAGCTCAGCCAGTAGGTACTTTATCATGCTCACATCACTAATCCCATCCTCATCACCACTGAAATAAGTCCACAAAGGCCAGTATCCTGTCACCAAGTCACCCTTTATTCTTACATGCATAGTGGATGACACTGACCTTGCTTTGCTCAGAGCTGGCTCCTAGAGTGAATAGAGCCCCTGACACTACTGTTTATGTCTGTCATCCAGGACTCCCTGATTGAAGCAGGTTGACAGTAAGTTTGCAGATGATGCAAAATTAGGAGGTATCTTTGATAGTAAGGAAGATTATCCAAAATTACAGAGGGATCTTAATCAGATGGAAAACTGGGCTAAGGATTGGCAAATGCAATTCAGTACAGATAAATGTGAGGTGTTGCACTTTGTAAAGTCAAACCGATGTAGGACTTATACAATAAATGGTAAGGTCCTGAGGACTGTGGTGGAACAGAGGGACCTAGGAGTACAAGTACATAGTTCTTTGAAAGTGGCATCAAAAGTAGATTTAACCTGCTGGCTTTCTTCGGGCGAGGCATTGAGTATAGGAGTTGAGACATTATGTTACAGTTGGATAAGTCATAGGTGAGGCTGCAGTTGGGGTATTGTTTACAATTTTGGTCACCCTTTTGTAGAAAAGACATAATTAAACTGGAAAGTGGGCAAAGAAAATTTACACGGATATTGCCAGGACTTGCAGACCTGAGTTATAGGACTTTATTCCTTGGAACTTAGAAGAGTGAGGGATGACTTTATTGAAGTGTATAAAATCATGAGAGGCATAGATAGGATGAATGTATATAATTTATTTTTCCCCAGGGTTGGACGTTGAAAACTAGAGGGCATAGGTTTAAGGTGAGAGAGGAAAGATTTAAGAAGGACCTGAGGGACAACTTCTTCACGCAGTGCGTGATGCACATATAGAATTGGCTGCCAGAGAATAATTTGAGGCAGGTACAGTAGCAACATTTTTTAAAAATTTCGGTAGGTATGTGGATGGGAAAGGTTTAGAGGGATATGGAACAAATGTGGGCAGTTGGAACTAACTGAGTGGGTACCACATTCAGAATGGGCCAGGTTGGGCTGAAGGGTCTGTTTCCATGCTGTATTACTCCATGACTCTATAACACCCCCAATCAGAGAACTTATTCTTTTGGGTTCACCTGACTGGCCTCATTCCAAGCATTACAGTCACCTTACAGATACTATCCAATCAATGGAAATGAAAATAAGGCCAAAAATTATAAATTTCTGTAACAACCTGCTCATCCATAGCACTCATTTAGTGGATTGGTAATATGTACAAAACCTGACCTATAATTCCTTCATTTTGCCTGACTTTTGTCACAAGTTACAATTTAACAAGGTATTCCCACCTCATGCAATTTCATGGCACATATATATGCATCTAAAATATTATTGCCTACATTCAAAGATTATAAATGATTATAAAAGCAAAAAGTTACAGATTATATTACTTTCACCATTACTCAGTGAGTAAACCTAGGCACAACAGTTAAAGGAAGTTCTCACATTTTATTCCTGCCCATGCATCACCCATAGATTGGGTTCTGTATATTGCATTCACCATTGAAAGGAAGGTATGCTTCCAACTTCTGTTCGACTTTTAGTTAATGTTGTATGGAAGTGAATAATTTTCAGTTTAAGTGAGACAATGACACAGTGGCGTTGCAATTTGACAAGTAATCCAGCGGCCCAGGCTAATGGCCTGGGGACAGGGTTTAACTCCCAAAGGGCAGGTGATTTGAATTTAATTACTTGAATTCATTACTTCCTATCTGCTCCAGAGGTATGTCATAACAGTTTGCTTTTTCCAAAATATCTAATTCTCAAATATAAAGCTACTCTCAGTAATTTAATCATGAAACTTATCATCTATTGTTAATCTAGTTCAATAACATCATTCAGGGAAGGAAACCTTACCTGGCCTGTATACATGTAGTTGACTCTTAACCACTTTTGAAATGGCCTAACAAGCCACTCAGTTCAATGGCAATTAAGGATGGATAACAAATGCTGGCCTTGTCTGTGGCATCCACATCCCATGAAAGAAAGAAAGATCACAGATCTCTGAGGAACTTCTGAGTAATATGAAGTGTTGGAATTGTGACGAGAAGGAAGCATTAAAGTTAACAGTGATAGGTAGCTAATGCTAGAAAGATTGAAATACTATCATGAAGTGAGCTGTACAAATGCCTAAAATTACATGCACTCATGAGATATTTTAAAGGGAAAAGCTAGAGTGTGCCACTTGCATTTAAAATTTGTGGAGAAATTAACACGAATTAGATATTGTCTTAATATTTTGAATACCTGAGGCAGAAATAAACTCTAAGATATTTATTTACAATGTAACTTTTGGACACCACTCAAATAATTCAAATTGCAGTAATCTGAGATAACTAGTTTTTATTGAAAATTCAGATTGGTAATGTAATGTAGCTGGTATAATGTTATTGCAGTAGACCCTGTAAATGTGCTCTTAACCAAATGTTGGTAAAATTCTTGAGATTGATTCAACTGTGTAAAATGATAGGAAGAATTGGAAATTGGTTTTGAATGAAGTTTTTATTTGTCTGTTGGCCTCTTTGATGCTTTATTCCTTTTATTATTTTAAAATGTTACAATTAATTGCAAAAGGAGTTGAAACTTTATACCCATGGCATTGATATTTTGTTCTGTTTTAATTATCTTAAAATGTTATAAAATTAACCAAGTGAACCATTCTAGGGGTATTATGAAAAATTTAATTACTTTAGAGGAACAGTAAATCAGTTGATTTCTAATATTTTCAATCAGTGCTGCCTTTTGTTAATTATGCCAATAGTTTCATAAATAAAATGACTTTGTTTTGTCACAGCTATCCCAGTACATTGACTTCAGTTTAGTACATGAAATTACAGAGGATCTGTGGTGTAGAAACAGGCCATTTCACCCAACCAGTCAATGCTGGTATTTATCTTTCACTCAACCCTCTTTCCAATCTTTCCTCATCTGAATCTATCATCATAACCTTTTATTCTGTTCTCTCATGTGCTTGTCCAAACTTCCCTAAAGTGCAAGTGTTCACTTTAATCACTTATCATAGCAAGTTCCATGTTCTCACTACACTTTGAATAAAGCAATTTATTTTGGATACCTTAGTTACTAACTTTTATCAATAGCCTCAGATTACACTCATCCAGTGTAAGAGCAAACATTCTGTCTGTAACCACTCTATCAACAACTTTTTATCATCTTTAATATCTAATGCGTCACCCCTAAGCCTTTGTTCAAGTGATGAGACCAAGCATGTCAATCTTTTCCTGATTTGTGAATCCACCCAATTGTGCTGTCATCCTCATAAATCTCTATGCACCCTCTCCAGTGTCTCTCTGTCCTTCTTATAAAATGAGAAAACTCGCATTCAGTATTCATTTATAGTCCAAGGTTCGATACAAGTTGAGTTCTGTACTTTTCAATTCCATTTCACTAGCAATAAAGCCTTATGCTTGGTTTGCTATTTCTGAGGCCTTGTTAACTTGTGGCACAATTTTTAGTGATTAAGGTATTTATGCTTGTACTTGAAGATCCTTTTCTTTTTTCCTCTACTATTCATCCTCGACTTGTACTTTCAAAGTTAATGAGTTTATTTATAATAAATCTCTATTCTTTCTATCAAAATCATGTACTATCTCCTATTTATCTTTGTTGAACATCCACTTGCCAATTATTTGCTGATTCTTTGTTTTTTTACTGTCCTTCTGTAATTTGCTGTAGTTTTATTCAGTTTTGACTGTCCCAAACCTCCCATACATACCCAATAACACCTCTCCCCTCCCTGCGCACAAAACACAGAAATTAGCAGGTCTTTGTTTGTATTTCAAGTCAAAATTGAGTGCAAATTGTATACAGCAATGGTCCCTGTACTGTTACTTGTGGATTGTTGTTATTGGTTATTACACACCCAGTTCAAATCCTAACTAATCTTGATAAGGAGGTATAGACTTTGTGGTAATTTCACTGATCTAGTAATCCAGAAACTCTGGCTAATATTCTGAGGATAGAGATTCGAATCCCAACATGGCAGATGGTGGGAAAAATTGATGAGGTGTCCTGAGTGACTAAGTAGTCAATGTTGAGGCGATGCATATTCATAGTGGATGACAGTGTGAAGGAAGATGTTGCATGTAGTAGTGAGAGTGATAGAGCATGAGACGAGGTGGAAGATGTGGCATTTAGCCTGGCAGAGCAGAGGAGCATTGATCATCTTCCTATAAGGCTTGACTTTCCTTCAGAGTGTTTGGTTTGCAGCGACTGGACCAGACCAGCATAGTCTGACATCATGGTCTTCTCTGGCAGTCACTGAGTGGCACTATAAAAAAGAGCATTGGTAAGAGCATTCAGGCAAAAGCCAGTACTACTGCAGCTTTGTCTGTTGAAGTTGAAGTCACTGTTGTACTTTGTGATGTGGGCTGATTTCAAGACACTTAGAGTCATAGAGTCTAGAGATGTACAGCACGGAAACAGACCCTTCGGTCCAACTTGTCAATGCCGACCAGATATCCCAACCCAATCTAGTCCCACATGCCAGCACCCAGCCCATATCCCTCCAATCCCTTCCTATTCATATACCCATCCAGATGTATTTTAAATATTGCAATTGTACTAGCCTCCACCACTTCTTCTGGCAACTCATTCCATACACGTACCACCCTCTGTGTGAAAAAGTTGCCCCTTAGGTCTCTTTTATATCTTTCCCTTCTCACCCTAAACCTATGCCCTCGAGAGAAGAGACTTTCTCTATTTATCCTATCCATGCCCCTCATGATTTTACAAACGTCTATAAGGTCACCCCTCAGCCTCCGACGCCTCAGGGAAAACAGCATCTCCCTATAGTTCAAATCCTCCAACCCTGGCAACATCCTTGTAAATCTTTTCTGAACCCTTTCAAGTTTCACAACATCCTTCTGATAGGAAGGAGACCAGAATTGCATGTATTATTCCAAAAGTGGCCTAACCAATGTCCTGTATACTGTAGACGCAACATGACCCCCCCCCCCAACTCCTGTACTCCGTACTCTGACCAATAAAGGAAAGCATAACAATGCCTTTTTCACTATCATAGAGTCTTCTAGTAATAGTTTTCAGATTACTTAAGTCTTTGTTACTTATATCAAGAAACTCACTACAACTTTGTTTGCCAACAGAGAGCCCATATTTTTACCAGGTGTCTGGATGCATAAACATTTAAAGTCACATTAAAGACATTTCCATCAGGACACCATGTAAAAGCCCTGGCACAAGTATAATTGGCAATGAGATTCATTCAGTTTCCTTTCAATAACTTTGAAAATGATCTGAACTATCTATCGTCACAATATAAAAATTAATGAAATTTATTGGGTCTTCAGTTTTATATTTGAGTGCAGAGAGTTTAAAATCAAAGGGCTGAATTGCTTTCTGGCTATGTGTCAGTATAATCTGGTTTCATGAAGTGATTTTCTCAGCATCTTATTAAACTCGCCTCATTTTATTACCTACCGTGCTCCAATGATGCCTCTCTTGCCCAATTTTAGCCCCATCCTTCCACCTGCCATTCCCAGAAGACTTTATCACTCACCAGATTGCCACCAAAAGATTAGAGCCTGACACCCAGTCCATCTTTAAAAAGCTGCTGTACACCCAGACAACCGTTGACTTACCAGAGCTATTCTGCTTATTGAAGGATAGGCTTTCCAATAATGCTTGACAATGGAGAATGGCACTGTAATTCTTTGACCGGGATGTGGAGTTGCCTAAATGAGGGCAGTCACTTCCCCAGAGGACAGGAGAGGAGGCCACACCACCAGACCCAAGCAGGTTCAAGGTTGTCGCTGGGGTGCATGCTGTATCTGTAGTTTGAGGAATGGCAAGCAGTCCTGCAAGAAGTCAGCGACATTCTCCGGTTTGCTAGTGTAAGTGCTGCACTCTGCTCTGTGCTACCTCACGCTCACTCTATTTCTGTCATCACACTCACCTCCCACCAAGGCTGTAGCACACTCATAATTGCATGTAACTCGCTTGCTCCCATTCTCTCCCAAACACCACACCACAAATCCTCCATGGTCTCAATACCACCTACTCACTCGTCCAGTCCATCTCACCACCTTCATTCCCTCCAACCAGTACTATCCACTGAGCCAACCCCATTTCACCTCACTTAATGTCTCCCATTATAGGAACAAATAGCCCATATCACGGCAGAAAGAGCCATGATTGGTGGAAGGGTGCTCAGCATCAGTCTCAACACTCACAATGCACAAAGAATCCTGTTCCTTGTAGAAGACCAGAACTACTTTTGTTGTGATGCTGAGACATACATATCTCACTAACCAAATAACCAATTTGTCCACTACAGTTCTCATATTAATCCAGCTGCAAGTGTCATTTGTTGCACACCATTTCGAATTTTTGGCCTAGATGTCTTCTCTCCATTGTTTATTGCAGGTATCAGCTGAATGGCCACAGAAAACTCAAAAAGGGATCATGCTGTAAGGTTGAGTGAAATAGGAGTTGATGGGAATGGTGAGGGCAGTAACAAATTAAAAATACTATACATGAATGCACAAAACATTAGAAATAAGATGGATGAGCTTGAGGCTCTTTTGGAAATTGGCAGATACGATATTGTGGGGATAACTGAGACGTGGCTTCAAGTGGACAAGGCCTGGGAAATTAATATTCAAGGCTGCACGTGCTATCGTAAGGACAGACTGACGGGCAGAGGGGGTGGGGTGGCCATGTTGGTAAGGGATGATATTCAGTCCCTTGCGCGGGGAGACCTAGAATTAGGGGATGTAGAGTCAGTATGGATAGAGCTGAGAAATTCTAAGGGTAAAAAGACCCTCTAGGGAGTGATCTACATGCCCCCAAACAGTGGTCTGGATGTCGGATGTAAGTTGAATTAGGAGCTGAAATTGGCCTGTCGCAAAGATGCTACTACAGTTGTTATGGGGGATTTCAACATACAGGTAGACTGAGAGAATCAGGATGGTATTGGACCTCAAGAAAGCGACTTTGTGGAGTGTCTCCGAGATGGATTCTTAGAACAGCTGGTGCTGGAGCCTACCAGGGAGAAGGCAATTCTGGATCTGGTATTGTGCAACGAACCAGAATTGATCAGGGACCTCGAAGTGAAGGAGCCATTGGGAAGTAGTGACCATAATACAATAAGCTTCAATCTGCAATTTGAGAGGGTGAGGGTACAATCGGAAGTGACAATGTTTCTGTTGAATAAAGGGAATTATGGGAGGGAGGAGCTGGCCAAAGTTCAATGGTGCAATACTTTAGCAGGGATGACAGTGGAGGAACAATGGCAGATATTTCTGTGTATAATGCAGAAGATGCAGGATCAGTTCATTCCAAAAAGGAAGAAAGATCCTAGGAGGAGGCATGGGTGGCCGTGGCTGACGAGGGAAGTTAAGAAACATATAAAATTAAAAGAGAAAAAGTATAACATAGCAAAGATAAGTGGGAAAACAGAGGACTGGGAAGCTTTTAAAGAACAACAGAGGATTACTAAGAAGGAAATACGCAGAGAAAAAATGAGGTACGAAGGTAAACTGGCCAAAAATATAAAGGAGGATAGTAAAAGCTTTTTTAGGTATGTGAAAGGCAAAAAAAATGGTTAAGACTAAAATTGGGCCCTTGAAGACAGAAACAGGGGAATATATTACGGGGAACAAAGAAATGGCAGAAGAATTGAATTGGTACTTCAGATCTGTGTTCCCTGGGGAAGACACAAGCAATCTCCCTGAGGTAACAGTGGCTGAAGGACCTGAACTGAAGGGAATTTATATTTGCCAGGAATTAGTGTTGGAGAGACTGTTAGGTCTGAAGGTTAATAAGTCCCCGGGGCCTGATGGTCTACATCCCAGGGTACTGAAGGAGGTGGCTCGAGAAATCATGGATGCGTTGGTAATTATTTTCCAGAGTTCGATAAATTCGGGATCAGTTCCTGGGGATTGGAGGGTGGCTAATGTTGTACCACTTTTTAAGAAAGGTGGGAGAGAGAAAGCAGGAAATTATAGACCAGTTAGTCTGATCTCAGTGGTGGGAAATATGCTGGAGTCTATTATAAAGGATGAAATTATGACACATCTGGATAGCAGTAACAGGATAGGTCAGAGTCAGCATGGATTTATGAAGGGGAAATCATGCTTGATTAATCTTCTGGAATTTTTTGAGGATGTAACTCTGAAGATGGACGAGGGAGATCCAGTAGATGTAGTGTACCTGGACTTTCAGAAAGCTTTTGATAAAGTCCCACATAGGAGGTTAGTGAGCAAAATTAGGGCACATGGTATTGGGCGCAAAGTACTAACTTGGATTGAAAGTTGGTAGGCTGACAGGAAACAAAGAGCAGTGATAAACGGCTCCATTTCAGAATGGCAGGCAGTGACCAGTGGGGTACCGCAGGGATCAGTGCTGGGACCGCAGCTTTTTACAATATATATTAATGATATAGAAGATGGTATTAGTAATAACATTAGCAAATTTGCTGATGATACTAAGCTAGGTGGCAGGGTGAAATGTAAGGAGGATGTTAGGAGATTACAGGGTGACCTGGACAGGTTAGGTGAGTGGTCAGATGCATGGCAGATGCAGTTTAATGTGGATAAATGTATGGTTATCCACTTTGGTGGCAAGAACAGGAAGGCAGATTACTACCTAAATGGAATCAATTTAGGTAAAGAGGCAGTACAAAGAGATCTGGATGTTCTTGTGCACCAGTCAATGAAGGTAAGCATGCAGGTACAGCAGGTAGTGAAGAAGGCTAATAGCATGCTGGCCTTCATAACAAGAGGGATTGAGCATAGAAGCAAAGAGGTTCTTCTGCAGCTGTATAGGGCCCTGGTGAGACCACACCTGGAGTATTGTGTGCAGTTCTGGTCTCCAAATTTGAGGAAAGACATTCTGGCTATTGAGGGAGTGCAGCGTAGGTTCACGAGGTCAATTCCTGGAATGGCGGGACTACCTTACACTGAAAGACTGGAGCGACTGGGCTTGCATACCCTTGAGTTTAGAAGACTGAGAGGGGATCTGATTGAGATATATAAGATTATTAAAAGATTGGACACTCTGGAGGCAGGAAACATGTTTCCACTGATGGGTGAGTGCCGAACCAGAGGATACAGCTTAAAAATACGGGGTAGACCATTTAGGACAGAGATGAGGAGAAACATCTTCACCCAGAGAGTGGTGGCTGTGTGGAATGTTCTGCCCCAGAGGGCAGTGGAGACCCAGTCTCTGGATTCATTTAAGAAAGAGTTGGATAGAGCTCTCAAGGATAGTGGAATCAAGGGTTATGGAGATAAGGCAGGAACAGGACACTGATTAAGGATGATCAGCCATGATCATATTGAATGGATGTGCAGGCTCGGAGGGCAGAATGGCCTACTCCTGCACCTATTGTCTATTGTCTATTTCAGGACATTCTAGAAGTGGCCTGGCCCTAACCTCCACCAACCTCCAAAGAAGTGGTGGTGAAATACAACATGCACTTTGGTAGGAAGAATAGATGCATGGACTATTTTCTAAATCGAGAGAAAATTCAGAAATCTGAAGTGCAAAGGGACTTGGGAGTCCTAGTCCAGATTTTTCAAGGTAAATGTGCAGGTTGAGTCAGTAATTAGGAAGGCAAATACAATGTTGTCATTCATCTCGAGAGGACTAGAATATAAAAGCAGGGATGTACTTCTGATGCTTCATAAGGTTGTAGTCAGTCAACATTTAGAGTATTGTGAGCAACTTTGGGCCCCATACTTCACAAATAAGTATTGGCCTTGGAGCGGGTCCAGAGGAGGTTCACCAGAATAATCCCAGAAAGGAAAGACTTGACATATGAGGAACGTTTGACGACTATGGGACTAAACATGATGGAGTTTAGAAGGATGTGGGAGGATCTGATTGCAACTTTCCGAATATTGAACGGCCTGGACAGAGTGGGCATTCGGAAGATGTTTCCATTGGCACGAGAGATAAGGATCTGAGGGAACAGCCTTAGAGTAACAGGAAGACCTTTTAGAACTGAGATAAGGAAAAATGTCTTTAGCCACAGATTGGTGAATCTGTGGAATTAATTGCCACACAAGGTTGTGGAGGCCAGGTCAATGAATGTATTTAAAACAGAGACAGATAAAGTTAGAAATCACACAACACCAGTTTAAAATCCAACAGGTTTACTTGGAGGCACTAGCTTTTGAAACGCTGTTTCTTCATCAGGTGGTCGTGAAGCAGGATGATTATGGTTAGATTAGATTCCCGACAGAGTGGAAACAGGCCCTTCGGCCCAACAAGTCCATACCGACCCTCCGAAGAGTAATCCACCCAAACCCATTTCCCTCTGACTAATGCACCTATCACTACAGGCAATTTAGCATGGCTAATTCACCTGACGTTCACATCTTTGGACTGTGGGAGGAAACCGGAGCACCCAGAGGAAACCCACGCAGACACAGGGAGAATGTGCAATCTCCACACGACAGTCACCCGAGACTGGAATTGAACCTGGGTCCCTGGCGCTGTGAGGTAGCAGTGCTAATCACTGAGCCACCGTGCCGATCATAAGATCAAATCATTTCAACTGCATGACACCGTTATCTTTTGCTATAAATTCTGTGTCTTATGATCTTGCTTCGCAACCACCTGATGAAGAAGAAGCGCTTCAAAAACTGGTGCTTCCAAATGAACCTGTTGGACTATAATCTGGTGTGTGTTTTTTTTACTTTGTCCACCCCATTCCAACACCACCCTCTCCAAATCAAAGATAGATAAGCTGTTGATTGCCAAGGGGATCACAGGTTATGGGGAGAAAGCAGGAAAATGAGGTTGAAAAACCATGATTGAATGGCAGAGCAGACTCGATGGGCTGAATGGCCTAATTTCTGCTCATATGTCTTATGGTCTTATGGTTCTGCAAAGTTATAGTAATAATTTGGGAGAATTATCACCATTGGAAGTCTACCACTAAATTTATTTTATAATTGTAGCCTGTCCAGTACATTGACAGATGAGTGAATAAAAGAAAACAAGCAGAAATGAATGCTGCATTATCAGAGTTACCACCTTTCAAATGAAGCATTATACCAACATCCTATACTTTGCTGACTCATGCAAATGTAAAATATCCCTGTGATTTTCCCTATTTGATAAGAGCAGGGAAGTTTTTCCCAGTGTTCTGGCCAATGTTTAATCCGTTATCAAACAAGGTTGAAGTAGATTGTCTGATCATTATCTCACTGCTTTTTGTGGAACTTGCTGTGTACAAATTAACTGCCATCTACCTTAAACTCGTAACTCCACTTCAAAGAGTAGGTAATTGACTGTAAAACACTTTGGAATATGTTATATTATATCAAAGATTTCAGAAGACACAGGCCTGCATATTTAAGACTGTTACATGATATCATAATATGTAACCTTCCAATATAAATGTAGCTGCCTCACCATCAGTTACTCTTTGTGTGTAACATGGCCAATATAGTCAGTCAATGTAGTACAGTAGCAGAAGTAAACATAGAACTCTGACTATGTGTGTAATTGCATGATATTGTTGCATGTAACTAGTTAGTTTTGTGAATAAATTTCAGGTATCTGACTCAAGAATAACCCACCTATATGTGGACTAACAAAAAAGTAAATCATAAATGGCATCATGGTGCAGTGTGTAACTTCCAGAAGACAGTTACAGCAAGTGTGTACTAAAAGCTAGTTGTTACAGCTAGTTCGTTTAGTTCTGACCAATTAATAAGCAGATGTTGATGCAAGAGTACGGAATGTGATTTCATCAAAGCTAACTTAGCTGAAAGGCTTATGGAACTGATTATTGCCTCAACACCCATTAAATTCTTCCAAATAGCACATCTGAACAAACTCAAAATGGTATACCATTGACAGCAGAAGGACACAGGTTTGAAGCAATTGTAGCCAACCAGCAGCATCTGTAAGTAGTTGACTTTGCGATAACAATTGTCGCTACCTGTAGGTTCAGTGAAACATCCAAATATTGCATGAGGTGTGGTTTGTCTCATTCACCAAGGTAGTCTCTAGTACTTTTGAGATATAAAAATTATGTTTTACTAAAGGATATGGTGCAAAAATGTGTAGGAACTGCAAGTACCTGGAGAAATGCAAAGTGCAACATAGTGCTTCACAGCAAGATATGAAGAAGAGGCAACCAAGGATCAATGCCAGAAAAGCATTCAAAGTTCCATCTATGGCACATAAGCGTGCCAATAAAATCCCAGGAGGTAACCACACTATTACAACTTAGAGACTCTGGTCAGATGGCAGATATGGTAAACTTGACACACCACATGGATGCCATCAGAAAAGCTGAACCTTTATCTCCATCCAAATGATATATTCCCAAGATTGGTACTGGTGTAAATGCAAACATAAATTTCACCCCTTTACGCATATTATGCAAGATGTACTCAGGAGACAGGCACTAGAGGGTGGAGTCCACATAAAAAATGCTAAGCACTTAAAATGTGTTTGACATCCAATGTATGGGCATTATGCACCTCCAACGCCATATGGATCCTCAGGATTGACACCTGAAACCTTATACATCATTGAAATTGGTTATTATCAGTCTACCAACATGCATAGGTCTGCAACTTAATATGATGCACGACATGACAAAGTCCTCAGTTTCAACATCAAAGATTTCAGACTGCAACATTAATTCAGACATTTTGGTCACAGCCAATCACAGCAGGTTCAACAAGCATTCATCAGATGATGACCAGTTACAGCAGCACAAGAAAATCATCAGTGGGTAGCCTGAACACATCCAACAGGTCCCTGGGAAAGTACATTAATTTTGATCATTCAGAAATGAATATGACTTTCCAAGAATGTAATCTTCAAGAGTAAAAAGTCATAATTCCACAAGCTCTAACCCAGACATGCTAGACCAAATACATATAATCGATCCGTTAATCAAGTCGTGTGAAATAGATCAATTACATAAATTTCAATAATCAAGAGAATGTCTCCTTCCATACAAAATTGCTTCTGAGGCATTGATCCTTGTGCAAAGACATGTTTACATTCTGGTGACTGAGTATATCATCAAATTCCCTTTAATTCTTCAAATCAAAGATACTACGACTTCAACAGGTATTATGCATTAACTATATTCAATATGTACAGTGTAACCCAATGCATTGTGCCCAGTAGAGGTCCACAGTACATTGGTGCATCCTACCAACAAACATGAAGGAAATAAGTTTTTATTACATGACCTCTTCTCCTCTTTATCCTCAGTCAAACAATCTTGCAGCATGCACTGATCATACTATAGAAACTCAACTGGACTCACCACAGAAATGCGGTATTTACAAGAACAGGTCAAAGTTGAGAAGAATTAAAGGGAATTTGATGATATACTCAGTCACCAGAATGTAAACATGTAAACATGTGGCAAGTGGCTCACCTCCTGATTCCCAAAAACCGGTCCACCATCTGCAAGGCACAAGTCAGGAGTGTGATGGATTACTTTCCTGGATGAATGCAGCCTCAACAACACTCAGGAAGCTTGACACCATCCAGGATAAAGCAACACACTAGATTGGCACTGCATCCACAAGCATGCATTTCCTTCACCACCAATGCTCAGTAGCAGCAGTGCGTACCATCTATAAGGTGCACTGAAAAGATTTGCAAAAGATTCTTAGACAGCACCTTCCAAACCCATGACCACTTCTGTCTAAAAGAACAAGAGCAGCAGATATGGGAACACCACCACCTTCAAGTCTCCCTCCAAGCTACTCACCATCCTGACTTGGAAATATATCGCCGTTCTTTCACTGTTGCTGGGTCAAAATCTTGGAACTCCCTCCCTAATGGCATTGTGGGTCAACCCACAGTAGGTGGATTGTAGTGATTCAAGAAGGCAGCTCACCGCCTTCTGAAGGGCAACTAGGGATGGGCAATAAATGCTGGCTAGCCAGTGATGCCCACATCCCACAAAAATGAATAAATAAAAAAAACCTATGGTCACTAAATGAAAAGCAATGTACCTAGATTTTTGGATAGCTATGTTAAATCTATATGTTACTCTAGGATACGATTTACTTTCACCAGCATCTCTTTTGGTTGGGTGACAGATTCACACAATCAATCCTTCCCACATTCTCATCACCAAAACACGTGCTCAATGCTTTATTAGAAAGAAAGAAAAACAAGGTGCAAGAACATGGTCAACCAGCATGCAGCAATTATCCAAACCTGCACCAGGACAAATCATACAATTTAGAGACTTTCATACAAAAACATGGGCTCATGGGAAGATGTGTTGTGTCCAACCTAGGTCATATGTAGTAATGAGTAATGATCAAGTCCTGCGAAGAAATAGATGACATATCCAAATTGCATATCATTAGCCACCTATCACACAGCATGATAACTTGAATACTGAAGATGCTGCTGAAAATGTGTTGCTGGAAAAGCGCAGCAGGTCAGGCAACATCAAAGGAACAGGAGAATCGACGTTTCGGGCATAAGCCCTTCTTCAGGAAGGCTTATGCCCGAAACGTCGATTCTCCTGTTCCTTGGATGCTGCCTGACCTGCTGCGCTTTTCCAGCAACACATTTTCAGCTCTGATCTCCAGCATCTGCAGTCCTCACTTTCTCCTACTGAAGATGCCGGTCAACACTACATATCAATGACACATTACACACATTCATCTGCACACTGCAGAGTGAAGCTATGCTAACAAATTGTGATAACTGTATAAGGACCAGATTTGGTTATAGCATATGCCCATCAAGCTGTGATCTGAATACATAGAGACAATTATGGATATGTACCTTTGTACATGTAATTGGAAAGGGTTGTTTTTGTTTAAAGAGAAAAGAGGGAAGTATATGACACAGATTCCCAACCAAATAGGCCTGTATATTTAAGACAGTTACGTGATGTCATTTTGGATATAAAGGTAGCTGCCTCAAATTCAGTCACACTCTCTCCGTAATGAAGTCAGCACAGTCAATCATAGGTGTGTAATGTACATTAATATGAGTAATATATGTGTTATTGTATGATATCATAGCCTTGTAAATATTTATTAATGTTGTAAATAAACCAAACTACAAACAGCTTTTGGGTGTGTGGAGACAAAGGAAGGGCAAGGGCAGCACGATGGCACAGTGGTTAGCACTGCTGCCTAACAGCGCCAGAGACCTGGGTTCAATTCCCGCCTCGGGCAACTGTCTGCATGAGTTTGCACATTCTCCTTGTGTCAGCGTGGGTTTCCTCCAGGTGCTTCGGTTGCCTCCCACAGTCCAAAGATGTGCAGGTTAGGTGAATTGGCTATGCTAAATTGCCTGTAGTGTTAGGTGAACGGGTAATCGTAGGGGAATGCGTCTGGGTGGGTTGCTCTTTGGAGGGTTAATGTGGACTTGTTGGGCTGAAGGGCCTATTTCCACACTGTGAGTAATCTAATCTAATCATATAAATGCAAGTTCTTTCTTTTGAAACTATAAAATTCCTTCCTATCACATCTGCAACTTGAAATTAGCCAAATTTATACAGATGAATATTTCAAATTCATTCATGTGCCAAGTAGCCTACTGTTTCCAGAAGTTTGTAGAATGCAAAATTGAATAACAGAGAAAACTCAAGTCAGTTTGGAGATGTCACAGCATTACACTTATTAAAATTAAATTATTTAAGCCTTGTCCAGGTTCATTGAAATCATGAATGTGGAACTTCAATTTAGATCATAATGAGTAAGAGGCCTAGATTGGAGAAGCACAAATTTCAATGTGTTAAGGAAGTGGGAAGCTAAGCAAAAGAATATAAGGAACAGATAGTAATGATTTATTCTCAAAATTGTAGTTCAGACTTATATTAATAAGACAAATAAATCTTACTATAAATGCAGGATGCTCTTACATACTTAAACCAGTTTGCTTCAGTTATTGCAAATTGACATTTTCCTCTTTTTGACTGAATGTTTTGATATCATTATCCAAAAATTAATATCAGTTTAGGTTGTTTCTCAAATTGTCATTTGGAGCTTTAGAAAGCCAAAGATTCTGTCCTGTATCTTTCCAACTCTTCACCTTTCTGGTGCAAAGTGCTAAACCGCAGTTTTGCTGCAAACAAACTGCAAGTTATTTTTAACTTACACTGTTTTTGAATCTCCCGCTGATTCTTAACCAAAGTGTATAATTCAATCCAAGTGAAGATTTTAAAATGTAACTTTATATTTTTCTTGATGCTTTCTAGTTTTTTCGGAAATTCACACATGTTTAGTTTCAATAAAACTGTTGCTTCAAGTGCTCCATCCTGTTAATAATTCTCATAATCTTGTTTTATTGTGCCTTGAAAGTGTTAAGCAACTGCCACCTATAAGTTAGATAAAGTGTCTTCAGGTGTTCTCTCAAGTGTCTGTTACAACTTTTGGACAAAAGCAGAGTAAATAACCTCACACTATTTTTTTATCCTTCTTTGTTATTGTTGACAAGTAGTGTGACATGTTTTCATTTTCCACGCTATAGGATTAAAGGATTTTAAGCGCTATAGGACTGTAAGTTCCCAACACACGGAGTTTGGGGCAGGAGGTACAGACCAGTAACTAACACACGTGAAGCCTGGAAGGACTTGTAAATCCACAAGCAATGGCTTATTTTTCCCAGCATCTTCATTAACATATTATTTCCAGCCTTCCCAACCATTTAACTTGAACCAGAAGTCTGTTGCTGACCTTCATGAATCAATTTCTATTTGCTATTTAAAAGGACACTAGAAATAAAATTTGATGGATCCAGGAAACAAGAACGGAATGACAACAAATTGACAAAATGGAGTGCAAACTTCAAAGGTTTTATTTTGTTTTAGTCATGTCACCATAAATGTAATGCTGGGAGGCGTAAGGGTCTACAGGAGATATTATTCCCTACTGATGGGAAGTAGAAGCCAACCAGCGAAACTAAGAAAGTATTAAGTATAACTGGAAGTTGCCCACAAGGTCAGTAACAGTACAAGCGTGGTACCACATGCATGGGGTTAATGTCAAAAGCAATTTAGTGATGTAAGTAAAGCAGGAATACTGAATGGCACACTCAACTGCATCCTACTGTATGGATCACTCCAGATGCCAACATAACGTACAAGTACACCCATCTCTCCTTTATATTTATATTTCACATCCTTATGTCATTTAACCACTGATACTTACCTCATCCTTACGCAATTTCTTTACACATTAGTACTATCTAACCACCTATTCGAACCATGACTTTACTCTCACTCATTGGTCACTTCATTTGTTTCTTGTCAAAAAGAGCATAGTCCAAGATAGGCAATTAAAGGCAACCCTCCAGCTTTCACAAAACAGATAAGGAGATGTTGAACCTTAATGGAATCAAGCTGTGCTTAGCTCTTGGAAGTGGGATCCTCCCAGCTACCTGATTGTGGACTTAAATGTCAGACAGCTGTGTGACATACAGTGCTCACAGAGTTGACCTGATTACTGAAACATGCTCATGTAAATAATGATCAGTTAAGATTCTTCCCTTAACACCTCGAATTTGAGTGTGTAATCACCCACATGGCTTTCAAAAACCTGCAAGATGTCAGTTGTGACTCTTCAATGGGCCTGGCTAAGATGATGATTGGGTTTTAACCTGGTGATTCATATGTCACAAGTGGAAAGAGCAAATGGTGAAGACAGGGTTTACAATGGAGAGAGCAAGTTGGAAGCTGTAGATGTTGGAAAGGCCATTGACAAAGTGAAAACGTTTGGAGCAACAGCAAAGAACCTGCAGTGTACAGGTAGGCATTCCAGCTGCACTAGGCAAAAGTGAGGACTGCAGATGCTGGGAACCAGAGTCTAGATTAGAGTGGTGCTGGAAAAGCATAGCAGGTCAGGCAGCATCTGAGGAGCAGGAAAATCAACGTTTCGGGCAAAAGCTCTTCATCAGGAATGGAGGCAGGGAGTCTCCAGAGTGGAGAGATAAATTGGGCGGGCGGGGGGGGGGGGGGGGGGGGCTGGGGAGAAGGTAGCAAAGAGTTCTATAGGTGAATGGGGGTAGGGATGGAGGTGATAGGTCAGAGAGGAGTGTGGGGGAAGGTGGCAAAGAGTACAATTGGTGGATGGAGGTCATTCCAGCTGCACTGTCCACACTTGCTGAGAGATAGAAGGAGCCTATCTCACGCATGGCATCACATGATCTTTAAACTGCTATCTTCATCCTACCTCTACATCCCTCATTAGGGTTCAGAGGTATTTTTCAGAAGGCAAGTCTGATGAGATTAAATGGTTTTTCAGTCTTATCTCTATAATTTAAGGGCTGAGGACACTTCCTCCATAAAGAGCATGCTACTTGTACTTCCGTCTAATTTGATCTGGTTAAGGTGTGCTCAGGTTTTGAATCTTCCAAGGGTTAATGAGAAATTTTAAGTTCCAAGATCCACCTTATCCAGGTTTTAAACTTTGTTTGAAATCATTCTATTATAACTACAGTAGTAGTGGGATTGATGGAACAGTCAATGAAAATTACTCCCACTATGTTTAAAGAATTGTTTTCCTACCATTAATAAACATTATAACTGAAGTTGTATATTTTCAATTTAATGTTGAAACTTTAAAGAAAATAAACATTAAATACTGGCTAAACATATGGATTTATACTTTTAGCTTTTATAATCTTCATTTCAAGCTCTAATCCCTATTATGCTTAACACTTAAAGTTATGTGAAAAGGACTAAAGTCCATTAACTTGTATTCTTTTATAAACTCTCTCACAGTGGGTCAAAGTTTGGTGTGTACCTTAGGTTGTTATTCAGAATCAATTGCGTTTCTGATAATTGTGGCAAGTCTTTCTATGAATGGTAGGAAAAACCATTTTGATGGCCGCAGTCTAATCATGATGAATAAATCATGAAATGGAACTAAATGTGTGCCTGGATTTGTTTGTAGACAGAATGGATTTAGGAAATAATTCATCTGTTGAGTATTCAGATAAAGGAAAGTAGTGTAACAAGAACAGGGCAGATTCTCTTATTTATTAGTGGAAGAATAGTCTGCAAGTGTAACTTGAACATGTAAACATCAGAACAGAATACG
Organism: Chiloscyllium plagiosum; assembly: GCF_037043375.1. NCBI lineage: Eukaryota > Metazoa > Chordata > Chondrichthyes > Orectolobiformes > Hemiscylliidae > Chiloscyllium > Chiloscyllium plagiosum. The sequence goes on from NW_028270151.1 coordinate 51,859,099, forward strand.
AGACAGCTAAGATCTTTATAGGACATGTCTTCCTATTGAAAGCATATTGTTTTAATGATATCCTTTAACATGGAGCAAGATTTGAGCAGAATGAAATGTGCCAAACATGTGCAATGATAGCTGTTGCAAAATCAATGTGTCCTCACAGGACTCTGTTATGACCACACCTTTCTGTTTGGACTGTGGACTAAGATTGTTTTAAACAAAGGACTACGCACTTTGAAAAACAACTTACTAGAATTCATTAAATTGTGATTACACTGTTGCTATGTTCAAACAGTGGGGGGAGATGTCTGAGATGCCATAGGTGTGTATACATAGCAAACATCATCTCGAAACAGATTTCTGATTGGTTTGTCCAATCAGGACCAATTTTGTGGGCTAAGAGTTATCAGCATGACAACTCTCTGATTGATCCTTGGGACAGTGTACAGCTTGTGCGTGCACAATACTGTGGCAGAAGGTCTCGAGACTTCAAGAGACAGCATCTCTTTTTTTCTCTCTTGTCTGCAGTGAGGTAAGAAAGTTGCCTTGAATGAGTGATCAAAAGAATAAACAATTAATGTGTTACCCACTTTGTGTCTTTATTAAAGAACTGATAGAATTGGGAAATAATGAGGTTGGAGATTGGAAAAACAAAAGGAATACCTCATCAAATCCTATCGTCTAGAGTTATTGAACTGTCTCCTCGGTTTTTTTTTTGTCCACCCAATACATCTACGTTTGTTTGTTTGTATCAGTCTGCATATATGTAAGGGTTTAGGAAAGAGAGGATTAGCCAGCAATGGTTTAATTTGATAATTCATATTTTGTTTCTAAGATTAGAATTGATTTATTTGTAATAAATGGTAGTTTCTTGTTATGTACAGAATCTTAATCAGTGTTTTCTGTTCACCTGAGTCTATCATACATGTATATTGGGGAACTTTCAGTAACTTGATTAAATCATTCACTCGTGATGACCCTAGGAATAGTAGGGCTCGAATGTCAGTACATTTTCCCAAGTGGATTATGACAATTCCTTTTATCATATACCAAATATATAGGTGTCTATTCATCATGTCTGATCGCAATATTTTTTCAAGCTCCCAAGTGTATGGGGTTACCGACACATATTTGGTTATAAGCTACCCACTGATGCTAATTCTCACTTTTTACAGGACAAAGCACGCAATAGTGGTAGCTCCTTTCTGCCTTATATGATGATAATTTGCACAGTAAGGGTCAATCTTGCATTAAGCACACAATGTAAAGGGAGGAATGCTCGGAATCATAATTTTCATCCAGATGAATCAAAAACCCCTGGACCTTAGTAGTATAGTAAAGCATTGCACATCAGGACAGGCAAGGCATGCATTTTGTTTGAGCAGTCTACTTATTACTTGTACCTCTTCATTCATCTCAGCAAAAATCACTTTCAAACAGCTTGACAACTTTATCTTTCATTCTGAAGACTTCCAACTGCCAATGTCCAACCTTGCAGTGCTTTACTAACTATTATCTCTTCTTTTTCCTCAAGATACTTCTCAAAATGGGTGATGTTAAACACATCTCAGGTCAGTCTTCCAGAGGATGCGATGTTTAGTGCTGCATCTCTCCCACGCACTACCACTATGATTGGTACCAATTCAGGCAAGAGCATATTAGGGTGGGGACAGGGAGAGGTACTCCCCTCTGGTGAAACACCCAAAAGTCAGGGTGAGCAGATATGCATGCCAGGATCAGCCCAGGAAATGACTTACCAAACAGAGAAGTTGTCAACTCTGCTGATCAGAACAAAGATGGGAACCTCAAGGATACAGGCTTAAAAAGAAAACCTCTTTTAACAAATAATGCAAGTATTGTAAGGCTTGTCAAGGCATTGCCACATCAAGGCTGTATGATGGAGTAGTCTAGTTCCAGTTTGTCCCCTTCTGGAACAATATAACCTAGCCTTTACATGAATCTGTGCTACTAGCCCATGTGCCTTTAGTGGAAGCTCATGCAATTTCCATCCAGACTTTTGACTCCACTTTCGAAATAGTGGATCACATTAATAGTGGCTTTCAAATCACCACACATTCATAGACATCATGAACTATAGGTCTTTTGCTCTGACACAGAGTAGAAATAGTACATGATGCTTACATCTGCTTTTCTACCACATCTCAAATTATGTATGGTGTCAACAAGTTGAGAGGACCAGATTGCTGTGGTGGAAACTGATGTGCAGCTGGGTTTTATCAGCTGAAAGTACTGGGACACTGTTGTCCATGAGCAATCATAAGGATCCAAATATGAGCAGCGAATGTCTTCTATCAACTTTCCTCATACCGTAAGGATAGCATCTCAATTGATTTTTGAAAAAAAATCATTCACGAGATGAGACTTCACTGGCTAGGTCAACATTTATTGCCCAACCCGAATTCCTCAGATGGCTTTTAAAAGTCATTTCTGTGGGTCTGGAGTCACATATGGGCCAGACCAGACAAGGATGGCAATTTCCTTCCCTAATGGACATTAGTGAACCAGTGTTTTTCTGAAAATTGACAAATGTTTCATGATCATCATTAGACTCTTAATTTCAGGTTTTTTTTATTTAATTCGAATTCTGTCATCTGCTATGGCAGGAATCGAACCTGGAATGCTAGAGTGAGTAAAATCTCTAAAGAAAAGAACTATTGTTTGACATGTTTGAGGAATGCATTTGTCATCATGTTTATTACCTTTAATACATTTGGCTGTTTGGTCGACAGTATCTTTTCAGGGCACTTCTAAATCTACATTGTCATTGATTGAGAACTTGACTGAGCACTTTCAGTTTTATTTAATAGAGGTTTAAGGGAGTGGTCATTCGGTTTGCAGATGTACCATATATGGAGATGGAAGGTAGGGGAATGAGTAAAATTGTTGTGCACTTATCATCCTTGACAGCTAAACATTAAGGTGATCCTTATTCCTCTGCATCTCTTCACTGGAGGGAAGGTTGTTGATGAAGCATCTGAAGATGGCTGGGCCTTGGACATTAGTTTGAGGAATCCTGCAGAGATGTCCTGCAGTGGAGATGACTGAACTCCTACAACCACAACCATTCCTTGATGCCACAAATATGGCCTTGATGTCAAGGGCAATCACTGCCACGTCATCTCTGGAATTCAGCTCTTTTTTGGTTCTTGGAAGCCAGTCATATCAGGCCAGGATGTCCTTGCAGTTTATCAGAGTTGGAGATCTAACCAACTATAAGCCAGCCAAAGAAATACTGTGGCTACAAGAGCAGGTCAGAGGCTGGGATTTATTTTTTTTATTTTGTCTTGGGCTGTGAGCTGACAAGACTTATATTTGTTATATTTCCTTAATTAGTCTTGATAAGATGATACTGAGTATGACAATTTACTACCCAAACCTTCCAATCATCTGAAATGCACAAGTCAGTTGTCTGATGATTCAATGGATCAAATGGCCTAATTCTGCTCCTGTGTCATATGGAAATAACCCCCACTTGCCTGAGTGAATGCAGTTCCGACAACACTGAAGAAACTCATCACCATCCAAAACAAAGCACCCTTTTAAGTGGCACTCCATCCACCACTTTGAACAATCACCCCCTCCATCACTAACATACAATGGTAGCAGTGTGCACCATCAATAAGATGACTACAACAATTTTACAAGTTTCCTATCAATTTAGGGTGGCGCGGTGGCTCAGTGGTTAGCACTGCTGTCTCACAGCGCCAGGGACCTGGGTTTGATTCCAGCCTCTGTGTCTGTGTGGAGTTTGCACATTCTCCCCATGTTTGCGAGGGTTTCCTCCTGGTGCTCTGGTTTCCTCCGACAATCCAAAGATGTGCAGATTAGGTGAATTGGCCTTGCTAAATTGCCCATAGTGTTCTGGGATGTGTAGGTTATATGCATTAGTCAGAGGTAAATATAGGGTAGGGGAATGGGTCTGGATGGGTTACTCTTCAAAAGGCCAGTGTGGACTTGTTGGGCCAAAGGGCCTGTTTCCACACTAGGGATTCTAATTCCCTTCCAAACTCAGCCTGTACTACCGGGAGATCAAAGAGAGCAGATGCATAGGAACACCATCAATGACAAGTTCCTCTCCAAGACTCACCCCATACCTGGCTTGGGGCTACATTGCTGTTTCTGTCACTGAATCAAAATATTTTTTAGCAGTCAGTAGTTTTGACATATCCACCCCGGTAGACTACTATTTTGGGATGAGTAAGAAATGCCGGCCTTGCCACCAATATACACATCTCATGAAAGAATAAATGAAAAAATTAGTACGTAAGTTATATTGAGTTTTGTTTTGGAAGTGAAGCTTTTTATGTTGTTGCATGTGCCTTCCTACAAGAGAGAAAATAATTAAATAAATAACAGTATTGCAGCTATAATTTTGCACTCTACAATTTCATATGAAGCTGAGAGGGAGAGGATAGGAGAGATGGGGATCAGAAGAAGAGAGGCTGTATAAATAAAGACATAAAAAAGAGACTGGTTGGGGAGGGAGCATGAGGTGAGCAATTGTCTTTTTCAATGCTAACTTCAATTTTATATAAACGGTTGAATTTCAAAACCAGCTATTTAGCTCATTTCTGATTTGTTGACAGTTAAAAACGTTAAGTTATTTGAAGCTGAGAAACAGTTTCTAAAACTTAACAACTGTATGTAAATGTACTAAATAGAGAGGGCTAAACAGAACTTTGAGAGCATCTTTATAAAGAATGTACAAGAGAATAAGGGTAGAAGGGAATAGCAGGTTGAAGTTGAGGGCTGACTTATTACTGGAGCAATGGAAATGGAATCAGGTTAAGACGAACTGAATATTAGTCAAGGTGGAAAAAGAGAAAGGATAAAGTTGAGTGATATGTTGATAATGTAAATCAACGGGGGAGCTGTAGGTTTGGTAATGAAAATGAGCAAGATTAGAAGGAACAGGATAAGAGAAAGATTACTTGTTAATTTTTTAAAAAGTTAACCTCAGCGAAGCAAGTGGAAGCTGTGGAATAAAGGGAGAACTAGCCATTTGGATACAGAACTGGCTCAAAGGTAGAAGACAGAGGGTGGTGGTGGAGGGTTGTTTTTCAGACTGGAGGCCTGTGACCAGTGGAGTGCCACAAGGATCGTTGCTGGGTCCTCTACTTTTTGTCATTTACATAAATGATTTGGATGCAAGTATAAGACGTATAGTTAGTAAGTTTGCAGATGACACCAAAATTGGAGGTGTAGTGGACAGTGAAGAGGGTTACCTCAGATTACAACAGGTTCTGGACCAGATGGGCCAATGGGCTGAGAAGTGACAGATGGAGTTTAATTCAGATAAATGCAAGGTGCTGCATTTTGGGAAAGCAAATCTTATACACTTAATGGTAAGGTCCTAGGGAGTGTCGCTGAACAAAGAGACCTTGGAGTGCAGGTTCCTAGCTCCTTGAAAGTGGATCGCAGGTAGATAGGACAGTGAAGAAGGCATTTGGTATGCTTTCCTTTATTGGTCAGAGTATTGAGTACAGGAGTTGGGAGGTCATGTTGCGGCTGTACAGGACATTGGTTAGGCCACTGTTGGAATATTGCATGTAATTCTGGTCTCCTTCCTATCAGAAAGATGTTGTGGATCTTGAAAGGGTTCAGAAAAGATCTACAAGGATGTTGTCAGGGTTGGAGGATTTGAGCTACAGGGAGAGGCTGAACAGGCTGGGGCTGTTTTCCTTGGAGCGTCAGAGGCTGAAGGGTGACCCTATAGAGGTTTACAAAATTATGAGGGGCATGGATAGGATAAATAGACAAAGTCTTTTCCCTGGGATTGGGGAGTCCAGAACTAGACGGCATAAGTTTAGGGTGAGAGGGGAAATATAAAAGAGACCTAAGGGGCAACATTTTCACACAGAGGGTGGTACGTGTATGGAATGAGCTGCCAGAGGATGTGGTGGAGACTGGTACAATTGCAACATTTAAGAGGCATTTGGATGGGTATATGAATTGGAAGGGTTTGGAGGGATATGGGCCGGGTGCTGGCAGGTGGGACTAGATTGGGTTGGGATATCTGGTCGGCGTGGACAGGTTGGTCCGAAGGGTCTGTTTCCATGCTGTACATCTTTATGACTCTATCATTGAAACAAGGGGGTGTGGAGAGCTAGAAGGGAAGAATAGAAAGGGAGACCCATGTTTTGTCCTGCAAATTGCAGATCCTCAATGAACTTAGCCAGCAACATTTTAGATTGAAGAGCAACAATATTAGCTCAAATGGTCCTTGTTGTTATAACCAGACCCTGGATAAGGTTCCTAAGTTTATTATGGGATGCCCAAATTGTTAGCCCAATGGAAGTAAGGATGACTTTCAACATCTCATCATCTTATCTGCGCTGACACCAATTGTTACAGTTAACCTGAGAATGTAATTTTTTAAAAAAGTTTTGTGATTTACATATGAAAGAAGTGAAACTATCATGGTCATTCTAACAGATGAGAGACTTAACAATATATTTTTCAATGTATAATTTCAATTACATCACACTAAACTTTTGCCATAAATTCTGCATCTTACAATTGTGCACTCAATAACCATCTGATGAAGGAGCGAAACTCCGAAAGCTCATGCTTCCAATTAAATCTGTTGGACTTTAATCTGCTGTTGTGTGATTTGTAACTATTTAAATCATGGGAGTCTGCTGTTCTGTCATGTCGTTCTGTACTATTCTTAATTTGCAAATTCATAAGACCTGTCCCTCCCATCCCTTATATTAGGCAAGTGTTAGTGTTTGCAAATATATCATTAAGTGTTTTGGAAATGTAGAGTTTTTTCTGTACTTTGCTTTCAGCACAGTTAATTTTATAAATGAGGGTTCCATTGGTCGGCCATTGTAGCTGGATGAGATGAAAGAGTATCCTCATCAAAAAAATTGCACAGTCCAGCTGATATGAGAACGGGAAAGCGTGGAGACCTAACACTGTATGTGACCAGTAACTATACTGATGAAAGCAAAATATTGCAGATGCTTGAAATCTGAGAATAAAAACAGAAAATGATGGAAACTTTACAGATCTGGTAACAGCATTCAGAGAGAAACCCACTTAATGTTAAGTCCAGAGATGTTTTCAAGGTTTCGGTGACTACCCATATTTTTTTGTGCATGTAAAGGAAGACATTCCACTCCTGAATGTGCAACTTGTACACAACAATAAACAGTACATCCTGCCCAGCTTACTACAACTAGGGCACAGTGTTGTTATCTCCCTTGCACCCGGAAATTAGGAAGTCAGGTCAGTTGACTGGGGATGAGACTTATTCTCGATCAGCTGACTTTGATTCCTGTGGTTATCTGAGCACAGATGCTATTGAATATTATTGCCAGCAAAGATAATAGAATAATTGACCTTCTGCAAAAGAGGCCTGTTTGCTTTCACAGGCAGTACAGGCCCAAATAGATTTATTGTCATCTGGTGTATATAGCATAATTTTGCTCTGTAAAAAGGCTAGCCCCCAGACATCTAAAAGAAAAAAAATGCATGAAAGTGGTATGAAGATCAGCAGGAAAATGAAGGTGTTAATCAAGAGAAAAGGCAGGCAACCCCACCATGTGCTAGAATCATGTGCCAGCAAGTAATTATCGAGAAGTTCAGCTGAATAATCTCTCCTTCCTACCAAAGCAAAGGTACACGCAGACAAACCACATGAATGTCCTGAAAATATACACTTTCTCTGGTAATGTACAAACATAATTAAAAATATTAAGGTCAGCAGCTAAGAAAACAAAACACATCAGCAAGCTATTCTGTCACTCTTAATTCCATATTTCAAAATAATTATCAATTGTGAAACAATCACCACATCAATGCAAGGCTCTTTTCTTGACTTCTGTGATATTTTACTTATTCAAATACTCCAACAACGTGATTTCCCTCTAGTGTCAGTTTGGGAATTGGAAGGTTGCTGAATGTCGACTGATGGTATTTGAGATACCAGTGCTAGGTCGCTCCCAAGGAGCTGTGCCAATAGAACAGACTTCTAAATGTCGATGTTGGCCAGGACTTAACTCAGCTGGCTGGCTGTAACCGAGAGGGCACTAGATGTAAAACTAGCAGCAGAAACAGATTAGCTATCATCCTGAGAGATGATGTCAGCTGCCTTGTCCATGACATCTATGACACTCTCAGTGGAGTGAGCCTCACTATGCCCATTGCTGTATATAAGAACAGAATCACACATAAAGTATGATACTTAAAGTTCTATTCTCACACCTCTTTGTACTTTTAAATATCGGTGGTCTGAAGTTCTATTGGTCTTGACAGAGTGGCCACTAGATATTCCATCACAGTGGTTCCCACTGCTGATCACTAGCTTCATCGATTACTTTATAATTTCATTCCATTTGTGCCATGCCAAAAGTTGGGACACAAAAGACAATGTGAAAATATACACTTCAGTGAACTTCATAATGTTTCAAAATATATTTTGCTTGTTATAAATTTATTGAAAAAACTATTGGTTCTAAAATTTCCAGATGAGAAATTTGTTTCAAAATGTTTTGAGTGATTTCTAGATTTATTTCTAGACAGTTCAGAATTACTGGGTGATGCAATTACAGAGTTTCTATTTTAAGCGTGGACATAAGTATTTCATTAGAAATGAGTTGCAAAGTATTAATGTTTTGATCAAGTAGAATGGGAGAAAATGTTTTTACTCATAGGAGGATCAATAAACAATGAATAGATTTCAGGCACTAGCTTTGAGGTGCAAGGGGGTTTGGTGGTGGGAATGGAGGAAGTTGCTTAGCATTGTTCTTATGACATGGCTGGTTAATTGTTATGATCTCAAATACATTGCCTGAAAAGATGGTGGAAGCAGATTCAACAGTAACATTCAAAGGTAGATTGGATATTTGCCTGAACAAAAAAATGTTGCATTGTTATGAAAAATGAATGGGGATGGAGGCAAATAGGATGGCATTTTCAAAGAATTTTCTGCAATATTATTTTATGAACAGTGTGCTGAAAATGGTGGCCAATGGTATTGTCAACAGGAAGTGCTGTCTCAAGATATTTACTAACATATATGTATAAAAATTAATCAGACAAGAGACTTGCATTCTATTTTATTGGACATAATTCAAGTCTAGTTCTGACCCAATGCACTACCTATTCCTCTGCACCAGAACATGTGCATGCATTGAACATACTTTTATAAGCATAAGTCACAGTACAGTATCTGCACTATGAAACCAATGGTTATACATCGAATATTGAATTTTGTTTATGTTGAAAACTGTTCATTGTGTACCTAAGATTAAATTTATAGCAGGAATAATTTTAAAATATAATTAATTTTAAGCTGTAATTTCAGTAATAAAAGATATAATGTTCGGTAAGACTGTTAGACACTAAGCATGCAGAGTTCAAACAATTTAGGAAAGCAACTTGCTTGAAATCAATTTACCTTCTATTAATAGGAAATGAATATTTGAAAAGTAACTCTGAGTAAGTTGTCAGTGATCTGAAATATTTTGATATCATCTCTCTAACATGTCTTTCTTTGATGAGGGTCAGGGGGGGATTTGCCCTGGTGCAGGTGTTATCGAAAAACTACAGTACGCCAGTTACCTGAGTCAGCTAAAACGTATGAAGGAACAAGCACAAGTGATTAATCAAACTATTGCAGAACTAGCGACCATGCCGTATCTGCACGAAATGAGTCAACATGAAATTGAACTGGTAAAACAACTTTCTGTACATCTTCTGCTTTAAATGTTCACATATTAAAAATGTTATTTCCAAATTCAGTATATTACTGTGCAAAGTAATGTTAAGTATTGCTTGGTAAAAATTTATCATAGGTTGGGGCATAAAACTGCAAATGACATAACCCTGTTTGATACTTGTTTTGACAGGGGAGGAATCTTTGGTGGCAACATTGCAGAACACTGTTATTTGCTTTGGTCACATAGGATAATGTTTGTGAACTTAGTTGGGTATTCATATCACTGTGGCACCATCCACATTCTCTGGGTAAAGAAGCTTCTCCTGAATTCTCTATTGGATTTATTAGTGACTATCTACTTTTAAAGGCTTCAAGTTTTGATCTCATCCTTCGCCTTCCTAAGCATTAATTATACCACAAACTGATTGTTTCTTTAGAAATTTTGAAATGATATTTCTGATCCCTAATTTCACTTTATTTATCTAAATGGTGAAAGTGATAGCACAGATCCTAGTGGAACACCACTTCCTGGTTATCATGTGCCATGTCATTTTATTCAACTGAGCAAGAATTGATTCCTGTCATACTAATTTCCATTGGAATATGTCAGAAGTATTTACTTGGGATAATCGACCACCTGTTACACAGGATGACAACAATAGATATAATTCCAGATGCCAACTACTGTACGCATCTATGACAAATGATATGCATTCGTCTGTGATAGCAGAAGCACATCTAGAATAAAACTACATAGCAAATTGCAACAAATGGAACAAGACTAGATCCATTCTTATCATATTCCCACCAAGGCATTACCTTAATTTATAGAAATAATGTAAAAGATATTCATAAAGATATATTATCAAAAAAAGGATTCTTATTATTTAAAGGAAAAAGATGAATGTTGTATAACTGTATAAGTTCCAGATCAGACGGACACTGTATATTTCTAACAGTTAGATGACATCATAATCTGTCTTTCCAGTGTAAAGATCTTCATCAAGAGTCTTTCCATGTTCTTCAAGATGCTGCTTCTCACTAATCTAATGAATATCTAATTATGTAACACTTCTCACGATTTGCTTAACCTTGTCAGCATCACGTGCTGTGTGTTTCTGGCTCATGTTCGAAAGGGATTGGAAGACAAGTCTTGAATAAGAGATTCTAATATCACTTTCTGACTTGTGCTCTCCCACTGACTTAAAATGGCCCCTCACGTGTATGCAATAAAAGCAGTCTCCCAGCAACTTTTGTAAGTCATGTACTGTACAGGAGCTTTTCTTTTTAACTGCAGAAAACTCTGTAAATTAGAAGTAATTCAAGGAGTCCATGAATCATGCTGATATAAAAGTCTTAAAGTACTTGCACAAATATTTACAATCTTCGTGAATAAAGTTTTCCCAACCGCAAGTACAGTGATGCGATTCATATGGCCCCATGAGACACTGATGATGCACGTGTAAACAAAGAACACGGATGGTGGCTCACAAATCCAAATACTCTGAAGTACGCAGCATGATAAAGATTAAAACCCCTGTAGTATTAAAGCAAGGACTGCAGTTTTAACTGGGGAAACAGACAAAACTGAAAAAGGGCATTAAAGCAAAACAGTGTTAATCATGGCAATGTAAAATGTGGAGAACCTGTAGATTTCTGATGTTGCCAAGCAGGCTTGACTGTAATCACAAAGCGTTTTCACCATTTCTTTATTTTCACTGTGATTTTACCATGTTCAGTTTTCAATGATCCCATGTTGCATCTGACCATTCTGTTTTCAATAATTGTCTAGAGTTTGTCTTCATTTTGAAACCCCTTGTAAGTTTTATTGTCATACTTTTTTTTGTAGTCCACACATTTTGCTGTTATGAGTTCCTCTCTTATCCACTGGGATCTGTGCCATTTATTTTCAAATTCCATTTCAACAATGTCTTTTGCTTCCATAATTCCAATTTTTATTTGGTTTAACTCCTATAATTATATTTTTATACATTTGTAAATTATATATTGCTGACTGTAATTCATAGTAAATAACTATTCTTTTTTTCGGATTTTGCTTTATTTGTGGTTGATGGGTTGAGTTATAAAAGTTGCAGTACAGGTTCAGCTGCTGCTGTCTCTGCTGAATAACATCATACAAATATTTAACCTAGTTGGTTTTATTGCCACTAGTCATTTTTTAGCCGCCTCTGATCTTTTAAATTGCAAATGAAATATATGTTTGCTATTATTGACCCAAAATTCAGTGATGCTGATAGCAGTATCCATTATTATGGAGTAAATCAAGGATCAACAGGTGTTGACATGTGTATTTAAACATGGAAACAGTCAATCGCTGTCAATTACCTGTGCTCCTCTATTGGGTTTATTGTTACCATTCTTACCAATGGACCTATGTTGAATAATATAAAATGGCATGAATTTTGGATATTAAACCACTAATTCCTTACCAATTCTTCAGGAGAAAGTGAGGGGTAGTGTATTCAAGAGGAAGTGATTTTTTAAACCATGTGCTAATTGATAATTATTGTCAACTGATCTCTCTGGTCTGAAACATTGATATTGAAGTTTTGTTCCTTTGGAAATTAATTAATTATTTTTGGGAGATTTTTTATAAAAACAAGAGTTATTTTTCTGTCTGTTTCATTTCTCTTTATGTCCCCCATTATCCTTAATCCTTCCCAATTTCTGTGTAATTGATTTCAATTTTCTCATTTTATATTTCCAGCTTTATTCTTCCTGGCCTACATCCTCCAGCTGTCAAATTCAATTACCTTTGAAAACCAGCATGGAGTCGTGATGCATGATTCATATGTGGCATTGGTTCTGGTATAGACAGTAAGCAAACCTTGCTGCCTATATCAGAACCAATGCCTGTAATATTAAAGCAAGGACTGCAGTTTTAACTGGGGAAACAGACAAAACTGAAAAAGGGCATTAAAGCAAAACAGTGTAAATCATGGCAATGTAAAATGTGGAGAACCTGTAGATTTCTGATGTTGTAAAAGAGGTAAAAACAATGACTGCAGATGCTGGAAACCAGATTCTGGATCAGTGGTGCTGGAAGAGCACAGCAATTCAGGCAGCATCCGAGGACAGGCAAAATCGACGTTTCGGGCAAAAGCCCTTCATCAGGAATAAAGGCAGAGAGCCTGAAGCGTGGAGAGATAAGCTAGAGGAGGGTGGGGGTGGGAGAGAGTGGCATAGAGTACAATAGGTCAGTGGGGAAGGAGATGAAGGTGATAGGTCAGGGAGGAGAGGGTGGAGTGGATAGGTGGAAAAGGAGCTGGGCAGGTCGGACAAGTCCGGACAGGTCAGGGGATCGAGTTTCTGATGTTGCCAAGCAGGCTTGACTGTAATCACAAAGCGTTTTCACCATTTCTTTATTTTCACTGTGATTTTACCGTGTTCAGTTTTCAATGATCCCACGTTGCACCTTACCATTCTGTTTTTACTAATTGTGTAGAGTTTTATCTTCATTTTGAAATCCCTTGTAAGTTTTTTTGTAACACCTTTTTTGTAGTGCACACATTTTGCTGTTATTAGTTCCTCTTTTATCCACTGGGGTCTGTGCCATTTATTTTCAAATTCCATTTCAACAATGTCTTTTGCTTCCATAGTTCCAATTTTTATTTAACTTTGCTGCCTGGTAATTTAATGGTTTGCAGTCAGTGATATGTGCACTGTTGAGTAGCTACTTGTACAAAATTTTGAGAAACTAGAATGATAGTTCAAGCTTACCAGCACACTTAAATCAGTCTGCTGCTCTGGGGGGTGAACTTTTGTTTTGACCCAATGCTGTGTAACTCATATGAGTGATTTTAACACAATGTGGCATGTAATATATTTCTTCGATGTTCATAAGAGACTTGGTAAGATATTGCACTGGAGGTCTTCATGCAGAAAGTGGAGAGGATGTGTCATCTATTTACAAGGGTCAAGGAATCCTTCCACACAAATGTTGTGAAGGCAATGTGATCTGGTAGCCATTGTGGTCAGTGTCAGAAATCTAACCTCCAGGACCAGGACAAAGTTCTGCAAGGCGTTTCATGACCTGTCACAAGTTGTTCAGTACAAAGAATGGCTCTTCACTGACCATGTATCACCAACTGCATCATTAGCTTCACACACTGTTCAATTTCATCATATCCCAATCGCTGAACTACCAATATTCCCTATCAATCATGAGTCACTCTTAACATTTATAACTTCACCTCACCTTCATCTGAGCACATCCACATCTCATCAGCGCATCAACACATATTTCATCAAACTTGCCTCTAATTGCCATCTGACATGTTACCAGTAACAAGACTAACCAGCAGGTAACAGATTAGATTCCCTACATTAGATTAGATTCCCTACAGTGTGGAAACAGACCATTTGGCCCAATACGTCCACACCGAGACCCATTCCCCTACATTTACCCCTAATCAATGCACCTAACACTATGGGCAATTTAGCATGGCCAATTCAACTGATCTGCATATCTTTGAATTGTGGGAGGAAACCTGAATACCCGGAGGAAACCCACGTAGACACAGGGAGAATGTGCAAACTCCACACAGACAGTGGCTCAAGGGTGGAATCACCCGGGTCGCTGGTGCTGTGAGGCAGCAGTGCTAACCACTGAGCCACCGTACAGATATGGCTGAATGTCCTCACCCTCTGTAGTTGATGTTGTATGCCTGTATTGCGTAGGCTATAACTAACACCGAGGTTAAAACATCCAGGATGTTAGGAGGGTGGCACTAGCATTTTCTGACCATTAACATTTAAAGAGAAATTCAAAGATCTAGTAATTGACTGAAATTATTCACACAGGTGCGGTGGTTTCAAACAATAAATTCTACCTGACAAGAAACAATACTAATCAAATAAGCACTGTTTATGTGAATTAGTATTTACACTGCACATCAAAAAGAATAAAAATCTCACATGTTTAGAGGAAAATTCTCTATTGGACCTCTCTTGTTCTTTATGACTTTCTTATTTACTTTGCTGTTGAAGGTTATTTCACTTCTTGGCACTAAATCAATGTGCCACAGCTTTCAGAATTTCTTTATTTCAAACTTTATTTTATTCATAGAAAATATCTCCACATAGCCACTAAAGCAGTTCATTTCTGTACAGTAGCATATGAAGAACCAAACATTAGAGTTTGACTGTATCCAACAAACAAACCGAAGGCATTTCTTACTTGCACAAGACTATATTTACATACATTTGAGGCACCAGAAGGGTCCAATAACCGAACAGACTGAAAGAACTTAAACGGTGACCTTTCCCCACTTAGCGTTGACGGGAGCTGATGCAAGCTTTTGTGGGTCCCTCAGCACATTGTCCTGGACCTTGAAATGTGCCAATCTGCAACACTCATTCAAGGTCAACTCTTTGCTCTGGAAAACTAGCAAGTTTTGGGCAGTCCACAAAGCATGTTTCACAGAGTTGGTGGTCCTCTAGGCACAGTCCCCATTTGTCTCGGTGTATGTCTCGGGGAACAGACAGCTGAGCACAGAATCCTGTCTCATGCAGCTACTCTGGACACACCTCTACAAAACCCACTGCCACTTCCTCCAAACTTCCTTTGCCAAGGCACATTCCAGCAGGAGATGTGTGACAATCTCTAGTCCCTATACCCCACAAGTGCTTGGAGAGCAGCGCATAGAGTCCAGGCATACATGAAAGATCTCATAGGTAGTGCCCTTCTTGCCACCAACCAAACTATGTCTTGGTGCTTGTTGGTAAGTTCTGGTAATGAGGCATTGTACCAAATGACTTTGACTGTCTGCTCAGGGAACAACCCAAGAGGATTTATTTTCCTGCAGGTTCTCGAGAATTCTATGTGCTGACCACTTCCTGATAGACTTGTGGTCAAAGGTATTTTTCTTTGCAAATTTCTCCATAAAAGTCAGGTGATATAGAACGGTCCAACTACTTGGAGTGTTCCATGGCAACAAGGCCAGACCCATCCTTTGACATTGGGAACAGGTAGAACCTCAACCTGCAGTGATACTTTGTGTCTGTGCACAGCTTCATGCATCCACGTGCAAAGGGAACCATTAGGATGAGGGCAACACTGGGTACTTTCGGGTGGATGGATGATTTTGGATCCCAGGATCTTAAAGTTAGAGGTACAAGTATTAAATTATGCACCAGTTGAATACTTATTCAGGAGTCAGACTATATATTTAATAATCAAATCTTTCATGAGTACCTATTAACTTAAGCAGAATACTTCAGTTTCTGTGAATAGATACTTTTGACAGGGTGGGGTGTAGGATAATTACCCAGAAGAATCCTTAAACTTTCAGGCTGTTCCGGCTGTTGTGATTGGAGATTCTGCAGGATCCACATGTGCATCTCCCATCTATGCTTCAGAAGGGATTATCTGGTAAAAGTAGTGCCAATATGTCCACTTAATGTTATAAATTTCTGTTTAACAATTGTTTGTCTTAGAATCTCCTGTTGTGTCCTACGCTGTGCACATTGTTACCTTTTCTCCATTCCTACATCAATCCTGCAAGATTTTGGGGTGCAAATTAATTTTAATTATAAGAACTATGTCAGTTAGAATCACAGACTGAGTTTCAGAGAACCAATCAACTGTTTACTAGTCCTGATTATTACAAAAACAAAATCCAGGTAGAAATAACTTTTACATCCTAAGTACAAAAGAAATAATACTCAGTAAAAGCAGTGTGCACTGGTTTCTTGTTCTGATCTATTGATTGAAGTTCTCTGTCTTCCTGCATGTGCTCTGAACAACTAAAACAAAGGCCCTTTTGATCCTTACTACATGCTCCCCAGTGCATCAACGGTATTCTGAAGTCTAATTGACTATTTAGTGCATGAATTGTTTGTGGTCAGTCTTAGATTGGATAAACAATAAATACCCAATTCCTGGTTGGATTCTTTCAAAGTAATTGTTAGGTTATTGATATCACTTCCAACCATTTCCTCATTCATTCTTTCACATGCTAAATCAACTTATAAGATCATCCATTTATAGCAACGTGTCCCTCTTAGTTTACCAATTCCATACAGCTGTACGAAAATGGCACCAGCAAACACACAGTGCTCATTCTTGGAAAATGTAATGTCACCTCCCAGTAAATAAGTTTCAGCCTAAATAGCCCTGTTGATAAATTTGGGACAGCATTCAGCTTTATCAATATCCCTTAAATTACAAGACTCACCTATGATTCCAACAATGACTTTTGACACCCAAAGTTCAATATAACTGTACAAACTAATAGACTTGTTACATACTTTTAAGTTACCATTTTAAAACATAGCTGTGTATTTGTGTAAAAGTTCTATCCACTTCTCATCCGAAAGCATTTTCATTTGCTCGCCAAAGGTTACATTAGTTTGAGCCTTGAAATAGCAATAAAAGCACAGTGCTTACTTTTTATTTTAGAAACTTCCTTCCCAACAGAAATAGTTTAAAGATTAACCACAATTAAACAAAATGCAATTTCGTTCTTCCCTTAATCAAATATAAATGATGTATTTATCACAGGGCACCAATCTACGTGCACACACACATCCCACGCCCCCATTCCCAGCCTACATTCCCATTTTAAAGTCTCTGGAGTCCCAATTTGCCCAGGCTCCTAACCATGTCTTCACATCTGTCTCACTTCCCATTGCTCATCTCCCTGGCTCCTGTTTCCACCGTCTGCTCAATTGAGAGACTGTTCTGGAGCTGCTCTTCTCCTGGCTTCTGTTCCAAACTCATAACTCAAGTGTTGGAATCTATCAATGTAGTTGATGCTGGTAATCCTGGGATTTCAACTACTATCTGCACCAACCAACTTCATGCAATAGAGGGACCGTGGTCAATTTTGAAGAACGGTACCACAGATAACCCAAACATTTTTTGTCCAGTTTTTTTGCATAATTCAATTATTGCACTTTTTTTGAATTACCCAGGAGCTTGGGGACCAATATTTCCCCAGTGCTTTCTTTATGGCAATAGCTGAGCCAGAATCAATTTACCACTCAGAACCTTTCTCTCAAACAGTATAATTTGTTCTCATCCTTTGAAATTTGACAATTTTACATTTAGCCTGCTGCCATGAAACATTTCATAACATGTTGGACTTAGATTGTAACTATCTTGTATGTTGTTTTACACTCTATTTCAGCTGGAAGTGAACTCTGCAGTTCATGTATGATGAGTATTTCAATCAGTGTATGGATTGTCCCCAAGTGAGAAATAGCTGAAGGAATAACTGATTTTAACTGATTCTATTTTTAAAAATTGTTTAATTGAAATAATTTGCAATAAAATATTCAGGAATGGAACCACGGCGGCACGGTGGCACAGTGGTTAGCACTGCTGCCTCACAGCGCCAGAGACCCGGGTTCAATTCCCGACTCAGGCGACTGACTGTGTGGAGTTTGCACGTTCTCCCCGTGTCTGCGTGGGTTTCCTCCGGGTGCTCCGGTTTCCTCCCACAGTCCAAAGATGTGCAGGTTAGGTGAATTGGCCATGCTAAATTGCCCTTAGTGTTAGGTAATAAGGGGTAAATGTAGGGGTATGGGTGGGTTGCGCTTCGGCGGGTCGGTGTGGACTTGTTGGGCCGAAGGGCCTGTTTCCACACTGTAAGTAATCTAATCTAATCTAATCTAATCTAAGTAATCTAATCTAATCTAATCTAATCTAATGTAAGTAATCTAATCTAATCACAACGTTTAAGTGAGGACATGCTGCATATTGCCCATATATGAATTGGCAGTACACTGAAAATATAAATCATATTACGAAAGTCTCTCATGTTCAATAGCCATTATTTGATGCAGCTGACATAGCGGACTAATACAAACAAAGGCATTCAATCTGCTGCCAGGATTTCAGGTACTGACTGCCCTGATTTCTTGCATATGGTCATACCAGCTATCACTTGCAAGTAGATAAGTACGAGTTTATTTTTGCCCTGCATGATTTGTGAAATGAGACAAGGGATGTTGCTTTCAGATTTTGAATGATTACATTACATCTTATGAATGATCTATTCCAAAAAAAATCCACAACCCCTTTTTCCTTGCTGGTCAGCAGTAGGAATTTCATTGTTTATAATCTTTGAATTTGATATCTCCAATTATTGCATAATTGAAACTAGATAAGGCTTGCAATGGTTGGAAGTATTGAAGTATTGAAGTATGTCAGATTCCAAACCACGTATTATCATGTGAATTATTGGCAAATTCACAGACAATTTGCATCATAGGTATCTTGAAAGTTGCTATCAGTCATGACCATGTTTTAATGAGAAATTACTTCCTTTAACAGAATACAAAATAGCATTTAAAATGCTAATCATGTAATGCTGATTGTCTCAATGAAAGATTGGCTGTCTCATTATAAATAATCAAGCTGTTGAAGCATTATGGCTGTACTCCCTCAAAGTCAGTTTTGGGAAAATAGTTTATATCTTATTTAAATGCACCAGTGAACTTTGAGAAACATACCAATGTCCCATGCAACTCGCTGCTTGTTACTTTCTCATTACTAACAGTCGAGAAAAATACTACAACTTAATCTAGAATGGCTGATCACACAATATTTTAGGATTTTTTGGTAGAACTTTAGGTTCAGTTATATTACTTTCTTGTGGGTACTCAATTGATCAGATTTTTGTTTACACCACAGCTGCATTCATTAATGACAGATGCTGTTGACACACTTGAAGGAAACAGGAATAATGGAGAATGTGTTTGGAACAAAGCTGAAAAGGTAACACTATCAATATAATGGTTTATGCAATTGGAACTAAACCAATGGTTTGTGAAATATTTAGGTTTGAGTGAATTGCTTTGCAAATTGTGCCTGCAAATTTTCTTTTCCCAGTTTTTGCATAATTCAATTATAGAGCATGGAAACAGACCCTTCGGTTTAACCCGTCCATGCTGACCAGATATCCTAAACCAATCTAGTCCCACCTGCCAGCACCCGGCCCATATCCCTCCAAACACTTCCTATTCATATACCCATCCAAATGCCTTTTAAATATGACAATTGTACCAGCTTCCACCACTTCCTCTGGCAGCTCATTCCATAGACGTACCATCCTGTGCATGAAAAGTTGCTCCTTAGGTCTCTTTTATATCTTTCCCCTCTCACCCTAAACCTATGCCCTCTAGTTCTAGACTCTCCCACCCCAGGGAAAAGTCTGCCACTTCTCAGCCCATTGGCCCATCTGATCAAGATACTGTTGTAATCTGAAGTAACCTTCTTTGCTGTCCACTACACCTCCAATTTTGGTGTCATCTGCAAACTTACTAACTATACCTCTTATGCTCACATCCAAATCGCTTGTATAAATAACGAAAAGTAGTGGACCCAGCACCGATCCTTGTGGCACTCCACTGGTCAAAGGCCACCAATCTGAAAAACAACCCTACACCACCACCCTCTGTCTTCTACCTGCGAGCCAGTTCTGTATCCAAATAGCTAGTTCTCCCTGTATTCCATGAGATCTAACCCTGCTAATCAGACTCCCATGGGGAACCTTGTCGAACGCCTTACTGAAGTCCATATAGATCACGTCTACCGCTCTGCCCTCATCAGTCTTCTTTGTTACTTCTTCAAAAAACTCAATCAAGTTTGTGAGACATGATTTCCCACGCACAAAGCCATGTTGACTATCCTTCATCAGTCCTTGCCTTTCCAAATACATGTACAGGGTAAAAACAATGACTGCAGATCCTGGAAACCAGATTCTGGATTAGTGGTGCTGGAAGAGCACAGCAGTTCAGGCAGCATCCAAGGAGCAGCGAAATTGATGTTTCGGGCAAAAGCCCTTCATCAGGAATAAAGGCAGTGAGCCTGAAGCTTGGAGAGATAAGCTAGAGGAGGGTGGGTGTGGGGAGAAAGTAGCATAGAGTACAATGGGTGAGTGGGGGTGGGGATGAAGGTAATAGGTCAGGGAGGAGAGGGTGGAGTGGATAGGTGGAAAAGGAGATAGGCAGGTAGGACAAGTCCGGACAAGTCATGGGGACAGTGCTGAGCTGGAAGTTTGGAACTAGGGTGAGGTGGGGGAAGGGGAAATGAGGAAACTGTTGAAGTCCACATTGATGCCCTGGGGTTGAAGTGTTCCGAGACGGAAGATGAGGCGTTCTTCCTCCAGGCGTCTGGTGGTGAGGGAGCGGCGGTGAAGGAGGCCCAGGACCTCCATGTCCTCAGCAGAGTGGGAGGGGGAGTTGAAATGTTGGGCCACGGGGCGGTGTGGTTGATTGGTGCGGGTGTCCCGGAGATGTTCCCTAAAGCGCTCTGCTAGGAGGGGCCCAGTCTTCCCAATGTAGAGGAGACCATCCGGACAAGTCATGGGGACAGTGCTGAGCTGGAAGTTTGGAACTAGGGTGGGGTGGGGGAAGGGGAAATGAGGAAACTGTTGAAGTCCACATTGATGCCCTCACCTTCCACCCTACCAACCTTCGCATAAACCAAATCATCTGCCGACATTTCCAAAAAGACCTCCAAAAAGACCCCACCACCAGGGATATATTTCCCTCCCCACCCCTTTCCGCCTTCCGCAAAGACCGTTCCCTCCGTGACTACCTGGTCAGGTCCACGCCCCCCTACAACCCACCCTCCCATCCTGGCACTTTCCCCTGCTACCGCAGGAACTGTAAAACCTGCGCTCACACCTCCTCTCTCACCTCTATCCAAGGTCCTAAAGGAGCCTTTCACATCCATCAAAGTTTTACTTGCACATCCACTAATATCGTTTATTGTATCCGTTGCTCCTGATGCGGTCTAGATGCGGTCATTACCACCCTTCTTAAACAGTGGCACCATGTTAGCCAATCTCCAGTCTTCTGGCACCTCACCTGTGACTATCGATGATACAAATATCTTAGCAAGAGGCCCAGCAATCACTTCCCTAGCTTCCCACAGAGTTCTAGGGTACACCTGATCAGGTCCTGGGGATTTATCTACATTTAACCATTTCAAGACATCCAGCACTTCCTCCTCTGTAATATGGACATTTTGCAAGATGTCACCATCTATTTCCCGACATTCTATATCTTCCATGTCTTTTTCCACAGTAAATACTGATGCAAAATACTCGGTTTAGTATCTTCCCCATTTTCTGCGGGCTCCACACAAAGGCCACCTTGCTGATGTTTGAGGGGCCCTATTCTCTCCTCAGTTACCCTTTTGTCCTTAATGTATTTGTAAAAACCCTTTGGATTCTCCTTAACTCTATTTGCCAAAGCTATGTCATATCCCCTTTTTGCCCTCCTGATTTCCCTCTTAAGTGTACTCCTGCTGCCTTTATACTGTTCTAAGGATTGACTCAATCTGTCCCCTCTGTACCTGACATGTGCTTCCTTTTTTTTTCTTAACCAGACCCTCAATTTCTTTAGTCATCCAACATTCCCTATACCTACCAGCCTTTCCTTTCACCCTAACAGGAATATACTTTCTCTTGATTCTTGTCTCATTTCTGAAGGCTTCTTCCCATTTTTCAGTCGTCTCTGTACCTGCAAACATTTGCCCCCAATCAGCTTTTGAAAGTTCTTGCCTAATACTGTTGAAATTGGCCTTTCTCCAATTTAGAACTTCAACTTTTAGATCTGCCTTTTCCATCACTATTTATCTCTAATAGAATTATGGTCGCTGGCCACAAAGTGCTCCCCCACTGACACCTCAGTCACCTCCCTTGCCTTATTTCCCAAGAGTAGGTCAAGTTTTGCACCTTCTCTAGTAGGTACACCCACATACTGAATCAGAAAATTTTCTTGTGCGCACTTAACAAATTCCTCTCCATCTAGACCCCTAACACTATGGGAGTCCCAGTCTATGTTTAGAAAGTTAAAATCCCCTACCATAACCACCCTATTATTCTTACAGATAGCTGAGATCTCCTTACAAATTTGTTTCTCAATTTCCCTCTGACTATTGGGGGGTCTATAATACGATCCCAATAAGGTGATCATCCCTTTCTTATTTCTCAGTTCCACCCAAATAACTTCCCTGGATGTATTTCTGGGAATATCCTCCCTTGGTACAGCTGTAATGCTATTCCTTACTAAAAACGCCACTCCCCCTCCTCTGTTGCCTCCCTTTCTATCCTTCCTGTAGCATATGTATTCTGAAATATTAAGCTGCCAGTCCTGCCCATCCCTGTGCCATGTTTCTGTAATTGCTATGATATCCCAGTCCTATGTTCCTAACCATACCCTGAGTTCATCTGCCTTCCCTGTTAGGCCCCTTGCATTGAAATAAGTGCAGTTTAATTTATTAGTCCTACCTTGTCCCTGCCTGCCGTGTTTGACTTGCTTCTGTTCTCAACTGTACCAGTCTCAGATTGATCTCTTTCCTCACTATCTCCTTGGGTCCCCCCCTCCTTCCCCACCTTACTTGTTTAAATCCTCCCGAGCAGCTCGAGCAAATCTCCCTGCCAGTATATTAGTCCCTTTCCAATTTAGGTGCAATATGTCCTTCTTTTGGGGTCACTTCTACCCCAAAAGAAATTCCAATGATCCAAAAATGTGAATCCTTCTCCCATACATTAGCTCCTCAGCTATGCATTCGTCTGCTCTATCCTCCTATACCTGCCCTCACTAGCTCATAGCACTGGGAGTAATCCAGACATTACTACTCTCGAGGACCTCCTTTTTAACTCTTTGTAATCTTCCTTCAGAATTTCAACCTTTTCCCTTCCTATGTCGTTGGTTCCAATGTGGACAATGACCTCTTGCTGGCCCCTCTCCCCCTTGAAAACATTCTGCACCCTCTCTGAGACATCCTTGATCCTGGCACCAGGGAAGCAACACACCATTCTGATTTTTCACTGCTGGCCACAGAAACGTCTGTCTGTACCTCAAACTCGAGAGTCCCCTAACACAGTTGATCTCTTAGAACCCGACATACCCCTCATTCCATTACAGCCAGTCTCAATACCAGAAACTTGGCTTTTATTGCACCTTTTTTGATTACCCAGGAGCTTGGGGACCTATATTTCACCAGTGCTTTCTTTATGGCAATAGCTGAGCCAGAATCAATTTACCACAGATGGTATAATTTGTTCTCATCCCTTGAGATTTGACAATTTTGCATTTATCCTGATGCCATGAAAAACAAGAATCGTTTCCTGACCATTTGTCAACGTCCAGACTATAGTACAATGTTGATTTAAGCACTTAGATTGGCTGAATTTTCTTAGTGTCCATAAATTATTTTTTTTTCCACTATCTATATTTGTTTAGGATAAATCTAGTTCAGGGCATATTTTACCCTGGTAACGAATTCCAGTCAGGTTCAAAAGCAAAAAAAAAATTCAAAATTGAACCATTTGTATGCAATATTTTTCATTGGCATTCCAAGGAGAGGAATTATTTAAATAAATATTAATAGATGATTGATTACAGGTTGGGCTAATTGAGGAGCTTATCTATCAATTAGAAGATAATTTTCTGAAGTCAAAAGCCCTGAAAACAGCTCGAAAACAGAGAAGAGAAATGAAGAAACTAAAAAGTCAGAAACTTGTTCTGTTGCCTGGTGACTCGAAGCCATCCAGAGACACAAAGGCTATCGGAAAGTCACCTACTCAGACTGATCGACAAGACAACAAAATCTCATCTTCAAATTAATGAAGCATCATCTCGGAACATTAATTCCCTTGCTTCAGTATTCATTGTGGAGGTATTACCTTGCCATTGGAGCTTGAATAGTTGTATTGAAATGCTTCAAAACATGAAGATAAAACTGGAATTGAAAAACTATTTTTTTCAGATTTTTTTTCACATTATATAGCTTTGTCAGTGATCAATTTAAAATATACGTTCAAGAACACAGAGCACCAGGTTTCATGGATGTGCAATTAATACAGTTTGATAAACTGACTGTATATAAACAATGTAGTGTACAACTGAAAACTGCACGATCTCCAAAATAGTGACAAATTATTTCACTTTTTCAAATTTTGAACCCATCTCTTTGGATATGTTATAAAGCCTCCATCACAGGTGGGACTTGAACTGTCAGCTTCTGGCCCAGAGATAGAAACACAGTCACTATCCCACGACACCCTTTATCTTCTATTTTTATGCTTTTTGAAATCTGTGTCTTGAGTGAAGTCAACCCGTTGAAAATGTGCATGCTTTTATTTACTGAGATTCAAGTTGCAACTTAAGTGAATCATTTTACCCAGTTCTAATTTTTAGTCACCACTCTCCTAATAAGTATTAGCATGCCTTCCTACCCACTTTTAGCATCCATTTAGGTCTTTTACCTGGCCTTTAACCAGCCTGCTCTTAATCGAGTTGATATTTCACTCATTCATTTTAATCTCAACTTTCCAACTATGTCTTCCCTACTCACTTGTCTCATGCATCTAGGACCTCTTGTATATCGGCTAGCACTTAACTTCCACCTGTCTTCATTTTTACTTTGATCATACAGACATTAGAAGTACGATGACCCAGAATATTACTAAATCAGAAATAAATAGTGTATCTGACCCAGACAGGATTGAAAAACATTATCCACTTGCCATCAAACACCTTCCACACAAAGTTCCAGGATAGTGACTTTCTATTATGAAGCTGCTTAAGAATTCACAAATCTAACACCGGGAAGTCTTTGTAGAAACTCCACTCCCTCTTGAAGCAGTGTGCCATATTCAGAGATGTAAATGTCTAGTATGACTAGCTATTTTGACAGCTTCTGTGAAAGTGAATTATAAAAGGCAAGTGTGGGTTTAGGTAGCAGTTGGTTGAGAAGGTAGATGACATCACTAGTGTACCAAACAAGTGAATGAGAGCTCAGGGTAGGTCATGGTCTGGTCGAGAGTTGCCAGGGGTGATCAGCGGTTGATAATTAACTAGTCGTAAAAAGAAATTCTCTTTGGCTAACTATTAAGCTTCTGAGTTGGACCTCTCCAAAATTAATTATGAAACTTTAAGGGACTTCTTTGGCAATGCAGGGGAATTGCCCACAGGCACATTCAAATTTCCAGGGAATTCTCAGAGGTAGCTGCACCTAGGATTTTGCAATTCAAAGTCTATGCTACTAATGGCTCTTTGGACAGCATTATAAATAATCTTCATTATTCCTTTTATTTGTATTTCCTTACACCAAGCACCATTCTAGTGAAACTACATGGTTATGCTTTTGTCAGTAATAATACTATTTCAACAATGTGCCCACTGCATTATAACTGATTGTAACAAAAGGTTTTAGATATGTTCCTAAATATCTTGATTACAGTTCCTCAAGGAAGGCTGTGGTTGAGAAATAAAAAAGAGAAACGAGTGGAAGTATTTTATAATGGCATACATAATTTCCTGGTCTTAAAGGGACTGTCATTCAACTAGAAACTGAATGTTAAAATTGACATCACACCAGGTCTTTTTGTAACCTCTTATTTAAAATACAGTCATAAAAATGATCAAGAGCCTAGAGCACAAGCACAGTTCTTACATTCTGAGATGGCAACTTAGTGAGGTACTTCCTCCTGTGCATAAAAGGGATATATTCAAAAATGTACAGGTGGAAATCTCCTGCCATAACATGTTATCTTCATGTTCAAGACCAAAGACACCATCCATTTGTGTTCATGGTAACGAAGTCATCCATAATCTGACACAGAAGCCAATTACCATGGATGCTGAAAATCTTAAACAGTAAATGCTCAAGCAGCTCCAGTTTGGTAGCATCTGTAGAATTAACATCCAGCCTGATATTACTTCTTCAGAACAGATAAGAGAGTCTTAATAAGAGTTGAAAAAACAGCTTTTTCTTTTTCTACACAGGCTTTTGGGTTTTCTTGGTTGGCAATTGTAATTTCCATATTTCATACACAGAGGCTGATATGTTCTACTGTCCTTTGCCATCTGTTCAACATCCTGAAAAATTATGCTACAAATTTTAATCCAGAATTAAACAACTCAAACACATTTGCTTCATACCTCAAAGTTAGATTTAAAGAACATGGACAATTCAGGATATACCTATATTTCTACATATCTTTTCCAAAATTGAAAAGCTAAAAATCAGGAAGATATCAAAGAGCCTTTTATGCTTTTGCAATAACTCACCATATAAAGCTATTTCTTTAAAAAGGTTTATTTGCATCAAGAATCAGCTTATATGGGACTACACCAAGTAAACTTTATGTACAAAAATGAGAACATCCTTCAATTAGCAGCTCAGATTATTTTGAAGATTAGATAATACAAAGTAATAACCCAGTACATTAAATGCAAAAACAGACAAAAATATTTTTCTTCACAAGGAAAAGTGTCAGTTAAAGTGTATTACAAAAAAGTGATTCAGGTAGATATTCAGATAGCAAAATATTCAAAGTATAGAAATATCAAATATACAAAATAATTCTACAAGACAAATCAATGTTTAACAAATGCTAGATGAAGTTCTATAAAATGTTGCTAATTTTAATGAGGTGCACCTAGAAAAATATGTTATCATCTTCGCATTGTACTTGACTAAATAATTTACTTTAATACATTTTATATAGTTAGAAATCATAATCAGACCTCCATTTAACCCTTTTTTTAAAAAAAAAAGAAAGATAGTTTTGGGAAAACCTGAAAGACAACATCAACCCATAAATGTTGGCCAGAAGACTACCTTATTATATTTCCCTTCCAATAAAATTTGAAATAGATGGATTCAGGTTTTTCTCAATTAAACATTTTATAGGTATTAAGTAATTTGCACATTAAATAAAAATACTGTCTTTCCTGTCTTGAGATTATGGGTTTCAATGAATTATCCAGCAGCAAAAGACCTTTTGAGGCAATTTAACCAAATCCACATGTTGGGAATATTTCAGGATCAAGTTCAACTTTTTTTTAGCCTGTTCAGCGTTATTCTTTCAAGGCTCGTGTTGTTCTACCAAACTGGCTCCATTATTTGACCAAAGAATTAAGTTAAAATAATCCCTAGAAAGTTGATTATGTCAATTTAATCAATGCATTAAAATGATACACATTTTAATAAAAAGGCTACAGAAGCAATGTCATAAATAAACTTGTACAAAAATGTACAAATTGAAGCAGGAAAAACAGCAATCAAAATTTCTTCAATTAGTGTTCAACCAGGTAGACAATAGTATTGTAAAAAAGATGGAACAAAGTTAAAGGAAAACAAATCCACAGTTCAGTTAGCATTATCCTTCCCTTAAATGAGGCATACTTCAAATACAATTACACTTTATATCATTTAAACTTTTACAATGGTTGCAACTGATCAAAAGTATTATTTTACACATTTAGCCAATATGCAAATGCTATATCAAATGAGTTGTTGATCGACTGCAAGTGTGGTATTTTTTCTCAAATGTTGCTGGTAGACTCACCAATGAAGGCGATTGTACACCCTGGTAAAACAACAAAAAAAGATCAATTTTTGAGACTTGTGAAAATGTACTGACTTTCCAGATTAATATTTGTTCCTCCAAGGAAGCATTTCAAACTCAAAGTTAAAAATCACACAACACCAGGTTATAGTCCAACAGGTTTAATTGGAAGCACACTAGCTTTCGGAGCGACGCTCCTTCATCATCAGAGCGTCGCTCGGAAAGCTAGTGTGCTTCCAATTAAACCTGTTGGACTATAACCTGGTGTTGTGTGATTTTTAACTTTGTACACCCCAGTCCAACACCGGCATCTCCGAATCATTTCAAACTCAAGTATAGTCAAATTAGTAAAGTTGCAAATCAAGATGCAAATTTCCTAAGAGTGACAGATTTGCTTAACACAAGAATTGAACATATTATCTTCCATCTTTTTTGCACCCAACATGTTTCAACCAGTTTCAAATCTAGGTCAAATACAGAGAAAGACTCTGCATTTGACATGAATTCACACAGGTACAGTGTGATTTGCATATAAACACCAAATATAAATATTTAAAATACCCAAGTGTTATTTACTGTTCTATTGTGGTAGCACCCCCAAGTCTGGGTCAGAAGCTTCAAGGTCAGGATGTAACTTAAGATCCACGATGGAAGGTGTATCAAAACATGGCCAAAATAGATAATTATCAAACTCTAAATACCCTCAGTTAGTTGAAGTCTATTTCATTTGGTGATTAATGTATGAGAAACCTGCTGAACAAAAATCTATATTTCCTATCGATCCATTTAATCTTATATCATCTTGTCTGACAAAGATAGATCAATTTTATGCATGACAGCATGATCAAAAGTATCTAATGCTATATGTCAAATTGAAATGTCAAATTGAAATGCTTTCATTTCTGGTTTTCCTTTCCTTGTCTCTGAAGATTAATCCTATGTAGTTCTTGAAATTACATATGACTCTTCTTCAGCTCCAAGGAAGAGTTATACTGAACGCAAAACATCAACCGATTCTTTTTCCATAGATGCTGTCAGACCTGCCTATTCTTCCAGTTCTTCATATGAGAGATTTCCAACATCTACAATGGCTTCACTAATTACAGCAGTTCTTCTCAACTGTTTCATATCTCACTATAAGTTGTTTTAGTTACTTAACCAGGACATTGTGCACTTTGAACATGGGACAGGGTGTAGACACTGTGTATATTTACTCATTTTGACCATTTGGCTCAACATTCTGTGTGTTATTTACTGTTCTATTGTGGTAGCACCCCCAAGTCTGGGTCAGAAGCTTCAAGATCAGGATGTAACTTAAGATCCACTATGGAAGGTGTATCAAAACATGGCCAAAATAGATAATTATCAAACTCTAAATGTTTTCAATACTCTTAAAGCAGGCAACAAAAGCAGGAGGATTTCCTTGTCATCTAAAATGATACAGTAGCTGCCACATAGACTCCAAATGCTATACAGGATTTTTCATGCAGGTTCGTGCCAGGAGCAAACAACATATGCATCCCAAGGGATTCAGACTAGGATGGAGGCGAGGAGAAATTTCTTCACCCAGAGAATGGTGAGCCTGTGGAATTCTCTACAATAGAAAGGAGCTGAGGCCAAAATATTAGATGAAAAGAGTTAGATGATCAGCCATGATCATAGTCAATGGCAGAGCAGGCCGAAAGAAGAGGGCCAAATAGAAAATAAGAACACGAGTGATCCATGTTTCTACCACAAACAGTATAGAATGAATCTACCAAACCCCAGATGTCAGAAATTCACCTCTGGCTATTTAGATACAGCTAAATAGACTGCGTTACATTCATTTTGAGCATAAGGCATAAGGGAACAAAGAACAGTACAGCACAGGAACAGACCTGCACAAACACATGATGCCTGTCTAAACTAAGAGCCTTTTGCCTCCACAGTCCTTATCCCTCTATTCCCAGCCTATTAAGGTATCTGTCAAGATGCCTCTTAAATGTTGCTATTGTATCTGCTTCTGCCACCTCCTATGGCAGCACATTCTAATCGGTCTCTCATCTTCATCAAATTGATCCCTATACCTTAAATTTATGTCCTAGTAATTGACATTTCTACTCTGGCGGTGGTGATTGTTGGAGTGAGTTGAAAGAGGGGCTGGCTGACTCCCTCATTCTATCTATGCCCTTCAATTTTGTAAACCTCAGTCAGGTCACCTCTTAGCCTCCAACAAACTGAGTTTGTCCCATCTCTCCTCAAAGACAAGATCTTGGTAAGCCACTTCTGTGCCCTTTCCAAAGCCCCCACGTCCTTCTTATAGTAGAAGAACCAGAACTATACAGAGTATTCCAAATAAAGTCTATCTAAAAACTTCTACACAGCTAGATGTCTTGCCAATTATTATTATTTAAATAAAAACACTATGCCCTGACTGATGAGGGCAAGCATGTCACACAGTTCATGACCATCTCATTCACTTGTGTTGCCACTTCCAGGGAACTATGGGCCTGTATGTTAATGCTCCCAAGGATTCTGCCATCTAAATGTATACTTCCCTCTTGCTTTAAACCTTACAAAGTCCATCACATTACATCTATTTTGAATTAAATTCCATCTGTAATTTCTCTACCCAAGTTTCTAGCCTCTGTGTATCCTGCTGTAATCTCTGGCCTTGTGGGTCATTTTCAAACTTACAAATCAGATTATCTACATTCTCTTCAAAACTCATGTTACAATCAACAGGGTCCCAGCATTGATCCCTGCAGAACAGCACTGATCACAGATCTCCCAGTCAGCAAAACACCCTTCCACTTAGACTCTGCCTTTTATGTTCTTGTATCCATTTTACCAGTTCACTGCAGACCCCATGCAACTTCACCTTCTGCATCAATCTGCCATGATGGATCTTGTCAAAGGCCTTGCTAAAGTCCATATAGACAACATCCACTATTCTGCCCTCAATCATTTTTATCACTTGCTCAAAAAACTCAAAACATTTGAGACATGGATAGACCCTCCTGCAGAAGCTCCTGCAATAAAGGCAAGACCTGACAAAGCAGCTTATCGGAATGGAGGAGAGAGTAGAATAAAAGTTTCCTGCCACAACTGTGATCAACAGGGACACTTTGCAAGGGCCCCACGAGCAGCGAACAATGTAAAATATTGCAGCCACTGCAACAGAATAGAACACATAGAAGCAGTGTGCTGGGAAAAGCATGGGGCACCCCAAAACACCACCCGGAACACTGCGGAACCACGGGGATCCTGAGGTCAGCAGAGTTGACAATCTGCTCTCTCCATTCATGAGGGTAAGGGAGAGGGGAGAATTTATGTGCCTGAAGTAATAGGAGGGAGGAAATGTGAAGTGCTAGTAGACACAAGAGCGGCCCTATCTATCACAAACTTACCTTTACCCCACATAAAATAATTCACTTAACTGGAGTAGGAGGGTATAAAACACCAGCTACCTAAGCAAAACTACCCTTGTAGAGAAAAAAAAATATCCCCATGAAATTCTATCTATGCCAAAATAATGAGAGCACCAAAATGGGCAATGATCTCATGAGAGAATAACATTCTAAATCGATTGTGCGAAAGGGAAATTGATTTGGCCCAGACAGGACGGTCGAAAGACAGAGACTGGGAAATCTACAAAGCTATTAAAGTGGCTATAGTCACCAGTAGGGACTGGAACCTCAAAAAGGGGGGATTCGGAACCATCTCTGCCTCTGTCCCGGAGCATGGGCAGAAACAGGTCTAGTTAACATAAACCCAATAAGGCTGCCCAGATCGGAGCATAAGCCTCACTGGCAATACCCAATAAAACCCAGAGCAGAAAAAGCAGTTGTGGAAATCGTGCAAGGACTAGTGAAACAGGGAATTCTGAAAAAAAAACCCACAATTTCAACTAATTCCCTGACATGGCCAGTAATAAAGCCTGATGGGAGCTACAGGCTCACCGGGTTCTGATCTATCCTGCTTCACCCAGAATAAATTCGAATAGTTAGGGATACGGGAGAAAACCCAGCTGAGAGAATTCTAGACACAGGGGAACCAGACACAGCCGAGGAGACCCTCTTTGTGGGCAGATCACGAAAATATGTAGCAGGGTCACCCCAAACAGGATGGGCTGTGGTAAATGATAAGTTAGAAACAGTTATTTCCAGAAGAATTGATTGAAGTCAGTCCACACCAGGTAGCAGAACTGGTAGCACTTGCCAAAACAATGGAACTAGCAAAAGGAAAAACCGTGAATATATACAGTCAATATGCTTTCGGTGTAGTCCATGACTACATGGTAGTATGGGATAGAAGAGGGTTCACCACTCCCCTATCAGACACCAATTGAGAATTCAGGCACTATAGCATGCCAGTGAACATCCAAAAGAGGCTGCAGTAATAAAAGTAAAAGTCCAGCAAAAGGAGTCAGCAAAAGAGAGAGAGTCCAAGTTGGCTAAACACAAAGGAAACCAGGCAACAGACCGAGCAGTTCAGAAAGCCCAAGAACAAGAAGCCATTGATGAGGCTGCAATAGCCTGCAATTAAATTAGCAAAAGACACTGTCCAAATTCAGCAACTACAGGAGGACAGCCCACAGGGAGAGAGAGAAATGGAAACTGCAGGGGGCTTTCAAAGGGGAGGGTGGTGTCTACAGGCAAGCAGACAAGGTGGTAGCACCAGCATGTATACAGAACACACTGCTTGAACTGCACCATGGGCTCTCCTATATAGCTAGAGAGGCCATAATAGCAAGCCTGGGGAGTGTGTGGTGGTGGAAGGGAATGGGAAGAAACGTGGCCAAGTACTGCCACAGATGCATGGTTTGTGCACAACATAACCCATGGAGACCCATAAAAGTTAGGATGGGACACCAGCCCAGACCTAGAGCATCCTAGAAACACCTGCAGATAGATTTTGCAGTGCCACTACCACCCTCCTGTGGGTAAACATACTGCTGGTCATCACTGGCCAATTCAGCCAGTGGGTAGAGGGATTTCCGACCAAAAGCTGCACTGCAACCACTGTAGCCAGAATATTAGTGGAGGTGGTAATCCCTAGGTTTGGGGGGGGGGGGGGGGGGTATCCTGCCAGATGACTTCAACCAAGGGACACATTTTACAGGCAAAGTCATGAAGACTGTCTGCCAATTACTCGGCATTAGACAAAAATTTCACATTCCCTGTCACCCCTGAAGCTCAGGGATGGTAGAATAAACAGAACGTTCAAAATACTTTAGCCAAGGCGATGCAAACATCAGGCAGAATATGGGCTGAAGTGCTGCCAGCCATACTAATGAGATTAAGAATCATCACGAATCGGACAACTGGACTAACACCATATGAATTAATGATTGGGCGAGCAATGTAGTTACCAGAGACAATAATCACAAGTGGCACTGATCCACTTGTGGCACTGATCCATTGGTCCACTAAAAGACAAATTTCAGTGGTATGTGATAGAATTAAATGCCCAATTGAAAAGGATGCAGAAATCTGTAATTGATAATTGATAAACAGGACAAAAAAAGGACAAGGCAGGGGAACTTGAAATCTTCCCTGAGGTCCCAGCAACAGGAAGCTGCGGCCTGGTGTGAACACTGTCCGACAAGCCAGGCTTCACCCCAAAATGGAATGGGCCATACGACATGGTAATAAATGGGGCATCTGTGCCTGCACAGATATTAAAGGAAAAGGCACATGGAAGCACTGGACCCAACTAAAACCACTTAAAGACACCTATGACTAAACTAATGGCATTAACCATTCTTCAGGTGCAGGCAGGAACAGCAGACAAGCCAGTCAGAGTTGGCAAGTAATACAGAGTTGGCTGAACTCAGACTCTACACACTGCAGACTACCAATTAGCACAGCAAGGGGAAATTTGTACAAATTATTGGTGACAATTGTATTGCTCATGTTATTGATGGCTCTTATAACATTACAGAAGCCATCATCATCAAAAATATCCGAGACCAGCTGGATAACTTCTGACAGGGAGCCACAATAACAGACAGCTGGCTAAATTGGGTGCTAGGTAAATCTTGGGGATCCTATTTGGCACACAGGTTAGTTATCCTTATTGCAGTCATGCTAGTATTCTGTGGGCCTCGGGTGTTTAAAGCACTGCTGTATGACGCTACTGATGAGAACGGTGCCAGCAGCGAGTGTCACCATGAAAGAACTTTAACAAAAGTGGCACTCCGTGATACCCCTTGGAAGGAGGAGCTCCTAGAGATTACCTACCGCTACATGTAAATTGGGTGGCCTGCAGGAGATCTCAAAAGTCGTCTCCTTGACCACAAAAGGGGGAAATGAAGTGGGACATGGCACGGGGCAGGTTGACGGACACACAAGACGGCTGCTGAGCCATAAGTTTGCCATTTGACACACAAGATGGGTTGCCACAATATGGAGAGAGAGAAAAGCAAACACAGATACAGCCTGGGGCCACCAAGATGAGAGCACAATGCACTCACAATCTAGTCGATTAGTTTAAGGCAGTTGGGGGAAAGAGAATACACGAGTAGCGTATACTGCCTGCTGAAGTGTCTAGGTCCAGCCAACACTTGATAAAAATGCTATCTGTTTGATACGGACTCAATGCAAAGTGCTAATAGCCAGGGCTGCAGTAATCGTCCTTCTCAGAAAGAGTGATTAGCACCTATTGCTACAGTAATGGACTTCTGCGCAGACATTGAAACTGACATTGACCGCATTAAAACTATCAACGATTCTGCAATGTTTACAATAAACAAACTATGTTACAAAGACAATAACCTCATCACTGACTGATGATATTACAAAACGTATAAAAGTATCTTGACATGTGCTCCAGGTTGAGAGAAGAATCACAGCTGACCACTGTGCTGTTGGTGTCTTTCTCTCCCCGAAGCTCCAGTATTTCCTTGTACAATAAACTCTGTCATTGAACCCCAACTCTGACTAAGAGGCTGGTGATTTTCCCCACAACAGTCACTGTCCCTGAAATGTCCTCCCAGTGAAATTTCAATCAATCAATCACTTGGTCAGGATCATTTGCCAATATCAGGCCTAATACAGCCCCTCCCCTAGTTGGATTATTTATGTATTGATTCAAGAAACCCTCCTGGGCACACTGAACAAGTTATCCCTGTCTAAGCCCCTGGTGCTCAGGGAGTCCCAGTTAACATATAGAAAGTTAAAATCACCCACCAGAACAACCTGTTATTTTCAAATCTTGCCATGGCTGGTGAACATTTATTGCCTTTCCATACTTGCCCTCAAGAATGTGGTTCTGAGCTGCCTGCTTGAACTGCTGCAGTCTACCAGCTGTGGGTTGACCCACAATGCCATGAGGGAAAGAATTCCTGGATTTTAACCCAGCAACAGTGAAGGCGATATATTTAAAGTTAGCATGGTGAGTAGCTTGGAGGGGAATTGCAGGCGGTGTTTCCTTCTTGATGCAAGTGGTTGTGGGTTTGGAAGGTGCTGTCGGAGGACCTTTATTGAATTTCTGCAGTGCACCTTGTAAATAGTACACACTGCTGCTGAGTGTCAGTGGTAGAGGGAGTGGATGCATGCCAATCAAGCTGGCTGCTTTGTTCTGGATGGTATCAAGCCTGCAGCTGCGTTCATCCAGGCAAGTGGGAAGTATTTCATCACACTCTAAACTAGTGTCTTGTAGATGATCGACAAGAGGGTTTTGGAGAGTTATTTGCTGCAGTATTTCTGGTCTCTGACCTGTTCTTGTGGTGCCTGTGTTTATGTGATGAGTCCAGTTGAGTTTTTCGCCAATGATAACCACTAGTATGTTGATAATGGGAAATTCACTGATGGTAAGGGGGAAGCAACAGCCTAGACTATTCATCCAGAAATTCAGTTAATACTTTGGGGACCGAGGTTCAAATGATGGGATTGGAATTCAATTTAAAAACTCGAATTAAGAATTTACTGATGACCATGAAATCGTAATTGATTGTTACAAAAACCCATCTAGTTTGCTAATGTGCTTCAGGGAAGGAAATCTACTACCCGCACCTGGTTTGACCTACATGTGACTCCAGACTTATAGTCATGTGATTGAACCTCAATTACCGAGCAAATTAATCAGTTGTACCAATCACTACAAAGTCTCAGCTATAACCTGATGAAATATTCCTTCCGTTTTCTCCTAGTGGCTGTCAGGCGAGGCCTGTATTTCAACTTTCAGGTGCTGGTTTCCTGAATGTCACCCCTACTGTCATTCTAAGTGCTACTCTCAGATTTGGAAGATGCTATTGAATGAAGCGGAGAGATTTTCTGAAGTTGTTTAAATCTTGTTAAAATGATGTACAAACCTGCCACTGTGCACAGGTGATAGAGATAGTTAAAGTTTATTGTGATGGGTTGGGTTGCCAATCAATTGAAAGTTTTACATGAGTGGTGTCAAGCTTATTTCACTGTTAAAGTTGCATTCATCCACACAAGTAGAGAGTACTCCCTCATACTCTTCGGTGGGCAAACTCCAAAAGAAAAACACTT
The DNA here is from genome assembly GCF_037043375.1 of Chiloscyllium plagiosum. Taxonomy (NCBI): domain Eukaryota; kingdom Metazoa; phylum Chordata; class Chondrichthyes; order Orectolobiformes; family Hemiscylliidae; genus Chiloscyllium; species Chiloscyllium plagiosum. The sequence continues at coordinate 51,895,593 of NW_028270151.1, forward strand.
TATTCCCTCCCAAATTCCTAACTGCTAACCAGCTTTTGTAACCACAGTATTTAGAATGATGGTGCAGTTTAGTTTCTGGCCAATGGTAATTCCAGGATGTTGATCCTGGGGAAATTCAGCAAAAGTAACTCTATTGAATATCAAGGGGAGATAATTAGGTTCTCTCGTTTGACATGGGCACTGCCGGAACGCAAGTGTTGCTGAAGACTGCAGTCCTCACCTTCCCAAGTTCTAATCTTATGGTGGAAGAAAGGTCATTACTGAAGCAATTTAAAATTGTTAGGTCTAGGATAAAGTCAGGAAGAATCCCTACAGCATTGTCTGAAAGACAAAAAAAAAATTTGGTCCCTAACATTTCCTCCAAGCTTCGTGCATATGCAGCTGCTCCAATGTTCTGCGCACAGCAACCGATATTGGCATACTTATCATAGCACTGACTTCCAATTCTGGAAGTCGCTGCAATGGATGGGTCTCTGAGCCCATGCAGCCTATAAGAAAATTAGAGGGAACACTTGGTCTCCCACAACCATCTTCCTTTGTATTGGATACAACTCTCATTCTTTAATAGCTCCTCTTCTTCACCCTTGATCTTTCTCTTTTAACACAACCAATTCTCACCAATGACTTGAGAGGAGCTCCTTGTTGACATGCCATCTTGATGTCAAGGACAATCAATCATTCTCAGCTCACCTTTGTAATTCAGTTCTTTTGTCCATGTTTAGACCAAGGCAATAAATGTGGTTTATAGTAAATTATAGCAAGAACACTTTATTAGAATCCATTGTTGCCTTTGGATTTTAAAGAACCAAACAGCAGGTGCACTTTAAGTTGACCAAATCGATATCATTTTAAGGCCTGTTTCCTCATATTATGTTTGTTTTTTTGGCCTTACATCGTTGCATACACTCCCACAAGGGCTGCCTCCCAGAGTTCTGTCCCCTGGCTTTGTTTCTGTTCTTATTTTTTCATTGAAGCCATTGCCTTCTCCAGGCTGCTGATCTGAGCTTGGGCAGCAACTCATAGCAGAAGTTGGTCAGTGCAATGACTCTGCCACTAGATGGCATCTGATTAATTTAAGTGTACAGGAGCATACTACTTTAAATACTACACCTATGTTGCTGTTTGGAATTTTTTATTCTGCAAGCAATTTTAGAGGAGAATTCACAGTTCTGCACTCACTGGTTACAGATTTTCAACTTTTCTTTTGCTTATGGGAAATGTCTAAAGGAACACTCACATTGATTTGTATGAGAGTTTATGATTTACTTAAAGACTCAATTTTCAGAAATGCAACCATAACTTTAATAAATTATATAAATCAAAAAAGTTAAAAATCACAACACCAGGTTATTGTCCAACAGGTTTAATTTGAAGCACACTAGCTTTCGGAGTGACACTCCTTCATCAGGTGATAGTGGAGGGCTCGATCATAACAGAATTTATAGCAAACATTTACAGTGATGTAACTGAAATTATACATTGAAAAATTGATTGTCTGTTAAGCCTTTCATCTGTTAGAATACAGTGATAGTTTCACTTCTTTCATGTGTAAATCACAAAACCTTTTTTTTTAAAGAAGTTGCATTCTCGGGTTGTCTGTGCGTGTGTGTATCTGTCTGGGGTGGGGCGTGTGTGTAGTGTATAGTGCCTCAACCGGGAGCTTGGGTTCATGTCACATTATAGGTGAACACCATTGCACTATACACACACACACACACACACACACACACACACACCCTCTCAGACTTAAGACACTCTGCACTCACCCCACACACACACCTCACAACCCCCACCCCAGACAGACAAAGACCCACATGCACACATTTTCTGGGGTGAATTTGTACTTGCAGAGTTACATTGTACTTTGCTCAAAAACTGCATGAATTCATGTAAAACTCTGTTATCTCACTTTTTAAGATTAGAATCAATCTAAACATCATGGCATAGACAGAGAACACAGGGGGCCAACACCTTCAACATATTGTCTAGCTATCACCATTGTTAACAGCTAACCTGAGAATGCAACATTTTTAATAAAAAAAGGTTTTGTGATTTACACATGAAAGAAGTGAAACTATCACTGTATTCTAACAGATGAAAGGCTTAACAGACAATCAATTTTTCAATGTATAATTCAGTTACATCACACTGTAAATGTTTGCTATAAATTCTGTGTTACGATCGAGCCCTCCACCATCACCTGATGAAGGAGCGTCGCTCCGAAAGCTAGTGTGCTTCCAATTAAACCTGTTGGACTATAACCTGGTGGTGTGATTTTTAACTTTGTACACCCCAGTCCAACACCGGCATCTCCATATCATATATAAATCAACATTCTTATTGCATTTAATTTTATTTAAAAATAATTGCAGTGAAACATTGCACGTTTTAACAACAATTTCCATTGTACCAGTGCAACAAGCAAAAAGAATTCTTCGATTAGTTTAAACAAAATAACCAACTGCTCTGTATACATTTGCTAAACTGACATGTTAGTTTTAATAGTCGCCAATTTGTTTGATTTTTTTTAAAAATAGGAATAAAATCTACAGATTAATAGGAAAAAATCCAAAATGTTCAACTTGAAAATAATTTTATTGGTTTACTTTAATTTAGGTAATTGCCTATAACTACCGTGCAAAAGCTGAACAGCTTGAAAGAAAATGCTGAAATTCAAATTTATGCATGCGCAACAAAAAATTTTGAAAAGCAAAATGTGCCTTGTACTTACCACTTAGGAATAAGAAGTGTGCCTTGTACTTACCACTAACGAAGATGTGCTGGCCAATCGACTACCCAGGTAAGTTCCATTACTTGTTGGGCTCTTTGTATCAGGGGTACTGTGGACCATCAGAGCTCGTTGCAAAACTCTCTTCGGTGTTTTAGTAAATGAGAATGCTCTTGTAACCTGGACAAACAAAACGGTTTTATTGTACCATTAAAATCATAATATATACTAAAGGCAGAGAAAGTCATTTTGAATCAACAATCATTTGGTGTCTAAGTACAGCAGGAAATCTAAGTATTAAGGAGACAGGTTTGTATTTGGAGTTTGAGATGAAGGCAAAAAAAAAAAGATGACTATTTAGGCACTGTTGGTGAGGGAAGCAGCAAAAAAACCAACATAAAAAGTTAGAATTGAACGGCATACATTAAGTTAGAGTCTATTTCCTACGTTCTCAGACTGAGTCTGAGATGTACAGCATGGAACCAGACTCTCTGGTCCAACTTACAATTGTGTTGTCCACAACCACCTGATGAAGGAGCAGCGCTCCGAAAGCGAGTGCTTCCAATTAAACCTGTTGGACTATAACCTGGTGTTGTGTGATTTTTAACTTTATACACCCCAGTCCAACACTGGCATCTCCGAATCATGCATAAGATTGGTTCAGTTGAGATACGAACAGCGTCAAAATTTAGTACAAGATGCTTACTTAAACAGTTGTTTAGTTATACAATTAAATAAGTTTTAGTCAATGTAAACATTTAAACAAATTATGTTTGAGCCAGAACTGCAAAATTGTACAATTTAAGCACATCAAGATAAAATTTGTCATAGAGTTAGAGATGTACGCCACGGAAACAGACCCTTCGGTCTAACACGCCAACTAGATATCCGAACCTAATCTAGTCCCATTTGCCAGCGCTTGGCCCATATCCTTCCAAACTCTTCCTATTAAAAGGCATCTGGACAGACATATGAAATGTTGTAATTGTACCACCTCCACCACTTCCTCTGGCAGCTCATTCCATACACACACACCACACTGCGTGAAAAAACTTCCCCTTACGGCTCTTTTAAATTTGTCTCTGTCCCCCTAATTCTGTGCCTTCTACTTCCAGATTCCCTCACCCCAGGGAAAAGACTTGTCTATTTATCCTGTCTATGCCCCTCGATTTTATAAACCTCTAAGGTCACCCCTCAGCCTCTGACGTTCCAAGGAAAACAGCCCCAACCTAGTCAACCTCTCCCTATAGCTCACAACCTCCAACCCTGGCAACATCCTCGTAAATCTTTTCTGAACCCTTTCAAGTTTCACAACATCCTTCCAATAGAAGGGAGACCAGAATTTGACTTGTGTTGAAACAAGCAGCATAGGATATAAAAAGTTATAATTTATTTGACCAATGATTACATGTATTCCCCATGTGTGGATACTAATTCAAGCTTGGAATCAACCACAGATTTGTTTCTTCAAAACTACAGTACAAACATTATCACACACAATTCATCTTGGAACAAAGTAGTGCAAGTTTCAGTAATGCCCTTAGGTGTGTAGGACTAGAAATATAATCAGAATCAGAATCCCTACAGTGTGGAAAAAGCCTTTCAGCCCAACAAGCCCACACCGACCTTCCGAAGAGTAACCCACCCAGACCCATTCCCCTGCTCTATATTTATCCCTGACGAAACGCACTTAATCTACATATCCCTGAACACTATGGGCAATTTAGCATGGGCAATTCATCTAACCTACACATCTTTGGACTGTGGGAGGAAACCCACACAGACACTGGGGGAGCGTGCAAGCTCCACACAGACAGACAGTCGCACGAGGCAGGAATCGATCCTGGTCCCTGGCGCTGAGAAGCAGCAGTGCTAACCACTGAGCCATCATGCCACCCCCAAAGACAGGAACTCCATTTCAAGACTAAAGCTCATGCAGCCAATTAAACATTTTGGTCGTGCCTATAACTCAGTTAACAACTATCCATTATTATGTGGATGTTAAATTTGATTTGTAGAAAGAAAGTGGAGCATAATTATTCTTCAAAATAAGTTTCCAAACTTAATTCTATGTAACAGTAACCTTCATTCTCCAAATGTTTAATGATGTTCACAAAACAGTATAGAAACAAGTTATTCTTGTATTTTTTGTAAAATGGAGGATAGGAAATAGTGGGTAATAAAACAATTTAAAAACACAGATAGAAGGAGAGTGATAAAAACAGCAAAATATGCTAACACAAATATGCAAGAACATATATTTTACCTAAGCAACTCATGAACACTACCATTATAAAAGTTCAAACCATCGCCTTATGGATAGTGTTTGTTTAAACACATCTGAACTGGCCTAAATTAATATCAACTGAAAGTACCTCTGGAGAATACCAATTCAGTTCAACACACCTTTAAGTAGCAGGTTTCAACTTTTAATCAGCTTTTATTTGTTGATCGGTTTCTTTAATTCTTGATTAAAAAAAAATACCTTCTTTGAGGTTTTTTTAAATGCTCTTGATGCTCTGCTTAATGTGCTATCCACATCTTTTGTGTTGACTTCGAGACACTCTGGGTCAGTGTTAAAAATAATATTTTCCTAGAAGAGAACAAAATCATTAGGTTATGATAAGCCTATAATTGTGTAGATAATAACACAAGTCAGAGCCATAGAGATGTACAGCATGGAAACAGACCCTTCGGTCCAACTCGTCCATGCAAAGGAGATTAGGTTGGGCTATCTAGTCCCACCTGCCAGCACTTGGCCCACATCCCTCCAAACCCTTCCTATTCATATACCCATCCAGATGCCTCTTAAATGTTGCAATTGTACCAGCCTCCACCACTCCCTCTGGCTGCTCATTCCATACATGTACCATTCTCTGTGAAAACGTTGTCCCTTAGGTTTCCTTTATATCTTTCCCCTCTCACCCTAAACCTATGCCCTCTCGTTCTGAACTCCCCCACCCCAGGGAAAAAGACTTTGTCTATTTATACCATGCATGCCCCTCATGATTTTATAAACCTCTATAAGGTCACCCCTCAGCCTCTGATGCTCCAGGGAGAACAGCCCTAGCTATTTGACCTCTCCCTACAGCTCAAACCTGCAACCCTGGCAAGTGATTGATTACAATCACTTATGTACAATAAAGTTTTTTTGTAGAGCAGCTGAAGGAATGTGCACACAGGAAGAAAAGCACCACTACCAAACAAACACTTACTCCATCAAGGCTTCAACCCTTCATAAACTTGTTCAACGTTTCATTATGATCGCAGGTTGGGAAGGTGGTGCAGTGTCTCATGAAAACAGATTCCCTCTTTGTTTTTAACTGAAATTCTTAAAATATGCCCATGTGTGGCCATAAAGAAAAATAAATTTTGCATACAGAAATAATATGCACATTGTACCACTAAGTGACAAAGAAATGTATTATGTGCAGTCAGAAAATTATATCACATTTTATAGTCTGTTGTGACATGGAAATCTTGCTCAGACTCTCCAAATAATTAGAATTGCAAAAGAACTGTAAGATGAATAGACTCAAAGTTAAAAAAGAAAGAGCTCAACAGCCACTTGACCAGCTGACATTTCAGGGTACATTATCCAACTTTACTGAACTCAGAGAAACAGTGAGTGAGTGTGAAGAGGAATGAATTGGAGGGCAAAGAAATGGAGCAACTTGGAAGGGGCTAGATTTTCACTCAACTGATTTGATATGAAATATCTTTTTAGAACTGTTGGCTAGGACCCAATACCAGATTTTCAATCCATTCCCAGGCTTTGTAATTTTTGCTACATGCTTTTAAAGATACAAGCTAGTTCAGGTCATAGTCCTCCATCAGACACAACTTATTCCATTGCAAAGGTCAGTATGGCCTACTCTTCCGCAACTTAGTTACCCAGTGTCAGAAACCCTGAGAAAGCCTTAAACTCAGGGTTAGAGCGGCAGACTACTGAAGGTTCGGATTGGCTTATTGAAAGAGTTAGCCAGTAAATACTCAAGGAATTTTTAAAAAATCCAAGTTGAACATGTTAGTTAACAATATATTCATAGTCACCGGGTTTCTCACATCACCATTGATCCTAAGCACTCACCCACTTCCTTGGCACTTGAAATAGGATTTATGTCTAGCTAACTGAGTGAAACTAATAGTTTTCAATTTTCATCTCAACTGGTCGGAAAACTAAAAAGTTTCCTGGGTAGCAGCTTAACAAAAAGGCCAAACATTGCCTGCAACAGAATATTTTCTCGAATGATTTCCCAAAAATGACCCAAAATCACAGATTTTTTTAAATATCCCCAATGACAAAAAGTGTCTCATTTCAGTCCCCATGCCCTCCTGCAGATTACTTAGGTAAAAATCTTTTAGCGGCTAAATTGAGAAGTAGGATGTAAATACAGCTAATGGTTCCTTAATCACTTCACTGATCTTTCCTGAATGGTTGTTTTGTGGAACTGGATCCTTTCAAAATTATTACATGTCATGCAGCATTGTCAAAAAAAGCCAAAAGTGCTTCAGAGATGCAAAGAAAAAAAAAGAAACAAGCTGGACTAAAGAAGAAATTAGGAAAGGTGATCAAAAGCTTTAAGAGATGAGCATCCTGGAAGATCTTGGGAGGGAAAAGAAAAGGAACATGGAACATCAGGAATAAAAAATAAATCCAGAGCAGAGAACCAAGGAAACCTCTGGAAAGGTTATAATTACAAGGCGCATTCAAGATCAAATTAGAATCAGATTTAATGAGTAGCAGCTGTAGGTAACAGATTTCAGAAATGTGGCAACCATAAAAAGAGACAAGAAAGGAAAGAGTAACATGATAATCCAAGAGCTGGAAAGCAGTGGGTGGACAAGCATGCAATCATTTGCAGGTAGGCACAAACCAAGAGACTTGGAGGCAGCTGTACTGTAGAGAAAAGCATTACAGTAAAAGGGGCACCTCAGGTTCTGGCTATGTTAAAAAAGGGATTGATCGCCAACACAGCACCAAACTATAATGCTGGTTAAAACCAAAACAAAATTTGACTTCATTTTAAAAGAATCATAATAAAGCAAAAATTAAAATAACATTAAAATTAAAAATCACTTCCAGCACAAAAATTGAATTAATTGAATTAACTAAAAGACATATGCACTTTAGTGTTTTTACAAAGGAGTACGCTTTCTTAATCACATACAACAAAAATGGTTTGAACTGAATGGCTGTCTGAAAAATAAAATGTGCCAATTCATTATGCTTAGCTTCCAAATTCAAACACATTACAATGTTCATGTCAGGTCACAGCCATTCCTGTGTGCAATAGGCAAAATTTGAAGTATCAAAGATGAATCTTAGTGTGCAGTTCTCAATTACTAATTAATGAGCACTAAGAAAATTGACCATGCTAGTTCCCCACACTGCTGTCCTTACTGTCCAAACACATCCATGAAAAACTTTTGACTTACTGCATCTGCCTTGCAAATTGTGTTTGCCACATGTCGACAAAGCAGTCTTAACCAATGATTCTTCTTGGGTTCTTCCACTATTAATTGGAAACTAAACAGTAGGTTTGATTGTTCTGTTGGAGGTCGTACCACCAAGGCAAAAGCACTGCGGCAATCTGTAATACAACCACTGACAGCTTTGTTTAGAATATCACAACCACTGATAAAGCTAAAGCTACCCATGAATTAGCTACTGAATTTTTAAAACCTTGCAATTGAGAGCAAATTAGATCAAAAAAATTTAACAGATTTACTACATCCCAATTAGTGAAAGCAACACTTCATTGTTTTTAATATTGTAAGTTAATATTGTAATATAGCAGGAAATGTTAATATGACAACTGAAACGCTTTGTACCATTGAGCCAAATACAAAGCAAAACACAAAATTTGGAAATTGCCAACAGGTGCAATTTTGCCTTCACTTGTTCATCATTTATCTGTAAAGCCCAGACACCAACCCATTTCCTCCCCCCCCGCCCCACATCCAATACTCCATTCACCCCCACATTGGGACAGATTAAGGCCAACAAACCCAGGAGCAGGATGCTCTGCTTTGCCAGTCAGGAAATCTGTCGCTATTCTCACATGCTGAGAAAATTGCTGGGATTTACAGATTTACTATGAGCAAGGGATGGAAAAATTGCACCAACTGGCAAATTCCCAACCTCAGTTTTCTTTGTGTCTTTAACTCTTATGGCACTTGGGGTGACGACGACGACGGACATCACAACAAAAACAACAGAATTTAATCATATCAATATGTCCTGATATATTACACTCAGTCCTCTTAAAACTGTAGGAAGTGAGCACATCTGCTGGGTGAGAAAGTATATTTTTTAAAATTTGTATACTAATTCATTCAGTAAATGGCATTAAAATGATAACCTATATTTTAAATTCTGATGGTGCTAGTCCTAAGCAGCAGTTTTATTTCAAGGAGTGCAGTCAAAGAGCAGATTAAGTCAAGAACAAGTAGTAAGTTTCAGCTGATTAAGTGACTTTGATCCTTTCTATTGGGAGCATATAGAAGTAGGCAACTTCGCACTTCAGAGTGAGGCTTATAGTAGAGTGCGAGAGTCGAGTGTCTCAAGGAGTTTGAGAGAGAGAGAGAGAGAGAGAGAGAGAGAGAGAGAGGTGTTTCATTGCTTTTGCTTAGATAAAGCAGTTAGTTTATGATGTTTTTCCCCCTAGTCTTTAAAGTAAAAATTGTCAAGTCTTAAGAACCTAAGAAATAGAAGCAGAATTAAGTTACTTGTCAGCTCAAGCCTCCCCTGCCATGATTCTTGTAACTCCAACACTGAATATCTATTACTTCACTAGTTAGATTGCTATCCTGAAAATGCCCATGTTATCCCAACTCACTCATCAAATAGTTAGCCAAATCCCACTCTATGCTAGTGCGACTGGTACATTTGCTGTTATCAGTGCTCACTATTATTAACTGATGTCTTATGTGCTCTTAGTCTACCTATATTGATCTTTTTGATGAAAGACTTCACTCATTTTGACACACAAACCAAACAAAGGTAATCCTACATCAGCCCCAGGTTGCTAATGACACCTTGATGCAAGGGCCTTGACGTCTTGCTAGCTGACTCCTACTGTCGGATAGTCAGCATTGCTGCCTTCCTTGTGAGCGGATACATGGAACCTGCATTCATTTGGGAATGGTGATGACAGAAGCTTTAGTGACTGACAATTGCCTTTTTGAACAGGTTCCAAATTCAGAAGCTCAAAACAGCAGGGTAAATCAAAGTTTACACACTTTGAGGGTATACCTTTAAGGCCATTCAAAGGCCAAATACTACAAGACAAATTTCAAATTATTTTTGACTGAGCCAAATTAATCGGATAGTTGATCACATTAGAATGTCATATCTGAGGCCACCTCCCCCCATTTTACTTAAGGCACATGGTACTTTTGCACAATTGATTTCTAATAATGTCACTCTTCTAGAAATTAATTTTCCTTTGAAAGTAACATTTTTGAAATGGCTTTGAACAAGCAAAGAATTTAAAAAAGAAAGCTAAACATATACAACAAGATCTCAGCAAATAGTAATTTATTTTTCATTGACTTGCCTCCTTCGTGGCAGTAACTTTCAAGCAACTTAATCTGGGATTGTCAAATCAACAGTAAAAATTAGGAAGTTGAAACTCCGTATTTCAAAAAGAATTTAGTATTACATCAATGTGTTGTGTGCCAAGACAACATTGAACTTGACTGTATTAATCCTTACAAGGTGCCTGACAACGTCCACTAACACAGCTGGTCATTTAAGTGAGGTTAATGGAAGGCATCATAAAACAACCAAGCAAAAGAGTGCATTACTGTAATGGAAATTGTTAATTGTGCTGTTACCTAACTTTGAACGAGAGCGCATGCATTACATAGCTGAAAATGTGTTGCTGGAAAAGCGCAGCAGGTCAGGCAGCATCCAAGGAACAGGAGAATCGACGTTTCGGGCATAAGCCCTTCTTCAGGAAGGGCTTATGCCCGAAACGTCGATTCTCCTGTTCCTTGGATGCTGCCTGACCTGCTGCGCTTTTCCAGCAACACATTTTCAGCTCTGACCTCCAGCATCTGCAGCCCTCACTTTCTCAGCATGCATTACATAGTGTTGCACAGCTGTATTGAATGCTATCTCTAGTAACAGGAAGTAAATAGATATTCCCCAAAAGATTATCTTTAAATAAATGTCAGCAGTTATAATTTCATATTGATACCATTGTGCATTATTTGTAGACATTGACAACAAATACGAACAGGTAGTTGTTCTAAATTCATGCAATAGTCATTTTTTTTAAACAATAAAATGAAACTTATTTTAAAGGCTTCCAAATGCAAATCCAAGTCTCAATCTCTTAGTATTGTCAATTGATGCAGGTTTATTACATTTTATAAGTCCTGGGTAACATTGTCCTGAAGCAGTTAATTCTTGCAACAGAAAATCAGGAGTCTCTGACATTTTGTTGATTATTCCTCACAATACAGTCCTACACATAGCCATGTGTTATTTTAGTATAATTTATTGATGAAACATTTTTGTTATTGCACTTGGGTTTCTTTAAATGCTGTGACAATGAGTCGAGCGTTAAGAGGAGATGGGCCAAATGTAGGCAAACGGGACTAGTTTGAGAAATTTGGTCAGCATGGACGAGTTGGATTAAAAGGGTTTGTTTCCATCCTATCTAACTATGACTCGATGAGTAGGAGTCTAAATACTTGGAATAAATAGTAATTCTTGCTCCCTTTCTAGTCACCGAAACCAATGACAAAAGAAAATGCAACAAATAATAACTGCACTTTGCATACCACAAGCAAAATGGATGCATCAAATTATTTAAATATTTATAAAATTTCAAAAAAGCTTTTTCAACATGGAAATCTCTCAAGATGCAGAGTAGCAAGGAGAAATAAAATACATTTAAATGTTTAATCCAATTAATGTCTGTACTAACCATCAGTCTCCTTAATATCCAATACTCTCTTTATTTGGGAAAGAGGCATTAGCATAATGTGTTTCAGGGAGGCAGGAGGGCGTGTTTGACCATGAGGACTCTTGAAAGAACTAATCACTTTATGGCGCTTCCTTGCAATCTGTAACAAAATTTTGCCAACATCAAGTGCATAAGACAAAGGAAGCAATTTTTTTTTCCACGTAAGATTTCATGGCTGCAAAAGATAATTAGTATTTTGAAAGATAAACATTGCAATGTTCACGTTTATACAATTAAAATCTTCACCATTAGTGAAACAAAAACAGTTCATTATTTCATATGATTCTAAGCTTCAATACATAAAAATTTATAATTAAAAAACTTTGGTAGATTTTCTGCTCATTTATGCTAGCAATAATCAGCCAAACCATTAAAAAAAGCCACAATTTCAAACAAGTGGAGTAACGACCAAAATCACCAGCATTCATCTTTCTGCAACCTCATGTTGATTCAAGATTCAATTCACAAACTGACAATGCCCAATGGCAAAATCCTGCCAATTGTTCTTAGAAGTTTTTTTCAGAGAGCACCCATTTTCTAGGTGCACAAGTATTAGCTGGAAGAGTTTAATTTTTGACGACAGAAAAGTAATTCAATAAGAAATCAATGCGTACACCAAAGGACCACAAGAGGATAAGCTCAGCAAACACAGACCACCTCAGTGGTGGAAAATCTTTGAGAGACAAAAAACTGAGGAGTGAATTTAGTTAGCAAAATTGATATATTACATAACCTTGATTTTGGACCAAGGGAACAATTTCAATGTTGCAGATTCAAAACATGGAAGCATTGTAAACTATGAAAAGGACATTGCAAAACATCAAACAAAACAGGACAAGTTGCTGGCATAGGCAGATAAAAGTTCAAAGCAGAGAAGTATAAGTGAATGCATTTCGGTAGAAAGACATTGGACAGACAATATAAAATAGGGGTACTATTCTAAAGGGTATGCAGCAGCAAAGAGTTGATGTATCTGTGCATGATAGGTGGCAAGTGTTAATAATTCAAACGTATCCAAGGTCTTCTGAGAAGGGACAGAGGACAAGAACAGAAAGCTCATGTCAAATCTGTATGAGACAGGAGGCAAAATTCAGCTCAAGTATTGTATACAGTTCTGGGTGCCATACTTCAGAAAGAACGTGAATACTTTGTAAAGGAATGGGGAAGATGTTTTCAAGAATAATTCCAGGAACAAGAAACTTCAGTTTGAAAATATAATGAGCAAGTTGGGACTATTTCCCTTGGAAGGGCGACAGCAAAGGAAATTTATTCCAACTTTTCATAATGATGAGGGATCTGGATAGTGATAAACTGTTCCCACCTGTAAAGATCAAGAACAAGAGGACACAGATTAAAGTGATCTGCAAAGTAGTAAATACGATGCTAGAAAAGTATTTTTCACACAGCAAGTCAGGTCCGCAGTGCATTGTGTGGAAACAGGCTCAACCATGCATTCAGTAAAGCATCAAATGATTATTTGAACAGAAATAATATGCAGAGTTCAAAGGAAAGGACAGGAGAATGACATTAAATCATGATGCTTATTCAGAGACCTAATGGTAAATGGGCTTCTTCTGCATCATAACAATTGTGATTGAAGCAGTTTCTACCAATTTTAACATCAAATCACTCTCAGATGGAGGTATAGGTATCATTATCAGAAAGGTTCAATTCTAGTCAGTAAACCCATCTTCAGATTTATTCTTTAACTATATTATGTAATAGGAAGGAAGAAAACTATTACATTTTATTACACTGACTGCAATGATTCTTGAAGACTTTGATTTTGAGATCACACACATTAAATCCTAGCAGAAACTTAATGCATGCACCTGCGGGCACAATTTCCCAAATACACCCTTACCGTCAATGGTAGATTTTGGAATTCAAATCATGGAAATTAACTGAACCAAATGTCAAATGATCAACATTTTCAGACACTTGGGGATAAGGTGGACTGTCGATGCTGGAAGTCAGAGTCGATAAAATGTGAAGATGGAAAGGCACAGATCAGGCAGCATAGGAGGAGCGGGAAGGTCAACATTTCAGGTGGCGTCCTGAAGGGACCTTTCACATCAGGACCCCACCCGAAACATTGACTTTCCTGCTCCTCTGATGCTGCCTGAACTGCTGTGCCTTTCCAGCTCCACATTTTATCAACAACATTTTCAGACAGTTAGCTAATATTTAATTTCTGACCATCTTGTGGGCCTGCAGCAACTGCAGTCCAATATTTTATGGAAGTAGTTCTGAAGAGAAGGCAGACAACATCTTTATACAATTGTGGCTTCCATTCTACATGACCTTCCACTGGTGGATGTTAAATACAAGATTGGTTTCAAGTGCAAAACAATTGGGAATTTTGTCATGTTGGGCAATCTGCTGAATCTTTAAAAATAACATACTCCAGAAGAAAGCTATGATTGCCTCAGCAGAGTCTTAATCTGCACATAACATGAAATTCAAGGTACATAAAAGTTTGAGTTTTAAAATTCGCTAGTGACCTTTCAAGACGTGTACACCCTTTCGGATGTACAGAGATTTATTTTACAAAGTAATATACATAAACCCAGTTTGCATTTGATTATTGCACTAGAATTCAACTGAGTCAGTTACACCCTTCCTCAGAATGAAAGAAATGAATACTCCTACCTCCAGGCAGTCATTGAATAAGAACAGAGTCACCTGTTCACCTCGGTCACACAAGTCATCATCTAGCACAATGGTCTCAACTCGCTGTACAAGACTGCGATGAGATGACAACAAGTTGGCCTATATAAAAGGCAGATATTTAATAATCATAACAGAATTATTTTCTTTAAAAACATTCATTAAAAAATAATTTTCACCCTTTTAAGGCATAAAGCATCAAGTGACCATTTTGCACACAAGCGCCAGTTGACAAAGTAGAGGAAAAAGGCACAAACTTAAGTCACTTTTGCAAATTGGGGCATCAGGTATTGGCAGTTGTGAAATGGATTACTAAATTTGTGAAATTTGTCAGTGACACATTACAGTTCATCCATCTAACCTCACCAACCGACAAATTGTAGCTACAAAATCAAAAACTTTGCCCACAATAACTGGATCTATGCAGTTAGACCTAGCCACTGTAGGAGCTTCCTCTGAGTCAACCAGCAAGTTTCAGAAGGAAAATTGCAGGAAATTTTATAAAATTAGAGGCATGATCAATAATATCCCAAATCTGAGTAAAACAAAAAGCATACATTTGTAGCTATATTAAAACAGGTTATGTACTTACAGGACAACCATCTACTTCATAAACAACATCAAAGATTTGTCGTTGACCTTCAGTTTTCCTTTTATCTTCATTGATATGCCTAAAAAGTAATGAGAAAAACTTTACATAAAAAAAAAAGAGTCAGGAAGTTCATCTTTATTTTATTTTATGTTCAAGTAAAGAAATGAAAATTCTTGGTGCATTTACACTCTGCTTTCAGAACACTGATCAAAACAATTAGGAATTTTCATATGTTGCATGCAGTGATCAGAGTTTTGGATTCTTGTATAATTGGGGCTCTTTCTGGGGTAGGTGGGACCTCTTCAAGCAGGATGGCCTTCACCTGAACCAGAGGGATACCAATATCCTGGGGGGGGGAGAAAGAGAGAGGAAGCGGGGAGAAATTCACTAAGGCTAATGGGGTGGGTTTAAAACTAATCCAGCAAGGGGATGGGAACCAAAATTGTAGTTCAAGTAAAGAAAAAAGGTTGAGAGTAGGGAGGTTCAAAATCAAGTTTCAGGGACACAAGATGGCACCGGCAAGCAAAATGTTGGCTTGAAGTGTGTCTACTTCAAAGCCAGGAGCATCCAGAATAAGGTGGGTGAACTTGCAGCATGGGTTGGTATCTGGGACTTCGATGTTGTGGCCATTTCGAAGACATGGATAGAGCAGGGACAGGAATGGTTGTTGCAGGTTCCAGGATTTAGATGTTTCAGTAAGAACAAAAAAGATGGTAAAAAAGGGGAGGTGTGGCATTGTTGGTCAAGGACAGTATTACAGTTGCAGAAAGGATGTTTGGGGACTCGTCAACTGAGGTAGTATGGGCTGAGGTTAGAAACAGGAAAGGAGAGGTCACCCTGCTGGGAGTTTTCTATAGGCCTCTGAATAGTTCCAGAGATGTAGAGGAAAGAATAGCAAAGATGATTCTCGATAAGAGTGAGAGAGACAGGGAAGTTGTCATGGAGGACTTTAACTTTCCAAATATTGACTGGGAACACTATAGTACGAGTACGATAGATGGGTCAGTTTTTGTCCAGTGTGTGCAGGAGGGCTTCCTGACACAGTATGTAGACAGGCCACCAAGGGGCGAAGCCACGTTAGATTTGGTACTGGGTAATGATCCTGGCCAGGTGTTAAACTTGGAAGTAGGTGAGCACTTTGGTGATAGCGATCACAATTCGGTTATGTTTACTTTAGTGATAGAAAGGGATAGGTGTATACCACTGGGCAAGAGTTACAGCTGGGGGAAAGGCAATTATGATGCAATTAGGCAAGATTTAGGAAGCATTGGATGGGGAAGGAAACTGCAGGGGATGGGCACATTAAAAATGTGGAGTTTATTCAAAGAAAAGCTCCGGTGTGTCCTCAATAAGTATGTACCTGTCAGGCAAGGTGGAAGCTGTAGAGCACGGGAGCCATGGTTTACGAAGGAAGTGGAATCTCTGGTCAAGAGAAAGAAGAAGGCTTATGTTAGGATGAGATGTAAAGGCTCAGTTAGGGTGCTTGAGGGTTACAAGGTAGCCAGGAAAGACCTAAAGAGAGAGCTCAGAAGAGCCAGGAGGAGACATGAAAAGTTGTTGGCGGATAGGATCAGGGTAAACCCTATAGCTTTCTATAGGTATTTAAGGACTAAAGGAATGACGAGAGTAAGATTAAGGCCAATCAAGGATAGTAGTGGGAAGTTGTGTGTGGAGTCAGAGGAGATAGGGGAAGCACTTAATGAATATTTTTCGACAGTATTCACTCTAGAAAATGACAATGTTGTCGAGGAGAATACTGAGATACAGTTACTAGACTAGGTGTGATTGAGGTTCACAAGGAAGAGGTATTAGAAATCCTGCAGAGTGTGAAAATAGATAAGTCCCCTGAGCCGAATGGGATTTATCCTAGGATCCTCTGGGAAGCCAGGGAGGAGATTGCCGAGCCTTTGGCATTGATCTTTAAATCGTCATCGTGCCAGAAGACTGGAGGATAGCAAATGTGGTTCCCCTCTTCAAGAAGGGGAGGAGAGACAATCCTGATAATTATAGACCAGTGAGCCTCACTTCAGTTGTTGGTAAGGTGTTCGAAAAGGTTATAAGAGAGGATTTATAACCATCTAGAAAAGAATAATTTGACTGGGGATAGTCAGCACGGTTTTGTGAAGGGTAGGTCATGCCTTACAAACCTTATTGAATTCTTTGAGAAGGTGACCAACAGGTAGATGAGAGTAAACCTGTTGATGTGGTGTATATATATTTCAGCAAGGCATTCGATAAGGTGCCCCACAGTAGGCTATTGTACAAAATGCGGAAGAATGGGACTGTGGGAGATATAGCAGTTTGGATCAGTAATTGGCTTGCTGAAAGAAGACAGAGGGTGGTAGTTGATGGGAAATGTTCATCCTGGAGTCCAGTTACCAGCGGTGTACCGCAAGGATCGGTGTTGGGTCCACTGTTGTTCGTCATTTTTATAAACGACCTGGATGAGGGCGTAGAAGGGTGGGTTAGTAAATTTGCAGACAATACTATGGTCGGTGGAGTTGTGGATAGTGACGAAGGATGTAGTAGGTTACAGAGAGACATAGATAAGCTGCAGAGCTGGGCTGAGGGGTGGCAAATGGAGTTTAAGGCGATCAAGTATGAGGTGATTCACTTTGGTTGGGGTAACCGGAATGCAAAGTACTGGGCTAATAGTAAGATTCTTGGTAGTGTAGATGAGCAGAGATATCTCGGTGTCCAGGTACACAGATCCTTGAAAGTTGCCACCCAGGTTGACAGGGTTGTTAAGAAGGCATACATTGTTTTAGCTTTTATTAACAGAGGGATCGAGTTCCAGAACCATGAGATTATGCTGCAGCTGTACAAAACTCTGGTGCGGCTGCACTTGGAGTATTGTGTACAGTTCTGGTCACCGCATTATAAGAAGGATGTGGAAGCTTTGGAAAGGGTGCAGAGGAGATTTACTAGTGTGTTGCCTGGTATGGAGGGAAGGTCTTACAAGGAAAGGCTGAGGGACTTGAGGCTGTTTTCATTAGAGAGAAGATGATGGAGAGGTGACTTAATAGAGACATAAGATAATCGGAGGGTTAGATAGGGTGGACAGGGAGAGCGTTTTTCCCCAAGAATGGTGACGGTGAGCACGAGGGGGCATAGCTTTAAATTGAGGGGTGATACATATAGGACAGATCTCAGAGGTAGTTTCTTTACTCAGAGAGAGTAGAATGGGTATGGAATGCTTTGCCTGCAACGGTAGTAGATTCGCCAACTTTAAAGTATATTTAAGTCGTCATTGGACGAGCATATGGATGTACATAGAATAGTGTAGGTTAGATGGGCTTCAGGTTGGTATGACAGGTCAGCGCAACATCGAGGGCTGAAGGGCCTGTACTGCGCTGTAATGTTCTATTATTCCCAAGGATCTTCTAATTGTCAAATTACCATGTTTTAAAAATCATGAGGGGTTGACAAGGCAGACAGGGAAAAAAAAAAAAAACTGTCCCCACTCAAAAGAATTGAGAATGACAGGCTACAGCTATGCAGAAAAAAGTGCAATGTTTGGAACAAAAAAAAAGCTTCTCACAAACCAAGTGGCTCAAAATGGAATGCCTGCACATGTCGTGGAGGCAGGCTCAATCAAGATAGTCAAGCAAGCATTAGATAATTATCTGAAGAGAGAATGTGCAGGGATATAGGAAAAAGTCAGAAAATTGGCACAATGCAGAGATGATAGGCCAAATTTGATTAAATATTATTTTTAACTTCCTAGTTTGAGTCAATCCATCAAACTCCAAAATATTAGCCAATTTTCAGTTAAAGGGAGCTCTCCAATAATGCCCATTAGCCCATACAGCATACTTTCAGTAAGCTCTCCTCTATGCTGTGAATACATATTAACACAGTTATGAACGAATTCTTCCTTCAAAATTATCAAATATTCTAAAGAGGCAGCACACTTATCTGAAGCACCCACATTTTAAATACTTGTATAGCTTTAATTTTATTCCAAAAAAAAAGCAAGGCCACATCTGTCTGTTTATGTTTGTGTTAATAATTTCGAAGTGCCGTTGTTAGACTGGGGTGTACAACGTTAAAAAAAAAAATCACAGCACCAGATTATAGTCCAGCAAGTTTATTTGGAAGCACACCGAAAGCTAGTGCTTCCAAGTAAACCTGTTGGACTATAATCTGGCACTGTGCGACTTTTAACTTAGTGTTGATAATGGTTATTCATCTCACTTCTAATTACTGTGTTGGCACAATTTGATGGCTGTATTTGCTGACATTAGAAAAAAAGTGAATTTTTTTTTTTAAAACTCCAGAAAGAACTTTGAACAATTTGAGAATTTTTCAAAAGAGTAGAAACTATGTATTACAAATGGTTTTACCCAATTTCCTGATTTTGTTTTTGTCCAAAAACATTTCCCTATAGCCATTGAACAGCTATTTTAAAAATAAATTTAAAAATTCAAAACCACATGGCTGACAAATTTAACTTTTACTGTTTGGATTAGGAGGAAGCAAACTAAAGCCCAGAGAGTGAAGGTCCCCATGTACGAAAAGCAAAAGGAGAAAGATAGTTAAAGTATTTAAGAAAAAAGGATATTTGAGGGATTTTAAAAAAAGTAACGATTGCAAGAGTGCAAAAAAAATCTTCAATTAATATCTAGCAACATTAAAAGACTGAACCTTAAAGTCCAATTCGGTCCAACTTACATTCATATTTCGCCCTTAAGTCATGGAAGATCTGTAGGAAGTAAGGCCTGTCAGAAGTACCGCCTCATATAAAACATTTCACCATTTGAATAACAGTATGAAAATTAAGGATACTGCCTTGGTCAATTAACTATCAATGCATCATTGTATACAAAAAAGGAACCTACGTCATTACTTCTTTTAGCAATTCAATCGCATTTTCCAAACTGATTTTGTCAGGATTAGCATCATCTGTATGCTTGCGAAGGTCTAAACAAAAAGATAAATTTGAGTTAAACCCCAGGCAATTAAAGTTTCATTCAAGTCATGCTAAGCTGAAATAGAAGTCATGTCTCAGGCAAGCCTTGAAGTGGGCTACATTAAATAGGCTCTCATTCAGTTAATTAAGTCAGGACTTCAAGTTTAACAGCATTTAGAAGAAATCAGTGCGGCAAAGGCATGGATTGCTCTCTGGGGAGAGTATCAGTACTAAGACTGGCTCAAAAACACCACTAGAACTTGGCTTGCTCGGTCAGTGAACAGCATCGCTGCTCGGCTGGGTCTGCAACAAGAAGCGGGGGAACCAACAAAAAAAGGAAAAAAAAACCTTTTTGACTTAATTCTCTACAATTTATCTTTAGCAAGTGCAACTGTCCACAACAGTGGGGAAGTGAAGTGATGTAATAGCAATATCAATCAGTGACCCAGAACCACACACTAATGTTCTGAGAACATGGATCCAAAGCCCACAAAAGCAAATGGTGACATTTGAGCTAAAGGAACTGTGAAACAACCATGCAGCATTCAACTGATGTAAAAAAAAATCTATCTGGTTCACTCATGCCTTTCAGGCAAGGAAATCTGCCACCTTTACCTGATCTGGTCTAATTAAGATGCGAGCTTTAAACATTAGCTTTTAATTTCTTACTAGACTAAATTCAGTTATATACTTATTATTGCAGGGGTACTGCCCCTACCTCTGAGCCAGGAGGCCAGAGTTCAAGTTCCACTTGCTCTAGAAGGTTTCATTTTACAGCTCTAAACAGATGGATTAAAATAACTACACTACATAATTATTTCTCAGAGCAGATATACAAAATCTGAAAGCAGAAATGTAAGTTTTGGTGAAATTGCCCGTGGATTTTGATGCAGGTAGTGGTAAGATAGTTCAGATTGTCCAGGCCCATTTGCGCATTCTGTAAATGTTCTATAGTAACATTTCCAAGATTCAATACCATTCAACAGCAAGGCCACACTTGGCAACCTCTGTACAGGTCGTATAAGCAGTTCAGCCAGGCTCTGGCGACCACATTCAGGTTTAGCTTGATTAATCTGTAGTGATAATGAGGGGAATAAAAAAACTTCATAAAAATTTGTCAGAAAATGATAAACTAATCAGTCAAATAACTTTGAAATGCTAAAATGAGTCTTATTTAAAACTTCAGCATCAAGAAATTACAAACTATCCTGGAGTGACAAGCTCTTTTCAGGCTCTGTGCATAGTTGTCAAGCAAAGTTAAATAATTTTCTACATAACAGGAGGCAAACATCTTGCAGATGAAGGAAAATTGTTAGCTGAAACCTTCCCAGTCATATTGCCCCTCAACCATTTTAAAAAGAGGTATGCGCAATGAAACTTTAACTTCTTAAACAAACAAAACTGTGGATTTTGGAAACCGAAAATTAAAACAGAAAATGCTGAAGAATCTCAGCAGCTGTGAAAAGAAAGGGAGTTAATGTTGAGTCTCGTGTGACACTACTTTCAGATGGAGTTAAAACATTACTTTGGAAGCAAGTTTCAGTATGAATTAGGTAATATGAATTAGTTAACTGAATTCACTGTCAATGGTTTCAGGTAAATGGAAGGCCATGTGCACCCTTCAGAGAAAGGATTAGAAACGAGGGAACAAATGTGTCAAATAAATCCCATACCTTTAAGAAGGCATGAAACCTTGGTTTCTGCCTTTCACACTTCGCAATAGTATCTTTGCTCATTTCAAAGAAGTTCACAAATGGCGGATAGGTCTTCACCAAGTCCTTTGACTGTAACAAAAATGCCAGTTTCAATATGTATCCATTGCATCAAATGTAAAACAATTTAGCTGTTATTTAATTTGATGACTAGAAAGTGTTCTTCAGAGCACACAAGGACTTTGGTCTTTGCAATGAAAAGGACCATTTTAAAATCTTCTGTTGAAATACCTCAGGATTCCTGGTGTTACACAGCTTGAAATTTCTGCACCAATGAAGAATCCTTCAGTGCTTAAGTATGTTTGTCATAACAGTTTTTAAACCCAAATACAACTCCAAGAGAAAGCAACTTGTCCACGCTGCCCAGTTTTCACAATTTAAACTAATCCCATTTGCCTGTATTTGTCTCAGATCCCTCCATAACTATTCCATCCATGTACCTGTCTAAATGTTTCTTAAATGTCAAAACTGCATTTGCTTCCACTAATGCTTCTGGCAGCCTGTTCCAGACATTCACCAATGTCGGTGTGAAAAACTTACCCCTCTCTACTTTTGTATCTGTCCACTCACCTTAAACCTATTCCTCTAGCTTTAGACTCCCCTACCATGCAGAAAAGCTATCAACCTTATCCATGCCCCTCATGATTGTATATACCCCTATAAGGTCAACCCCCAGTCTTCTACAATCCAGTGAAAAAGTCCCAGCCTATCCAACCTCTTCTGATAACAAACCTTCCAGTCCAGGTAGCATCCCAGAAAATGTAATTCAGGATGTCGAAAATGGTCAAAAACATTTACTTAAAATAAGAAAAATAACTTAGACGGAGGGGGTCATTAGCAAGGCTGGTATTTATTGCTTATGTCCAATTGCTCAGGAAAGCAATGGTAAGCAATCTTCACAAACCAACGCAGTTCATGTAGTATACACCTCAAGAATGCTTAGAGTTGGAAATTCTAGGATTTTGACCCAGCAATGAAGAAGAAATGGTGAGATATTTCTAAGGATGCTGTGTAAATTAGAAGTTAACTTGTAGGTGGCAGTGTTGCTGACATCTTATAGTATCTGTATCCTGTGCCAGTATGTGGTTCAGAGTAAAAGATGGTTAGAGGTGGGTCACTGCCACCAATCCTCTTTATGACCAATCTGATTACCAGCAGTAAAGGATACACCACTGTCATCTTTACAGAAGAAAGCATGGTTCTTAGTTAATTAATGAGATGATTTGTTTCATCATAGCAAGAAATACAATTTCATTACAAACCAATAATAATTATTAAGACTTTTGGGAGTAAGATAGAACATATCTGTAGAAGAGCTCACTATTTCACCCCACAGTTGGGGGCATCAGAAGAGGTGGAGCTCAAATGTAATAAGAACATTAATTCCTTCAGAACCATTATCTGATACCACAGTAGAGGTCATGGGTTTGAAATGTGCTGAAGAATCACTGACAAGTTACTACAGCCCATTATGTAGATACTACACACATTGTTGAACTCAGATATTGTGAATGGGTTGAAAATCAAATAGTCTGTCTGCCCTGGATGGTATTCAGTTTCCTGAATAATGTTGGAACTGAACTGATCAAGGCAAGGGGAGATATTTTAATCATGTTCCTGGTTGTGCCTTGTAGATGGAGAACAAGCTCAAGAGTTGGATGAGTCACTCCTAGCAAAATACACAATTTGTGGGAATGGTTAGGCAAACTCTATACACATTACAAGTCAACTTTGCCTTTTCACAGGCTCTATATTTTTAGTCATTCTGGGCACCCATTCAAAGTGGTTGGACATGCATAGACTTCATTTGTCAAACATGGGGATGACGATTGAAAAGTTGAGAGCATGTTTTGTAATACATGAAATGCAGAGGTATTGGTCACAAACAACAGACTAATCATTTATCAGCAAGAAATTTGAGTATTTCCTAAAGTAAAGTGGCATTTGACAAGCCATACAACTCCATACCATCCATTGTCCAATGGTGGCAGATAGAGCAGTCCAAACTTTGAAAACAGGCTTAAAAGAAAACAGCCTACAACTTCACTCAATACCAAACTGTCCTGGTTCCAGTTTGATTATAGGACCACCCCACATGCAACTCTTGTTAATTAATGGGGCTAGTCCACTACATGTCACTGGTGGTCAAGGAAATTTGATTGTGGGAGATTCAATGATTTAAGCAATTACAAATCATAGGGAAAAAGAAAGGGTTTACTTGGAGACTGCTTCGCACTTGTGCAGCATGAATG
Source organism: Chiloscyllium plagiosum (assembly GCF_037043375.1). Classification (NCBI taxonomy): domain Eukaryota; kingdom Metazoa; phylum Chordata; class Chondrichthyes; order Orectolobiformes; family Hemiscylliidae; genus Chiloscyllium; species Chiloscyllium plagiosum. The sequence continues at coordinate 51,919,440 of NW_028270151.1, forward strand.
CTATTTGCCATTTAGTCTAAGCCTGAATTTTATCTAAGTCCTATAGCTTGCACAACAGTTGCTTGATTATCTGAACTATGAATATTACAGAAGTCAAAATGAGAGTCAGTGAACAGATTACTGGTGAGCTTAACTGAACGTATTACATTCTATTATAATAACATGAAATTTGGCCAAATTGGATTTGTGAGATCCTATCATCAACTGACAACCGGAGGCCAGTCAGAAGAAACATGAATCTTTCCCATTCTTTAGACTAATATCACTGGGTGAAATGCAGCATTACTTGCTGAAATTCAATTTCACAGAATGAAGGCCTCAATTAGAAATTTGCAGCCAATGCAAATCCAACTATTATTTTACCTACTAGGCTGGGAGGGGGTGAATTTTTTCTTGAAACAAAAAAAACCTTAAAAATACTCACATATTTTTGAATAATGCCACCTATACTGTGGTTTTCTGACCAATTCAAAATAAGTTCCTCAAGATCAGTCTATGGAAAGAAACAAAACAAAATGCCATTCAGGTATGCTGTAAAATGTTGTATTGATTACCTCAGACCAAAGTAAGCATACATTCCAAGACAAACATTGAAAAGTCATCAAGATTCCAAAAGGAGAGAAAATGGTCAGATATAGGAATCATGATCATGGTTATGTCAAAGAATTTAATAAAACCCTTGACAAAGTCCTTCAGAAGAAAACTCTATAGAAAATGCAATCGTAATCATGTGATACAAGTAGTTTCAATTAAAAGAAAAAGGATGTACTGTATTACTGCAGACAGTAGACATGATTCTGTGAACTGTGTTACAACATGGTGATGAACCCTTCTGTTAATTAAGCCAAACACCCAAAAAAGCTCTCCTTGCCTCGTAATGTGTTAAAATATATGAGTGACAGAGAACTCCCAAATTCCACTATTTAAAGTAAGTAATATCAGTTTCTTCTTTAACTCTAAACGTGAACTCTATAACAATATACTGTTTCAATAAAACATTTATGAAAATGTTTTAATTTCAAAACCATACAGCAGCTATCATCGGTGTCTTTATTCTTTCGTCTGAAGATCTCCCTGGACCGTCGTCTTTCTTTTACTGTGAATATGTTTCATCTGAAAAGGTACCTTTGATGGAGTGTGTTTCAATGGCAGTTGCTCCGATTTTCAAAATGCCTGCCTTTTTTACATCCCCAAAATCAGACTGTCTCAATGGTTTGATGTTTGCAAAACAATAAATTCAAACTCAGTTGGGCTTTAGTATTTTGGAGCATAATTTAAATTGATTGGTTAAATTCGAATTGTCGTCAAAACAGCAAGCAACTCAAGTATCTGTTTCATAGCCAAATATTACATACTTTCAATTTTCCAGCACACCCAGACTGGTCTTGTAAGCACTCGGTGCAGAACGGTATTCACTTATTCTTAAAGGTACAGTACATGCCTTCAACTTTATAATAAGTGAGTGACAGGGAGGGAGGCAAGGAAGGTGGGAGGGTGGGCAGGAGGGAATCCAGGCACTTTGTGGACAGCCTTGGGGTGGGTGGGGGTTGCAGAGGGGGTGTGGGTGGGAAGAAGGCATGTTTTATGGGGAAGGGGAGGGGGAGCTAGCAAGCATGTTTTGTGGAGGATGGTGAGCAAGTGAAGGAATGTGACTTTTGGAGCAAGGGAGGAATGTAGTGTGGTGTTTGGGAGGGAAGAAGGGAGGGAGAGAGTTCTTTTTTTGAAGGGAAGGAGAGAGGGAATATAGTTTTTGGAGGAAAGGAAGGTAGTGCATGCTTTACAGAATGATGGAGATGGGGAAGGGGAACTGTGCAGACAGATAGCAGTTGTTCATTTTCAGAATACCTCAGGCAACTAGCAGAAACAGCAATTCTGCAGATGACAGATTCCATGAAGATGCACAAGTTTTGTACAATTACAGATGGATCTACAAGTGAGCCTCTATCATGACAGATGTCTAAGCAGATAAATTAAGCAAAACAACAATTTTATTAAAAGCAAATTACTGTGGATGCTGGAATCTAAAACCAAAAGAGAAAATGCTGGAAAATCTCAGCAGGTCTGGCAGCATCTGTAAGGAGTTGGGAGCAACGAATGCAATAGACCAAATTGAAAGAGGTACAAGTGAAACGCTGCTTAATCTGAAATGAATGTTTGGGGCCTAGGATGGTCAGCATGGAAGAGGTAAAGGGGCAGGTGTTGCACCTTCTGCGATTGCATGGGAGAAGTGTTAGGTGTGATGGAGGAGTGGACTAGGTTGTCCCGGAGGGAGGGAACGATCTCTGCGGAATGCAGACAGGAGGAGGGAAGGGAAGATGTGTTTAGTGGTGGTGTCGGGTTGGAGTTGGCGAAAATGGCGGAGGGTTATTCTTTGCATGTGAAGGCTGGTGGGGTGAAGAGAGAGAACAAGATGGACCCTATGGGGAGCAATGAATGCAATAGACCAAATCGAAAGAGGTACAAGTGAAATGCTGCTTAATCTGAAATGAGTGTTTGGGGCCTTGGATGGTCAGCATAGCAGAGATAAAGGGTCAGGTGTTGCACCTTCTGCGATTGCATGGATTGGGAGCAACGAATGCAATTCTATTGTCGGTTTTGACTAAGATGATGCATCAACATATGGCTTACGCTTATTGGATAGGCTATACAAAAACATTCCTTTGCTTAACATAGCCAATTGCTGATATTCAACAATTACAAACTGCCGAAAGGAAAAATTGGTTTAAGTTGATGACTATTTAAAAAAAAAGACAGGAAGACAGAGGTAAAGAAATCTATGATTACTAGGTTTTTACATCTTGGGGTTGTTTTTTTAACAATAAAAGAGAAGAATGCGTGACCTGTTTGGAATTCTGCATGGCATGTTTGGATAAGTCAGTTGTTACGGTTAAAGTGGAGTTCAGATTACGAGAATGTGCAAGTAGTTCACATCTATAGATACTGGCAAAAACGCGTGTAATGGCTGTGGATAGGCGGTTAGTCTTGGAAGAGAAAGTGATGACTGCAGATGCGGGAGATCAGAGCTGAAAATGTGTTGCTGGAAAAGCGCAGCAGGTCAGGCAGCATCCAGGGAGCAGGAGAATCGACGTTTTCGGGCAAGAACCCTTCTTCAGGAATGAGGAATGTGTGTCCAGCAGGCTAAGATAAAAGGTAGAGAGGAGGGACTTGGGGGAAGTTTTCCTTGGAGGGAAGGGGGAGGTAAAACTTGCACCCACACCTCCCTCCAAGGCCCTAAGGGATCCTTCCATATCTGCCACAAATTCACCTGCACTTCCACACACATCATTTATTGCATCTGCTGCACCCGATGTGGCCTCCTCTATATTGGGGAGACAGGCCGCCTACTTGCGGAACGTTTCAGAGAACACCTCTGGGACACCTGGACCAACCAACCCAACCACCCCGTGGCTCAACACTTCAACTCCCCCTCCCACTCCACCAAGGACATGCAGGTCCTTGGACTCCTCCATCGCCAGACCATAGCAACACGATGGTTGGAGGAAGAGTGCTTCATCTTCCGCCTCGGAACCCTCCAACCACAAGGGATGAACTCAGATTTCTCCAGTTTCCTCATTTCCCCTCCCCCCACCTTGTCTCAGTCAAATCCCTCGTACTCAGCACCGCCTTCCTAACCTACAAATCTTCTTCCTGATCTCTCTGCCCCACCCCCATTCCGGCCTATCACCCTCACCATGGCCTCCTTCCACTTATCGCATTTCCAACACCCCTCCCCCAAGACCCTCCTCCCTACCTTTTATCTTAGCCTGCTGGACACACATTCCTCATTCCTGAAGGGCTCTTGCCCGAAACGTCGATTCTCCTGCTCCTTGAATGCTGCCTGACCTGCTGCGCTTTTCCAGCTACACATTTTCAGGTTAGTCTTGGAAGACTAAAGGATTATCAATGTTTTATAAACTGTTATACCTTAGTATGGAGTTGGGTGTTTATAGGTAGTTAATTGGCATTTCAAGCTGGACACAAGGCCCAAATGATTCATTTGATTATGAAAATTCTCTTTTACTTTGAGATTGCAACAGTCCAGGGTCTCTCGTATCAGGGACAAGCGTTTTCAAAAGACTGAAAAACTCTAACTTAACTGGAGAAAAATGACATTTTTATTCAATATGCAGTTCAAAAGAAAGAGTCAAATTCATCTCAAAAATGTTCATTCCATTTCTTTTCATGTAGATGCCGCAAGACATGCTGAGTTTCTCCAGCACTCTTAACAATATAGATGTTTAAAGTTGTTCTAATAAAAGTGTCAAGATAAAAATGACTTGTAGGGCTCAGTGGCACAGAGGTTGAATTCAAAATCTATCCCCCCCAGAAGCATGACATAATGTTCCCAAACAGGTTGATTAGCAATACTGGGAAAAAAATTACTTAATTAACTCACATGCTCTGTAAATATTAATTTTCAAGTCTTCCTCATGAATTGGAAATTAATACCCCAATTAGTATTTTAATACAAATTGCAGTTCATGATTGTCTGCATAGTATCTCGGTATTTTCTGTACAGAAGTTTTACTTACCTTAATTTTTGTGTGTACATCCAAAATATCTGGAATACTGCCAAATATTGTTTTTATTTCTTCTTGCGCAAGAATAGGACCTCCAAGTTGGCCCTCTTTTTCCAAAGGAACCTTAAATAGCTAACAAAGGATAAACAATTTAAGTTTTATCTGCACACAATTTTATAAATTCATGATATATTTACAAATGGAATGAATAGAAACTGTGCAAGCAAAAAAAAAAATGTGTATTATTTTGGACAATATTTGGATTACTTCACTTTAATTACAAACCACCAGATGATAGAACATCAAGTCAACCAGTGTGCCATTTACTATAAGCATCTAACCAAAAGTGGGGGAATGATCATCTAGTGGTAATGCCTCAGATCTGGAGCAACTAAGCCCAAGGTTGCAGGTTAAAAGTCCCACTACTGCAGTTGGTACAGTTTCAGTTCAGTAAATAAAAATATCTACAATGCAACAGTTGCCTCAGTAATGGCTATCATACCACCATCATTGATTGTTGTGAAAGTTTATCTGGCTCACCCACACAAAGAAGAATAAAAAAACCCCACTCATCTCTACCTGATCTAGCCTACGTAAGACGCCACACCTACAACAATGTGGCTCACTCTTAACTACCTTCTGAAATGACCTAGCCATTCAAAACGAAAAACAGGGAGAAGCAACAAAATACCAACCTGGCCAGCAGTGTCCACATCCCAGGATATGCTTTGGTTCTGTTCGCCGAGCTGGAAGTTTTTGTTGCAAACGTTTCGTCCCCTGTCTAGGTGACATCCTCAGTGCTTGGGAGCCTCCTGTGAAGCGCTTCTGTGGGGTTTCCTCCGGCATTTATAGTGGCCTATCCCTGCCGCTTCCGGTTGTCAGTTTCAGCTGTCCGTTGTAGTGGCCAGTATATTGGGTCCAGGTCGATGTGTTTGTTGGAGTTTGTGGAGGAGTGCCAGGCTTCTAGGAATTCCCTGGCGGTTCTTTGTTTGGCTTGCCCTATAATGGTAGTGTTGTCCCAGTCGAATTCATGTTGCTTGTCGTCTGCGTGCGTGGCTACTAGGGATAGCTGGTCGTGTCGTTTCATGGCTAGTTGATGTTCGTGGATGCGGATCGTTAGCGGTCTTCCTGTTTGTCCTATGTAGTGTTTTGTGCAGTCCTTGCATGGGATTTTGTACACTACATTAGTTTTGCTTATGCTGGGTATCGGGTCCTTCGTTCTGGTGAGTTGTTGTCCAAGTGTGGCTGTTGGTTTGTGTGCTGTTATAAGTCCTAGTGGTCGCAGTAGTCTGTCTGTCAGTTCAGAGATGTTCTTGATGTATGGTAGTGTGGCTAGTCCTTTGGGTTGCGGCATGTCCTCGTTCCATTGTCTTTCCCTTAGGCATCTGTTGATGAAATTGCGAGGATATCCGTTTTTGGCGAATACCTTGTATTCCTCTTCCTCTTTTTGCAGTTCTGGTGTGCTGCAGTGTGTTGTGGCCCTTTTGAATAGTGTCTTGATGCAACTTCGTTTGTGTGTATCGGGGTGGTTGCTTTCATAGTTCAGGACTTGGTCTGTGTGTGTGGCTTTCCTGTATACCTTTGTGGTGAATTCTCCGTTTGGTGTTCTCTGTACCATCACGTCTAGGAATGGGAGTTGGTTGTCCTTTTCTTCCTCTCTCCACAAACTCATCCACAAACTCCATCAACAAACACATCGACCTGGACCCAATATACCGGCCACTACAGCGGACAGCTGAAACTGACAACCGGAAGCGGCAGGGACAGGCCACTATAAATACCGGAGGAAACCCCACAGAAGCGCTTCACAGGAGGCTCCCAAGCACTGAGGATGTCACCTAGACAGGGGACGAAACGTTTGCAACAAAAACTTCCAGCTCGGCGAACAGAACCACAACAACGAGCACCCGAGCTACAAATCTTCTCACAAACTTTGAACTCCCAGGATATGTAAACTAATCGGAAAGATGTGCTTTAATTAGAACATATTGACTAATCAATATGCCTTCAAGAATCATTGTGCCAAAATGTTTTGTATTCAAGGACACTTGGAATATATGATGCTTAAGGAACATGGGAACAGGAGAAGGCCAGTGTGTCAAGCCTGCCTCACCATTCAACATGGTAATGGTTGATTGAACACTTCAATGCCTCTTCTTACTCACTCATCCACACATCCCCATAGCCTTGGGCATCAAGTATGTTTATGGCAGAGATTCGTAATCAGAAATCCATACTCTATAGAACAGAGCTCCAAAGGTTCACCATCCTCAGAATAAATTATTTCTCTTTATCTCGACCAAAATGGCATTACCCTTATTTTTAAAAATCATATGTTTGGTCCTAAACACCCCAAAAAAGGAAACATCATACTTGCATCTATCATCTCCTTTAAATATTTTGTAGGTTCTCTCATTTTTCAAAATACTAGAAAATTCAGGTCCCATTTGCCCAATCTCTTTTCATAGGACAGTCCTGTCACCACAGGAACAGCAAACCTACGTCACACTCACCCAACAGCACTCTCTTTATACAAGATGAAGGGACCAAAACTGCAGTATCCCAGATGCAATTCAACCAAGCTCCTATATAACTGAAGCCAGGCTTTAGTACTCCTCTGCACAAATTCTCTTGCAATTAAGGCCCCCATTAGCCTTCCTACTAGCTTACTACACCTGCATGATAGTTTTCAGTGACTTATTGACAAGGATACCGAGGTCCCTCCATACATCTATACTTTTAAACTCCTTATGTAAGAAATATCAGCAAATCAGTTTCTCCTACCAAAGTTAGTAAAATATCATTTGGGGGAATAAAAGTGAGGTTATCTGCCATGCTTTTTCCCCATTCACACAGCCTTTCCAAATCCACCCAAAGTTGCTTTACATCTTTCTACATTTGTAATCTTTGTATCATCTGCAAATTTGGTCCTCAACTCCAAATCATTAATGTATAGCTTGTGAACTGCTCGTGAGCTGCTGGGGCACCAAGTACTGATCCTTACTCTATTGGTCACAGTCTACCTTTGGAGAGAATGACCAGTTTATTCCTACTGTTTTCTGCCTGTTGGTCAATCATGTTATGTACCAGGTCAGACATTTAGCCCACAACCTAACTTTTCAAATTGTTTTAAGCAGATGCAAGGTGACTATCCCAAGAGCAATATAGCTGGTCAAACCACTGTTTTAAACAAAATAGAATTTATTTACACATGGAGAAGAAAACCAAATTTAGAATAACACAGCTATTTAAAAACCCAATCAACATGAAAACGCAACCTGACAAAAAGCTGTTCCAATATCCTGGAACATCCTTTAACACAATCCTTGGTAAAAAGGAAAATTAAAACATAGGTTCTTACAGGAAAGAGGACCAGCATGGGGCTGTTTCTTTGGGTCCCCAGCTAAAACCAACCCAAAACTAGAATTAAACCTGAAATGGGAGAACTAGCCACTCCTCTTTCATTGTTCAAGTGTTTAAAAAAAAATCCTGAAAACCTTTTGATTGTTGACTTAGGCAGCATCTGTTAGCCATTATTAAAGTAGCCAGTTCAGACATTTTGGCACCTATGCCTTTATAACTCCTCCGGAAAGGAGGTCAAGGACAGATTAACCTTATTAAAATTATCAGTATAGTCACAACCAATCAATCAATCAACCCACCCACGTTAGTATTTTCCCTCATTGTTTGTGGTTTAACATTTTTCTAACCAGCCCCCAAATGTTTACATTCATCAGCTCTTCTTTACCAACTTTATTCATAACACCTTCAAAACCTCAAGTCTATCAAATGATTTCATAATCTGTAATTTCATGCTATGTGCAATCAAATCATTAAGAAGCAAAAAAAAAGTGTTTATTTATCCCATCCTTCAGAATAAATTCCAGCATCTTGCCTAGCACCAATGTCAGATTAACAGATCTATAGCTCGGTTTTCTCTTGCTCCCTTCTTAAATACAGATGGCATTTTCTATCTTCCAATGCACTAGAATCATTTCAGAATTAACAGTGTTTTAGAAGATAATCACCAATGCATCAACTACTTCTACAGCTGTCTGCAACATCCTAGGAATATAGACAACATTAAGTTCAAGGGATTTATCAACTATCAGCTCTATAGACACCTCCAATACAATTTAATTATTAATGTTAATTTTAATCAACTTCCCATTCTCCCCATTCACCTGGATGTCCAGTTCTGGGAGATTTCTTCCACCTTCCTCAGTGAAAACAGAGGCAAAGTAATCTTTTTAGCGATGCTGACATTTCTATTCCCCAGTATATACATACATAGAAATTTTGGGAGAACTTATTTGGTAGAAAGTTACTAACTTTTGGCTAAACATGCAAATTTATCTTAAAAACTTCACATTGGATAACAAGCTGAGATGTCAAAATGAGAATCCGCTTTGAATGGAAGCAGATACTAATGCACAAAAAAAATTGCCAAAAATGCAAATTCCAATGCTTTCAAAAGTGAGTAATAGTATTTGTAGACAGATTTTAAAAAATAAGCAAACTTCGGAAAGAATTTGCATTTATATAGCACTTGTAATCTCAATGTCCAAAGTGCTTCAAAACCAATAATGTAATCGACTTGTAGTTGCTGTTGCTGCTAATTTAAGTGCAGCAAGGTGATATTTGTAAACTCATTTTGGTGAAGTCCATCGAAGAATAAACAATAGCTCGGACACCAGAATACACTCGCTTTTTTTTGAATAGTGCTATTGAGTTGAATTTTCACATCTGCGGGAGTAAGAGACTTCAGTTTAATATTTAATAAAAATGGTAGCACTTCCAGCAAGGCTTCTTCAGTTCTGCAGCAAGGTGTCATGATAGATTATGTGCTCAAGTTTCTGGAGCAGAAATTAAATCCAGGAACTTTTGACTGGAATGCTGTTAACTGAGCTACAGCTGACACTCGAGGGGACAATGAGTAGGGTTATTGTTGCTAAGATTGTTACTTCTTGGAGAAATTTTATAAAATATCAATAAACGAGATGACTGCCAATTCTACATCTAGCAAGGTATTACTTGCATTCTACTAAAACTACGGATTAAAAAAAAAAGCAAATCTTGTTTGATGCCAGGAAACAAAAGCTGTATGCCCTTTGACCCACAAAGCCAAAAACGTGGTTTATATTGCATTACATTCTAAAAAGGTTGTAGTACCATGGCCTAGCACAATTTGGTTAAGGTGCAGTAGAATAGTAGAACAAACAAAAAGTCAGAATCTGAACACTGCAGATATCTTAGAGTTGTGGGACTAGAAGTTTCACAACAGAGATCAGGAAGGCCAAAGCCAGGCAGTGAGTTAAAGACAAAGATGAGAATTGAAAAATCAAGGTATTGCTTGACCAGGAGATCAGTGACCAGAGGCGACAGGCAAAAATTATCTAGTGCAAGTTATGACAGAGCAGCAGAGTTTTAGATGACCTCAATTGGGAGAGGGTAAAATCTATTCAGACGCTGGGAGAAATGCACAGCTTTTTTTTTTGCTGGTTGAACTGTAAATAGAATATCATTACCTACAGCACACAGATTGCAGTGGTTCTGGAAGGCAGTTTACCACACCTTCTCAAGGGCAATTAAGGACAGACAATAAATGCTGGTCAGCTTCAGAGGTCCATGCCCCACGGGCAGTGTAAATAATAAAAACAGACAAGTGACCCTACCTGAATAATGGTCGTTAAAATGTCAACATAGTTGCTTTCTGTCTGGTACAGTTCCATTGCAACTTGCCACCGTGCAGACTGCTTTGCAGGAATAGCTGCACAACATTTCGAAGATTTTATGCTAGACTTGGGAGTTTCTGTAGGATGGAAAAACAATTTTCAATTAAAACAGTATATAGCAACAGCACTAAATATAGATATAATTTCTCCCTCCAGTAGGCAGAAATTTTTTTTGAATAAAACAAAAAAGGTGAAATGCCACAAAAGCTCAAACCTAAAATTGCTCTGCATAAAGTACAAATTCTTTGAAGCACGCTACTTATTTTAGGCTTAAATGAGAATTAAACAACCCTATTTTTTTTGCTGTACAAAAAACACCATGAAACAATTGCAAAAATGTTCTTACTAGTAATATCCCAAAAGGTACCTTCGCTATAAAGTGCACTGACATCCCACAAAGTAAAGCTTTGAGCCGCAGAACATTCAGAGACTGAAGACATTTCTACATCCTGCAGGTTTTCAATCATGCTGCTTTGTTGAAATTCATCATTCTCATTTTTCTCAAAATACTGTTGCATTTGCTTATCAGCTATTGCCACCTCTAATTCTAGAAATTGTGCTTTAACCACATTGGAAAATGCATCAACGTGACATTTTTGTAACATGCCAAAATCTCCATCTTTATCCAAATTGCCTCGAGTTGGAAGCCTCTCTTCCTGATCACATGATTCAATATCCATATTTTTGGCAGTGGTACTCTGTTGAAATTCTGTCAAATGCATTTCAATAACTTGCGACAAGTCAGTAGTCTTCCTAAAGTTTGCTAAATTATCGACTGCATTTGTTTTGTGAAGTCCTTCAGCTACCTCAACATCAAGCTTTTCTGTAGTGCAGGAAGAAGCATCCATTTCAATCACAGTGTTGCTGCACAGGACGTTTCCCTCAGTAACTTCTAGAAATTCTACAAAAGCTTTCCTTTGAAATGTTTCTCCTTCTTGTGTTGTGTCTCTAACCTCAAGCATATTTTCAGGCTCAAAAGTTAATTTTACCTTTGAAGTGTTAATAGGGGAACTAAATATATTATGTTCATATTCTTCTTTCTTTTGAAGAAATTCTAGACATTTAGCATGTTGTCCTATTTCTGAGTTGATATGACTAATAAGCTTGCCAGACTTTTTTCCATTTTTGGACCATCTCTGAACTCGGCAGTTATGGAATGGTTTGCCACCTTGCACAAACGTGCCCTGCTGTCTATCACTTGTTCTATGCCTCTTTGCTATCCTGTTCATTTCATATTCTGAAAGAAAAAAGAACTAAATGAGACTGGTTATTCCTTCTAAAATAAGTTATTTTAGAAAATTATCAACTTATTTAATTAAAAGACTGCTGCTTTAGTAGAATCCAAATAATGAAAATAACAGGGATGCAAGATAGGAATAATGCAACAGATTGTCCAATTACTTTAAAGAGAGTACAATTTATTAACACAATTTAATTTTGCTTACAAAAGAGTCAGTGATACCACAGATGCAAAATGTGTTGACTTTGGAAAAACAATTATTGTTTTCGCAGACTTGGGGATATCAAGAAAAGGGAATAGACAATGGTGTTCCCAAAGTTCTACATCAGAAATAGAGGTGGTTGTAATACAGGCAGACAGTAATCTGCAGTGAGTACAAACAGCACAAATTCTACGTCTGCAGATGGTAAAAAACCCAATGCCATTTGAGAAAGGGGACGAAAAGGAGCAAACTGGTCACAGATTGTCGAAACAGGAATACATAGAAATTTAATGCAGAGAAAAATGTAAAAATTTAAAAAGAAAGAAAGAAATAAGTGAAACAACATAAATTAAAATGATAATTAAACTAAATTAATTAGTTAATTTAAAGGGACTGCAAGAACAGAGACTTGGTGTATAGACAGGAAGACAGTAAGAACACTTCGAGTATAGCATCCTTGACTTTATAAAAGCAAGGAATTGTGCTAACCTAACTTAAAATACTGGTTAGACATCAAGCTATGTTCAGCACTGGATAATAACCCACACAGAGAAAGAGGTCAAACGTTAAGAGAATTAAATATTAGAATGGTATCAAGAATGAAGGAATTGAGAAGAGACACCATATCTCTACCATCGGGTTCTCTAGAGTACAGAAAATTGATTAGTGACAGGAAGGTCAGGAATATCAGGACACAAATTTAAGGTGATAATAAAAAAAAAAAGGAGCTGCATGATTCCAAATGTTGAAGTGATAGTAAAATCAAATTGAACACCAACATTCCAGAAGGGCATCTGCTAAGTATCATAAGCAAAGAACAAGTATTGACAGAATTATTGGAAATGAGTACAATTGTAAAACTAATTGAACAGCACATTTGAAATAATCAACATAGAATGAAATAATGATCATCTTAGTGAGAGGTAATTCTTATTTCAAAATAGTTTTTTTATAATAAAATGAAAACAAAAAAATCAACCAACCTCCACATGAGTCCGGCGTGTTAGAGATGTCCAGCAAAGATCCCAGTGAAATGGAAGCTTCTGCTGAAGGCCTTTTGCGTGGAGGGAAAGGCGAGAAGCTGTCAGTCTCTCTTGTAAACTGTGTCAGTGTATCCCGCAAGCGGCGCCTCTTGCGCATGCTATTTGGTGTGCTCAGTGAAAGCAAAGATACAGATGTCTTCAGAGTTGGACTTTCTGACTGTAATTAGAGACAAAAGCCTTATTACAGCTGAACAGCTCTAGAAAAAGTGGATCAGTATAGAGTCATTGAGTCACACAGCACAGAAACAAACTCTTCAGTCCAACACGTCCATGCCAACTAAGTTTTCCAAACTAAACTAGTTCTATTTGCCTGCATTTGGCTCATATTCCACTAAACACTTCCTATTCATGCATCTTTAGAAGTGTCTTTTAAATGTTTTAACTGTACTTGCATCTACCACTTCATTTGGCAGTTCATTCCACATACGAACCACCCTGAGAAAATTGCCTCTCAGGTCTCTTAAATCTCTCTCCTTTTACCTTAAAAATATGCCCTTTAGTTTTGAACTCCCCTACCCAGAGAAAAGAAATTTTCTATTCAACTTGTCTGTACCCCTTGTGATTTTATGAATGTCCAAGGTCACCTTGCCTGCACTCCAATGAAGGGAGTCCCAACCTAATCAGTCTCTCCTTATAACTCAAACCCTCCAGTCATAGAAACGTACTGCATGGAAACAGACCCTTTGGTCCAACTTGTGCATGCCAACCAGATATCCTGGATAAGTCTAGACCTATTTGCCAGGATATGGCTCATACTCCTTTAAATCTTTTGTATTCACATACCCATTCAAATACCTTCTAAAATGTTATAATTGTGACATCTTCCACCATTTCCTCTGGCATCTCATTCCATACACACATCACCCTCTGCATGAAAAAGTTACCCCTCGGGTCCCTTTTAAATCTTTCCCCTCTCATCTTAAATCTATGACCTCCAGTTTCTGACTCCGCCACCCCAGAGAAAAGATTTGTATTTACCCTTACCATGCTCCTCATGTATTAAAACCTCTAAAAGGTCAACCCTTAGCCTCCAGTGCTCCAAAAGAAACTCCTTCCAGCCAATTCAGCCTCTCCTTATAGCTCAATTCTTCCAACCCTAGCAACATTTTGTAAATCTTTTCTGAACCTCTCCAACTTAATTATATAGTTAGAAATAAATTTGGTATACCTCTTCAAACAAGTACATTGATTCACCAGCTCTGGCATCCATCTGTATACTTCCCCAGAACCACTGAAAACAAGACAGATTGTTAATAGTGATAACACTAAAGAACTAAATCCAGACCGCATTACCTGATATGAACTTAATTAAATGAAGTCTGTGAACAAAGGAAGAGAAATATGCCATTCAACCCATCAATGCTGATCGGTCATTCAGTTAGATCAAGGTTGTTCAGATTGTGGTCTGTCATTTTGCTGTATGGTCCCTATTATCATTTATATCCTTGCCCAAAGCTTTATCAAACAATGTCTTGAATAAATTCAGTGAACCAAACTTCATTGCTTTTTGGGGAAGAGAATTCATGGATTAAATGACTCAAAAGATTATCCCTCATCACAATCTTAAAAAGAAATCTCTTTCTTAAAGTGTCACCTGGTTCTAGAGTATCTCAAAAGAAAAAACATCCTATATTTATCTTCCAGAAGTCCCTTCAGAATCTTCAGTTTCAATAAGATCACTTGACATATTCAAAGCTTCACTGGATACAGGTCCAAACTATTCAATACCCTTCATCCAAGGAATGAGATGCGCAAATATTCTCTAAATAACTTCAGACATTTCATTTCTTTGTGCACAATAGTCGAGACGTAATCTCAAAAAAGGTTCTGTACAGCCACAGTATAGCTTATCTAATTATATATTCCTTTTCCCTTGCAATATACAGCAACATTCAATTTACCTACACCCATGGCTATAAAGTGGAATTTTATAAGTGGGTTACAGTTATAGCTAAGCAGAATTAAATTGTTCATAATTGTTTACTTGTAGTTCGAGTCTATTTACTTGCAAAAAAAAAAACACTTGTTGTTAAGTATACAAACCTACTTTTTCAACAGCATCTAAAAAGACAAGTTGGAGTTCTACATACTTTTTAACCATCTTCAACTTACGTGACAACCCGGGGAATAGTGGGGCTGAATTTCCAATGTACCCTAGTGAGGCACACTCTGCAAAAAAAATCAATAATACACAGCTTTTCGATTCCTAACCAAAGTGGAAAAGTTTGCAGTTTTCACATTATATCCCATGTCAGTCACTAGAACTCTCTATACCTATTTGCAGATTCTCTAACTCCTCTTGACAATTACAGAGGAATCTCAATTATCCAGCATTTGATTATCCGAATATCGGATTATCTCGCAAGGTCCCGATGCTTGGCTAAACGATGTTATCTGGCATTCGATTAACCGAATGAAATACTCCCCGACTGTGTTCTTCAGATAATCGAGGTTCATCTGTAATTAAATTCTCATTGTCATCAAAAAAAGGTACCGTATGTTCAGACCTTTCATCCAAGTCACTGACATGGACTGTAAGTCAGTTGTAGCCCTACAGGTGACCCTTCTGCTACTTCACTAGTTACAACCTATCAACCTGAAAACTTTCATCTCTCCTCTTTGCTACCTTTTAGCTAACATTTTCTATCCTCTGGTAACTCAAAATGGCACAGGATTGTAGCTACAAAACACTTCAAGATATGTGACAATAAAAGTTATTCAATAAAATCATTCATATTAGAATATGTCACCCCTACAAACTGAGCTCTTATTTTGTGTAGTCATCCTTGATATGGCATCTTGTCAAAAGCTTACTACAATTTCAATACACCACAACTCCAGGTTCCCTTCTACCTTGCTTCAGTTAATCAAACGTCATTTCCTTTTCAGAAACCAAGTTGGATCTGCCAGATTGTACTGAGATTTTAAATGCCCTTCTATAATCTGACAGTAGATTCCAGCATTTTCCCTATGACACCATCTAACTGGCCTGTAGTTTTCTGCGTCACCTGCTCAAAAAAGGTCTGCCAATACAATTGCATTGTCCTACCTCTTAATCTAGATTCTCAGGGCACATTTACATTTAATATGAAGAGGTGCTCACTAAAGATTATCATAAGTATCAGTCTTTGATCAGTACTTCACATCTTCAAATACTATCAAGTTACAATTAGCATTGCCAAAATGTTCTTTTGCTAAGAGGTTACTGATTAATCATTTACAGTGTGCAAATCTGCATAAATTAATGCAATATCACTGAAAAGACTCACCTTGCACTTTGCACTGAAGCAAGGTAGAAGGGAACCTGGAGTTGTGGTGTATTGAAATTGTAGTAAGCTTTTGACAAGATGAGGTTGATTTCAGCTATCACTGGGACATACGTTAACAAGGTAAATAAAAACCTTAAGCTTCTTCAAATAAATTCAATTCTAAGACAGTAACAGAGTTTCAGTTTTCACTCAAACTGGCACATTGCAACTGTCATCAAAAACTCACAAAAAAAGTGTTGTGGCAGGTGTGGCGCTGGTTTATTTAACACTTGAGTCCAAACTACTTTGCTTTCACATTATATCAATTTAAGGCACAAATATGCTAAAGAGACATGTCTCACCTCCTGTTTTACAACAAACAGTTTTTTGATGGGTTCAAATGGCAGCTGTTTTATTGTATTCTCCACCACAAGGTGAGTGCATGCATCATCACCAAGAGGCAAGTATCTTCCTCCTGGAAAACAAGGGTAAGCATGTTGCCAAATTTGTGTTACTTGCAATGTCAGATCTTCCACAATATTGTGCAAATAATCCATGGTCAGGAATACGGTTTCAAACAGCATTCAAATATCTACTGCATTATGGACAGCTCCAGTTTAGGGTCTCGCAAAGCAGTGTTTATCATAGAACACCTGCAATGTGAAAGCAGGCCATTAGGCCCATCGAGTCCACACCAACCCTCCAAAAAGCATACCATCCAGGCCCATCCCCTAACCTATCCCAGCAACCCTGCATTTCTCAAGGCAAATCCACCTAGCCTGTTCATCCTTGCCCCTACAGGCAATTTAACATGGCCAGTCTCCTAATCTGCACATCTTTGACCTATGTGAGGAAACTTACGTAGACACTGGGAGAATGTGCAAACTCCATAGAGACAGACAGACAGTCGCCAGAGGGTTGAATCAAACTCAAGTCCCTGGCGCTGTGAGGCAACAGTGCTATCTGCTGCTCCAATGCTACCAAATCTTTATAGAATAATTTTTTTTTAAATTTCAAAAATTAAGAATGGATCAAAAGTAACCTTCAAAAATCACCAACACGCATCAGTTGCGACAAATATGATGCTCAGAACAAGTTTTGTACAGAAAGAAAAAAAAAGTTTAAATTACACAAGGCCCACTATGTTCTTTCAGAAATGACTGCATTCAAAACTTTAACAAATTGCCAAGAAGAAAACTCTAAAGTGATTGTTCTCATATGTCCTCCACAGACCTTGCATTTCAGTCATTTCTTCCATAGTTCGGAGTTCTTCATCTGGGAATCCCAGAAAAGATAACACACAGTCTTGAAATGGGGGCACCTTGAACTCATTTCGAAACACTTCATCGGCAATATGAAAATCACTACAGAACAAAGCAACTATTAATCACAAGCAAATAACTTTCACAACTTCTGATTCATGACAGGAACACTCAAAATTGATGCATTTTTCTTAATGACCAAAGTATGACAGGACAGACTTGTTATAGACTTTACTTTGAAATACTATAGATAGTGCCTTTTATCCAAGAACGAGAGGTTTTTTTTGTTTTCTGAAGAGTATCCAATTTGGGAGCAGGCATCTGGATATATAGGTTTGTTTGCCCACAATAAGATTACCAAAGGGACAAATTACATTTTTGGGAATTCTCTCCAATGGCACATTAACAGGGCTTGCAAACCTTTAAAAGAATCAAAACTGTCAGCATTTAAAAATTAGCCCTGTTTGACCATGTCCTTTCCAAAGCAATTTTCTTTTACCATATCCACGTTTGCCTATTTTTCAAAAATAATCAAGATCTTAAAATGTCCACATGATTACTGGCTTTATCTATTGATTCCATTTGCATTGAGGGTTTAACACGCACATTAAATCATTTGCTCACACAACCTTCAGTAAATTTTACATTGTACCTTTTGCATCTGCAACAAGCTAACAGCTGAATGCTGAGCATAACCTAAAATTGTCTTAGCTGACCCCAGGCTCAGTCTATTTGATCTTCTCCATTGATTCTACACAAATCTACTTAAATGAAAACATTGGCAAATTAAGCTATAATACATTCAATGATCCTAAGAAGAGTAAGATGTCCAGAGGAGGTTGAACCTTGCAAAGAGACTTCAGACTGTCTATGGGTTAAAAAAAAAAAAGAGATAACAGTAGATGGAACAAACTGTCTCTGAAGATCTCTCTGAAGGGTCAATGAACCTTAAGTGTTAATTCTGCTTTCTCTCCACTGATAAGGTCAGACCAGCTAAGTTTTCCCAGTAAATTCTGTTTCTGTTTCAGATTTCCAGCATCTACGATTCTTTGGACTTGTGCATCCATATTATAACTGCATTTTGCTCTACATTTAAAATGTACTGTCTGGGTGTCTTATAAACTATTCCCATTGTGGCTGACATTTACTATTTCCTAATTATACCCCAATTAAGTCAGTCCTCGGAGGCATACCTAATGACATTTAACAATTCTACCCTAACTTTTTCAACCTCAGAGTCTTTCAAAATGAAAAGCATCATTTAGTTTAGGTTAAGTTACAGTCACAGTCACCTTGCATCCATATCTTTGTATTGGCCATCAGGTCATATATCTTAAATTTTTGTGTTAACAATTCATCAATTTTGTTATCAATGCTGCATACATTCAAAAGCAGAATGCTTTTGCCTTTTTATAATTTCCAGTAAATCTTTCATTTCACAACTTAAAAATAGATTTAACAAGGTTTAAACACCTGAAGAGTCATTGTGGCTTTCTAGACTATCTATATTTTACATTAAAAAAGGTAAATTCTACATTGATTTGACATGGTTTGTATTACTTAGACAATTTCTACTATTCCAAACAATTTTTTAAAAACTGAACCATTATGTTCCATGAATTATAAAATTGAGATACAAAGCTCTGCACTGTAAATGCAATGTGGAATATAATTTATTTTAAATGCATTGAAATCCTTAAAACTTCAGTATACATGAACAAGTACAAAAAAAAATCAAATAGAACATTTCTGCACTGCTCAAAATGCATAGTCTTGATATTATTTCTACATTTACAACTGAAATTTTTCATACAATCCCACACCCTCAGAATTCAAAAAGGCTGCATAGCATCAATTTCATTCAATAAAACTGCCTTCTATTTAAAATTATAGTAAACTTGGAAAACTCACATTTCATTCCTTCTTTCCCAAGCCGAATAAATCCAATCTGCTCTCATGATAGGAGTGCCCATACTTACAGCAGCCTGCAATCAAGACAGCATATATGAATTTTCAACATACAGATTCCCCAAAAGATGTCTTTACCAGCATCAACTGACACAAGACCCAATCTAAAAAAAGGTTAGTGTAATTGCAAGAGCATAAAAATTGGCATCAAACTGATCAACTGGATGGAGAAAGAGAAGAAATGTGTAAGAATCATCATAAGAGCAATGATCTTATAGTTAAAGTGTACTTGCATAGATCTACTACTACTACTACTACTACTACTACTACTACAACTGTTAACATAATGGTCATGTTTTCACATGCCAACCCAGTGGCATTAAGTAATTTGAAGGGGAGACAGTAGTGTCACATGACAGGACCAAAGACCCAGGTTAATGCTCTGGTTTCACAAGTTCAAATTTCAACATAGCATCTGGTGGAACTTAATTCAATTCTACCAGGTCTGGACTGGAAACAGTCATAGATTGATGCAAGAGCCCATATGATTCCCCAATGTCTTCAAGGAAAAGCCATCTGCCATCCTGGTCTGGCCCAGGTAACTTCAGAGCATGTAATCTCCAAATGCTCAAGGGCAATTAGAGAATGGCAACATGCTAGCCTAACCAGAAATATACATATCCCCAAAAAAGGTAATAAAAAAAACTATAAACACAAACCACAAGAGATCAAAAGATTGTCAAAACAAACCAAGAACTCACTACTCTGCTACAACTGAGACAATCCCATAATAAACCTCTGGTACTGTGAGCTTTTGTTACTCATACTCAACTTGCTTGCACCCAAATAACATTGATCTAAGCCATCAAACTACTGTTTCAGACAGATTAATAAGAAGTCTGTTTTCAGTTGTCTTTCCTTATGCAAACATTTTACATCTGCCCTCAGCAAAAGCCACCAGCTGTAGATGTTCCAAAGTGCAGATTGCTTTCATTCTACCCTTTCAGGAATTTGTAAAAAAAATTTTGAAACCAAAAACTGCAACCCTTAGTCTGCATACATTAGTGGGCTGATATGTAGTGAAGGTTATGACTCAAGGGTTGCCATCACCCAGGGAATGATTATAAAACAAAATCAGATTAGGGAAGAAACTTGTGCATCATTTGTTGTGCATAAACAAAAGAAAAAGAGAGATTTCAGTGTACGTCTACTGATCAGTAAAGATAGCAGGGCAGGTAGGTAAAAAGTTGTCAAGAATACACAAGGGATACTTTCTTTTATTGGTTAACGCTTAGAGTATGAGATCAGCAAAGTTAGGACTGTGTGAAACAACAGTCATTAGACAGCAGCTAAAGTACTGCCAAATGGTCCTTGTCATAATATAGGAAAAGTATGATCAGAAGAGATGGGTACAGAGGAGGTTTACATTGACATTGACAAGAAGGGAGAATTTTAGCTCTAAGGAAAGATTCACCAAATTGAATTCATCTGTCACTTTTCTGCACACCTGACTAAGCTGGGATTTGACAGAATATAGGAGACAGAAGAGATTTTATGTGCAAAAAAAAAAAACTGAGGTGCTGGATTAAGAAGGACTTCTTTCTTGAAAAAGAGGTCAGCAATTGGGGCAAAGATTTAGAAATTGGTCGAAGTATTAGAAGGGAATTGAGCAGTAATTTTTCTATTTAGGGGGTGCAGAACTCACCATCTAAAGACATTGCAGTTGAATGAGAAATTTTCATATTTAAAAAGACTTGAGTATGCACTTCAGTCTTGAGGACAGCACACCAAGAGCTGGAGATTGGGGCGAGAATGAATAGCTACCCCAAGGCTAACACAGATAGGACAGGCTTAATCACCTCCTTCCAATCAGTACATTTTTCTATTGCATTGGATTTGCTAACCTGCATCAACTGAACAGGTTGAAGTAGTATTTTCTGTCTGACCTTTCCCCAGCTGTTGCTTTGTACACTGCACCCCTCCTCCTTCAGCATCCTAAAGTCAAACCCCACAATCTTGCAAAACAACACATACATCGCTTGAAATTGTTCTACGCATGTTCTTATTCCATCTAGCTAGTTTTCTAATAATTCAGCGGCTTGCTGCATTTCCAGTCCTTTCCCAACTGATTAGCAAATTTGATAAATTTGGAGTGAGATTGTGTACTGTATGGATAGGATAAATTAGAAACATTTTAGGAAACCATATTTCAAGCATCCTCTTTCTCCCACCACAACACATCAAATAAATTAACATTCTTTACCAATCTTCAGCCATTCCACTGATTTGTTAAAAATCTCAGCTTTTGAGAGAAAAGCTTCAATGTACAAAAAATGATCAAAAATATTTGTGCGTACCCGGAACTTGTCACTCTGAGTAGAATTGGCCACAAGATGAGTTATTTTACCAGTATATTCTTTCCGAATGGTTGCTCCCATATGATGTGCCAGGGTAACAAGAACAAGCTGCAGGTTAAAAAGAAGACAATGGAAAAGTAGTTTTCAAACAAAATAATTCTGTTACCTATCTATGAATGGGAAATGAGGATTTATAGGCTATTACATGGACTAAGGGTTGTTTAACAGAAAATAAAAATCAGGATGAAGGAACCTTTTCAAAGTGGAACGGCTCCAGTAGCAAAGTGCTACAATGATTAGTCTGAAAGCATTAAATTTAAACTACCAACATCAATGAATTGGAGAAAGAGGCAGAGTGTAACAAATATACTACAGAAATTGCATGTCTTGTTAAGCAGAAGAAGGAGGCTTGTGTTGGTGAGGCAAGATGGTTCAGATGAGGCGATGGAGAGTTACAGATCAGCTAGGAAGGATTTAAAGTGAGTTATGAGGAGCAGAGAGGACACAAACAGTCTTTAGCAAATAGACTAAAAGAGAACCCCAAAGCTTTCTATCGGTATGAGAGGAATAAGAGGATGACTAGGGTAGGAAAAGGGCCAAAGATAGAAGTGGGAAGTTGAAGGTGGACCCTGTGGAGATCGGAGAGGTGCTAAACGAACATTTCTCATCGGTTTTCAATTAGGAAAAGGAGAATATTGTAGAGGAGCAGAATGAGGTACGAGATATTAGACTATAAAGGATCTAGGTTAGTTTTGAACTGGTGTTATTAATTCTAGAAGTGAAAGGAGACAAGTCCCCTGGGCCGGATGGGATTTATCCGAGGATTCTCTGGGAAGCTAGGGAGGAGATAGCAGAGCCTTTGGCTTTGATATTTGAGTCATCATTGCCTACAGGTTTAGTACCAGAGGACTGGAGGATTGCAAATGTTGTACCGTTGTTCAAGGGCAGTAGAAATGACCCAGGTAATTATAGACCAGTGAGCCTTACTTCTGTTGTAAGAAAGGTTTTGGAAAGGATGATAAGAGATGCGATTTATAATCATCTAGCAAGCAACAATTTGATTTCAGATAGTCAACATGGTTTCATCAAGGGCAGGTCGTGTCTCACAAACCTCTGAGTTTTTTGAGAAGGTGACCAAGCATGTAGACAAGAGTAGGTCAATTGACGTGGTATACATGGACTCCAGTCAAGCCTTTGATAAGGTTCCCCATGATAGGCTGATGGAGAAAATGCAGAGGCATGGGATTGAGGGGGATTTAGCAGTTTGGATTAGAATCTGGCTTTCTGAAAGTAGGCAGCGAGTGGTGGTTGATGGAAAATATTCAGCCTGGAGTCCCGTTACTAGTGGTGTGCCACAAGGATCTGTTTTGGGACCACTGCTGTTTGTCATTTTTATAAATGACTTAGACACAGGCATAGGTGGATGGATTAGTAAGTTTGCAGATGACACTAAAGTCGGTGGAGTAGTGGACAGTGTGGAAGAACGTTATAGGTTGCAGGGGGACTTGGATAAACTGCAGAATTGGGTTGAGAGGTGGCAAATGGAGCTCAATGCAGCTAAATGTGAAGTGATGCACTTTGGGAAGAATAACAGGAAGGCAGAGTACTGGGTCAATGGAAAGATTTTTGGTAGTGTGGATGTGCAGAGGATTCTTGGGGTCCATGTACATAGATCTCTGAAAGTTGCCATCCAGGTTGATAGTGCTGTTAAGGCAGCATACAGCGTGTTAGGTTTCATTAGTAGAGCGATTGAGTCCCGGAGCCACAATATCATGCTGCAACTAAACAAAACACTAGTGCGGCCACACTTGAAATATTGTGTACAGTTCTGATCGCCCCATTACAGGAAGGATGTGGAAGCATTGGAAAAGGTGCAGAGGAGATTTACCAGGATGTTGCCTGATCTGGAGGGAAGGTCTTATGAGGAAAGGCTGAAAAACTTGGGTCTGTTCTCATTGGAAACAAGGCTAAGAGGGGATTTGATAGAGACATACAAGATGATCAGAGGATTGGATAGGGTAGACAGCGAAAGTCTTTTTCCTAGGATGATGACATCAGCTTGTACGAGGGGGCATAACTACAAATTGAGGGGTGATAGATTTAAGACAGATGTCAGAGGCAAGTTCTTTACGCAGAGAGTGGTAAGGGTGTGGAATGCCCTACCTGCCAATGTGGTTAACTCAGCCACATTACGGAGATTTAAACAATCCTTGGATAAGCACATGGATGATGATGAGATAGTGTAGGGGAACGACCTGAGAATAGTTCACAGGTTGGTGCAACATTGATGGCCGAAGGGCCTGTTCTGAGCTGTATCATTCTATGTTCTATATCCAGATTTACTGCTGACCAAAATAGTTAGGAGACCATGTTGGGATAAGGACATAGGAATCTGAATTATGATAAAAATTGGTTGACTGGCTGTGCAAAAATTTCAGCCTAGCAGCATTGAAAGTCTAACTACAGTAGAGACTGCAGTGGCCTCAGAGAGGAAATTCACCATCACCTTCATAAGGGAGCTAGGTTCATGCTGTCCTGACAGCAACACCAGTGTTCCAAAGGTGAGAAAAATGTCAAAATTAGATTTGCTGCCTTAAAATTGCTTGTTACACTTTCTTTTGTTTCGTGCACAAGAACACCCATATCCCTCTTGTCGGGAGAGCCAAAAGGCAGACTATTTTGTAAATAGAGTAGACTCCAATAAAGTGAACACAAGGTATTTGACCTCACTTTCCTATATTAAACATGCATCTGCCAAGTTTTTGCCACTCACTCAGTCAACCAATTTATCTCACCTCTGGAAGAACCTGAACCGCTTTGGGCACTGTATCAAGGAAGGATGTGGGGATCTAAAGCTTACAGAATACAGAGAGGGCTGGATAAAGTGGATGTGGAAAAGATGTTTCCAAAAGTAGGAATGACAAGCACCAAAGCGCACATTGTCAAAGTGAAGGGACAATCCTTTAGAATGGAGAGGAGGAGGAATATCTTGAAGCTAGAGAGAACTATTGCTGAAGAGGGCTGTGGAGGCCAAGTCACGGTGTTTATTTAAAAATAGAAATAAACATGTTCTTGATTAATAAGGGAAATGGGATTAAGTGATATAGCAGTGTAATGGCAGAGTGGACTCGATGGGCCAGATGGCTTAATTCAGCTATGTATCATCTTTTGGCCTTGCAGATTCCTATATCCTTTTCACAACAAGCCTTCCTATCTAATTACTACTACAGACTGGAGTTTACAAATTCAGAAGTGTAGGTACAACTGTGTATTGGTGATGCTGCATTTGGGATTATCTTGCAAAGTTTTATTCCCTGTATGTAAACAAAAGATATATTGCTATCACTTTCTGTGGATTGCCACCTTGCTGTGGAGATGTTGGAGTGTTTCGCTGATCTGAGAGCAAAGCGGTCAGGAGTTCTTAACCCCTGGTAGGGTGATCCTGCTTTTAAAAAAAGGGCAGAGAGGAGTAACCAGGCAAAGTGCAATCCAAAACAAGTCCTTTGCAGCAATTCAGGTGGAGGACATTAGGTGTGATAGCAATGGCTGTGATGACAGACAAGGCTGCAGCAGCCACAGCAAGATCTCCAGTTGAATATTTCTTGCCACTGGAACTGGATTTACCTTCTGTTAAGTATTGTACCTGATATCCATTAAAAAACCTCTCTCAAAAGGGGATTACCTGGAGGAATTCAACCTCCAGCCCACAACGAATTGGTGAGAGAGCAAAGTGGACAGGATTGAAAGATCTGGAATTCCCTAGCTTTGGATTGGCAGGTAGGTAGTAGCATTTGACTCAGTTGATTGGTTTTCTTCATTTCTGAAGAAGGTGAGGATCAAACTCCCTACTCAAGGAAGGCATTCAAATGACAACAATGACCAAGGGAACACTTCAAAGATTACCAAAAGGCTTAGCTCAGGCAGTGTAGTTATCACTGCCTGAGAGTTACTTACCTCCTATTTGAAGAAATAATTATTCAAGAACAACCATCGGCAAGAGGAAGTACAGAAAAAGAATTTGAAAAAAGTAATGCTAGCGATCAAAGTCAAAGACCAATTCCACCTCCAGAAATACCTGCTAAATATTTGGTTGAAGATGCAGCTTTACGATTAGGTTCAATTTCACAAGCACCCACAGAATCTATAACCAGTGACACACTTTCTCAAGTGAACATCATACTCTGAGTCATTACCAACAATTCTGGTATTGGAGACAGTTCAAAATGAGATTCACTCAGCTGATTCCTGGGATAAATCAACTGACTATCAAGAACAGCTAAACACATTAGGCTTTTATTCATGAGGAGTTTAGAAAAATGAGGGGTGATCTAATTGAAACATATAAAAGTTCTGATGCAGCTTGACAGGATAGATACTGAAAAGCTGTTTCCATTATTGGGGGAAATCTTAAACAAGAGGATAGGAGTTCTAGAATAAGGGGACACTAAATTCAAACAGAGATGCAATGGAATTTTTTTCTCCAAGCAGGTATTGAATTTCTGGAATTCTGTTGTGGAGGAGAGATCACAAAAGTTTAAAGAGGATGCAGAACAATTTTTGAAATATCAGAGAGGTTGAAGACTATGACGAGCTAGCACAAAAGAGATGAAGCTTGGGGCCTACTGAATGGCTGAGAATTTTGAGTCGTTAATTGGCCAACTCCTACATCTATTCCTTACATTGAGGACCCTCAGGCTTTGCCACTGTCCAGCAGTTATGAGGTTCTTGCAAGTTCAGTGAGAGTGAGGACTAAGGTGAGAGGAGCAAAACGAGCATAGCACCCTGTTACAGACATTCATTCAAGTTGGCAAGGACAAATAGGAATATAGTAGCAGAAGGGGACAATTAGAGTGACAGATATGGTTTTCTATAACAGTTAGCACAAATCAGTGGTGGGTAACTTATTGGAGGGGATGCTGAGAAATAGGATTTACATGTGTTTGAAAGGCAAGGACCAATTAGGGATATTCAGTATGGCTGTGTATGTGGGAACTCATTTTCTCACTAACTTGATTGAGTTTGTTTTGAGGATGTGACCGAGATGATACAAGAGGGTAGAGTGGAGACATTGTCTGGATAGACTTTAACAAGGCCTTCAACAAGGTTGCACATGGTAGAGTGCTAGTAGTAAGGTCTCACAGGATCCAGAGAGAGCTAGCTAACTGGATCAAAACTGACTTGACAATAGGAGATAGAGGTGGTGGTAGCAGGATGATTTTTTTTAGACTGAAGGCCTGTGACTAGTTGTATTTCACAGGAATCAGTGCTGGAACTACTGTTGTTGGTCATATATTCTCATCCAAACTGTTAATATACAAGATGCATAGTCAGTAAATTTGCTGATGTCAGAAAGGTTGATGGTATAGTGGACAATCTAAGAGTACAATCTAAGAGCTGGGTTAATAGGCCGAGGACAGGCAGATGGAGTTTAAGTTAGATAAATCATCGCAAGACAAACCAAGGCAGGGCTTATACAATTAATGGTAGGACCCTGGGGAATGTTGTTGAAGAGAAAGACCTAGGGGTTCAGATATATAATTCTTTTAATGTGGCACACAGGTGGTGATGAAAGCGGAGTTTGGCAAGCTTGCCTTCATCGGTCAGACCATTGAGTATAGGACTTGGGATGTCACATGTGGCTTTACAGGACATTGACGAGGTCACTTTTGCATACAATTTTGGTCACCCTGTTATAAGAAAGATGTTATTAAATTGGAAAGATTACAGAAAAATATTTATAAAGATATTACCAGGACTGGAGAGTTTGAATTAGAAGGGAGATGCTTGGATCTTTTTGCCTAGACCGTAGGAAGCTGAGGGATGACCTTATACGGTGAATAGCAAAGGTCTCCCCTTGGGTAAGAGTCCAAAACTAGATGGTATAGATTGAAGGTGCGAGAGGAAAAATTTAAAAGGGGCCTGAGGGGAAATGTTTTCCACACAGAGGATAGTGCTTAATTGAAAATGAACTGCCAGAGGAAGTGGTAGATGCAGTTAGAACATTTAGACAGGTACATGAATAGGAAGGGATGAGAGCGATATCGGCCAAATGCAGACAAATGGGACTATTTAGTTTGGGAAACCCTAGTTGGCATGTATACTGGACCAAAGGATCTGTTTCTGTCCTGTGTGACTCAATGACATTAAGTCTTGAATGTTTTGTTGCTTGTCTGGTGCAAAGTTTTAGGACATTTCCTCAGGGCTGGAGGAGAGAAGGGATCCATTTGTTGCCACCCATGTTGGCACTAACAACAAAGGACTCTAAGAAAGGGACAATAGGCTTACAAAGCATAAGTATGCAGCCGCATAGCGAGACAACTATTTTAGATCATGATACCCAGAGTCAAACAGGAAGTAACAAAAGTGCACAAACATTTACAAAGCAAATTAAGTCAAAAAAGAAAAAAAAAAAGCACAATTAATGGCTCTTTACTTAAATCAAAAGTATTCATAATGATTATGAATTAACAGTACAAGGAGGTTAATGGAAAGAGAGAGATGAAAAGTTGTTGAGGTGAAATCACTGAAATTAAAAACAACAGGTAGATAGCCTTCAATACCTTGGTAATTTGAGAATCTATGAGAAGCTGACATGACAGAGAGAAGACCTTGAGTAGATCAGCCATGATCTTGTTGGATAGCAGGACAGGTTTGAGAAGCTGAACAGTCTAGTTCTGCTCCTGTTTCTTATGCTCTTCATGAACTGTTCAGGAAATTTTGAAATTTGAAGAAATGCTTTCTGAATACCACATGATTGCAACTTAAAATGGGGAAGAAAACAACAGTCCTGGAAATACAGCATGGATTTGCAGTGTACACATGTTGCTTCATATGGTTAACAGTGTGTCAATGCTCATTATTAGGAGTCTTTGTCGTGCAAAACTCCATGGTCACCACAAAATTTGTCAATTGAACTTCAGCTAAAAGAAAAAGTCTCACCATCTTCTCCTTCTTGAATCCAGTGAAACACAAGACCAGATCCAACATACTTGTGCAGTACAGTGGCCGTGATGAAAAAGGCAAAGGCTACATAGGACATAGGAGTTTCATAAAAATTAGTTTAATACATTATTTCGAAAATTGATTTTAATGTAAGAGATATTTTTAAACTCTATTCTCTTTAAAACGTGATTCGGTCACCTTGTCAAGTTATAAATTCAATGTGTCTCCGAACACATCTCCACAAGACAAAAAGCAAAAGGTGGACAATAGCTTTTTCTAAACAAAATTATTTTCTTATCAACTCTGGCAAAAATCCTCAAATACAGAGTTACAGTTAATCATACGTTCATCTGATGTTGCATTTATATTGTAAACATACACTTTGGATTTAAAATTGCAACACCACTTACAAGTCGCTGCTTTGGAAATTGCTAATTCAGCGTTGAAGTGTGTGGTACTACAAATATGCAGCAAGGGCATTCACCCATGCAGAGGTAGAATATTCACAGGAGTTATAAAATACTAACGATTAGTTATCTTTCTGCTTATGCCAGTCTTTGGGCCATTTAAATTTCTTCCAGTACATGGATTAAATTTCTCAAAGCAGCTTGCTCAGTCAATGTAAATCTGCAACCAAATAGGTGCACTGGCTATAATTTGCAGTATTCATTGCTCAAATTGAACTGATAATGATACATAGCTCTGGGGTCTCTCAAGATCCTGACAATTTACACACTGAACTCTTGATTTAGCAAAATGCTTGAGAGCTTCTCCCCAACTGCAACAAATCAGGTTATTTTGGCATCTTCCTCCAAATCATCGGATTCCAGCATTTAATATAGAAAGCACTTCAATAGTGCTGGGACATTGTTGATTAGTGAAGGAACTGGAGAATGTGTCACTGAGAAAACTAGCTTTTGACTCTGAAGTAAACAGATCACAAGTATGCTTACATGATTAAAATTAAACCAAAAAAAAAAAGCCTCAAATTCGAGAAACCACTTTGTTAATAAATATAAGAGGAGGCTTCTGTCCTCTTTTGCCTCATCTCTCTCACAGATTAGATGTTATTTCAATTTTTGCTTTTGAAACACAACTACATTGATTTTTAACCATACCTCCCCTTTCCTTGCACAGTGCAATACAACAGGAGGCCCCAGGATTCGAGCATTCTTCTTGTGCAAGGTCTCATAAGTTTGGCCTTCAAATTCTTCTAACACAAATATAGTCGCAAGCTCAATATTTTCATTATCAAAATCTTGGATCCCATCCAATTTAACAAATGGTTGCTTGATTTTCTAAAATCGTGAAAGAAAAACAAATCATAAATACAAATGCTGTATCTTATGACCCATACTGAAAGAAAAATAACCATTAATTTTGTAAATTGCATTTTAATTCCACAATTTGGGATTTAGAGAAGTTTAAGAATCATTTGTTATAGGACTTTTGTTTTTGCAATCAACTGCAACGTAAATGTAGTTGGATATCTGAACCACAGATATAAAAATTTTAAAAATTAAATAGCTTTAGTTCCTCTCAGGTACAAGGCACATACCAAAACTAACTTGATGTACATATTTACCAACATAAAAAGTTCTTTGATAGTCATCATGTCTCTTGAAAATCAATGACATTGTCCACAAAGTCCTCGTGGGCAATGCACCAAGATTTGCTTAAGTATGCAATGTTTACATCTACAATATATAATGATTCTTTCAAAGTGAAGATGTACATGGAATGCTTTTGCAATGAATATACACATCAGGCATGAAATTAAAAGAACAGCGAATTTTCAAAAATGCTCCTTGATTAAGGGACTGCAGACATGCACAGTACAAATCATAAAACATTTCAGTTTCCAAATGTAGTGCTCTAAAACTGATACTGTAGCCTAAGTGAATGAATATAGGCAAGTCCAATATAAAATTACATATGTTAAATTTCAAGAGCGAAAACTGATTTCCATTCACATGAATGTTAATTAGTTTTGCAATTAAGTAAAATCATGGTCTTCAGGATAAATTATATATAACAAATTGAATACAAATAATTGAGAATCCACTTTTTTGTTTAAAAAGGAGAGATGAAAATGTGGTATCATCTATTTACCAAATAACAAATGGTTATTGCTAAATTACAACTTTTTAATCAAGTTATAAATGATGAATGATTGTTGGTTTTGTCTGCAGTCAGGTGCACTTTGCTGGCCCAGTGGCTGAGACATTATATAAAAATGTACCTAAAGCCATACGTGACAGCAGGTCTAGAGATTAAATCCATCCCTGTGGCAAGGTATGTGATCAAAAAGCTTTCGCAATACAAGTATCACCTTCCGTTCAAGATATTAACAGCAAAATAAATTGTACAAAAACGTTCAGTTGTCCAATATCAAAGCAGGTCAGAGAAACTCAACCTATCAAAAAATGCAGAAAGTGAGAATCTTCCATTTCAAGAGGAATCAGTAACCCACTAAATACATGATATCCATTAAACAGAATGCCATAAGTGGCATTGTAGAACTCTCCTGATTTTAAAAAAAGCAGTTTTGTAATGAGGAAAGACAAAAATAGCTTCAAGACTGTAGGTCATACATACCTTCAAGCAGTATCATACAGGCAAGAATGCCAAAATCCCAAAACCAGAACTCACCATGCATGTGCACCACACTATCGTAGTAACGATTATAAACTAAATCATGCTACATAACACTTAAACATCCCTGTCTTTTGCTCTTGCAGGAAAATTACTCAGTAAGAGATTCATAAATACACCAAGTAGAAAAACAAACACACACTCTTTTTAGTTCTTGAATTGATATTATGTGTAAGCAACAAGTCCAGTAGGCATAAACTATTATTTACCAGAGTGATGCCAATTTTTTATTTAATGGAATAAGTGAACAATAATTATGTTCACCAGATTTTATTGCTTCAATGGAGGTTATTCTAGTTTTCAACAGAAGATTACATGCACAAGTCAGAACATGCCAACTAATAAGAATGGAGCCTTAACATGAAAATACCCAATCTGGTAACATGAACGGCTTTGAAAACCCAAATTCAGATCCCAAAGTGCTTACAGAATAAATTTTCTAAGAATTATATTATATTATAGTTCCAAAACAAAGTTTAGATTAAACAGCTTAAACTCAGTTTCTCCAGAGCCTTAAAAATAAAATCCTCAATTAAAGATAGATTTGGAATATACAGGGATGAGATCAATAAAAATTTGCAGGCAAGTGAAATTCATCCCCTCCCCCCAAAAATCACCAAAACCTACCATATTTACAATAGATTTTATAAACCGTTGACAAAACTTGCTATTTGGCGTGCTTTCCTTCACCTTCAGAGGAACTTCCATTTCTTTTACTGTCTGTGAAGTAACAAGAATTAATACCATAATACATGAACCACTGGATTTGAACTGTAAAACCTTCCTTTTACTGGCAGTTTAGTCCAGTTTTTAATCTTAGTCATGCTAAAAAGTAAAGCCAAACTAGTCACATAACAAGTAAATTGTTCTCTCCACACCAACCACCTTCCTGGGTTATATAACCAATTGGCTCGTTTGTAATGACCATTTGAGTACCAGTGCCACAGTCATTTAATCTATTCCAACTTTTATATGTTCCCCTTTGGAAAAATACAAATAAAAAGCAGAAATAAGAAATGTTGAGAACCATTTAATGTTAAAGTACTTTTTATGCTTCAAAGCTTATGCCAAGGCCTCATGAGTTATGCTCTGAAAAATGGGACTGTATTACACTTAAACATTAAATTTATTCTACTTAATATGTCAAACCTTCACCAAGCTTTACATCGATAGTTTACCTTTAACCTTTGTTGTAAAGTTGACGTTACCTGATTAGCAAATTGAGACAACCAAAAATAGTCATTAAGCAGAAAATAATTTGCTGAGTTAATCATTTTTTTTCCAAAAGTCATACCATCAAGTAGTAAAACTGGGAGGGAGACCTGTAAACTTTTGAGTGTCTTATCAAGGTTTCCAGAAGTTTCTTTGGGTAAGAATGAAGAAAAACCATTTCAAACTTTCAAACAAAGATTAAAATGATGTCTTCTACTTTTTAAAAGAAAACCTTCTATCCTTACCCAAACTGCTGATTTTAGGATTTTGTCCATTCTATTATAGCGGTAATACACCTTATTAAAAAAAGGGACCAGAAAGTAATTAGTATCCTTAATAGGCCACATATTATTAATAGTTATCTTTTCTCAGAGGAGAATGATTGATTTTAAACATTACATTATTACCTCTAAGGCTTTTAAAACATCTTCAGTGTCCCCAGTCTTTCCTACTAATACAACTTCTGTTGGTAGAGATGCACCTGAAACAAAGCCAAAAAATTATAAACACTAGTTTCTCTCTCATAGCATTGCTAAATATTCAAATGAAGGAAGATAATGAAGCATTATAAAATTCAGCAAGGGTGTACAAATTGAATCATGCCCATGCAAAGTCATGCACTTGGTTTCCATTTCTTTCAACAATACCCTGTGTTTAAATTTATAATATAATCTTGCAAGATATTGATATGGCCACATTTAGAGTATCGCATGCAATGCTGGTTGCTACATGGACGATGTTTCCATGCTGTTTGATTCTATAACTCAACTATAACAGTGAGACATATAGGTCTGAAACAATTCTACTATATTTAAATAAGGGCAATTATATAGTGATGAGGGCAAAGATGGCTGGAGTGGACTGAGAAATGACTTCAGGATAAAAGAAGGTTGACAAACAATGGCAGATGTGAGGACTGCAGATGCTGAAGATTAGAGTCAGAATGTGGTGCTCGAAAAGCACAGCAGGTCAGGCAGCATCCGAGTAGCAGGAGAGTCGAAGGTCTTTTGCCCGAAACATCAACTCGCCTGCTCATCAGATGCTGCCTGACCTGCTGTGCTTTTCCAGCACCACACTCACGAAACAATGACAGATATTTTAAGAAAATAATTCACAAATCCCAGCAAAGATATGGCCCAGTGAAGGAGGGGGACTCTAGGCAGGGAATAAACTGGTCATGGTTAACCAGATTGAGAACATCAAACTGAAAGAACGTGAAATGTGACAATTATTACTGGCAAGCCAGAAGATTTGGAATGCTTTAAAAACCAAAAAGATTACAAAACAAAGAGAAACTAAACAGAGGGCAAATGAGCAAGTTAAATAAATTCTTGTTGATGGTTCCTCTTTAATAGAAACAAAGGTTAAAATAAGGCCTCAAAAAAAAAAAAAAGACTAGAGAAATAATAAGGGAGAACTAGGAAATGGTAGAGGAGTTGAACAAATGTTTTGCATCAGTCTTCACAGTAGAGGACAAAAGAAAGAAGAGAAAAAGAAAAAAAAAAGAGAAAGATTTCATTGGGTAGTCACCACACCTCAGGCAAGGGGAGAGGTTGAGAAGGCACGTACTTCACAGTAATCTCAATGTTGCCACCATCACTCTACATCACAAACCAACCATCCAGCCAGCTGACATTTCTGAGGGTAGAATACCAGCACATGCAGAGAACTGGCTAGGAATAGAAGACAGAAATAAAACAGAAGAATGGCAGCTGCTGGAGATCTGA
The DNA here is from genome assembly GCF_037043375.1 of Chiloscyllium plagiosum. Classification (NCBI taxonomy): domain Eukaryota; kingdom Metazoa; phylum Chordata; class Chondrichthyes; order Orectolobiformes; family Hemiscylliidae; genus Chiloscyllium; species Chiloscyllium plagiosum. Next base: position 51,953,491 of record NW_028270151.1, read on the forward strand.
AACAAAAAATAACAGAATTTAGGTTTCAGGTCTGGTGACCCTTCTCAGAATCAGTTCAGCAGTTTCTATTTTGTAATAGAAGGCATTGTCAAGATGGTAACCTGTTCTAGTTGAGTATCACAGTGATCAGTATTAGATTCAGAAATATTTACAATGGAGATTAATTATTTGAACAAACTAAGTGCATGTACAATTACCAAGTGCACAGATGAGACATAAAATTGCAAGGATAACAAAAGGATAGAGACAGGTTAAACAAGCAGCCAAAACCTGGCAGATAGAATATCATGTAGGAAAACAGACAAGTTATGCACTTTGGCAGGAAGAAAAGAGGAGGTGGTAGGGAAACACTGCAAAAACGTTATAGAGAGATTTCGTAGTCCTGGTGCATGAACTACAAAACAAAAAGAAATGTCTTTCAGGAAGGTTTTCAACAAGGTCCCTCATGGTAGGCTCATCCAGAAGATTAAGATGCATGGGATCCACAGTGAGGCGGCTGCATAGATTCAGAACTGGCTTGCCCATAGAAGGCAGAGGATACTGGTGGAAGAGTGTTTTTCAAGCTGGAGATCTGTGACTAGGGGTGCTCCGCAAGGATCCGTACTGTGACCTCTGTCATTTGTGATATATCAAGTTTTGAGAAGATTTGGAGCTCAGGTTGAGATTTTGGATGTAGGTTTGCTCACTGAGCTTGAAGGTTCATTTCCAGACATTTCATCACCATACTAGGTAACATCTTTAGTGGGCCTCAGGCAAAGCATTGCTGAAAATTCCTGTTTTTATTTATATGTTTGGTTTCTTTGAGTTGGGGAGGTTATTTCCTGTGGAGAAGTTAGTTTCTGTTCCTTTTCTCAGGGGGTTGTAAATGGGGTCTAACCCGATGTGTTTATTGATAGAGTTCCGGTTGGAATGCCATGATTTAGGAATTCCCGTGCACGTCTCTGTTTGACTTGTCCTAGGATGGATGTGTTGTCCCAGTCGAAGTATCCTTCCTCATCCATACATAAGGAGTGAGTGAGGGTCATGTCTTTTTGTGGCTAATTCACCACAGGAAGTGACATCACCAATCCAAAGAAACCCAAACATATTCAAAAGGAACCTCGATTATCCGAATACCAATTATCCGAAGGAGATAGTGAGGTCCTGATGGAAACATTACATCAAAGTCGTGTTTCCAACAGAGATCGCATCTTTCGTTTACAGTGATTAAACAGGCACAATCTCCAAATGATTGTCTGCTCTCTCTCTCTCTCTCTCTCTCTCTCCCTGCCCCCCCCCCCCCCCCACACTTTCCCTGGAGTTCTACACAGGCGTGAACCCTAAACCCTTCTTCACCAATCTCTCCAACATTGCCCTGTACAGGGCAAAGGTGGTACCTGTCAAAACATTCAGTAAAAAGTTGTGTGCATGTGCGCACTATTTGGAGACTCACCCCACAAACGCAACTGCAGCAGTCTTGTTGTTGGCGTCCAGTACAGTGCCCCAGAGATGGGGCGGGTGTATACGTGGTTGGGGGCGGGGACAGTGTTGGGGGCAGGTGAGCGGTGTTGGACGGGTTGGGGCCAGGTGGGCAGTTTTGAGGGGCGGGGGATGGTGTTGATCGGGGTTAGGGGGCAGTGTTGGACAGGGTTGGGGGTGGGGTCTTGCACGCTGTATGCTGCTACAGTCTCCTGAACGAGGAGCAGACTTTAAAAACTCCGAGCCCCATAAGAAAGGCAAAGGCATTTAATTGATTATCCGAATGAAATAGTGCCCGCCCATCACGTTCAGATAATCGAGGTTCCCCTGCAAATAGAAAGCAGGAATTTTCAGCAGAGCTTCGCCTGAGGCTCACTGAAGATGTTAGGTAAAAAAAGGCTTTTGCCGAAATGTAGATTTTACTGCTCCTCGGATGCTGCCTGAACTGCTGTGCTTTTCCAGCACCACTAATCCAGATCTCACTGAAGATGTTACCGAGTAGGGTGACGAAATGTCTGGAAATGAACCTTCAAGCTCAGCGAGCAAACCTACATCCAAAATTTGTGATATATATAAATGACTTGGATAAAAAAGTAGATAGGTGGGTTAGTAAGTTTCTGACAAGACAAAGATTGATGGAGTTTGTAAAGTGTAGAAGGTTGTCAAAAGATACAGTGGAATATAGATCAGTTTTAGATATGGGCAGATAAATGGCAGGTGGAGTTTCATCTGTGTAAGTGTGAGGTACTGCGCTTTGGGAGATCAAATTTTAAAGAAAAGTATACATTTAATGGCAGGATCTTGAATAGCACTGATGTAGAGAGGGATCTTGGGAGTTCAAGTCCATAGTGGTCATGCAAGGGTGGTAAAGGTAGTGTATGGCATGCTTGCCTTTGTCAGAAAATTAAGTAAACGAGTCAGAATGTCATGTTGCAGCTTCATAAAACTTTGGTTCGGCAAAACTTAAAGAACATGGTGTTCACTTCTGCTTGCCAGAATACAGGAAGGATGTAGAGGTTTTGGAGAGGGTATGGAAGGGGTTAACCAGGATGCTGCCTGGTTTAGAGGGTTAAAGCTGTAAGGAGAGGAGAGAAGAGAAAAAATTGGGTTGTTTTCTCTGGAGCATCAGAGGCTAAGGGAAGATTTCACAGAAGTCTATAAAAATTATGAAAGGCATAGACACAGTTGATGGTCAGAATCTTTTTCCCCCCAGGAGTTGAAAGGTCTAAAACTAGGAGACTTGCATTTAAGGTGAGAGGGAAAAAGTTCAAAGGAGATTAGAGGGGCAAGTTTTTTTTTGAAAGAACCCACAGTGGTAGAGTCTGGAATGCACTGCCAGGAGTGGTGGTGAAGGCATATGATAGGGGCAGTTTAGAGACTTTCAGATAAGCACATGAACATGCAAGGAATGGAAGGATATGGACCAAGGGTGGGCAAAAGGGATTAGTTTAATTTGGTATCATGTTCGACACATTGTGGACCAAAAGGCATATTCCTGTGCCATATTGTTCTATGTTCTAAGGGAAGGCAAATGGAAATTGGCCTTTAATTCATAGAAAAGAGAGAGAGTTAAAATAGGGCAGTCTTGCAAACTAAACAAGGCAAAAATCAGTTCATACATCAACACTGAGAACAATTTTAGTCCCCTTATCAAAAAAAAGATATACCGGCATTGAGGCAATCCAGAAAAGATCCGCTAGTTGATTCCAGGAAAATAGAACATAGAACAATACAGCATAGGAACAGGTCCTTTAGCCGACCATGTTTATGCTGACCACATTGCCATTCTAAACTAATCCTGTCTCCATGCACATATGGCCCATATCCCTCTATTGCCTGTACATGCGTCTACCTAAATGCCTCTTGAATTGGAGAGATTTTCTTTGAGGAGAGGTTGAGTAAGTTAGGTTTATACTCAGTTTAGGAGGTTGAGAGGAGATCTTAATGAACCACGGAAGATGTTAAAAAGGGTCTTGACAGTGTAGAAGCAGGGAATCAACGATGTGAAGTTATAGATTTCAAAACTTTAAATAACTGTTCAGGGTTTGAATGAATCAAAAGATAAACTGTTACGTGGAAATAATCAGCAATACCTCTATCTGGAATAAACTATTAAAAGGACAAGAACAAACTTGTACAAGAATTGAAAGCAATTAGACATGTCAGGCAAAGGAAGAGTGCAGGCTACATGAAAAAAAAACTGCTTTGACACCTGCTTGATAAACCGAATGCTTTATTGCCATAAAAGGCAAAATTGTCCTGAAGAACTGGAGTTCACTGCAAAAGAGCTTAGGGTAAAAGGAGAAAATGTTTCCACTATCAAAATTGTTAACAAATTTGAACACTTCAATAAAGTCACCTCAATGTTCTCTGCTCCAAAGAATGAACCAAATTTGTCTGATCTTCCCTTGTATCTAGAAATCCCTCATTCCTGGTATTTCCTTTCCACTTTAAGACATTAACATGTTTCCTTAAAATAAAAAGGAGTGTCCAGAACTGAACACAATACTCCAAATGTGGTCTGGCCAATGATACAGAGAAGTGCACCATCACTTCCTTGCTTTTATACTCTAGCCTCCATTTCTAAATGAGCCCTTCCTGAAGGAGGGCTCATGCCCGAAACATCGATTCACCTGCTCCTTGGATGCTGCCTGACCTGCTGCGCTTTTCCAGCAACACATTTTCAGCTCTGATCTCCAGCATCTGCAGTCTTCACTTTCTCCTCCATTTATAAACTCAAGGATCCTATAACCCTTCTCAGCAAGCATTTGCCTAGCCATCTTCAGAGAATCATGCACTTGAACCAAGGTTTCTTTGAACTTGTACACCCCTCAAACTTGTACCATGGGGCCTATATTGTCTTTCCATGTTTCTTCCACTAAAATGTATCTCTGCATTGAAATTCATTTGTCAGGTATCAGCCCATTTGGCCAACTTACCAATATTCCTCTGAAGTCATTCAGTGTCATCCTCACAATTCACTATTCACCCAAGCTTAGAAATTATCCACAAATTTAGAGAGTTTGCCCTCAATACCCATCTGCACATCATTTATTTAAAAATCAGAAAAGGCTAAAGTTGCCAACATCAATCATATAGGGAAATAGTACTTGCAACTTTTCTCGAGTCAGAATTGCTCATCTATACCTTCCCTCTGTTACCTATAGCTTAGCAAACTTCTTGTCCATACTGCCAATCATCCATCAGTCCCAAACATTTCTAATTTGCTAACCAACCTACATCACTTACTTAATACCCTCTTCACAACTTTCTTTCTTACCAAATGTTATTAACAAAATTTTGTAGCCATAACTTTAGTGCCTTTATCCAAGTCATTCAATTAAATTATAAAAAGAAAAGTAGGGGCCCCAACATTGACCCCCACCAGTGGCCCTCTACTCTTTGCATCTTGCCAATGAGATAATGACGCATTTATGCCTACTTTACTTTCAGTTCGCTAGCCAATGTCATCCTCCACGTCATGAACTTTTATTATCCACATTAACCTTTGACATGGCAACGTATCACGCCTTCTAGAAATCCAAGTATAGTAAATCCATCTTTATCCACAGCACATTGCTTCTTCCAAAAGTCAAAAACTGGTTAAACAAGATTTTCCTTCCACAAACCACACTAACTTTGCAAGATTAATTTGAACGTTTCCAAGAACACTGTTATACAATCTTTAAAAATAAAATCCTCCCATATTTCAAGGTAATTAGCATTGTGGTTACTTCTTAAATGCCCTAGCAAATCACTAGATTTGATTAAACTGCCAAGTTAAAGAAAAGGAATGTGGATGGATCAAACAGCATCAAGGGGATTAAAAAAAAAACCACAGTAAGTCCTGCCATGTCCAATCTGCAAATATCTGGTTTGTTCCAAAATTGAGAATCCCAAGTAATTTGTTGTGATTCAATTTATCTAGCATAAACAATTATAAAAAGGTACTCAAGGACAAAGACAAAGCATGTAGTAGAGTGAACAACTGGCTTTAGGAACTCCTGGATCAACACCATAGAAAATACTTTTGAGTGTAAAGAATTATGATTGACCATGATACAGGAACGTTTAAAGTGAGAGGGAAAGCAAGAAGGAATGCAGTATAGTGAGAGCAATTAAAACAAAAACACAGCTTGAAGACGGTGTTGCCTGACTAGCATCTGCTCAGGACTGAAGAAATTTTATAGTGGGAGGTATGTGGATGCAAGCATAAGAGGTACAGTTAGTAAGTTTGCAGATGACACCAAGATTGGAGGTGTAGTGGACAGCGAAGAGGGTTACCTCAGATTACAACAGGTCCTTGACCAGATGGGCCAATATTTAATTCAGATAAATGTGAGGTGCTGCATTTTGGGAAAGCAAATCTTAGCAGGACTTATACACTTAATGGTAAGGTCCTAGGGAGTGTTGCTGAACAAAGAGACGTTGGAATGCAGGTTCATAGCTCATTGAAAGTGGAGTCGCAGGTAGATACAATAGTGAAGGCGGCATTTGGTATGCTTTCCTTTATTGGTCAGAGTATTGAGTACAGTAGTTGGGAGGTCATGTTGCGGCTGTAGAGGACATTGGTTGGCCACTGTTGGAATATTGTGTGCAATTCTAGTCTCTTTCCTATCGTAAAGATGTTGTGAAACTTGAAAGGGTTCAGAAAAGATTTACAAGGATGTTGCCAGGGTTGGAGGATTTGAGCTACAGGGAGAGGTTGAATAGGCTGGGGTTGTTTTCCCTGGAGAGTTGGAGACTGAGGGGTGATACTATGGAGGTTTATAAAATCATGGAGGGGCATGCATAGGAAAATAGACAAAGTGTTTTGCCTGGGGTGGAGAGTCCAGAACTAGAGAGCATAGGTTTAGGGTGAGAGGGGAAAGATAAGAGACCTACAGGGCAACTTTTTCACGCAGAGGGTGGTACATGTATGGAATGAGCTGCCAAAGGAAGTGGTGGAGGCTGGTACAATTGCAACATTTAAGAGGCATTCAGATGGGTATATGAATAGGGAGGGTTTGGAGGGACATGGGCCGGCTGCTGGCAGGTGGGACTAGATTGGGTGGGATATCTGGTCAGCATGGACAGGTTGGACAGAAGGGTCTGTTTCCATGCTGTACATCTCTATGACGAGCACTCGGTCATCTTGATCCAAGAAAGGTACCAACGACATAAGCGGGGCAAGTGGAACAGCTCGTCATCAAATTAAATCAGAACTTCATTTGATTCTCTATTTTTTGAACCGCAGACAAATCTCAAAATAAGCGTAGGGTTCTAAGTTTAGTGATAGAAGTGAGAAATTATAAAAGGCAAGTTACTTGTGGGAGTGGTGTGCAGTCCTCTAACAGTAAGGGGTCATGGAAGTTCATCAGGCAAATATAGCAATGATCATGGATTACTCTAATCTACAAATGGAACACAAAAATCAGATATGCAAAGGTAGCCAGAGGAGGGCTTCATAGAATGTTTTCAAGATAGTTCTTTTCCCAACAGCAAATTCTGGAACCTATCAACAAGCTATACTAGAATTTTACTTTGCAATGCAATAGTATAAATTAATGACTTTATAGTTAAGATACCATTACGTAGCAGTGAACAAAGATTGAATTTTGCATTCAGTTTAGAGGGAGAAGTCCAAGACTAGTATTTTAAAAACTTTAATAGCAATTATGAGGACATGGAGGTAGAGAAAGCTAAAGCAAACTGGCAAATTAGGTTAAGAGATAGGTTAATGCAATTGTAAAACATTTAAAAGGCTATTTCAAAACAAGAACAAAATATTTTGTGTGCTTAAAGATAGCATCAAATTTAAAGAAAAATCATTAAGTGTTTAAAGATAGGCAGCAGGCTGAACATGAAAAATAGCAAAGTATGACCAAAAGATTAGAGGGGGAAAAGAAACGTGAGAGAAAGATAGCAAAAACTATAAAGACAGATACAAAAGTTTCCAATGGAGAGACAAAAATGTTATAGAGTAACTTGTTGGAGTTGCAGGCTGATAATTTCCCAGGTCCTGACAACTTTCACCCGCTGATCTTAAACAAAAACATTAGTGAGATAGTTGATGCATTAATTTGAATTTACCTAAGTTCCCTAGACTCACAGAAATCTCAAATCAGATTGGGAAAGTGAGAGCAACACTTCTTTACAAAAAGAAAAAAAAAAGAGAAACAGCAGAAAACTATAGGCCAAGTAACTTGATATACCTCATAGCAAAGATGTTGGAAACTAATCATTAAAGATGTTAGGCAAGAGTCACCATGATTTGGAGAAAGGGAAATCATGTTTAATCATTTCATTGGAGTTCTTTGAAGTAAGTAACAGGATGCAGATAAAGGGGAACAGGTCCCCATATCGTACTTAGTTTTCCAGAAGACACCTGATAAGGTGTCACATTATAAAAAGGAAAATAAAAGCTGACCACGCTGCAATGTGGAATCTTGCCAAGAGCCTTGCTCAATTCCACATGGGCCACTTCAACTGAGTTAATGTTATTAATCTCCCTTTGTATTTGCTTGACGAACCTGATTGAATTTCTTTTTTGCACGTGATCTTCCTTTCACAAATTCATACTGGCTATGCTTGATTAATCGGTGCCTTTCCAAGTGGCTGTCTCTCAGAATTAATGTTAGATGTACTTATTTAAAAACTACTGCAGCTAACAAAACACATCATTCGATGTAGTTTGCTTGCTGAGCTGGGAGGTTAGCTTCCAGATATTTTGCCACCATACTTGGTAACATCTTCAGTGAGCTTCCAGATGAAGCACTGCAGCTTCCTTTATGGATGTTGGGATGATTATTGAACTACAGAAGCAATCATCCCAACATCCATCAGAACATTATTTCAACAAGCCACCAAAACACTGCAGCACAGAGGAACTACGCAGAACAGAGGAAAATGACCTATACAGTGTAATAAAAAAAAAAATTGGGTACCCAATGAACACAGTCCGCCGATTTCTCAGCAACAAACCCAAACAAGCAGGCAAAATGCATCCAGAAACCCTAGTCACTCTCCCCTACATTAAAGGCATCTCAGAAATGACTGCCAGACTACTCAGATCCCTTGGCATCATGGTAGCCCACAAACCCACCAACACACTAGAACAGCAGCTAACGAACTTGAAAGACCCTATACAGACAACAAGCAAAACTAATGTCATTTACAAAATACCGTCCAAGAATTGTAACAAACACTGCATTGGTCAAACAGGCAGAAAACTAGTCACTAGTATACATAAATATCAACTAACCACAAAACGACATGACCCTCTCTCTCTCTCTCTCTCTGGCATCCTTACATACAGATAAGGAAGGAACACCCCTTCAACTGGGACAATACATCCATCCTAGGACAAGCCAGAGACACGCACGAGAATTCCTAGAAGCATGGCATTCCAACCAGAACTCTTATCAACAAACACATTGACTTGGACCCCATTTACCAGCACCACCCACCCCACAAGAGAAAAAGAACAGGAAATGACATCACCAACCCAAAGAAACCCAAACATATAAATAGAAAGCAGGAATCATCAGCAGTGCTTTGCCCAGAGGCTCACTGAAGATGTTACCTAGTATGGTGACAAAACATCTGAAAATGAACCTTCCAGCTCAGCAAGCAAACCTACATCCAGAACCTCAACTCGAGCTGCAAATCTTCTAAAAACACATCACTGCATATATATTTTGTACAGTTAGGATAGTGCTAGTAAGATTCTAATGCCACCATTGCTGGCTTAATACTTGTGAATGGAGATTACAGTTGGAGGCAAAAGTATATGAATTCGGAGGAGAAGGAGGCCACTTGATCCCTCAAACCTATTCCACCATTCAATTACAACATGGTCAATGTTCCATCTAACTCGCGCACACAGTTGCTCCAAAATCCTGTGTATTGCAATCCAGTGTCTAAATACCCATTGAGACATTGCCTTACAAGCTTTGGAAGTTGCTATCTCACATGGATCTTGGAGGACCCATACAACCCGAAAGAAAGTTAAGGGAATGCTAATTGTGGCAGATGCATTTATGGCAAATGTCTATCTACTGCTTGTACTTTTACTTGTCCTTTGAAAAATATTCAAAGACTCTGCTTCCACTCACTTTTAAGATTGTTCTAGATCTTCCCACAAGAGAAATTCCCTTTCCATTTCCACCTTGTCAATATTCCTCCATTTCAAATACACCATATTACCATTCCAAACTCCAGTTGTTCCAAGTCTCGTTTGTCCAACCTTTCCTTGTAAGATAACCTGCCCAATGCAAGGAAAATTAAACCTTTCCTGAATTGATTTCAAATGCAGTTCCATCCTTCCCTAAATAAGGAGACTCATACTTGTGCATAGTTCTCTAATGTGGTCTCACCATTTTACTGTATATCTGAAGTAATAAACAGTCACTTTCTATTTGCTTACTTAATTTCTTGCTTTATCTTTTGCCAATTCTCGTATGAGAGCACCTGGATCCCTCTATATCTCAAAACAATTTTGCCATTTAGATAATGAGTTGCGTTTTTGAATTGCTACCTAAGTGGTCAATTTCACATTTTGCTCCATTTGCAAGATCTTTGCCAATTTGCTTAACCTATTCCACTCTGCAGCATCTATTATGAAGATGTGGTGTACTGTACCTTGAAGGGAGCTAAAAGCTAGCAGAACTACCTGACACAGCACCAAGTGTTCCGAACAAGATATAAATATAACATTTGGTCGAACAACTCAATTAGCTGGTTGCTTGGAGACAAAACAAATTCAAAATTGGGTCAGTTTAAATTATACCCCCAAAAAAAAAAACCAAACTCCAATCAAGTTTGAATTTAGTAAACTGACTATCTTAAAAGCCAAATGATACACTCCGAGGCTTTGGGGCGGGTATAAGACCAGGGAAAATTGAACAGTTTGGAGGAGAACTGCCAAGCCATCAATATCTGCAGACTGTCTGGAAAAATAGCTCTCTTAAAAAGGGTACCTTTATTAGTCAGTGAGCTGTGAAACAGAAATCCCTAAGAAGAAAAGACACCAAGGAAGATATATGACAAGATTCGACATTTGGCTGGTTTTGAAAATTTGAATTTTTGGTAAACCTTAATCAGGGATTTTAAAATCGGACTAGTATTATAGAAGGAAAGGTAAAAGATAGGAGTTGTAAAAAGTTGTTAGTTAATTATTCTGTTCTACTTTAAGAAATTAAAGTAAAATTAAACTCTTTAACAGTTCTTGACCTTCCGAATTTTCACACTGATTACTGCACAGGATAAATCTTTTGGGTTGCTGGTTTAAATTAAGCAGGAGGGTTTACCCATGACATAAACACATCCATATGTCCTCTTCATAACTATTTTTTAAAATCTATCAGCAAATTTAGTAACCCTATCTTAAGTTCTTTCATGCAAGTCATTACTTTTTAAAAAGTTGATGTTATGACACGGATTCCGATGGCATATTTCTTATTAGGTCTGGTTATATCTTATCAACCAGAAAAGATGAGTTGTGCCTACTTTTTTTTGTTTACAGTTGCCTGGACAATCTTCTATCCTTGTTAATATGCTATCTCTACACCACAGGATTTCCAGATTTCCCTGTATCTCCCAGCTGGATACAAAATTGGCTCAGTGACAGAAAACAAAGGCATTTGCTGACAGTTGTTTTGCTAACTAGAAAGCTACTTCCATTGAAGTTCCAAGGCTCAATACAGCGTGGCCTGTTTTTGTGGCATATATTAACAATTTCAATACAAAATGAGAGGATAAGATAAAGTTTGCAGATGACAAAAAAATGGATGCATGTTTGATATCAAAGAACTAAAAATCTAATCTAATCAATCTAATCTGGTTATCAGACAAGTGCCAAATGAATTTCAACCTAGAGAACTGCAAGATGATGCACATGGGCAAAGAAATGCACAATTAACAGGAATATATCAAAAAGGTGCAGAGGAAATTAAGGACCTCAGGTTGAAAGGCGACAGATCCCAGAAGGTAGCAGATCAGGTCAAGTAGATGTTCAAGGCAGCATGTGGAATGCTTTCTTTTATGAGCATGAGGTATAGAATAAGAGTAGACAGGCTAGCCTGGAAATCTACTCAAGTTCCACCTATTAAACAATTTATAATGTGTGCATTCTGGTCACCTCATTGCATAAAGAATTTTAAAGGCTCCAGAGGTATCATATCATGCCTCAACAGTGATTTTTTAAAAAAGAACTCAGTAACTGCACTAGAGTAAATGCCACACACATTTGCTAGGATTTTACCTAGACTGGAAAAATGCACATATGAAGACAGATTTGGGAAACTGGAGTTATTCTTCAGCTGAGGAGAGTTTTGATGGAAATATAGAAAATAGTGAAGGGCTCAATAAAGTGGCTAGGAAAGCATGGAGCATGGGCAGTGTTTAAGAGGTATAGATTTAAAGTAACAATATTGGAGTGGGGCACAAGTAGAAAAGAAGGATTTTTCACCCAAAGGGCAAGTGTCTGGAACTCACTACCAGAAAGAATACCAGAGGCAGAAACCCTCATGTTAAAAAAGATCTCTGGAGATGCATTTCAAATCTGCAACATGCATACATTCAGACTATAAGACCATAAGACATAGGAGCGGAAGTAAGGCCATTCGGCCCATCGAGTCCACTCCGCCATTCAATCATGGCTGATGGGCATTTCAACTCCACTTACCCGCATTCTCCCCATAGCCCTTAATTCCTTGTGACATCAAGAATTTATCAATCTCTGCCTTGAAGAAATTTAGCGTCCCAGCCTCCACTGCACTCTGTGGCAATGAATTCCACAGGCCCACCACTCTCTGGCTGAAGAAATGTCTCCGCATTTCTGTTCTGAATTTACCCCCTCTAATTCTAAGGCTGTATCCACGGGTCCTAGTTTCCTCGCCTAACGGAAACAATTTCCGAGCGTCCACCCTCTCCAAGCCATGTATTATCTTGTAAGTTTCTATTAGATCTCCCCTTAATCTTCTAAACTCCAATGAATACAATCCCAGGATCCTCAGCCGTTCCTCATATGTCAGACCTACCATTCCAGGGATCATCTGTGTGAGTCTCCGCTGGACACGCTCCAGTGCCAGTATGTCTTTCCTGAGGTATGGGGACCAAAACTGGACACAGTACTCCAAATGGGGCCTAACCAGAGCTTTATAAAGTCTCAGTAGCACAACAATGCTTTTATATTCCAACCCTCTTGAGATAATTGACAACATTGCATTCGCTTTCTTAATCACAGACTCAACCTGCATGTTTACCTTTAGAGAATCCTCAACTAGCACTCCCAGATCCCTCTGTACTTTGGCTTTACGAATTTTCTCACCATTTAGAAAGTAGTCCATGCTTGTATTCTTTTTTCCAAAGTGCAAGAGCTCGCATTTGCTCACATTGAATTCCATCAGCCATTTCCTGGATCACTCTTCCAAACTGACTAGATCCTGCTGCAGCCTCCCTACTTCCTCAGTACTACCTGCCTGTCCACCTAACTTTGTATCATTGGCAAACTTCACGAGAATGCCCACAGTCCCTTCATCCAGATCATTAATATATAATGCGAACAGCTGCGGCCCCAACACTGAACCCTGCGGGACACCGCTTGTCACCGGCTGCCATTTTGAAAAAGAACCTTTTATCCCAACTCTCTGCCTTCTGTCAGACAGCCAATCCTCAATCCATACCAGTAGCCCACCTCGAACACCATGGGCCCTCACCTTGCTCAGCAGCCTCCCGTATGGCACCTTATCAAAGGCCTTTTGGAAGTCTAGGTAGATAACATCCACTGGGTTTCCCTGGTCTAACCTACTTGTCACCTCTTCAAAGAACTCCAACAGGTTTGTCAGGCACGACCTCCCCATACTAAATCCATGTTGATTTGTTCTAATCTGACCCTGCTCTTCCAAGAATTTAGAAACCTCATCCTTAATGATGGATTCTAGAATTTTACCAACAACCGAGGTTAGGCTAATTGGCCTATAATTTTCCATCTTTTGCCTTGATCCTTTCTTGAACAAGGGGGTTACAACAGCGATCTTCCAATCATCCGGGACTTTCCCTGACTCCAGTGACTTTTGAAAGATCTCAACCAATGCCTCCGCTATTTCCTCAGCCACCTCCCTCAGAACTCTAGGATGTCGCCCATCGGGGCCAGGAGATGTATCAATTTTAAGACCTTTCAGCTTTTCTAGCACTTTCTCTTTTGTAATGGCAACCATACTCAACTCAGCCCCCTGACTCCCTTTAATTGTTGGGATATTACTCATGTCTTCCACTGTGAAGACTGATGCAAAGTACTTATTAAGTTCTCCTGCTATTTCCTTATCTCCCATCACTAGGCTTCCAGCATCAGTTTGAAGTGGCCCCAATGTCTACTCTTGCCTGTCATTTGTCTTATGTATTGAAAGAAACTTTTACTATCATTTCTAATATTACTGGTTAGCCTACCTTCATATTTGATCCTCTCCTTCCTTATTTCTCTCTTTGTTATCCTCTGTTTGTTTTTGTAGCCTTCCCAATCTTCTGATTTCCCAGTGCTCTTGGCCACTTTATAGGATCTCTCTTTTCCTTTGATAGATTTCCTGACTTCCTTTGTCAGCCATGGCTGTCTAATCCCTCCTCGGATAATCTTTCCCTTCTTGGGGATGAACCTCTGTACAGTGTCCTCAATTTTACCCACAAACTCCTGCCATTTTTGCTCTACTGTCTTCCCTGCTAGGCTCTGCTTCCAGTCTATTTTCGTCAGTTCCTCTCTCATGCCCTCATAATTACCTTTATTTAACTGTAACTGTAACCGATTTTGCCTTCTCTCTTTCAAACTGCAGACTGAACTCTACCATATTATGATCGCTGCTTCCTAAGTGTTCCCTTACTTTAAGATTTTTTATAAAGTCTGGTTCATTACATAGCACTAGGTTCAGAATAGCCTGTTCCCTTGTGGGCTCCATGACAAGCTGTTCCAAAAAGCCATCCTGTAAGCATTCCATGAATTCCCTTTCTTTGGATCCACTGGCAACATTATTTACCCAGTCCACCTGCATATTGAAGCCTCCCATGATCACCGTGACCTTGCCTTTCTGACATGCCCTATCTATTTCCCAGTACATGTTGCACCCCTGGTCCTGACCACTGTTAGGAGGTCTGTACATAACTCCCACTATGGTTTTTTTTTGCCTTTGTGGTTCCTCAATTCCACCCACACAGACTCCACATCATCCGACGCTATGTCATTCAGTGGCATCGATTTAATTTTGTTCTTAACTAACAAGGCAATCCCACCCCCTCTGCCCACCTCCCTGTCTTTTCGATAAGTTGAAAACCCTTGGATGTTTAACTGCCAGTCCTGACCCCCTTGTAACCACGTCTCTGTGATGCCTACCCCATCATAATTATTCATGATGATCTGTGCCATTAGTTCGTCTGCTTTGTTACCAGAATGCTCGTAGCATTTGTAAAGTGCCTTAATGTTAACTTTCTTATCATTAGAGATATTGGAAGTCATAAGATGTCCTAAGTTATCCTTCCTTTTTGCTGCATTGCCAGTCTGTCTCAAGTTTAAATCTGCCTGCACATATGCTATCCTGCCACTTATCTTTCCATTTAACTCCATACTCCCTGTCGCTTTCGCTTTCACTTTCCCCCAACTCAGAAGTTTAAAGTTCTACTGACCACCCTATTTATCCTTTTTGCTAGAACATTAGTACCTGATCGGTTCAGGTGGAGACCGTCCCAACGGTACAGATCCCCCGGTTCCAAAACTGATGCCAATGCCCCACAACGTGGAATCCCTCTTTCCCACACCAATCCCTTAGCCACGTGTTTACTGGCTAAACACTAAAGTGCTTAAAAACAGAATGTAATGGAAAACATATCTGGCAGCATTGTTAAGTTTTCCTCTCTAAACATACTGCCAAGCCTGCTAAGTTTCTCCAGTACTTTCTGTCTTTGTTTCAAATTTCTAGCACACTCAGTTATAGAGTTTTACAGCATGGAAACTGCTTTATTTTCTGAAACGTGCTCAGAAAAGATTTACAAGGATGTCAGGATTGGAGAGCTTGAGCTAAAAGGGGCTGAATAGGATGGGAGCGTCAGAGGCTCGTAAAATCATGCAGGGCTTAGATGTGGTGAATAGCCAAGCTCTTTTCCCCAAAGCAGAGAAGTCCAAAACAAGAAGGCATAGGTTTAAGGTGGGGATTGGGGTGGAATTTAAAAGGGACCTCAGGAGCAACTTTTTCACAGAGAGGGTGGTGCCTATATGGAATGAGGTGCTAAAGGAAGTGGTGGAGGCGGGTACAATTACAACATTTAAAAGGCATCCGAGTGTGTAAATGAATAGGAAGGGTTTAGAGCCAAATGCGTCCAGATTAATTTAGGATATTTGGGCAAGGTCGAGTTGGACCAAAGGGTTTGTTTCCGTGCTATACATCTCAGGCTCTATATTACTGAAAAGTGGAGTTTGTTTAGATGGTTTCTTGATTGACGTAGGCACCAAAAGCTAAGTGGCTTTTTGACAAGCAAGCTTTAATTATTCTAACAGCATAAAGTGACATAATACTTGCCTACAGTAAACATTGCAGTAACCTCAGCCTGGGTATGCATTAATCAACTTGCTACAAAGATTTACATCGGGCAATATGAATACTAAACTAAGCGTTGTGCTGTATCTTGAAGAGATGGAGTCATAAGATTATATTTTATCGTCAGAATAGCCGTTGTAGCCTCTTCCGTTGAAGATGACTACTGATGGAGTTTGGATCGTTATCAGGTACTAATGAGGCCCAGGGGATTGGAAAGTAACATGCCATAACCGCTTTCGGGCATTGGAACTGGAACCTCTGTCAAACACTCGCGTTACCTTCCACAGCGTCCGATACAGTCTCGATCAGGAGGTGCTCCTTGGAGGAATCGGCGAGTCTGGAATCGAAACCGGATGAATCTACCAGAACATTGCCGGCGCTAACGGCCACTGAACCCCACTCGGCCATTGTCACGCCGGCAGTAAGTCGTGGCTGCGTCTCAATCCAAGCGACCCACAAAACCGCGGACAGGTATCGCGAATAAAAAGAAGCAAAGCTCCGGTTTAAATTTGGCGCTTTCTCTCGCCTTATAACGGCTTTGGAACCTGAGCCCACCGCGTCCTCAACAACCAAATTCAAAATTCGGGCCACCCTTCTAAACGCCTCTTTGATTGGTCTACGAAGACGCAAGGAGATAATTGGACAGTCCTATTCTGATTGGTCATCCCATGAACAGTTAAGATTCTGCGGCCGATGATTGGAGCTGGGGGCACCAAGGCCGTACCTGATTGGTCGGTGAACCGTCGTACCCTCCCGATCCGATAAAGATGACCCCCCCCCCATGGCATTCGGAAAATCCAAACTTTGACATGCTGGAAATTTGGAATAGTGAATATTTCATAACATCTGTAATTCGAAGTGTAGTGAGCTATCACTGAGTGCTAAACACTGTATTGAAAGAAACCTCCTTTGTTCAGGTTCATTAACTTGTGAAACATATTCAAATATCCAATTCAGTTTGAAAAGTCGACACCACACAATCTCAGCGCTATTATATACTACTTCGACGCTGTTTATAACTTAAACTACAGAACTGAAATTCTCTTTATTTTTCGATTATAATAAAAACAAGTAATTGCAGATGCTGAAGATCGGAAACTAAAGCGGAAATTGTTAAACTCGTTCTGAAGAAGGGTCACTGGATTAAAAACATTAACGTTCACGCTGCTCTTAGATCTGTCAACAAATACTGGCTGATCTGCTGATTTTCTCCAGCAATTTCTGTTCTTGTTTCCTTTAGTTTTAAAAGATTGGAGTAAACCACTTCACGTGTGCAATGACCTTTAAATAGGCCAGATGTCCCCAACAGTAAATTGGGGACAGCACGTCTCTAATTCGGGATTTAGAGTTTGCTACAGTTACCAGAGAATAATTATTTTGTACTTTTAAAAACGACTCCGTTCAAGAATAAGACAGCTCCTGGTAGTCATAAAGCCTGCTGAAGAGTGTCCCTTTAAATTAACAACTTTTTAAAAACATTCTGTAACAAAAACAGAAGTTGCTGAAAAAGTTCAGCAGGTCTGGCAGTACCTATGCAGAAAAATCAAAGTTAACGTTTCGGGTCAGGTGACTCTTCCTCAGTTTCTGTTTTTGTTTCTGATTTACAGCATCTGCAATTTTTTCGGTTTTTAAGCATTTTGGCACTGGTGAGTAAAGATGAGCAATTATGCTAATGTGTTCACACACATTATGTAAACCTAAGGGGCAAAAGAGGAATAGATCAGCACCAAAAAATTCAAGATTGATATATGTACAATTGGAAAATCACAAATCCTGGCTCTCGATGCCACTACATTTTGCCCCAAATCTGGAGAATAATCTGACACCAATTGTTCTTCCAGGGAATGTATTTTGTTGAATCAACTCACGAGGGATATTGAACCATGAGAATGTTGTTTATTGTGGCAAAACGTGTCAAACATTTGGGATCCAATTATTAAGTATACTGAATAGTGTACACATTGCATCTACCACTAATGCACACAAAATATTCTTTAACTTACATCTTCTTTAAAGACAACCGGAAATTTGGAGAAATACTCATTGTCTAGGAGAAAATCATCACCATGAATAGTGACTAAATCTACTGTGATTTTGCACCATGAGAACGATGGAAGCTCGTGAGGGTGCAGAGGGTTATGTGCGGTGCTAATGAAACTTATAGCAATTTTATTCAGATTTAATAATTTGGTATGTCTGAGGTACCAGGGATATAATAGATATCGAAGTCAAATGCCTTACTCCTCACCAATGGCAGTCTTTTGTGAGAGGTGGCTGCCAAGCAATGGGAAGTACTCAACATATTCCAGAGTTTCCATTTCAGCATATTTGGATGGAATATTTGATTGACCAGGCTTAGGTTGAAATGTTTTTTGTTTTGGCAACATTCAAGGACAACGTGAGTTTTTTTTGTATGCAGAATTGAAGAGATCAAGAATAGTTTGCAAATCTGGTGTAGGGTAGAAAATGATAGTCAATTGCATGCTGTAAATATACATGTGCATGACAGTCAGTTTAGATATAGAAGTGACCACGATTAAATTTTTGTCTGGCAGTGTTTAAAACTTTCCAAAGATTGTTTCTTTTCTTTAAATAACCAAGTTGGACTCAATATTTAAAGTGTAGTGTCACCAAAGTCCTGCACATGTGCATCAATATTTCTTTATTCAGGACCTCTTGTCCACTGGAAATAAAGGCTAATATCCCATTTACTTTCCTAATTGATTGATGTATTTACCTACTAATGGTATTCCCCAATATGGGGATACACAAGTTTCTGAACAGTAACATGTACAAGATCCACACTTCTTAAAAACAATTCTGCTTTTTTGTTCTTACGGCCAAAGCAAATAACCTCATAAACCTCCACATTACACTTGACATATGCCACTATTTCCCACTCACTTGTATTTACCTCTTTGCAGACTCTATGATTTCCTTGCATTGGCACCTGGATTTGAATCATCAGCAACCAGATATATCAAGTCTTTTTCTGACTCATACATAGATTTTATAGAGCACTGATCCTAGCCTGCCAACCTGAATATATATCATTGATGGCCATTTTCTTCTCCTGTCCATTAAGCAATCTCTATTCATTTTAATATATTCATTTTAACACCCCAAACTCCCCAAGTCCTTATTTTGCCTATTAACTTTTTGTGTCGTACCTTATCAAATGTCTTTTGTAAATTCAAGTGTACTACAGCTTTTGGTCTCCCTTGTCTACCTTATTAGTCACTCTTAATAGCCCTAGATTTCACTTTATTTCTGTTTTATAACAGGTCTTCTATTGTGAAGACAGAAAAAATATTTGTTCCATGTCTCTGCTGTTTCTGAATCTTCAGGGTAATTTCTCCTGTCTCTGCATTTAAGGGATTAGTGCTTAGTTTAACTATTGTTTTCCTTTTTGCATACCTGTAAAAGCTCTTAATGGTTTTGAGATTTCTGGTTGGTTTGCTGTCATTCCATTTTTAATCAATCCTGTGGTAGCCCTTTGCTACTTTCCAAAACACTCCCAACCTTTCGACATTAGAACTGAAAGGTGAATATAGCGAGTTAGGTTGTAAGCTAAAAGGCAGGATGAGCAGAGTAGTAATCTCAGGGTTACTACTAGTACCAAGGGTTAGTAAGCCTGGAGGGGTACCAATATCCTGGGTGAGAGGTATGCTAGAAATCTTTGCGAGGGTTTAATTTGACAGGGGAATGAGAACTGGAACTACAGATCAGTGGATGAGGTATCTGTTGAATAGGCAGATACAGTATACAGAGAGTCTGTGAGAAAAGATAGACAATTGATAACGCAAAGTTGCAGTCAGTGTGAAGTGTGGCTCTTTTCACACAAGAATTGTCAGGAATAAGGGTGATGAACTTACAGCATGGATGAGTACTTAGAACATTACAGCACAGCACTTTCGGCCCTCAATGTTGCATCAACCTGTGGAACTAATCTGAAGCCCATCGAACCTACACTATTCCATTCTCGTCCATATGTCTATCCAATGACCATTTAAATGCCCTTAAAGTTGGCGAATCTACTAGTGTTGCAGACAATGCCATCCACATCCCTACTACTGAGTAAAGAAACTACCTCTGACATCTGTCATATACCAATCACTCCTCAATTTAAAGCTATGACCCCATGTGTTAGCCATTGCCATCCAAGGAAAAAGGCTCTCACTGTCCAACCTATCTAACCATCTAATTATCTTGTATGTCTCAATTAAGTCATCTCTCAACCTTCTCATCTATAACAAAAACAGTCTCAAGTCCCTCAACCTTTCCTCATACGACCTTCTCTCCATACCAGGCAACATCATAGTAAATCTCCTCTGAACCTTTTCTAAATCTTTCACATCCTTCCTATAATGCGGTGACCAGAACTGTACGCAATACTCCAAATGGGGCCACACCAGAGTTTTGTACAGCTGCAGCATCATCTCATGTTTCCGAAACTCAAACCCTCTACCAATAAAAGCTAACACACCATATACCTTCTTAACAACCCTATCAAACTGGGTTGCAACTTTCAAGGATTTATGTACCTGGACACAGAGATCCTTCTGTTCATCCACACGATCAAGAATCTTACCATTAGCCCAGTACTCTACATTTCTGTTACTCCTTCCAAAGTGAATCACCTCACACCTTTCCACATTAGACTCAATTTGCCACCTCTTAGCCCAGCTTTGCAGTTTATTTACGTCTCTCTGTAACTACACATCCTTCGTCACTATCCACAACTCTACCGACCTTAGTGTCATCCGCAAATTTACCAACCCATCCTTCTATGCCCTCAACCAGGTCATTTATAAAACAATGGACCCAAAACAGATCCTTGTAGTACCCAGTAGTAACTGAACTCCAAGATGATTATTTCCCATCAACCACCACCACCTTCTTTAAGCTAGCCAATTTCTGATCCAAACTGCTAAAATACCCTCAATCCTGTGCCTCCATATTTTGTGCAATAGCCTACCATGGGGAACCTTATCAAATGCCTGAGTGAAATCCATATACACCACATCAACCACTTTACTCTCATCATCTGTTTTGTCACCTTCTCAAAGAACTCAATAAGGTTTGTGTGGCATGACCTACCCTTCACAAAACAGTGTTGACTATCCCTAATCAACTTAGTCCTTTCTAGGTGATAATAAGTCCGCTCTTATCCTTTCCAACCCTTTACCCACAACTGAAGTAGACTATACTTTCCAGGGTTGGGTCAACCCCCTTCTTGAACAAGGGAACAACATTTGCTATCCTACAGTCTTCTGGCACTATTCCTGTAGCTATGATGTTGTGGCCAGTACAGAGACTTGGATATCACAGGAACAGGAATGTTCCAGGGTTTAGAGGTTTCAAAAGGAATAGAGAGGGAGGTAAAAAGAGGTGGGGGAGTGGCATTGCTAGTCAAGGATAGCCGCAGAAAAGTAGGTTATTGAGGAAGGCTTGTCTACTGAGTCATTATGGGTGGAAGTCAGAAACAGTAAAGGAACAGCCAATTTGTTGGGGGTTTTCTATTGATCCCACCAATAGCAACAGAGAAACTGAGGAGCAGATTGGGAGGCAGGTTTTGGAAAGGTGCAAAAATAAGACCGTTGTTGTCATGGGTGACTTCAATTTCTCAAATGTTGATTGGAACCACCTCAGTGCAACAACTTCATATGCAGCAGGTTTTGTCAGGGATGTCAATATGTAGATAGGCCAACGAGAGGGGAGGCCATGTTGGATTTGGTGCTTGGCAATGAACCAGGACAGGTGTCAGATTTCTTGGCGGGACAGCATTTCACTGATAATGATCACAACTTCCTGACCTTTATTATAGTCATAAAGAGGGATAGGAGCAGACAGTATAGAAAAGTGTTTAATTGGGGGGGAATTACAATGCTATTAGGCAGGAACTGTGGTTCATAAATTGGAAGCAGATATTCTCAGGGAAATACATGACAAAAATGTGGAGGTTGTTTAGGGAGCACATGCTGCAAATGCTGGATAAGCTTGTCCCACTGAGGCAAGGGAAGGATGATAGAGTGAAGGAACCTTTAGGGGAGAAGAAATGTGGAACATCTAGCAAGACGAAGGAGGAAGCTTACTTCAGGTTGAGGAAGCAAGGATCACATAGCAAGGTTGCCAGAAAGGAACTGAAGAATGGACTTAAGAGAGCTAGAAGGTTCATGAAAGAGCCTTGGTGGTTAGGATTAAGGAAAACCCCAAAAGCGTTCTATACTTCTGTGAGCAACAAGAAGATGGCCAGCGTGATAGTAAGGCCAATCATGGATAGTGGTGGGTACTTGTGCCTGGAATAGGTGGTGGTAGGGGAGGTTCTTAATGAATACTTTGCTTCAGTATTCTCTAGTGAGACAGACCTTGTTGTTTGTGAGGACAGCGTGAAACAGGCTGATATGCTCAAGCAGGTTGATGTTAAGGAGGAGGATGTGTCAGAAATTTTGAAAAACATTAGGATAGATAAGTTCCCTGTGCCAGATGGGATATACCCAAGGTAAATTTGGGAAGCGAGGAAAGAGACTGCTGCATCCTCACTGTCCACTGGAGTAGTGCCAGATGATTGGAGGGTGGCAAATGTTATTCCCTTGTTCAAGAAAGGGAATAAGAATAACCCTGGCAATTAGGTAGGTGGTAGGCAAATTATTGGAGTGATTTCTGAGAGACAGGATTTTTGATTATTTGGAAAAGCACAGTTTGATTAGAGATAGATCAGCATGGCTTTGAGAGGGGCAGGTCATGCCTCACAAGCCTTACTGAACTTTTTCACGATGTGACAAAACACATTGATGAAGGTAGAATAGTGCATGTGGTGTGTGCCATTTTTACCAAGGCATTTGATAAGGTTCCCCATGGTAGGCTCATTCAGAAAGTAAGGAGGCATGAGATACAGGGAAATTTCGCTGTTTGGATATAGAATTTGCTAGCTCATAGAAGACAAGGGTTGGTAGTAGAATGGAAAGTATTTAGCCTGGAACTCGGTAACCAGTGGTGTACCGCAGGAATCTGTTCTGAGACCTCTGCTCTGTGATTTTTATAAACGTGAATGAGGAAATGAGAGGGTGAAGGAAGTGTTAAGAAAGGCAATAAACTGAAATGCAGCAGCTGAAGGGGTTAGAGTTTAAGTTTAAGGTGGCAAGGGGAATTGGAGAATGAGGAAATCATTAAAAGTGGTCATAATAGGAGCAAAAGAGAAGGGAACGGAAGAAGAAAATGAGGAAAGAGTGAAAGGCTGAGGACAATAGACAAACAAAAACTGAGAGTTTGCTTCTACATGGAAGCAGGCGAGCTATGCTCTGGAAAGGCAACTAGTTTGCAATCCCTAAGTAGGACATTATTTGGTTGGTCTATATAAGGGTAGGGTAGAGAGGATAACACCAGTAGATTTGTTCCATCTGTTAAAGAACAAATCAAATGTTTAAGAGTAACTGACAGGACAGTGGTGGTAGGGGAGGTCCTTAATGAATACTTTGCTTCAGTATTCTCTAGTGAGACAGACCTTGTTGTTTGTGAGGACAGCGTGAAACAGGCTGATATGCTCAAGCAGGTTGATGTTAAGGAGGAGGATGTGTCGGAAATTTTGAAAAACATTAGGATAGATAAGTTCCCTGTGCCAGATGGGATATACCCAAGGTAAATTTGGGAAGCGAGGAAAGAGACTGCTGCATCCTCACTGTCCACTGGAGTAGTGCCAGATGATTGGAGGGTGGCAAATGTTATTCCCTTGTTCAAGAAAGGGAATAAGAATAACCCTGGCAATTAGGTAGGTGGTAGGCAAATTATTGGAGTGATTTCTGAGAGACAGGATTTTTGATTATTTGGAAAAGCACAGTTTGATTAGAGATAGATCAGCAAAGTATTCATTAAGGACCTCCCCTACCACCACTGTCCTGTCAGTTACTCTTAAACATTTGATTTGTTCTTTAACAGATGGAACAAATCTACTGGTGTTATCCTCTCTACCCTACCCTTATATAGACCAACCAAATAATGTCCTACTTAGGGATTGCAAACTAGTTGCCTTTCCAGAGCATAGCTCGCCTGCTTCCATGTAGAAGCAAACTCTCAGTTTTTGTTTGTCTATTGTCCTCAGCCTTTCACTCTTTCCTCATTTTCTTCTTCCGTTCCCTTCTCTTTTGCTCCTATTATGACCACTTTTAATGATTTCCTCATTCTCCAATTCCCCTTGCCACCTTAAACTTAAACTCTAACCCCTTCAGCTGCTGCATTTCAGTTTATTGCCTTTCTTAACACTTCCTTCACCCTCTCATTTTTGCAGTTTAAAAAAATTCAAATAATAGTTTTGAACTCATTTTAAAGTTTCAAATTAGTTCCACTGCAGCAGTGAAGATGCCTCATTTAATTATGCCATTAAATTATGCACTCAGAGCTAATAGGGTATTAAATACTACTGTTGTTCAATCGTCCTCTCCTTTGTGCCTACAAGCACAACATATATGAGCATCCCAGAATCATTACAGACTGTAGACACCCAAACTCACCTGTATTCTTAAGTTTTCCCAATTACAACACAAGGATGTACAGCACCTGCAATTTACCCTGGTCAACATGATATTAAGTACTTCGCTGATCTGTACCTGCATTACTCAGTGCTCAAAGTCTGACAGATCACATCTCTACTTATTTAACTAATACATTCATTTCTTTGTGTCAATGAGAAGCCATGAACAGCACTGATTGGCATTATGATATGTAATGTACAATGTTCTAAATATGAACAAAATAATTCTATTAAATATTGGAACAATTAATAGGTTTTATTATTTTGCTCAGCGTTTATGCTGAAACCCAGAAACAATCCGTAAAAGTTTCAAATTTTCATTCATAGTATATCAGTTCTTCCTTTGCATCTCTTTTGTCAATGAAGTACAGAATTTCACTTGTCTTTTCAGTCACATGGCCACTGACTGACTGTTCCTACAGACGCAAGTCCTTCACTTCAGTAGCATTGCTGTGTTTGGTCCAATTCTTCTTTTTCATTTTCATTTTCATCATGCTCTAAGTGTACAAAAAAGTATATATGTTAGGTACTTGCCAAATACATTTACCAGGAGAATAATTATGTTTTGCAATTGTTTTAGCTATTTTCCCAAAACCCATTTTTTGCAAAAAGTTCAATTATTTAAGACAAGTTTAAAAATTGCTGAAACAATAAGTAGCTGCTAATAATAATAAATTTCTCATTTATCGAAATAAAAAAAGTGCGCTATATTAAAGTTTTATTTTTCTTTTAGTGTGTATGAAAAATAGAGTTTAGAGACTAGAAGAGATGCTATTTAAAGCAGAGAAAACTGCTTTAGTGGAGACTGAGATAAGAAATGCTGGATGCCACGGTACAAGGCAACACAGTTCTGTAGGAGTGCTATTTTATGGTGTTACACAATAGTCTGGATTAAATCAAGAAAATGATTTGGATGTGAGCATAAGAGGTACAGTTAGTAAGTTTGCAGATGACACCAAAATTGGAGGTGTAGTGAACAGCGAAGAGGGTTACCTCAGATTACAACAGGATCTGGACCAGATGGGCCAATGGGCTGAGAAGTGGCAGATGGAATTTAATTCATATAAATGCGAGGTGCTGTATTTTGGGATAGCAAATCTTAGCAGGACTTATACACTTAATGATTAGGTCCTAGGGAGTGTTACTGAACAAAGAGACCTTGGAGTGCAGGTTCATAGCTCCTTGAAAGTGGAGTTGCAGGTAGATAGGATAGTGAAGAAGGCGTTTGGTATGCTTTCCTTTATTGATCAGAGTATTGGGTACAGGAGTTGGGAGGTCATGTTGCGGCTGTACAGGACATTGGTTAGGCCACTGTTGCAATATTGCATGCCATTCTGGTCTCCTTCCTATCGGAAAGATGTTGTGAAACTTGAAAGGGTTCAGAAAAGATTTACAAGGATGTTGCCAGGGTTGGAGGATTTGAGCTACAGGGAGAGGCTGAACAGGCTGGGGCTGTTTTCCCTGGAGCTTCGGAGGCTGAGGGTGAGAGGGGAAAGATATAAAAGAGACATAAGGGGCAACTTTTTCATGCAGAGGGTGGTACATGTATGGAATGAGCTGCCAGAGGATGTGGTGGAGGCTGGTACAATTGCAACATTTAAGAGGCATTTGGATGAGTATATGAATAGGAAGGGTTTGGAAGGATATGGGCCGGGTGCTGGCAGGTGGGACTAGATTGGGTAGGGATATCTGGTCCGCATGGACCGAAGGGTCTGTTTCCATGTTGTACATCTCTATGACTCTATGCGATTGTGATTACAACTGATGTACAGCATAAATCATTAATGATTTATATCTTCCCTCATCACAAATATGGTTGAAGGATTGAAGAAGCTGACATGCAGAAAATACCTATCTATGCTAAGCTAACCTACGAGTGAGAGAGAGGGAAATGTTCATAACCTCCTGTAGTTTCTTTTTACATAGACCACTTAGTGACTGGGCCATTGTCTGTTAGAGGGAATTTCTAGCAGACTCAAATGGTAACGTGAGTACCATTATCCTAGAAGCGTCCAATTTCACGGAGCTGCAGTTTCTTCAACCTAATTTAGTTTATGGAATTAGTTGCAACAACACCACTGGCTAGTTTTTTAAAACACACATCAGTTTACACAAGAATGTTGACAATCTCTGTCTACCACACGACCACCTCTCCTAACTCCTCTGTGTAGTCTGATTTTTTGTTTCTTTTACTGTAAAGTCCTTCTAAACCACAATCTCCTTCAACCTCTGGACTCTGGTCTCAATTTTTTCAGTGGTCCACCAAATAGAGGGCATGCCTTTAGCTAATTAGGCCTCAGCTCTGGAATTCCCTTCTTAAATATCTCAATCTCTCATTCTTTATTTACAATGCTGCTTAAACCTACCTCATGAAGGTTGGGTCAGACAATCTGTTAACTCCTTATGGATCTTGGTGTCAAATTTAGTTGTATTGCATTCCCATAAAGCTCCTAAAGATGTTTCACTATGTTAAATGCCAATTGTTGTTTTTGTATGCAATATTTTAGGCTGGTACCTCATTCGGACCACATTGTAAGAATTTACTTTTTGTCCAATTAATGTACATGTTTTGTGATTGTTTATGGGTCAAAAGATAACTTAGGTTTTAAGAGTAACTGAAAAAGCTGAAGAAACATAGGAAGTTGATTTTTGTAGCTCGTAAATAAATTTGAAAAGCACATTTTCTGCCCTTTGTTTTCTCCATTCTTTAAAATAATCTAGATTGTTAATGCCATGTTTTACATATTGCATTGGGACTATTTTTAAATCTAAAAAGCACTACAATAATGGGTGCACAATGTTCTGGATGAGATCTGACTAATGTTTTAACTCAATTTATGTTGCAAAGGCAAGTTTAAAAAAAATTGAGATGTGACAGGGACATGTTTAAGAGAAATGAGGAGTACACTCTATTAGAGTGCATACCTCCACAGTTCTGTGTTGGCTTCAGTGTATAGCTCTTCAGGTTTCTCCTACCTGGAAGATGCTTTGTACCTACAAAACTGAAACATCTTTATTAGAAGCTTCCATCTCATGGAGGATGCTTCAGGATAATCCAACAAGGTGTCTGAAAACATGGCAGATATTTCAACACCTATCATCAATTCTACCACAGCAACTGAGACAATTCACAACATTCTAAATAAAACAATAGTAGTCAGAGATGAAATAACCAAGAGATCATAGAGTGAAGCTTTGTGGGTGGAGCTAAGAAATAAGATGGGGATGGTGACGATATTGGGGTTGTACTATATGCCCACAGTCAATATGCAGGGAGACTGGGGAGACTTGCAGGAGCAATTGATTTGTCATAGTTGGGGATTTTAATTTTCCTAACATAGATTGGGACAGCCATAGCATTAAGGGCTTTGATAGGGTGGAATTTGTTAAGTGTTCAGGAAAGTTTGCTCAAGCAGTAGATAAAGGGTCCTACTCAGGAAGGGGCAAAACTTTACTTACTCCTGGGAAATAGGGCAGGACAAGTGACTGAAGTGACAGTGGGTGAGCACTTTGGGACCAGTAACCATAGTTATATTAGTTTTAAAGTACTTATAGAGAGGGATAAAACTGCTTCACAGGTTCAAGTTCTAAATTGGGGCAAGGCGAATTTTGATGAAATTTGACAGGAGCTTGCAGGGGTTGTTTGGAATTGTTTGTTTACTGACAAAGGGACCTCTGGCAAGTGGGAGGCCTTTAAAAAAGTGTGATAGCTAGAATTTAAGGTTTATATGTTCCTGTGAGGGTGAAGGGCAAGGTTGGCAGAAGTTGGTATCCTTGGATGACAAGAGATATTGAGGCTTTGACCAGAAAATAGGATGCATGGCGCAGGTACAGGCAACTGGGATCAAAACAATCCCAGGGAGGTATACAGAGGATACAAGAGTTTACTGAAGAAGGAAATTAAGAGGGTGAAAATGGGGCACAAAATAGCCTTTGCAGAGAAGATGAGGGTGAATCCAAAGAGATTGTTTAAGCATATTAAAGGAAAAAGAATATCTAAAGAGAGAATAGGACCCCTCCAGGACCAAAGTGGACACCTATATGTGGAACTGCAGAAACTGGGCAAGGTGCTCAATTAATATTTCTCCTGTGTTTACCGTGGAGAAAGACGAGATGACTTGGGAACTTGGGAAAGTTAGTGGTGATGGTGTTGGACATATTAAAATGTATGAAGGTGGATAAATATCCTGGTACTGACCAGATATATCCAAGAACCCTATAAGAGACTGGAGAAAAAATTGTGGAGGCTCTGGCTGATGTATTTGTATCATTGTTTGCCAGAAGTGAAGTCCTGGAAGACTGGAGGGTAGCGATTGTTGTGCCCTTATTCAGGAAGGGCTGCAAAGAAAAGCCTGGAACTATAGGCCAGTAAATTTAACATCTATGGTAGGTAAGTTACTGGAGAATATTCAGAGGGATAAGATACACATTCATTTGGAAGGACAGTGTTTAATTAAGAGTAGACAGCATGGCTTTGTTCTTGGGAGATTATGCCTCACAAATCTGTTGGGAGAAAGTGAGGACTGCAGGTGCTAGAGATCAGAGTCAAACCGAGATGCTGGAAAAGCACAGCAGGTCAGGCAGCATGCGAGGAGCAGAAGAAATTTGTTAGACTTCTTTGATGAAGTGACCAAGAAGGTTTATGAGGGCAGGGCAGTTGATGTAGTCTATGTGGATTTCAGTAAGGCCTTTGATAACTTTCTGCATGGTAGGCTGCTGTGGAAGATTAGACGGCATGTAATCTGGGGGAACTGGCAAATTGGATGCAAAATTGGCTTGTTGGTAGGAAGAGGAGGGTAATAGTGAAAGAATGCTTGTCAGACTGGAGGCCTGTGACCAGTGCTGTGCCTCAGGGAGTGGCACTGGGACCACTGTTATTTGTTATCTATATCACTGATTTGGATGAGAATGTTCAAGGCATGAATAGTAAATTTGCAGAAGACAAAAATAGGCAGTATTGTGGACAGTGAGGAAGGTTATCAGCAATTGCAGCAGAACCTTGATTAGCTGGAGAAGTGGGCTGAGAAATGGCAAATGGAGTTTAATATAGATAAGTGTGACGTGTGGCATTTTGGAAAGTCAAATCAAGGTAGGAATTTCATGGTGAATGGTTGGGACCTAAGGAGCGTAGTGGAACAGAGTGGTTTTGGAGTTCAGGTGCATGGTTCTCTGAAAGTGGAGTCACAAGTAGACAGGGCAGTGAAGGAGGCTTTTGCCACACTGGCCTTCCTCAATCAGGACATCGAATATAGAAGTTGTGATGTTATGTTACAGTTGTACAGGACGTTGGTGAGGCCACACTTGGAGTATTGTGTTCAGTTTTGATCACCTTGCTAAAGGAAAGATGTTATTAAACTGGAAAGTGTGCATAAGGGATTTACAAGGATGTTGCCAAGACTGTAGAGACTAAGTTATTGGGAGAGGTCGGACAAACGAGGACTTTTTTCTTTTGAGTGTAGGAGACTGAGCGGGGGAGTCTTACAGAAGTAAGAAAGATCATGAGAGGCATGGATAAGGTGAATGCTCTCAGTCTTTTTTCCAGAATTGGGTAATCGAGGACTAGATGGCATCAGTTGAAGGTCAGAGGGGAAAAAATAAATGGGAATCTGAAGGGCAAGATTTTATTTTTTATTTCGCTGAATGTTAGGAGATCCTTTTAAAAAAGAGAGGACAGGATCTTCATAAAAAATATATCAATTCTTTCTTCAATAATACTGTATGCACCAAGTGTCACTGAAATCTCTTTTCAGTTTTGGAGACAGCTTTTCAGGCAGAGACGAGTGTGGAAACATTATATCTGCTAACTTTCAGTGGTGGATGTGATTGCCAGAAGAGACTGTCTAAAACATATGCTGGTAAATCATTTATTATGTTGAAGGATTTGCAAAGCAGGGCACAAATTAAAAACAAGGAAGTTGGGCAAAGCATTAGAAGGTAGTAGGGAGGACCACTGAAGTAAATAACCCTTTGCATTCTCCTTAACTCTATTTGCCAAAGCGCTCTCCTGTCCCGTTTTTGCCCTGCTGATTTCCCTCTTATGTATACTCTTGCCTGTATACTCTTGTTAGAATTCACTCAGTCTCTGCTGTCAATACCTGACATATGCTTCCTTACCTTAACCAAAACCTCAGTCTCTCCAGTCATCCAGATTTCCTACACCTATTCATCTTTCCTTTCACCCTAATAGGAATACACTCTTTCCAGACCCTTCTCATTTTTGAAGGCTTCCCATTTTCCAGGTGTCCTTTTACCTGCAAACATCTGCCCTCAATCAGCTTTTGAACATTCTTTCCTAGTACCATCAAAATTGGCCTTCCTCCAATTTAGAGCTCCAGCTTTTAGATCCAGTCTATTCTTTTCAATCACTATTTTAAAACTAATAGAATTATGGTCGCTGGCTCAAAGTGCTCCCCCACTGACACCTCAGTCACCTGCCCTGCCTTATTTCCCAAGAGTAGGTCAAGGTTTTGCACCTTGTCTAGTTGGTACATTCACATACTGATTGTTTAGAAACAAAAAGGCTGTCAGAAAATTATCAAGACAAATGTCGTGAATTTTTACTGTCGTAAATCAGCCTGAGCCAGTAGCTGTAGAATTGTTTCCAGCTTACTAATAACTTGGTGATACTTCCTGATGTGGTATTCTTAGACTTAGAATTTTGCTGGTGTGTAAAATTCTTCCCCGAAAACTAAAATTTAGAATTTTATAGAATAACAGTGACAGCATATTCATTCTTAAAATACAAAATATAATCTTGTCAGGTTCAGAAATGCCCCAGGGATCCAACAGATTCAACTTAATATCAACAGACCAACCACCTGCTTTGTCCATGTACCAAAAGCATTATATAAAACCAGGTTATACTGTCCACTACAGTAAAATTATTTAATGTACATTCGAGCCCTAGTTTCACAGACCATAAAATGTACAAGCAAGTTGGCCATTCAGCTTACTGAGTCAGCTCTACCATTCAATAAATACATGGATGAACTGATAACCCTCAACTGTATTTCCTGCCTTTTCCCCTCCAAAACCCTGGAGTTCCTCCCTGAATTAAAAATCAGTCTCTCTCAGACTTGAATATATTTATTGACTAAACCTCTACACCATCTGCAGTAAAGAATTCTATAAATATTTTCCCCTCTCAGATGAGAAATACCTTTTCACCTCTAACTTAAATGGGTGATGTATTATTCAGACATGATGGCCTCTGGTTCTAGACTCTTGGAAAATAACCATTTGCTTCTAGCCTGTTAAGTTCCCTCAAGAATCTTATTTTTTTCAGTAAGGTCACTTCTCATTCTTCTGAACTCCAGCAAATACGGTTCTAACCTACACAATCTCTACTCAGAAGAGATTGCATATCCTGGAACAGACTACTGAACTTCTTCTGCCCATGCCTATATATCTCTGCTTAGATAGAGGTCCAAAACTGTTCAGTGTTTCAGGTGTGGTCTGACATTTACATAATATATTTAGAATCATTTTGCAGCAACCATCATTGCAGTATAAAGCCATGTCAAGTCTAACTTCAACGGATACCTGAAAGATTTAACAATATTAAATGACCACAACTATTCAGTGAAGACTAAAATTTCACCCGTTCATGCTATTCAAATGTGCACTAAACATAACTTTTAATTTCTGCAACTGCCCACATACATAAATAGCTTGCCTCCATTTATTACTATACATTAGTGCTCTACAGATTCCAAATCTTACTTTCTCTCAGCTGGCTGATAATTTTTGTCAGATTGTCAATTTTCTGCTCTTTTCTTTTCAGTTTTTGTTGGAGTACTCTGAACTTTTGCCGATGCTCTTCATTCTTCTTTCTCTCCCACGCAAGCTTCTTTCCTAGAGTTCTCCTGATGATATCAGGGCAAGGACTCATAAAATAACTGTGATCTTGGGGAAATGTCATTCCTGGCAAATCCTGATCATTACGAGATGAAAGCAGTTTTCCTCCTGCAGAGGAGTATTGCAGTTCTTCAGAAGCCAAAACTGGAGCTGATAAATGAGTTTGTGTTTCTGGAATAAGCACTTCTGCAGATATCCAAGTAGTTTCTTCCGATATAGTTACTTGGTCAGATGTTAGTTCTGCAGATGTTGTAAATAAACAGGGCACAACATTAGCCGGCACTGTAGGAACATCTACTGAACTCACAAGCACAGTAGATGTATCCGATAGTACTTCAGGTGCAGATAATACATTGGCTGTCCAATGGAGGGTATCTGAACTCAGAGCTGCAGCTGAATCTTGAGATTGATTCTCTGAATGAATAGTTACTAACTCACTTGAAACCGATTCCATCTTTGCTTCTGTTGTGTACGTTTGAGTTTGTGCACTGCAATTAAAAAACATGGGGACTTCTGAAGACTCTACTTCAGGTTTTAGAGGAACTTCCAACACTTGAGAAAATTCTGCTAAATTCAGGACTGCTGCAGCTGCTAGTTGAGCTAGCTTCCCTGTGTTGAGAGTCTCTGTGGCTAATGTAGGCTGTAAATCTGTGATGTTGGTTGGCTCAGTTGGCTCGCAGAGTGCATCAGATACTGAATTAGCTTGTGATTCCAAATGGGGCTTCTGTATCTCCGAAATTCTCTTATGTCCACCAGAAACTTTTGCCTTATGTGATCTTTGAGAGCTTGTCGTCTGCAAAACAGATAAAATTAATGTTTGGAGCAAAAGGTTCACCAATTTAATTTCTTAAATAAGGGTACTGACTTATAATAAACTGTGCCTACAGTCCCTACAGATTTGAAGAATGAGAGGTGATCACGTTTAAACATACGTACATAAACTTCTTACAAAGATTGATAGGGTTGATGCAAGAAGGATATTTTCTTTGTGGCATCTACAGCCAGTGGGTACACAGTCTCAAAATAAGGGGAAAGTAATTCAGACTGAAATGAAGAGGAATCTATTCAGGAAGTGGTCAATTTTAACCCAAAGGACTGTGGAGGTTCAGTTTTTCTGTATGTTTAAGACTGATACCGATAGATTCTGACATATTAAAATCACCAGGGAATACATAGGATAATGTAAGAAAATGGTATTCAAGTATAAGATCAGCTATGCTCACTGAATGGGAGTAGACATGAAAGACTGAAGGAAATTGGAGGTGTAGTGGACAGCGAAGAGGGTTAGCCTCAGATTACAACAGGATCTTGACCAGATGGGCCAATGGGCTGAGAAGTGGCATATGGAGTTTAATTCAGATAAATGCGAGGTGCTGCATTTTGGGAAAACAAATCTTAGCAGGACTTATACACTTAATGGTAAGGCCCTCGGGAGTTTTGTTGAACAAAGAGATCTTGGAGTGCAGGTTCATAGCTCCTTGAAAGTGGAGTTGCAGGTAGATAGGATAGTGAAGGCGACGTTTGGTATGCTTTCCTTTATTGATCAGAGTATTGAGTACAGGAGTTGGGAAGTCATGTTGCGGCTGTACAGGACATTGGTTAAGCCACTGTTGGAATGTTGCATGCCATTCTGGTCTCCTTCCCATCGGAAAGATATTGTGAAACTTGAAAGGGTTCAGAAAAGATTTCAAGGATGTTGCCAGGGTTGGAGTATTTGAGCTATAGAGAGGGTGAACAGGCTGGAGTTGTTTTCCCTGGAGCATCGGAGGCTGAGGGGTGACCTTATAGAGGTTTACAAAATTATGAGGAGCATGGATAGGATAAATAGACAAAGTCTTTTCCCTGGGGTCGGGGAGTCCAGAGCTAGAGGGCATAGGTTTAGGGTGAGAGGGGAGATATAAAAGAGACCAAAGGGGCAATTTTTTTTACACAATCGCAACATTTAAAAGGCACTTGGATGGGTATATGAATAGAAAGGATTTGGAGGGACATGGGCCGGCTGCTGGCAGGTGGGACTAGATTGGGTTGGGATCTCTGGTCGGCATGGATGGGTTAGACCGAAGGGTCTGTTTCCGTGCTGTACATCTCTATGACTCTCTTACCTACATCTATTTCTAATGTTCTATTCCACTATATTTATAAAACAAAATGCATTTTTACCTGGATCTTGGTATCCTGGATTCACTCAATTTACCTAGTGCTAGAATAAACTTCATGGGCCATTCAAGATGGATACTCTTAGACTAAATCAAGCCAATACCATTCTACCATCACCCCACACCTCAAACCCCCCCCAAATCCTCGATACCCCCTCCAAAACATTCTCTCCCTAACTCCTTACCACTGCCCTTTGTCACAAATCAAATCCTAAGGTAGGTAATATGTAGAGAGATCTCAGATATCTGTAAGAATAATAGTATTGTAATACTAGGAGATTTTAATTTTATAATATTGACTGGGAATGCCAGTGTTAAAAAAAATTTAACATGTAAATTTTTGACTCTCGAGTCAAACTTAACCTTCTCTTGGGGAAAAAGATAGGGCAGGTGACTTAAGTGTTAGTAGGAGAACACTTTAGGAATAGAGATCATAATTTCACTAGTTTTAAAATAAAATTAATAGTCACACAACACTACGTCATAAGCTTGTACTTCCATTTAAACCAGTTGGGCTATGACCTGGTGTTGTGTGATTTTTAACTTTGTCCACCCCAATCCAACACTGGCACCTCCAACTCAGTTTTAAAATAGATACAGAAAGGGATAAGCCTTCCATAAAAGTTAAAAGTTGTTGACTGGAGTAAGATGTTTAGTCAAGAATAAAAGAGAGAATCATGCATCAGATAATGACAACTGCGATCAAATGAATCTCTTCAAGAGTATAAAAAGAAGTGTTGAGGCATTCGTAAAAGGGAAACCAGGAGGACAAAAAAATAGGGAATATGAGATAGTCTTAGCAGATAAGGTTGAGGATAATCCAGAGAATTCACGTACATAAAGAGCAGAAGGGTAACTAAAGACAGTAGGGCCCCTTAAAGATCAACGAGGTAATTTTTGTGTTGAATGTCAGGAGATGGAGAGATATTAAATAAATACTCTGTGTAGGTTTTTACTGTGGAGTAAGAAATGGAGGTTAGATAACTCAGGGAAATAAATAGATAATTTGAAAAGAGTTCACATTACAGAAGTAGTGCTGGAGATCTTAGAAAACAAAAGATAGATAAATCTCCAGAACCTGATCAAATGTATCCCAGGATGTCGTGGAAAGTTAGGGAGGAAATTGCCAGGGCTCTGAACATAAGTATTTGTATCATCCATAACCATGGGTAAGGTATCAGAGGACTGCAGGGTGAAAAACATTGTACATTTAAGTTAGGCTGCAAGGAGAAGCCTGGAAACTATGGACCCGAGAGTCTGACATCAGTGGTGGCTAAGTTGTTGGCGATTCTGATAGGATTTATATGCATTTAGAGAGGCAAGGACTGGCTAGGGATAGTCAACATGGTTTTGTGTGAGGGAAATAGTGTCTCGCAAACTTGATTGAATTTCTTTGAATAAGTAACCAATTGATAGACGTTGTTTACTTGGACTTTAGTAAAGCCTTTTGTTATGAAGGTATAGGTGTACTGTACCTTTAAGAGAGAGAGGAAGCTGGCAAGGACTGAAAGCAGAGTGTGCTGTACCATTTAAAAATGTAATATTTGGTTGACTCAACAGCTGGCGCTGTGTTGCCATGGTACAAAAACAAATTCAAAATCTGGCATGTTTGAATTGTGCCCCAGATACCAAAATTCAATCTAATGAAACTTGAATTTAATGTTTTCATGACATCGAACCAATGAAATTATCCAATGTTTGGGGCTAGAAGACCAGACACTTTGAACAGTTGGGGGTAGAACTGCCGAGAACAGCAAAGCAAGCACCAAGACTGCCAGCAGAATAGCTCTCTGAAAGGTACCCGTCCATAAGAAATTTGTGCAGAAGACCAAAGCCAACCTAGAGAAAGCTACAGAGAAAGTTTGACATCTGAAGATGACAACTTGGTTTGAAATTGATTTGCTGTAAACCTAAGAGGGAATTTATCGGACCAGTATTGTAGAGTGGGAGGTAAAACATAGGTTTAAGAGAAAGGAGTTGCAAATAGCTGTGGTTTTAAATGCTCGCTGTTAGATTTCAAGGTTCATTTTTACTTTAATTAGTGAAATCTGGGATAGTTCTTTGCTTTGAAATTTAACAGATTATGGCTCGAGGTGAGCTGCTGTGTGTCGGGATTAAATTAGCAGAGGGGTTTAACCCATGTCATAACATTTTGATAAGGTTCCACATGGTAAACTAATTAGTAAAGTAGATCACATGGGATCCAGGGTGAGCTTGCCAATTGGATACAAAATTGGCTTTACAGTTGAAGGTAGAGGGTGGTGGTAGAGGAGGGTTGTTTTTCAGACTGGAGGCCTGTGATCAGCAGTGTCCCACAGGGATTGGTACTGGGTCCACTTTTGTTTGTCATTTAAATTATTTGAAAAAGAATTTAGAAGGCATGGTTAGTAAGTTTGGTGGCATAGTTGACAGTGAAGAATATTTAAGATTACAAAGAGATCTTGATCAATTGCCTTAAGTGTGGTAGATGGAGTTTAATTTGGATAAACGCAAGGTATTGCATTTTGGTAAAATAAACAGGGCAAGATTAATACAATTAACGGAAGGGCCCAGGGTAGTATTGTAGAACAGAGACACCTAGGGGTTCAGGTACATAATTCTTTGAAAGTTGTGTCACAGATAGACAGGATGGTTAAGGCAGCATTTAGCACACTTGCCTTCACTGTTCAGAGTACTTGAGTATAAGAGTTGGGAGTTATGTTGAATTTGTACAGGACCTTGCTGAGACAGCTTCTGCAGTACTGTGCGCAGTTCTCGTTGCACTGTTATAGGAGTGATATTAAGCTGGAGAGGGTTCAGGACAGATTTACCAGGATGTTGTCAGGAATAGAGGGTTTGAGTTACAAGAATAGATTGGATAGGCTGGGCTTCTTTTCATTGGCGTGTAGGAGGATGAGGGTGACCTTATAGAAGTTCATAAAATCATGAGGGACAAAGTGAATAGCAAGAGTCTTTTCCCTGGGGTGACAGAGTTTCAAACCAGGGGTCATACTGAAGGCAAGAGGAGAAAGATTTATAAAACGACATGAGGGATGTTTCTTTTTTTTTTAAAAAAAAGGGAGTGTTAGCATGTGGAATGAAGTACCAGAGGAAGGGGTGGGTGTAGGTACAGTTACAACATTTAGAAGACATTTGGATGAGTACATAAATAGGAAAGGTTTGGAGGAATATGATCCAAAAGCAGGTCGGTGGGAACATGGTCGGCCTGGACTGGTTGGATCAAACGATCTGTTGCGATGTGGTATGACTCTACTGCAACTTGTGAAAACAAAAACATTCGTCAAAAGAACTCCTTGGTGATACCCTTAATTTCACTGGTCAGTAAAAGCATAACAATTCAAAAGTTTCCACACAACATACAGCTTACAATTCTTCTCAAAGTGTGACGGTTAACATTAGTGTACCAGTTCAAAATCATAGAAATTGTACTTTTAAAAGGACACTTTATGAGTCAGTCAGTCAGTCAGTCAGTCTTTATTAATACACTGAGACCTCAATAGCTACTTAAAAGATAAAATTTTCTAAAGCAATCAAGATTTGGATTATTTGATATGTAATGGGAAGGGCTCATTAATTCATTATAAAAAGACAGACTCCTGACAAGGCATATTTGTGAAAACCTGTGATTGTCTAGTGCAGATATTTGATTTCCATCAATAATTTACTGAAATAAATGACACTCACAATAATGGTTGAAACTCTACCTTGTTTGTCGGCAGTGGAAATATTGTTGGAACGGAATAGAATCTTAAATGTCGTCTATCATTCCTTTCCTCAAAACAATCTTTTGTGAAGTGATCACTACAGAGAGTTGCTCTTGGTGATGGCATCCAGTTTTCCCGTGCTACAGCTTTTAACCATTTTGCCATGAGCTCAGGTCTCGAAAAAGGAAATCTACAATCAACAGAATCCAAAACAAAGTAAAAGTATGGATTCAACAACTTACTGTAACTGCAAACGTCTTAAATAGCATTTCAAAGTTTATAATTTTAGATGCTTTGTCAGTCAATACCCCTGCCCCACAATTCTAGGCATAACAGACGATTTGCAACTGCTCTAAGTATCTTAAAAAATTATTTGACAATTCAATTTTAGTCAGTTAAATAATGTAGAATGTTGGGTTTTAACATAAAGCAGATGAATAGTCACGCCAACTCTTTCGCTGTGAAAATAAACAGATACTCAACAATAGGTTACAAAGCTAAAACAATACATGAATAGGCAAGAAAATACACATTAATAGGAACGTCAAGCAGACCAATATCCAGATGTTGAATTAGGCAGCAAAAGATTTACCAAAGTTTAACAAAGCTTTTTTCGTAAACTGGTTATCTTCGCATAAACATCATTTTTCACCTTTCCTTGCCTGCAATCTAGCCCAAGTTGGGAAGGACTCAGCTCTTAGATATTCTATTCTACTGTTGTCCTCCAGCACTCCATTGCTAACTGCAAGTTCTTATCTGATCGGAGTCATGCTCAGCTGAACTTGTATTTTTACAAAACTTTCTCAGGTTTATGAAATGAACCAACTTCCACTGTAGAGTGTCACTGAATAAGTTCATCAACTCAACAGTCCAGGAAATAATGTCACCGTCTCACAGCATGACAAGGCCCAGCTCAATGACGTCACTCAACCAAACTCATTATTGAATTTCAGAATGACAAGTCATAAAATCAAAGCCAACCAGGAGCACATAGATGATAGTCCAGTCAATATATTGATATGCCTGAAACATCTTTAGCTGGCACCATCATCTCCATTATTATGCCACCAGTCCCAAACCATTGTCCTGAACCAGAAGCCACAATTTTTCATATTTCCATTGCTACCTAGAAGTATTTATTACCAATCAAGTATACAGTGCGCTCAATACATTAACTATATAATTACTGAGAAATTTCAGTGCAATCCTGCATCAGCTTCATGATGATGTAATTGCAAATGTGTTATGGGAAGTCTGAAACAGATGAATTCCAAATCCAGACCAGTAATAAGTATGGCTGTGTGATAGCCCTCATACTATTTACAATCAACATTCCCTCTAAATTTCTTTCTTGCTGCACTAGGCATCTGAGGTCCATGCACAGCTGCAATTTTTGGAACTGAACCTTAATGTCACAATACTGCACTGATGCCAATCGCCATGTACAGAATCTTGGAGCAGCTGCCTTCCAGAAATATTCAGGAGCCAATGTTCTAGTTAGATGAAGGAATTGAAGGAAATATGTATTACTACAGAACTGTGCTACAGAAAATTCTAAGGTTAATGGGTGACAAATCTGATAACCTATATCCCCTAGAGGAAGTAACCTTGGAAATATTGGATGCATTGGCAGTCATCTGAAATTCTATAGACTCCAGAGCAGTTACTACAAATTAGAGGGGTGGCAAATGTGACCCTACTGTTTAGAAAGGGAGGAAAAGAAAAAGCAGAATTCCAGATCAATTAGCCTAACATCAGTAGTGAGGAAAATGCTAGAAGCTATTACAAAAAGGCATGATAACATAACAGTTTGAAAGCATTAACAGAGTTGGACAAAGTTAGCATGGTTTTATGAAACACAAATCAAGCTGAAAAATTGACTGGAGTTATGGTAATGCAACTGGAATAGATAAGAGAGAACAAATGAATGTGCCGGATTTGGATTTTCACAAGTCTTTTAATAAGGTCTGACCTAAGAAATAAGTGAACAAAATTAAAAGACATAGGATTGATTGTAATATATTGGAATGGATTAAGAACTGGTTGACAGATACAAACAGAGAGCAGGAATAAGTGAGGCTTTTTCTAGACGACAGTCAAGTTTAAGTGGAGTAGCGCAGGAACAAGTGCTTAATATACTGCTATTCACAATATGTACAAATGACTCAGATGAGACAGCCAATTGCAACATTTCCAAATTTGGAAAACTAGGCAGGATTGAGACTGTCATGAGGATGTAAGAGGCCTCACGGCAAATTAGGCAAGCTGTGATGGCAAACACATGGCAGATGCAACGTGTGACAAAGTGGAGTTAAATGCTTTGGTGTGAAAAACAGATAAGCTGAGTATTATTGAAATGATGATATAGTACAAAATGTGCATGGGCGGGTGTTGCACCAGTCAATGAAAGCAGACAGTAGCAAGCATTAATGAGGGAAATGGTATGCTGCTGACCTTCATTACAA
This sequence comes from Chiloscyllium plagiosum, assembly GCF_037043375.1. Lineage (NCBI taxonomy): Eukaryota > Metazoa > Chordata > Chondrichthyes > Orectolobiformes > Hemiscylliidae > Chiloscyllium > Chiloscyllium plagiosum. The sequence continues at coordinate 51,994,216 of NW_028270151.1, forward strand.
GAGGATTTGAGTTCAGGAGTTGGATATTTTACTGCAGTTGTACAGGAACCTGGTGAGACCACACAATATTGCATGCAGTTTTGGTCTCCTTATCTAAGAAAGGATATACTTGCCACAGAGTGAGTTCAACATCGACTTACTAGGGTGACACTAGGGTAGCAGGGCTGTCCTATGGGGAGAGATGAGTTCAACTGGGCCTGTATTCACTTAAGTTTAGGAAGATAAGAAGGGATCTGATTGAAAAGTGCAATATCTTAACAGGACTGGAAAGCAGGAATATAGTATTGAGATACAGTATCAGTCATGATCATACTGAATGGTGGAACAGATTCAAAGGACTGAAGGGCCTACTCCTGCTACTAGTTTCTATCTAATAATGAGGGAGAGCAATAAAGGAAAACAAGTGTTACACTCAAGATCTCACTGCTCATATGCTGAAAGTTCTTCGGATTGGAAATAATTTCAGTCACACAAAGACCCGTCATGCAGTAGAAACTCCCAACACTGAACAGACAACATTCTCAAGTCAATGGACAGGCAATAACCCCGTACTTCACCTCAAGAAGTTTATTATGTTATCAGGCTATTGCTGACGCAAAGGAAATAATTCAGTGCAGACTTAAAGTTTTCTTACGATTGACTTTGCCGGAATATATTGTTGCACCCTTCCCTCCAGCATAAAATTGCACCTGCCTGATATAAACTCGACGCTATTTGGTGAAGTCAGTAGCAATGCATGTTCACAAAACAAGGCCAACTAATGCCAATGGCTCAAAAGTAAACAGAAATGTGATTGATGTAATTCTTAATTCTGGGAAGGGCATTTTCTTAAACTCCTTTCAAGCTAACTTTCTTCGCTCGAGCTAGTTTAGAAAGTAAATTTAATAAACAATATCACGAATCGGGATGCGATTGAAGCTGTGGGCCAATACAGACATATGCAACAGATTGTACCATCCGCCTACGGAGTAAGGGGGCGTAAAACAGTCACAGAATAATAGAACACACAAAAAAGGGCCTTCCAAATGTCAGGTTTACCCCCACCCCCCAGTAAAATGCTTTAGGAATATTCTAAATAATTTTACTGTAGATTTTTTAATCGCAAATAATAACGAATGAAATGAAATGCAGAAACATACAAAGCAGCGAGAAATGACAGCTTTCAAGAGGACCCAAAAATTGACAAGCTTTATCATTGCCCAGAGGTTAATTCTAAAATCGCCTCCAAGCTTACATCAACGTAACTTAGTAGCCACGTTAAAAAAACCTTGTAAATTTTCACGCAAGAAGATTAAAGTTACAATTATAATGCAAGTAACATTAAAAAGAAAAGATGACCTCCTAGCTACACTACCTGTGGAAAGTTATACCGCTCCCTTTCTTGAAGCGGTTTTTGCAGTCCAGTGCACTACAGGAGACTGGCATTTTCTAGCTGCGGCCGCCAGCATCCACCACCCGTCTGCCTGTCAGAAAGATGGCGGTTGTCCTCTGTGACGTCAATTGGAACCCGGCCCCAGGATTCGAATTCTGGAGAAAACATACACAACGTTCACATTCTATAATGTAATCTCCATTCCTAGCAATGTTTTATTTCAAATATCATCGCCTTCAGACATGCTACAAAAATAACGTGAGTCACCCATTGCTTTACAGCTCCGAACTAGAGGCCTGTAAGATTACGGTGCATTTAATTAGTCGACGGTAACTCAGTATCCACAATTAACACCAATTCCTAATAATATCAATCTTTTAGCTCGCTGGCTGTATTTTCTTTTTTGCTTCGCTCTTCTTGTCGAACTTTGTCATTGTGCAAAGTTCCTACCCAATAAAACTACAATTCCCACCATCCCGTAGCCAATATGTAGATTAACAAAGCCACAGCGAGCTGATTGGTCTGTGTCTGGCTGGGTTAAGTAGTAGCAGTGGAGGAAATATGTGTCTGTGCTTCTGCGATCATTTCCAGTTTTTGACCCGCATTTTGTCATGATGCGGGCAACAGTTTCGGTAATGGTGATCGTTACCGGCCTGATAGGTTATTATGTGTACGTCCCAATTCCCAACACGGTTTCTGAACCCTGGAAACTGATGCTCTTAGATGCGACGTTCAGAGGAGTACAGGATATGGTAATGCTGTAATTACTCTTTCTTGATGCTGCTTTTCTAAATAGTTATAGCATATTTACAATTGACTGCTGTTCGTTTTCGAGACTGAAGTGAAGTAATATACGTAGAGCGTTTGCGTGTTCGCAGTTTCAAAGTATCACAGATTTACAAATTTCAGAATTGTCCATTCACTTGTCAGCTAGTCGCTTGTGACAGCGTTATTCGTGTATATCACTTCCAGTAAATCTTTCATGTTACATTCCTCTCAAGTAAAAACATTTTCCAAAACAAATAAAATCACAGCTGAAGAAAAAGTTCCACGTTGATTGTCCTACAAATAATGATGTAGATGAAATAAGGAGTGGCAAGCGGTAGTTACTGAACCACTGTGAGGTTCGAAAATAATTGAAGTACGCATCACGCCCATCAATATCCCTGAAAAAAAAATCAAGTTTTGGCCGCACCTGCTGCGTATCTCTACTTTTTGTTTACAATTTTGATAAAATTTTAAAAGCATAGGAGTTAGTTCTGATAAAATACAACATTTTGTTATTAGAATGCCCGAAGCACTTGCACCCAATAAAGTACTCACTTTCGCCCAATAACTATCAGCAGAGAAAAAGTTAATTTGCACAAAGTAATATCCTTCAGAAAATTAGAGAATTGTCTGCTTAATGTTAATGGGGGATATAAATATTGTATAGAACTTAATTTCGATAGCCTACTGGGCTCTTTCTCCAAATGTTTGGTTGGTGTGAAGGTGCTAATGACACACAAATGTCAGCCTTTGGGTTCAGTATGCACTTTCGAGTTTTACTTGATTCACCTTCTTAGCAAAGGATAAACGGTGGTTTTAACCAACCTGTTGTCCTCTTTTAGCAGTTACTTTGACTATTTCTAAATTTGTGTTATTCTCTTTCTTATTACTCAGCAAAGGTTGTCAATGATTAGAAAGCAATAATGTGATTTAAAACATACAAAATATAGATATAAGCTAGGTCTTTCTTGAAGTTAGACAACTCTGTTTTTGCGAGGCTACAAATAAGCCAATCAACCAAAAATTTAAAATGGAGCTTTGTTCCTTGTTCTGAGGAAGGGTCACGCAACTCAAAACATTAACTCTGATTTCTGACCACAGATGCTGCCAGACCTTCTGAGCTTTTCCAGCAATTTCTATTTTTGTCTGTGATTTACAGCATTCTTTTGTTTTTTTATCAGATCTAATCTATTAAAGATCATTTTTAAGGAAATATTCTACTAGGGCCATGCCAGTTGCAACTCAGTTGGAAGCACTCTTGGCTCTGATACAGAAGGTTGTGTGCATAGCTCACTCTCACCTGTGCAACCACACAGAGAGGAAAAAAAAGTCAGAGATTCAATGCCTTTAAATGAATAGGCAGGACACAAAAAAAAACAGGTTGTTAAAACTCCACTTCAGGACTTGAATACAAAATTTTAGGTTGACACTCCAGTTCAGTACTGACAGAGTGCTGCAAAATCAGAGGTGGTATCTTTCATATGGAATGTAAAGCAGGTGCAATCTGCTCACTCAAATGGATGTAAAGTGATCCTATAGCAGTACTTCAAAGAAGAGTAGCGAAGTTATCTCCAGTACCTGGCCAAAATCTATCCCTCAATTAACATCATAAAAACAGGTTATCTGGTCATTGTTCACATTTCTATTTGTAGAAGTTTGCTGTGCACATATTTACTACCCTATTTCCTATATTACAACTGTGACAATTTACAAATGTTTGGCTGTAGAGGACTTGATCGCCTGAGGTTGTGAAGGAAAATATATAAATGCTCTTTTTTTTAGGAAATGGAATTTATTGTATGGGTAATAAATTTGTATCTTGTATTGCTATATTAATTGATTCAATAGGAAGCAAGATTTAGTACACTGCTTTTGAATATTTGATAATTTTTAAAAAGTTAGTAAAATTTGAATTTATATCAAGATAGTGGCATGAGGGTGGAGGAGGAGGATTGTTTTTCAGACTTGAGGCCTGTAACCAATAATGTTCCACAGGGATTGGTAATGGGTCCACTTTTGTTTGTCATTTATATAAATGATTTAGATAAAATTTTAGAAGATGTTGTAAGTTTGTGGATGATACCAAGCTTCATGATATAATTGACAATGAGGAAGGTTATCTAAGATTACAAAGAAATATTGATCAATTGGGGCAATGGGCTGTGGAGTGGCAGACAGAGTTTAATCGGGTGATTAAGAAGGTATTTAGCTCACACCTTCATTGCTCAGACCTTTTGAATATAGTAGCTGGCATGTCATATTGGTGAGGCCTCTTCTGGGGTACTATATACAGTTCTGGTCACTCTGCTATAGGAAGGATATTATTAAATTGAAGAGTTTTCCAAAAAGATGATGCTGGGAATGAAGGATTGAGTTATAAAGATAAGCTGTAACTTTTTTTCCACTGGAGAGTAGGAGGTTGAGGGGTTGACTTTTTTTTTAATAGAAACTTATAAAATCATGAGGAGCATAGATAAGGTGAACAGCCAGGTCGTTTCCCTAGGGTGGGGGAGCTCAAAACTAGGGGCATATTTTTAAGTTGAAAGGAGAAAGATTTAAAAGGGACATGAGGAGCAACCTTTTTACACTGAACATGATTTGTATGTGGATTGAACTACCAGAGGAAGTGGTGTATGCAGGTAAAGTTAGAATATTTTTAAAAGATATTTGGATAAGTAATGAATAGGAAAAATTTACAGGGTAATAGGTCAAATGCAGGCAAGTGGAACTAGTTTGCTTTAGGAACTGGGTTGGCATGGACTAGTTGGACCAAAAAGACTTTTTCCAAACTGTATGATTCTGTGATATTATTTGCTAGTACATTCTTAACCAAACAGTGAAGCTTGGCATACTCCAGATTAGTTCAAGCAACCAAATCTATGTCTGCTTGTCTCTCTCTGGCAGGCCTGAGGGATCGAGAATGACTTTCTTTCATTCTATTGTTATGGGTCCTAAGGTGACTGAGTAGTCTATTCCTAGATATACAAACCCTGCCATGGTTGGGGGAGGTGGTCTTTGCTGAAGCCAGGGATTGCAAAGCTCATGTTTTTGAACGCTAGTATACTGTTTGTACTTCCATCTTGGTCTATTGGAGATAATTGAAACAGTTGACACATTTGCAGATGTTTGTTCTACAATTTGAGTGGCCTTGGGCCAGATATTCCCAAGAGTTGGTAGGCGTATTAAAGCTCCTGGGAAGAAATTTGATGACATGCATGAAGCATTTCTTCTGCACTGCCCCAACCACATGTAATGTCGAAACTTACACTAAAAGCCTTGTTTTGGAAGTATTGTTTCCAGCATCCTGAGAACTTAGCTCAGCCAATGCAGCTGATTTAATTGTAATTAGTGCTCTGATTCTGGAAATGTTGACCTGAAAGAGGACACTGTTATTAGAGTGCCTATCCTACCAGTGGGTGAGTGGATTTGCAGGATTTTGCAGATGTACTTTTATTTATTCATGAAATATGAGTGTCTCTCCCTAATTGCCCAGAGGGCAGTTAAGAGACAGACACATTGCTGTGCGTCACATATAGACTAGACCAGATAATGACAGCGGTTTCCTTTCCTAAAGGCCATGAGTGAACCAGATGGATTTTTCCTCCAACAATCGATGATCCTGATTTTTATTGAATTCAAATTCCACCGTTTGTCATGGCAGGATGAACCCTGGTCCCCAGAACATTAGGCCATTGCCTCCCCTTGCTTTTCTACAGTATCTTATTCTGGAAAATCAGTTCAAGCTGAAAATTGCACAGCAACAGCTTTTTGTAGTATATGTTCAAACTATCACCTTTGACATTCTTGCAGAATTATTTTTAATGGAACCACGAGTGATTATAGGAAATAGGGACTTTAGTTATGAGGATAGATTGAAGATGTTGGGACTGTTCCCTTTGGAGAAACGAAGGATCAAAAAAGGAGATTTGATAGAGGTTTTCAAAAACGTGAGCGGGCTGGATCAAGTAGAGAGTGAAAAGCTGGTCCCATTCATAAAAGAACAAGAGAGCATTGATTTAAAGTGATGTACAAATGAAGCAAGAGTGTTGTAAGAAAACATTTTCACACAGCGAGTAATTAGGATATGGAATGCACTGCCTGAGAATGTGATAGGTTTAATTGAAGCATTCAAGATGGCATCGCATGGTTATTTGGTGGAAATATGTGAAGGTGTATGGGGTAAAAGGCACAAGATTGGCACTAGTTAATGAAGCCAGCGCAGACACAATGGGCTAAATGGCAACCACCTGCCCTGTAACAATTCTGTGGTTCTATGGTCATGTCCACAATGTCACCACTTGCCATGGAAGTGAAGCACTGTTCCCTCTTGGTTAGCAGTTACTAATCCTGGCGAAGGTTGCAGTGCAATTGGTGCTTACTTTTCAATTGGATATTGTGAAAAGGTCAGGGAGAGAGTTCACTAGAGACTGGCAGAAAATTAGACCTTAATTAAACTCAATAGCAATTCTTAGTAATGTTTGGAATTCTCGCAAGTTACAGATCTATAATTGACAATACACTCTAGAAATGGTCATGTGTGTAGTTTTAACATAGTGTTATGGACTTCTGTCACCCACTGTTGTGTGAACACTTATTAATAAAACTTAACAGAAAAGCATTGCACAGTTACTTTAACAATCAAAATGCTTTTATCACACAATCCAGCAAAGGAAAAATTAAAAATGCAAAACAAAGATTTCAATTGCACTTAGTCAAACAATAAAGCATCTTGAATGCTGTGAGCACTTCACAGAAGAAATGATTGCATCAATTCTAGCTGACATGTTAATGCATAAAAGGATTTGTATGAATTGTTTAACACACAGTCAAGTAGTTTATTGATCGTTGCTAAACATTGTTACAACCTAGCTTGACTTTGCTGCATTTTAATTCACTTGAAGAGTAGGGACCAGAATGTTGGATGGCATTGCATTCTGTTCCTGTGATTGTAGATACTTCGCGCAGTGCCATCTTTCAGATTGGTTGCTGCTTGCCATCACTTCTGAATGATGTTGGTTTCCTCTTTACATATGCACACATGCATTTTGTATCATGTAATGGTGGGTACTTACACAATTCACAGCCCTTTTTAAAATTATAATTTTGTTACTTGGGAAGATTTTAATGACCAACAATTCACCCATCAATCATGCATTCAACTTCTTTTAAATAATCTATATCTGGAAACTTTATAGAATGAGTTTATTCCCTCTGTTCCATAGCTTAAAAGTCCTCCCTTTGCTAGAAAACTATGGAGATTTTAAAGAGCTGAACTGGGGAATGTTTGAGAAAGCGTAGTGCCATTATTTTATCTTTAACCTTAAAATTGTGTTGCAGCAGGCTTACCTGTTTCATGCATTTCAGTCTCGATATTATCTTGTTTTTTTCCTATTGTATATTTTATTTATTTTGTTTTCTGCCTTAAGTCAGCATATGAAAGAAGTTGAAGTAGAACTTGGTTGCCTAAGGGAATACAAGTCAGTTGGTCTGTCAGTAACAATAAGATGAAGTGAGCAATCATAAATATATAATGAGAAGTTGAGTGGAAATCCTTGAGAAAAAGAGAGACCAAGATTGGAGAGAGGAAGCTCAGGGGAAAGAAAAAGCAGTCAGTAGATACGTTTATTGAAAGGAATTAAACTGTTTATTGAATATTTGAACAAGTTTTAGGTGATGGAAATATTGGAGGTAAAAGTAAATTGAAAGATCTGAATGAGGAAATGAGGGATATGGACAAGCATTGGAAAATTTCAATAATAAAGTTTTTGATCGTGATCTCCCATATAATTTCACAGCTGATGCTATCCAATTACCATCACAAAATTCCTTGAAAGAATGTGTTCAAAAGTAGAGATGAAAAGGTGATTCAATTTAATGTCTTTCATAGTGTCTAGGACAAAGTTGATGAGGTCTAGACGGAGCTGATGAATTTCAGTAAAGAATGAACATCAATCAAAATCAGAAGTCTAATGAGAGAAAAACAAATAGGTGAATGGAACAGGAAACAGTGGACCTGATGATGTTAAAAATAAATCAGGAAATTTATACCCAGTTTTTATTTGCATCCAGGAACCTTGGATGTATTATCAGCCATTTTTAAATACCTTTCCAACCAATTGCTTTGGATGTGTTTAGACTTTTCCCATTACAGAAGAAAATTCCAGGGAGAACTTCTGCATGAATAGCTATTCCACTCCTAGTAAATTGCAACCTTTTTGTCTGAGACACATTTTGCATCTATTAAATATTGAGAATGACTAGTGTATTTAATTCTTGTTCCTACCATCATCTGAGAAAATAATATCTATTCTAATAACAGAGATAGCAAACACAGTGTAGAATAATAGTATGGAAAATTGAATGTTCTTTGAGACTTTTTTCAAAATCAGATTTTTACATACTGAAAGCAAGCTATTGTGTTAGAAACTATATTTATTTAGGAAAATTGCATCCAACTAATATTAAATTGGAACTGTGAGTTAAAAATGCTGAAATCTCAAATTGTTTTCAGTGAGTGAATTTCATTGGCATTTTTATCTTTTTGTTTACTTGGAATGTGAGTGTGATTGGGAAGGTCAGCATTTGTTGCCATCCCTAATTGCTCTTGAGAAGTTGATGAGCTGCACCTTGTATACTAGATGAGCTCTCACAGATGTTCAAGTACAGCCACAACACCATTAGAAAGTGTTCCAGGATATTGACCCATCAAAAAGTGAAGAAATAGACATAGATCTATTATAACTCTGGTAGAGTCCAGTAATTATTTTTTCCAAAACAGGTTTGTTTGTTTTCTGGAAAACCAGATATTTCTGTTTTAATACTATTTGGATTACTTATGGGATTGTGAGAAAAGAAATGTATTTGAAGTTTTGTGGACACACCTGGAGTACTGCCTTTAAAAGAGATAATTGAAAGTTCACTATGACTTATTTTACAAAGTCCAGTACCTCCTTTTCTGTCATACGGACACTTTGTTCACTATTTATATCCCTAAGTTCTCTAGCTTTCATGCCCTTCTCCACAGTAAATACTAACATGAAATACTTGTTTAGTATCTTATGCATCCACACACTGATTACCTTGTTAATCTGTAAAGGGCCTCTAATTACTCTTTTGCCCTTAATCTATTTGGAGAATTTGTTTGGATTCCTCTTAGCCCTATTTGTCAAAACTATCTCATGTTCCCTTTTTGCCCTCCTGTTTTCCCTCTTAAGTATACACCCTAATAAGATTCTGCAGAAATACTTCAATAGGTGACCAGTTTGCATCGGCAGTTTTCCTTACAAATGTAGACAATCTGAATTTACTGAGCAATAATTCGTACAAACTTGATGAGGAAGTATGGTTTTGTAGTCAGGAGGTGGTCACAAATAAAGATGTTTAACATAGCTAACCAGTCACGGCATATAATTATTATCTAACATGTGACTCAAAAAAGCACCAGCAGCAGAAGGTTGATTCATATTCTGGCTGAGATACGACTCTGGCCTGCCATGAGTAAAATCATGACATAAACCATGGTTTGAGATCCTCGAATAATTGAGGGCACTACCTTGCGATAAAAAATTGTATTCAACTAAAACCAAACTGGTAAATATTTTAAATAGAATATTCCGGAAACACTCAGCAATTCTTTCAACAAACATTGAGGGAACAGACTAAGTACTTTTGAATTTAGATCTTTCAAGAGAACTTCAGTTTGTTCTCTTCTGGTGTATTACCTGACCTGCTAACTGTTTCCAGCTGCTTTGTGCTTCATTTTCCCAGCAACCGAAATATTTGTTCATGTAGGTATTTTACATTGGGTTTGTTTAGCTTTTTCTTTTACTATTCTATTCTATTTTCACTTAAAATCTAATTTATGAGTACCCTTCCAATTGTTGCACATCTTTTCTGAAAGTGTTTATTGAATTCATTTGGAATTTATTTTCCCTTCTTTATTAGGCTAACTCTATCACTAATTTTGGAGAATAATACATTAAATATAACATGATATTTTTGGTAAATTACAAGGTGAGAATATTGTGAAGATCCTTTTATACAAATTTAGTGAGGAGTCCAGTCTTAGTGTTTGGACTATATGAATCATAGCACATATGTTGACTGGCAAAGGTATGCTTGTGGCAGACAGCTGTGAGGAATCCACTTGCAGATTTTTCAACTAGCTCATTGAGGTGAGAGAGCACGTATTCTGATCCATCTCAAACGTTATATGAACAGACAACTTAATGTAATTGAGTCAAGGTGGTTCATTTATATTTTCAAGAAACAACATTGATTAATACTCAGCCATATTCTCTGCAAATATAAGGAATATGTCCAAATGTCGTGTTGTTTTGATTTACCTGGGGAACCTTCAGTTCCTTGTTGCTTTCTCCATGCCTTATCAGAGTTTAAACATCCTTTTCAGCGTGGTGTAAATTTTTGTGATTGTTTGTTTGAAATTTTGTCATTCTTGTATTAGTCCCGATGAGTGCTAAATGAAAAGTCTTTGCAACAGGTTTCCCTTTCTATCAAAGTTCAAATGAATGTTCTGTTGCCCAATTCCTATTTGTAATCATTCATTACAGGAAAACTGTATTGTGGGATTCACTTATACTCCTGTACAGTAACTATTTCTGCTTGATCTAGGTGTATTGTTAGTCATTGGATAGGAAGAACACTGGATTTTGATGAGGATGTTATTCTGCCTGTTTTGTTTTCTTTTTACTGGACTTTTGCATTCTAGGTAAGAGGAGTGATGATTCAGTGACACCAAATATCTCCTCCATCACCAAGATTGCCTGATGTTTGTGCATGAAAGAAGGAATTTCAGGGCTTATAATTTATGACCGTTTTCTTGAATGAAACTTAAAGCTTGTTTGAACTACAAATAAATTATTCATGTACCAAATTTGATAAGCATGTTTATTAGGATTACTAGGCAATGTGATAAAGTGTCCAATAAATAAGCTTTCAATTTACAGCTTTACTATAATAATTATTTACCAATTAACTATTAACTGAAGAATTTAGTTCCAATAAGTCATTTGCTTTAATAGAAAATGTCTGCACACAAATGTGACTGAAATTGTTGAGAAACCACTGCTGTTTCTGAATGAGATTTTGTAGTTTTCATCTGCTGGGGAAAATATATTTCCATTAGAATTATGACTGGGATGGATGTGAAGTTAAATCTTTATTTTATTGTTATACACTTCAAATTTTATTTTTTATTTTTGTTTTGAAAATTGAAAGAGAACAGTTGGCTGACCTTTCATCTGCATCCTTGCATAATCTTGTCAACCAGCTTCTCAATTTTGAGGTTACACATAACGTCACAGTTTGAACTTTCCTCTACATTCAGCAGTATTCAGCTGACTCCTGCACTTTATGGCAATTAAGCAGTTGTAAGGGGACTGAATATCTTAGAGTATTTGTTCACGTGTTGAGGAAGGAAACATTTGGAATTGGTCATACATTTAACGCTTTTGTAGTATAATGTTACTTAAGCATAGCACAGCACAATCTGTTGAATATGTACTTTATCTCAATTGCACTTTTTGCAAGATCATTAATTATTTAAAGAGAGTGTTGTGTCATGAAAACAAAATAAAGTTGAGCAACATAAGGGTCCAATTTTGCCTTTGTGTGGCAAAATGTCTTGAACTGGAGACTATTACAAATCTAAATTCCAGATTATTTGTGTGTAGATTTCAGGCAGAGTTTGGTCACACAAAAATCATGTCCTTCAAACTTCTGTTCAGAAGAATACAGTAAAATGTCAACAAAGTGATACCAGACCAAAAAAAACTTGCTGACAAACCTAATGTAATATCCACGATTTATTATAATTGACCTTTTAAAATCACAGATGATCACAAATGAAAAACTATAGACAACAATCTTTTTTTAAAAAAGGTTATTTGTGGACTTAAGATCTCTATCAAAAAGTGGTAACATCATTGGTTGAATAATCCAGAATCCCAGATGAATGTTCTGGAAACATGGGCTCAAATCCTACCATTGGCAGATGGTGAAACTTGAAATCAATGAAATTCTGGAATTAAAAGCTAGCCTCATGATAACTGTGTAACCATTGTCATTTGTTGCAAAAACCCATCTGATTTAGTAATGTGCTTTTAAGGAAGGAAGTCTGCTATCCTTTCCAGGTCTGGCCTGCATGTAGCTCCAGACCCACAACAATGTGGTTTACTCCTAACTGCCCTCTGGGCACGAAGTACTAGCCTAGGTGCAACACACACATTCAATGAACAAATGTTTTAATGGGATTACATGCTTACATCGCTGTTCCAGGGGTAGGGGAGTTTTTGTAGAGAGTTAGTTAACTCAGTTAGCTGGGTAGATGGTTTGCAATGCAGAGTATTGCCAACAGCATGAGTTCAGTTTCCGCATGAGCTGAAAGTTAACATGAAGGAGTTGTCTTCTCAACCTCTCTCTTCGCCTGAGGTGTTGTGACTCACTGACAACCACATCTTGTTTCTCTTCTTGTTTCTCTGTCTCTAATGAGACACAAATGTATTGTCCGGTAGGACTATGGTGACTCTATTGCAATGGATGCTAGATAGATAACTCCCCTTCCTTAACACCAGGAATTGCACTGGAATCTCTTAAAGTGGGGTACAGGTCTCAAGAATGCTGTGTCTTACCTTACATGGCGATCGTCATATAAGGTTTCCTAGCTCAATGTAATATGAAGAACCCAGTAGATTGTTATTAACAAAAATAGAAATTGCTGAAAAATCTTAGCAGGTCAGGCAACATCTGTGGATAGAAATCAGTTAGCGTTTCGGGTGACTGTTCTGAAGAAGGGTCACTGGACCTGAAATGCTAACTTATTTTTCTCCACAGATGCTGCCAGATTTGCTGAGATTTTCCAGCAATTTCTGCTTACGTGTCAGATTTTCATCCTCCACAGTTCTTTGTTGTTTTGGATTGTTATTAAACCGGGGACCAAAATCCTGTGTGATCCTTCACCATATGCGGCTATTACCTAATATTTAGGATGAAAAGGAAAGATATAAATATTTGAAAAGAATCAGGTGTTTACAACAGCAAAGAGGAGCTGCTAACACCAATGCCAGTGTTGTCCTAAAAGCAATGTACTTTGGATGTTATAAACCTGAATTAAGAACAGAGGGTACTGGAGAACCTCAGTAAGTCTGATAGCATCTGTGGAGAGAGAAATGTTTTGAGTCAGAGATGATTTCAGAACTGATCAATGTGTTCAGAGATGTTATACACTTCTGGAGCAGCTGGCACTTGAACCCAGGCCACCTGGTTCGTAGGTAAGGACATTGCACTACAAGACCCCTAAGTAGCATTTTTAATGCTATTGACAAAAGGCCAAGAGAAGCAAACCGAACAGATGGTGGAGTTATCTAGGGATATCAAGGGAATGCTAACAGTAGCAGAGGGGCATATTGATGCAGAGTAGATGTTACAATGACAACACCATTTACAAGGTCAGCTAGCTGGACCTCAGTAAGAGTTCCCTGATTAGGGCTGTTAATCTAGTCCAATCAGGGAGCCCTGGCTGACACAAAAGAGTTGATAAAAACAATGACTGCAGATGCTGGAAACCAGATTCTGGATCAGTGGTGCTGGAAGAGCACAGCAATTCAGGCAGCATCCGAGGACAGGCACCTGTCCCCGGCTGCTGCCTGAATTGCTGTGCTCTTCCAGCACCACTGATCCACAAAAGAGTTGATGTCAGGGATATTGTGGCCCTTTAATGCCTGAGTAAGTACCATTGTGAAATACTATGTATTTCATAGAATCTCTACAGTGTGAAAACAGGCCCTTTGGCCCATCAAGTCCACACCAACCCTCCGAAGAGTAACCCACCCAAATCCATTCCCCTACCTTACTAACCTATATTTACCCCTGAATAATGCACCTAATACACATCCCTGAACATTATAGGTAATTTTAGCCTGGCCAATTCACCTAACCTGCACACCCTAGGATTGTGGGAGGAAACTGGAGCACCCAGAGGAAACCCACGCAGACACAGGGGAGAATGTGCAAATTCCACACAGTCACCCGAGGCTGGAATCAAACCGTAGTCCCTGGTGCTGTGAGGCAGCATTGCTAACCACTTAGCCACTGTGCCATCCCAAAATGTATACATGCCCCAGTGAGACTCAAACTCATGACGCCTGGTATACAAGTTCAATGCTGTAATCACTGAGTTACAGAGCCACTAAATGAAGGCTGATTGGTAATGGGATGCTGTCCTCTGAAGATTATTTCAAATGGTAGGTGTGAATCACAGAAAATAGAAAACCAAGACATTTCAAGATGGGGAGGAGGGGGAATATTCAAAATGGAAGACAGTGTACTTAGATTAAACCTCTTTAATCTAAGATTTAGAATGGCATCATAGTCAGCAAAGAGGCTCCCTGATTGGGACTGTTAATCTAGTCAGGGAATTCTTACTGAGGTCCATAATGTTCAGGGATGTGTAGGTTAGGTGCATTAGTCAGGGGTAACTATAGGTTAGTAGGATAGGAGAATGGGTTTGGGTGGGATACTCTTCGGAGGATTAGTATGGACTTGTTGGGGAGAAGGGCCTGTTTCCACATTGTAGGGATTCTATGAAATACATAGTATTTCACAATGGTACTTACTCAGGCATTAAAGGTCACAATATCCCTGACATCAACTCTTTTGTGTCAGCCAGGGCTCCCTGATTGGACTAGATTAACAGCCCCAATCAGGGGCTGTCTTGTTCCTACAGTGTGGAAACAGGCCATTCAGCTCAATAAGTCCACACTGACCTTCTGAAGAGTAACCCACCCAGACCTATTCCCCTACATTTATCCCTAACGAATGCACCTAACACTATATGGGCAATTTAACACGGCCAATTCATCTGACCTGCACATCTTTGGACTGTGGGAGGAAACCCACACAGAGACGGAGAGAATGTGCAAACTCCCCACAGACAGTTGCCCAAGGCTTGAATTGAACCCTGGTCCCTCGTGCTGTAAGGCAGCAGTGCTAACCACTGAGCCACCGTGCCACTCAAACCTAATCCTATCTGCCTACATATTGTCCACATCCCTCCATTCCCTTTCTGTTTACTTGATTTCTCTGTTTTCATTTCAGGGGATATAAGAGCTCTCCATTAGTATCCAAAATAGATCCCACCATGGTTTTTTTGAGTACACTTCCTCAGGTCCTGCTTCCTGGAAGCTCTGCATTCTATTTTACAGTTTCTGTCACATCTGTTCCAACAATGTCATGTTGATGCTACATTATAGTGTTGTAATATTTGGTTTCCTCTATTCAGTGGCTTAAGTGTGATCTCCTGGCTTTAAAACTTCTCTCGTAATGGTACAGCGTGTCAACATTGCAGATGCCAAAACCAGGCCATCTATCCCTCAGTGGAAAGGGACCTTAGGATGGCAATGATCTGAAAATCCAACGAACAGAAAATGAATTGATATCCACTCAATTCTGAAATATGCATGTACATTGAATATTTTGATATTCAAGTTCTTTTGAAGTGCATAATTGTTGAGTTTCACACTGTGTGATTTCACCATCCTTACTGTACAATTCTGTACCAAAGTTGTTTTTTGTCTTGCACTAATCAGGATAAATATGTCACTTCTTTAAAACAATCACAAAAGTCTATACCTAAGGGCATACGTTCCAGACACATGCTTGCTTTGAATTACCCAGAAGATTTGGCATTTATAGATCCCCATTGTTTTCTCATGGCAGAGCCTTAGCTAATCAGACTGCCAATCGAACAGTCACCCTTTTCATTAGTGATATAAATTCATTTGATTTTTTTAAAATTTGAAATTCTTGCATTTGTCCTGACTAATGCAAGATCAAAGGTTTGAGCAACATGTCTGCTTTTAGCAAATTTCAAGATCTGTGGAACAACACGACTTTTGTTTGTTTATTCCATAACAGTTCAGTGTAAGACCAGTCCAGTCCTGTCAAGAGAATTAGTACTTGAATACTGTACTATCTGTGAAACTAAGCAAAGTGCTTGAGGGGAGATCAAATAGCACTTATTTTCCTGTTATAGTTTTACCCCTAGCTGTTGGTTTTGGATCAACCCACCAATGAGTTTTGCTTATTAAATTTAATTTCCAGTTGTGTCATTGTGTCATCTATAAAATACATTTCCCTATAACCTGAAGTATAAATTAACTATGAAGTCTGACTTGTAGTCCTGGATCATCTCAGCTCAGCAGTTGGGAAATGGATTGGTAATGCCTGGAAGTTGGAGAAAATTCTACCTTAGCTTGATTTGAGCAAATGTTTCATTTTAGGAATCAATTGAATATGTCACTGACTTAAATCAAGACATCATTCACTTAACATTCTTACAAACTTGTGAGCTTAGAGATCCTGAATAAAGATAATTAAAGTAAGTGTACATTTCACACAATTTTCAGATATTCTTTTTAAATCTCTGTTGAATAACTCTTTATCCATCTATCCAGCTTAGTGTCACGTTTTTGCAAGTTCATAAATATGCACGAATATTGTTATACCTGCACAGAATAAGTTCATGTTTAGAAGTGGCACCAAATCTTATAGGTGACCAACCATAACAAATTATTTTTTAAATAGCTCGCTGATTCACTTTGTGGGGCTATATAATTGTGTTCTGAATTCCAAAGTTTTAAGATGTACAGTTCACTTTGCAAATTATTTAATTGACCACTTGATTGAAGTATTTTCTTTGAGTGGGTTTAATGTCAATTACAAAGACATAAAGAACAAGTCAGGTTTTATGTAGCGACTTGTAGACAAACCTGCCTTCGATTGCAGTGTTTACTAAAATCAAGGTCTGTACCTATCCTCGCCTGAGGATATCTGATTAAAGGTTAAGTGTTCGTAAACATGTTTTCTTACATTGAGTGAAGAAAGACAAGGTGATTTGAATTGAAAACAAATAACTGAGTCTTCCATGTAGTTCACGTGACCATTCATATCTTTCAGTCTAGATTATGTTGACAGAAAACCTTTTTAGCAAACATTTCCGTTGAAACAAAATATGTATGTTTAATGAATTACTGTGAAATATCTGCACAATCCCTAAACTGAATTTATTTTTGATTAATTTTATTTATGGACAGTTGGATAATTAGTGCATAGTTTTAAATGAAATTTAAAGTAGTTTTTGGCTTCACATCTAAATGTGAGGAAGGTTAAATTTGGATACAATTAATGATGAAATTCCATTATTTTATTTCCCCAGTGTCATCTGGCGCAGCAAGTAGGACTTGGTCATCACCTAAAGGCTCTGAATTTTGTCATTACAATGTTTGAGATGCTTGCCCCTCAATCAAGTGAAACAGTTGAAGTTTCGGATACATCATTTGATGGAGTGCAAGTCAGAGTGTTTGAACCCAAGAAGGTCGATGGTGAACTAAAGCGAAGTATTATTTACATACACGGTGGAGGCTGGGCTTTAGGAAGTGCAAGTAAGTATATTGCAAATGGGAGTAGTGAACTTAATATTCCTGTCAAATATTCTTACAGACCATTTTAATTTAATTTAAGTTACCTCAGCTGCTGGAGTTTAAAGACAAATGATATAGAAGCCCATTTACTTTGCAAAGGCATACTTAAAGTGTAATCCCAATTTTGTGGTGATTGATCAAGAATTGTGTTTGTAGGTAATGCCTATATATTTATATTGAGGAAGAAGGCCACTTTCACTGGAGCCCATTGATGGTAACAGTGCATTGACAGACTTCTCACATTGTGGGTTATGGCAGTAAGGTATCTTATGTAACTGGCCTGGGCTATAGCATTCAAGTTCTTAAAAGTTTGGAATGTTGATTGGCAAGTTTAATTTTGTTTTCAAAACAATTTTCTTGTTTATTCTTTGGGTATTCATTCCTTTTGCAGTGGAGGATATTTTTCTGCTGTTACAAAACTTGTTGATATCCTTATTTTCCTCAGCAGCCTTGTGCACTTATTAAATGTATAAAATTAAGGGTAACCATAGCTTGGAATAATAAATCACAAAACTTGTTGCATCTCAAGGTTCCACTAACCACTTGTAATTTGTAAAATATGGCTGAGAACGTAAGATTTTACCCCGCATGCCTTCATTACATTTCCTTGCTGACATGAACTGACAGTATGCCATATTTGTATCCAGGACAGGTTTCCTCTGTGTTCAAAACAACAGTCTGTTCAAAACATATTTAAAAGATATCTGTGCTCTTCTCGGAAACCTAGCTGAAGCGCTTCATCCAGTTCTTAGACAAATTATGGATAGAAGTCTGATCATAGGTATGAGGAGAAAGTGACGTCTGCAGATGCTGGAGATCAGAGCTGAAAATGTGTTGCTGGAAAAGCGCAGCAGGTCAAGCAGCATCCAGGGAACAGAAGAATCGACGTTTCAGGATTCCTGAAGAAGGGCTTATGCCCGAAACGTCGATTCTCCTGTTCCCTAGATGCTGCCTGACCTGCTGCACTTTTCCAGCAACACATTTTCAGCTCTGATCACAGGTATGGACCACTAGATCCTTTAAATATATGGTATAATGAGAATTCCATTTATTCATGGGCTAAGGCCTTCCTATCCCATTTGTTTTCTGGTGGGCAAACTTGATATTTTGCCCCTCCCCCATTGGGGAAAAAAAAATCTCCTGCCCACGTGCAGGAAGTTACATCGAAATGATTGAAACATTCAGCAGAATTCTTTTTGTGAGTTAAGTGTGGACACAGGCTCAAAAGCTGGAGAAACTTCTGTTCAGGAGCCAAGTGGGAATTCAAGAAAACATATATTCTTCTAAGGTCATTACATATTCACGTGTCGTTGCACTGTCAGATTTTATGGGTGAGAGTCCGCAGGTTTTGGCCTCAATGAGGACCTTCTGGCCTCCACCATCCAGGCAGCATAGTTAGATACCCAGGCAGTAGTTCACTCTCTGAAACCCAACAGCATCTCACATCTGTTCATTATCTTCACCTACCCCCAGAAATATCAGAGACCACACAAAATAAAGTGCCGTGCTTTTGCAGTGTCTCCCTAGTGATTCTTTTAAAGGCTGTTCAAGACAGAAATGAAGTTCATTTCCCTATGTATACTAACAAGGCCATCCCAAATGATGAAGGCATCCTGGCTGGAGAGGTCAGTTCCCATGTGCAACTCAAGAGAACCTGGCTCAGTGCCACAAGAGGCTGAGTGATCTCCTGTTCTCTATAAGTTTACAAAATTAAAAAATCTCAAAACACCAAGTTATAGTCCAACAGGTTTATTTGGAAGCACTAGCTTTCGGAGTGCTGCTCCTTCATCAGGTGGCCGCAACACTCCGAATGCTACTGCTTCCAAAATAAACCTGTTGGACTATAACCTGGTGTTGTGATTTTTAGCTTTGTACACCCCATTCCAACACTGGCATCCCCAAATCTGTAAGTGTGTATCATTGTGTCTACTCGGTGTTTCATGCTTCTGACTGTGGGTTAGCATTGTAAGGTGCTACTGCAGAGGACTATTGAACTGTCAAAGAAGTTTGGGATCCAGATGGCACCATCAGACACCTCAAGCAATCAATGTCTGTCTAAATGGCATTCCTTGCACCACAGTAGCATTGCCTCTTATACTTATGGTTTACACTTAAACCAGAAAAGGAGCTCAAAAACTCAGCAGCTTATACATCATCAGGTCACTGATTTTTCATCACGAGTAGAAGAACCTAATTATCTGATAGGTTTCCATGAAATGCTTGCATGGAACAAGAACAGAAACACAAAAGATGGAAAACTGAGTTATGCCTTCTTTTGAGTTTAACCTTGCTTACCTGGCCTTTCTGACATGCTGGTGTTAGCCAGTGTGGTTGTGTCATATGGGCAGGCTATTTTCCCTGATCAAGCTTCAATCCCTACAGTGTAAATTTTTAATAACAACAAGCCAGACTGCAAGTGACCTACGTCTGCTGAGTTGAACAACATGGAAAACTTTGTTCCTAAAACTGTAAGCATTTGTGCAAAGCAACAGCTTGTTTATGAAGGAGCTTGGAGGAGGCAGTCTCCACTGTCTAGTGCATCTCTAGTATTATAGTCAGATTTGTGAATACACATTTCCTGTTTTTGACTGAACAAATTCTGCCTATCAACACAGTTCTAGCAGGTTCGGTGTTATTAATTTTATTAACTAATGCAAAGCATGAAGATTGGGAAAACTAACTCACCTGAAAACTTGATAAGAAACCTTTACCCTAAAACAGAAAAACTGAATTTTTACCTTCCATCTAATAAAGTTCCCATTTCTAAAAGCTTTAAGTAGGCCCAGAAAATTTTGCCCATGATCTCTCAATTTGCTGGGTTTTTTAGCATTGACCCTGGTTTTCTAATGTAGACAGAGGGACTGTAGGACTTAGTGGAAAAGGAATTTATTCATGTATTCAAGTAGCATGGCCACTTACACACATTGTATCAACTAAAAGCTTTGAACTAAGGAAATAGTTCTACAACAGCTGCTTCTACAGGTTTCCGAGACTTACTGTAACATCTGTGTAAGAAATCCCACACCGTAACAACCTCCAACAAAGTTTGGTTAGCTATACAAATGACTGTGAAGAATGTTACCATTTTTGTCTTATTACAGGAATGCGATCATATGATCACCTTTGTCGGAAGATGGCAAAAGATATGAATGCTGTTCTTGTCTCTATTGAGTAAGTAATTGAAAACTAACAGCTTTATCCTTGTTGATGCATTTTTTGGGATAATTCAGTATCTGTTATTTTGAATATTATATACTATATATCAAGTTCCAATCACAAGTTATTCAAAATTCGAATTAAAACTTATGTTTTGTGATTAGACTATTTTCACTCTCATGAAAGGGAGTGAAACTTTCAACAACTGTAGATTTCTCATGTGACATGTTCAACTTAACAATACTAAGAGATTTGTTGTGGCTGGATATAACACAGCAATGATAACACTTATCTACATTCTCACTGTCTGATGCATGGGCTTTGGCCCTTTTCTGCTCAGCTGTATACCACTACAGGTTTAGGAAACAAATAGACAGAAGTTGAGTTTTCATTTCAAAAATAACTTTTCTGTAAATGTTAACTGTAGTTGAGGAAGATTTCCAGTATAATTTTTGGTCAGCAGGGATTGAGGCAAATAACATAGCTAATTGTGAACAATTTTCATGAGGTAAAGAAGGATATTTTGTTTCCACTAGTTGGCATGTCAGGAACTAGGGCTCACAGTTTCAGGATTGGGCAAGAGAGCTAGGAGTGAGACAAGGAGAAATTTCTTTACTCAGAGTTGTTAAGATTTGAAATATGCTACCTTAGAGAGTGGTGATGGTGGGTTCCATGCAAGGTTTCAAAAACCGAATTAGATAGATATATATTTGAAAGTGAAGTTACAGGGCTATGGAGGTAGGATGGAGAGTTGGACGAGCTGGGTACCTCTATTGGGAGCCAATAAAGGCATGAATGGCCTCATTCTGGCCTTTAGAATTCTATGATTCTATCTGACGCTCTCTGCTTAGGCCACTGCAAGAACAGCAACCCTGACAAAGCATAGCCAACACATGCTCTACTCAATGCTGAATAGTTTCCAAAAGGAGTTCCAAAATGTGATCAGCTTCTTTAGGACTATGACCTGTTTCCCCCTGCAACAAGGTCTAATATTGTTCATTTGGAAACCTAGCAAAGAAGAAAACCAATCATATGTGGCAGGGAAGAAAATCGACTGATGCTTATGATCAAAACAGCTATTGACACTGCTATAGACAAAAAAAAAACTTCTTCATTTGGATATGATATTTTGAATATTGGGGTTAAACTTCGTAATACAAAATAACCTATTTTGTTAGTGTCATTCAGAAAAAAAATGCAACAGGTCAAGCTTTTATAAGTTGATTATTATTGAAATTAATTATATTGTGTGGTCTTAAATTTAGATACCGTCTTGTCCCAGAAGTTCATTTTCCTGAGCAGTTAAATGATGCTTACAATGCTACCAAGTATTTCCTACAGCCTGAGGTTTTGTCCCAGTATTCAGTGGATCCAAATCGAATTGCAGTATCTGGTGACAGCGCTGGAGGAAACTTAGCTGCTGCTGTAACCCAGCAGGTAATATTTTTCATTATGGATTGATCAATTTACACTAATTGGAACAAAATATTATCTGATAACCTCTTATTAATTAACATGCTACTTCCCAATGTTGTGATCAAACTTAGAATGAGAACTAATCAATTTTTCAGGAAAATGCAGATGCATATGGTATTGAAGAGGAAAGCAACTCAACGTTTATAAAATTGAGTGCACATCTGAAGAAAGCTATTCTTGCAAAATTAGATTTTTTTAAATGTAAACAAATGCTAATATTTTTCCCAGATGTGCTGCAGAGAAGTAACAGGTCGCAATATTTTTATTATAATTAAAATTGAATAATAATTTGCAGCTTTAAAAAATCTGTTGCTTTTTCATGATGGAACTTCAAGGCTTATAGCAAAAGACATTAGTTATGACTCTAATGTCGTCATTTGGTCTGACAGCTGTGACTCTGTTGGTAGTGCTCTTATCTCTTAGAAGGTTCTGGGTTCACATCCCATTCCAATTGAGTACAAAAATCTAGGGCAAAACCGTAGCACATTACTGATGGAATGTTGTGCTGTCTTCCAAATGAAATGTTAAAATGATAATAAGAAATATTAAATTTTGGAAAACCAAACAGATGGCAGTATCTGTGGAGTGAGACACAACAATGTTTCAGTTCTGTTATCGGTCCAGAACTTGTGTGTTTGGTAGGTCAAAGTTCTAACTGGTGTCAGAAAAAGGTAAAAGATGCAGTATTGCTCTTCACGGGAGAGTGGGGCTGTTTTCCCTGCAGTCCAGCCTGAATTCATCATTCATTTAACATTGCTTAAAAAAAGGATCTGGTTATTATCACTTTGATGTTTGTGGGATCTTGCTATGTGCAATAACATAATATATGTTATATTATATATAATATGTTTCAGCAGCGACTACATTTCAAAAAGTAATTCATTGGCTGTAAAGAGCTTTCAGATGTCCTGAAGTTGTGAAAGGCATTCTAAGAATGAAAATTTTTCTCTGTTCTATCTTTGATTTATTCCTTCATCTGTCTATTATCTGTAGCTTAGTGATTTTGATTAATGCAGTATAAATCTACTATTTAATAGTATGTATACTTTTAAATTATTTAAGCAATACTATCAACATTATAAAGGTGAGTGTTCGATAAGTTCTGAGAAAATATTGGATTCTGTTGACTTCGACAACACTGCAAACATTGTAACGTGGCTGAAAGCTTTAGTAGTATCCAGTCCCTCTAAAATATTCCAAACACATAAAACAAATCTTTCAATTCTTGTTTTGTGTTTGTAGCTTGTTGTGGACAGCAGTATCAAATTCCAGCTCAAGGTTCAAGCTCTTATATATCCAGTGCTTCAAGCTCTTGACTTCAATACTCCTTCCTACCAACAGAATATGGCTACACCTATCCTATACAAACATGTCATGGCCCGTTTTTGGCTAGAATATCTGAATGGTGACCCAAGTTTTGTCCAGGCAATGTTGGTGAACAACCACACTGCTTCAAACCTAAGTCAGTTGACTTCTGTCCGTGCTCACTTAAACTGGACAAACCTTCTACCACAATCTCTTATAAAAAACTACAAACCTGTTATCCAGGTAATGGGAAGTCCACAGGTTATAAAGGCATTGCCAGCATTACTGGACCCGAGAGCAGCTCCATTAATTGCAGATAAAGGAATTCTGCAGTTATTACCAAGAGCCTACATCTTGACCTGTGAACATGATATTTTAAGAGATGATGGAATAATGTATGCTAAGCGTTTAGAAGATGCTGGAATAGAAGTGACTCTTGACCATTATGAAGATGGATTTCATGGCGCCATGATATTTGCACTTCCACCTACCAATTTTGATGTTGGAAACAGAATCATGAACAACTATATAAACTGGTTGGACAAAAATTTGTAAACCTTTAATTGGGGTTGGGAAGTTGCAATAATAAATGTTGTTGACTGCAAGCCAGTCTTTTAAAATAAACCTACATATTTATGCAATGCAACAAACCAATGCAAATTTGTATTCTAGAATTACTGAAACTCTTGTTGGGATTGATCAGATTGCATGTATATTCTCAGTACTACCACAGATCTTATCTAATATAGGCAGAAATTGCTTTGTTAACTCTTAGTAAGTGATTATTTAAAACCTTACCAAGATTTACTTGTGTGTAAAGAAATCTTCATTAAATCAGCAATGTTTTGGGATAATCTTCATTGTTAATGATGGAGTCTGCCTTTTAGGCAAACTGAAAATTAAGAATCCTTTTAATAT
Source organism: Chiloscyllium plagiosum (assembly GCF_037043375.1). Classification (NCBI taxonomy): domain Eukaryota; kingdom Metazoa; phylum Chordata; class Chondrichthyes; order Orectolobiformes; family Hemiscylliidae; genus Chiloscyllium; species Chiloscyllium plagiosum. The sequence goes on from NW_028270151.1 coordinate 52,018,708, forward strand.
ATAAAGGCTATTTGTGATAGTATAGAGATTTACCATATGTGTATTTGAATAACAAAAAAATAATCAAACCAGAATAGTTATTTGAAATGCTGGAACTGCAGTAGAACTTCCACAAGATCAAATTTAACAGAATCAAAAGAATTCTTTAAATTTGAAAAGAATTAGTCTGATGCATGCTCCAGATGAAAATTTACTTGAAATGAACTTGACTACTTCCTGTAACAGTTTAAATGCAAAATCCACCAATTATGTTGATTAGCTACTAATTGAAGTTATAGATTACGATAAACCTAGACATTTTTTTTTCAAATGCCAAAAATACTCATCTCCTCATTAACAACCTGTACAGTGTCTGTCAGAAACTACATTTGCCTTGTCTAGTAAGTTAACACCCACTTTTCAAGGATCTTTCACTGCAGTGGGATCTGTAGTGGAATATGCTGTAGTTCATTCTTTTATAAAATGGCAGTTAAAAGCTTTCTAAACAGAAAATTCTCCCCAGAAATTGAGTAATTTCATGATACTAATCTCATTCAATGTTTCAACTGACTTAACAACCACTGAAAGTCCACTATTTTGTTCTGCACCCAAACCACCTAGTAAGACTTATGCTTTGAAATCACCTTTTGCACGTTCAGTATCCTCTCTTTTCAACTTTTTCCATCACAGTATACAATATTTTTATCTTGGCAATATTTGAAATGGATTTATCAGCACTATATTACAGTATTCAATTATTTTATTGTTTAATCAGTTATACTAAACACAGTATATTTAGCAATGTATTGTGAGTTTGTTTGCTCTAAATTGTTTTGTAATACTCTACTTTTCTGATCATGCTGATATGCTGTTTTAAAAATGATCAACTAATTTGCTGTATAGAAAAATGTTTATAGTGTTAGTTGTTTGGTAAAACAGTGGTGTTCCACAATTCCACTGGGCTTTGAATGGGTGCAAGTTCTCTGTTTAATCCTCCTCAGGAAGACCCTCTTGGTGGCAATGGTTGCCCTTGTGATAGTTGCACTATCTGTGCCTCATATATGCACATAAAAGATCACTGGTTATTGCAAGTTAATTAGTTGCAGTTAATTAGTGTAACTGAAAACCTCTACAATATAAAGTCTATTGTTTATTGCTACTGAGACTAATTAATGTTAAGGTTACACAGCTTAGAACAGATTTGGTACTGTTCTTGCTCATTTAACCATTTTCTTTACCTCCCCTCACTGCACCCCACTCCACCCTCACCTTCTGAAAGCAGTGACTCATTCCAGTATTAACAGGGACAATACAATCAAGCTGATAATTTCCCCACCTAATGCTCATGGATATCTAGAAGTCGCTTCCTATTGTCGAGGAGACTGGGGTCTAAACATTTTTTGATAATTTTTGACTTAAGTTTAATTGTGATATCTTCCTTGACTTTAAAGATCAGAGTCATAATGCGAGCAATCTACTAAGTAGGCTTAGGTCTTCAGGCAGTTTTAAATCAACTTTTAATTATCACTTGAACTATAGATCAGCATATTGAAACGGATTAAAAACAGTCATTGAAATTGCTGAGGAAAGTCAGCAGTCTGGGGTTATCAGTGGAGAGAAAGAAAAAAAAGTTAACATATTTTGAGTCCAGTGACCCTTCTTCAGAACAACATTTTTGAAAAGACGTCAGTGTTTGTTTTAGCAGTTCGACTTCTTGACAAAACAAACTTGGGTGTGGTAAATCCCTAAATTAGATTTACATTTTGTTCAGAATTCCTAGTTTGGACATCCTAATATTTCCCTTTAGGATGGGGTTACATTAGGAAACATGACTTATGGACAAGTGAAGTACAAATATTAAACAGCTAGTCAAACTCAGTGGCTAACAGTAAAACAGTATTACAATGCTAAATTTGACTACTTTGGTTGGAAACAGATGAAATGTTAAAATTGATAAAATGTAAATACAGTTTAGAAGTAAAGTCTGTGTCTCTCTCTCTCTCTAATGATTTATTATCAATTTAACGTAACTGTTTACATTTTGTACCAACCACATGCAGCAATGAAGCTTTTGGTGTTATTTGGTTTAACTACCAGGAAAAAAATTAAAACAATTATTTTAAATAACTATTGAAAGTGTTGTACAGTATCAAGTATGTAAGAAAGATATCATTGCAACTTGCCGCTGGTTATATTATTTGAAAATTATATTCAGCTTTATAAATTAATGACAGGACAGGAGTTCCAACAGAACAATATAAGCAAACTAATTGTGAGAGTTTTTTGAATGAGCTATCTATGTAATTCAAGCACATGTACGATATCAGAAAGTTTGTTACCTTCATATTCCCAAGATTGTGCAATCTTGTTTGAATATTGGATATATGTTGAAAATTGAGGATCAAGTTTCCAACTTATGATTTTTGAGCTCCCCCTAAGATGATTCTATAGATAAAGACCCATCCACTCACTTGAGGTGTCCGGACAAATTATTTTAAGTGGACAGGGTTCAATAAATTATTTCCATCTCTTTAAACTAGATAGTTTGTTCAGACAAATGATCAGTGAATCCCACAGTCAGACACATGGTCATTTAGACTTTTCCATTTATTATTTAAAATGTCATTTTAATAAGAGGTCACTTAAATTTTTTAAATGGTAATAGCAACAAAAGACCAAACTGTGCTCATACAGGTGGAAAGTAGCTGGACAATGGACAAAATGAAGTCTTTCCTTTTTCCAAAAGAGCCAAATATGAGTTGAAAATTTATGCAATTGGAATGAGAGTTTTCCATTTGACTGTGTATATGTGCTGTGACTTACTGTATTAAAACTTTTCATTTTTCTTTTATTGTATTGTGGCTCTACGCAATGTAAAGTGCACTTTAAACAACAAATAAAATAAAAATTGGATACTGCATATTTCTCCACTGCTTTTGTAAAGTTTAACTAATAGAATTTCAAACCGATTTGCATCAGTTGCTTTTAGTAGTGATCAGACATTTGGAAATATGGGCCTTTTTTACATTAATTAGTTTTGGCATCAGAATATTAAGTGATTTGTTCCTTCGCAGCTTGCTTCTTATTCAGATCAATTACAGGAAACAACAAAGATGTGTTTCCAGTGTTGGGTTTCACTAAGAAATACAGTGAAAAGTCTGTCAGCTCTTATTTAATCATTTTTGGATTAAATATTTTTTCATAAGAGTTATAAAATTCACCTGGCAATGGTGTGCTCCTAATGCTTTGTGGGTCCAGTTCCAGTGCTCAAGAACAGAATTTGTGCAGGGTGTGTCTCCAGCTGCAGCTTCTAGAAGCCCAAGTTTCAAAGCTAAAGCAGCAGAGGTGACACTGTGGGGCATCTGCAAGTCTGCACTGGGGACAGCACAGACAAAGTTGGTGATCACTCTACAAACCACATCATTTTGGATACTGTTGGGCATCTCAGAGGAAAGTAGCAACAACCAAATTCGTTGCCCTACAAATGGCTTTGCTGCACAGGAGAGTTATGGAATCCCTCCAGTGCAGAAAAAGGCCATTCAGCCTGTTGACTCTGCACCGACCCATCAAACAGCATCCCACCCGGACCCAAGTCCACACCCTATCCCCAGTCTGCACATTCCCCAGACGCTACAGGGCAATTTAAGCATAGCCAGTCTACTAATCTGCTCATTTTTGGACTGTGGAATAAACCCGAGCACCCAGAAGAAACCCACACAAACACTAAGAACAGTCAAGGCTGGAATTGAACCCAGGTCCCTGATGCTATGAGGCAGCAGTGCTAACCATTAAGCTACCATACTGCTCAGGAAGAGTGGAATAAGTTTGGGAGAGAACTATAGTAATACAGGATTCAATCTTAAGAGGAATAGATAGATGTTTCAGTAGCTGTATGTGAAACTCCAGGATGGTATGCCAGCTTCCACCTGTAAGATGTCTTGGAGCAACTTCAGCATGTTCTGGAGTGCAGAATGAACAGCCAAAAGTCATGGTACACAAGGGTCTCAACTACTTGAGTAAAGAAAGAAGGGATGAAATTATCAAAGCAAAGTATGAGGGAGTTAAAAAGCAAGTTTAAAAAGTAGGATCTCAAAGGTGGTGATCTCACGGTTGCTACCAGTGTCACAGGCTAGTAAGAGTAGAAATGGCAGGAGAAATCAGATGAATATGTGGCTAGAAGGATGATACAAGGGGACGATTTGATTCATGGGACATTGGGACTGATCCTGGTTCTAGAAGAGGACCTTGTTAACTTAATGAGCACAGCATTTACAATTAAATGAATGAATTAGTCATGCAAATAGATATAAATAGGTATGATTTGGTTGGGATTACAGAGACATGGCTACAAGGTGACCAAAGATGGGAACTGAATATTCAGGAGTACTTCATTTTTATGAAGGACAGACAATTGGGGGGAAAAAAAGGTAGGTAGCATTGCTGCCTAAGGAGGACTTTAAAACAATAGTGAGGAAGGATATTAGCTCCAGTGAAGTGGAATCTAATGGGGAGAGCTTAGAAACACCATGGGTCAGAAGACAATACTGAGATTTGTCTATAGATCCCCAAACTAGTAGTAATTTGGAGAAGGTATTAAACAGGAAATTAGAGATGCAATCAATAAAGGTACAACTGTAATAATGGGAGACTTTAATTTGTAAACCGATTGGGCAAATTTTAGTCAATAATAATAATACCATAGAGGAAGAATTCCTAAAGTTCGAGATGGTTTTTGGATCAACATTTTGAAAAACCACCTGGAGAACAGGTCACCTAGACTAGATATTTTGTAATGAGAAAGGAGTATTTGCCAATTTAGTTGTGTGAGACCCCCTTGGGAAGAATACTGTAATAGGAGACAATTATTTTAATGAAAATAGTGAATGACATAGTGATTCTAAGACTAAGGTCCTGAATCTAAATAAAGGAAACTATGATTATTTATTAGATTAGATTAGATTCCCTACAGTGTGGAAACAGGCCATTCGGCCCAACAAGTCCACACCGACCCTCCGAACAGTAACCCACCAAGACCCATTTCCCTCTGACTAATGCACCTAACACAATGGGCAACTTAGCATAGCCAATTTACCTAACCTACACATCTTTGGACTGTGGGAGGAAACCAGAGCACCCAAGCAAACACAGGGAGAATGTGCAAACTCCACACAGACAGTTGCCCGAGGCTGGAATTGAACCTGGGACCCAGGTGCTGGGAGGCAGCAGTGCTAAACACTGAGCCACCATGCCACTGGTATGAGGCATGAGCTGGCAATGATAAATTGGGGAACCTTAAAGGGATGACAGTGGACAGGAAATGACAAACATTTAAAAAGTGCAAGGAGGAACTGCATAATTTTTCACTGATCTTGTTCAAAAATAAATCAGGAAATAGGGCCTGAACATAGCTAACAAGTGAAATTAGGGATAGTATTTGATCCAAGGAAGGGCATACAAATTGGCAAATAAAAAAAGCAACAGATCTGCGGTGTGGGAATAGTTCAGATTTCAGCAGAAGACAAAGTCATTGAATAAGAGATGGAAAATTGAGTCAGCTTGCAAAGAACATACAAACTGATTGCAAGAGCTCCTATAGTTACGTGAAGAGAAAAGATGAAGACAAATGTCCCTTTCAATCAGAAACAGGAGAAGTCATAATGGGGAACAAAGATGACAAACCAACTGAATACATATTTTGGTTCTGTCTTCACAAACACACAAATAACATTTGAAAATGTTGGGGAGTACAGGGTCAGGTGAGGGGGAAGATCTGAAGGAAATCTGTAGCAGCTGGGAAATAATGAGAGGAAAATTGATGGGATTAAAGTACGATAAATTCTTGTGGCCTGATAATCTACATTCCAGATGGTCACCTTTCAAGATTCTATAGATTCTGCACTCAAATGTGCTGAATGGCTTATACCTGCTCCTATTTCCCAGGAGCTGCACTTGTCGGAGATGCTAGCCTCAAAATATTAGCAGACAATGAACAATTGCTTCATGCAATTCAATTTCATGAAATGATGTTTACAAGGTATCCTTCCTTTGTTACTATGGTCAAAGCTGCTGTGATTTAAGATGAAGGAGCTGTTTGATTTGAAGAAAGACCCTTTCATCACAGCTAAGGCTCTTACAGATCTAGAGCAAAGATTGACATTTAAGCAGCATCCTATGCATGGATAGTACTAGACAAATCCTGAGACATGACATGTCCTCATTGGCCCCGATAGAAAAAGATGGTTCATTGCAGACATGCTGACACTATGACATGGCATTCTGTCCTCCACGTCTGTATAGAGTATAGCGCCACTGCCCTTCTCTCATCTGCAAAACATTCCATGGTAGACAAGCGATTGTGGCTCTCCTACACCTTCATTGCAGCATGAGGGTATCTGCATTTTCAAATTCCACATTAGCCAGTAGATCCAAATCAACTGCAGCACATGTAGTATTACAACTCAAAGACAGACAGCTGAACCAAATCAATCTTTCAACATTTGTATTCACAACTCAGTAAAACTAAAACCAAAGACTCTCAAAATTAACTCCAATGGTTCCTAGCCAGACTTTTAAATAATCAATCCCAGACACTACAAATAATCAATTCAAGATACTGGTTTGTATTTAAACAAAAGACTTAGTCCTTTATAAAAAAATATAGTAACTTTAACAGAACAAAAATTAAATATTAATCGAATTGGTCTATGTTAAAATCCCCAAAATCTTTTGTTTTCAGACCCATTCACACTAAAAACACAAACACAGTTAAGGGATAAATAAAAATAAACTGGACATATTACTTAAGTTTTCATGATTTTTCTGATGATCTTGATTAGGATCACCTTTTCACTTCACATAGATAAAGGCAGGAAAACGTATAACTTGGTTTTCTATTCGATCAGCTTCCAAGAGCTGCTCATGAGCGGTTAGGAATGGAGTTTTCAAACTTCATGCTGTAACACTGACAGCCAGATTTCTCTTCTCAGAAAACACAATCCAAATCTTTGACCACTCCCTGATAGACTTTGATAATAGCCAACTTTTGTTATTGGTTTAAACATAATGCTTCCTTGGTGATCAGGATCCAAGCTGCAATTAACTTCCAGACATAAATGAGCAAAAGAGGTTTGGTCTGTTTTCCTTCTAAAATAGGTCGTTCCCCAGAGAACAAAAGTCATCTTGGCAAGGGCTCTAGCAGCAGTGTGTTGGCCTCACAAACTACTGGCATATACTACAAGTGCAATATATAATGAAGGTGTAGAAGTGTACTGTACCTTTAAGAGAGTTAAATGCTAGCAAAACTACCTGACAGCAGCAACTGTTCTGAACAAGATACAGTGGAGTCTTTTGGTCCAGCAGCCAGTGTAGCTGGTTCCCAGGAGACAAAAACAAATTTGAATTGGGCCAATCAGTTTAAATTATACCCCCAAAAATATACCAGACTCCAATCAAATTTGAACTTAGTATATTGACAATATTAAAACCCAAATGACACAATCAGATGCTTTGGGGGTATAAATTGGGAAAACTTGAACAGTTGAGAGAGAACTGCCAATCCACTGACACATGCAGATTGCCCAGAGAATAGCTCTCTTAAAGGTACCCTTAGCGATCTGTGACCTATAAAACAGAAATCCCTAAGAAGAAGAAAAGATGACAGAGGAAGATATAAACAGAAGACTCAACAACTGGCTAGTTTTGAAATTTGAATTTTTGGTAAATCTAAAATCGGGTGTTTTATCGTACTAGTTTCGTAGAAGGGGTAGGTAAAAGATAGGTTAGAGAAAGGAGTTGTAAATAGTTGTTAATTAATTATTCTCTGTTACACTTTAAGAAATAAAGTTGTTAATTTTTACTTTACATAGTGACCTTTGGGGTAGCTCTCGGCCTCGCCAATATTCACAGATTATTGCACCAGATAAATCTTTTCTGTGGTACTGGTGTAAATTGGGGGGGGGGGTTACCCTGTGTCATAATAAATACTTCAATGGTGTACAGCAACACCTCCACACTCCTAACTGTTCAATGCTCCAAATCATGTCAAGTTGCCTGCCTCTCCTTTTGAGCTAAAAGCCAATGCATGACAGAGAGCCAGGCATCATCCAAGCATGCTGAAAGTGAAAGAACAGCAGGAAATTAAACTAACAGTCCTAACATGCATTCTATGTAGACACAGGAAATGATCGTGTTCCTATGCACAAAGTGACCCAGCAGAAGCACGCAAGTTGTAGGTGTCCCTGAGCTTCAGAGTGAAGTGCTGAAGAGCTGAAATGGTGTGCGAGTTGGTCCAAAAGCAGATGTGAGGATGTAGTAAGGTCAATGATTTGGTGACACAGCCTTGCATGGGTGAAAGGGGAGGAAGACACAGTGTCCATAGAGTATACAGTGACATTGTAATGAAAACAGAGTTGGATGAAGGCCCAAAGCAGGATGCACTGAGTTATGGCCACCAGGTAACTGCTCCGATTTTCAGGATTGGTGCAATTTATTTTCTCAGGGAAGAAGAGGACCAGCAGACACGGTGTATATATGAGTTGAGTTGGGCTAACAATGAGATACAATGCGTGGAAATAAGGTTGTTGCTGCTTAATAGCTAAATTCAGACGTTGTTGTTTGAGGTTTAAGGGGATAATAGGGAGAATCTTTCTTGCTGTTGAAATTCAGATCCTTTAATTCTCAATGTATTTTTGACCTTCCTTGCCCTTGCCCACACCAATAGAAAATTGTATTCCATTTCTACAGATCGATTCTTGATCTATAGTAGAGTCAAGGGTTGTTGAGAACAGTCAGGAAAGTGGAGTGATGCCAAGGTCAGATCAGCTATGATCTTACTGAATGGTGAAGTTGTCTCACAGCCTTTTTTTTGTGGTATGTGGCACTGTGGTAAATGGGATTAACTACAAACAGATCGAGCAAATCAAAACTGGGTATCCATGAAGCATGATGGACCATCAGCAGCATTATACTCCTTTGCATCTAAGGCAGAGTCAGAAAAAACTGAATCCAATACTGAAATGTTCCAGGAGCAGCTACAAGAAAAAGGACTGGCCTATGTTTTTGAACTCAGAAGGGGAAGAGATGTAGTGACTGTAGTGAGGTCAGCCAGGTGAACCTCAGAATGAGACAGTAAGGACTGCAGACACTGGAAGTCAGAGTCAATAGGTGTGGAGCTGGAGAAGCCAGCAGGTCAGACAGTATCAGAGCAGAAATGCCGACGTATCAGGCCGAGACCCTTCCTCAGGACTGAATCATAGGAGTTCCCTAAGTAGGGCTGTTAATCTGATCCAATCAAGAGAGCCCTGGCTGACAGACAAGAACAAGACAGTCAAACATCCCGTTCACTCAGAAATGGCTCTGAGGAACAGGATCAGTGTCAAGAACTTTATATGTATAAATAAAGGGTGACTTGGTGACAAAATATCAGCCTCTATGGGGCCATTCAAAAAGATTTCACAAAAGCAAGACAAAAATTGGGAAGGGGAGGGAAGAGTGGACTACAGCTGGTTACAGAGTTAGGGAAAGATAAAGTCGTGACGAGAATTAAGCATAAGAATGAGAATTTTAAAATTTGAGGTCAATGAAGATAACTGAGAACAGGGATGACAGACAAGCAGGACTTAATACAGGATCGGGTGTGGGCAGCAGAAATTGCATCAACTGAAGTTTATAGAAGATGGAAAGGCTTCCAAGATAAGACAGTAATGTTACAGCCAATCACAGAATCCCTGCAGTGTGGAAGCAAGCCATTCACCCTTAGAGTCCACACCAACCATCCAAAGAGCATCCAAACCCTCTCACCCTATCTCTAACCTTCTATAGGTATTTAAGGAATATAAGAATGACGAGAGTAAGATTACGGCCAATCAAGGATAGTAGTGGGAAGTTGTGTGTGGAGTCAGAGGAGATAGGGGAAGCATTAAATGAATATTTTTCAACAGTATTCACTCTAGAAAACGACAATGTTGTCGAGGAGATTACTGAGATACATGCTACTAGACTAGGTGTGATTGAGGTTCACAAGGAGGAGGTATTAGAAATCCTGCAGAGTGTGAAAATAGATAAGTCCCCTGGGCCGGATGGGATTTATCCTAGGAGCTCTATCCAACTCTTTCTCAAATGAATCCAGAGACTGGGCCCCCACTGCCCTCTGGGGCAGAGCATTCCACACAGCCACCACTCTCTAGGTGAAGAAGTTTCTCCTCATCTCTGTCCTAAATGGTCTACCCCGTATTTTTAAGCTGTGTCCTCTGGTTCGGCACTCACCCATCAGTGGAAACATGTTTCCTGCCTCCAGAGTGTCCAATCCTTTAATAATCTTATATGACTCAATCAGATCCCCTCTCAGTCTTCTAAACTCAAGGGTATACAAGCCCAGTCGCTCAAATCTTTCAGCATAAGGTAGTCCCGCCATTCCAGGAATTGACCTCGTGAACCTACGCTGCACTCCCTCAATAGCCAGAATGTCTTTCTTCAAATTTGGAGACCAGAACTGCACATAGTACTCCAGGTGTGGTCTCACCAGGGCCCTATACAGCTGCAGAAGAACCTCTTTGCTTCTATATTCAATCCCTCTTGTTATGAAGGCCAGCATGCTATTAGCCTTCTTCACTACCTGCTGTACCTGCATGCTTACCTTCATTGACTGGTGTACAAGAACAGCCAGATCTCTTTGTACTGCCCCTTTACCGAAATTGATTCCATTTAGGTAGTAATCTGCCTTCCTGTTCTTGCCACCAAAGTGGATAACCATACATTTATCCACATTAAACTGCATCTGCCATGCATCTGACCACTCACCTAACCTGTCCAGGTTACCCTGTAATCTCCTAATATCCTCCTCACATTTCACCCTGCCACTCAGCTTAGTATCATCAGCAAATTTGCTAATGTTATTACTAATACCATCTTCTATATCATTAACATATATTGTAAAAAGCTGTGGTCCCAGCACTGATCCCTGCGGTACCCCACTGGTCACTGCCTGCCATTCCGAAATGGAGCCGTTTATCACTACTCTTTGTTTCCTATCAGCCAACCAACTTTCAATCCAAGTTAGTACCTTGCCCCTGGTGCGGCCGCACTTGTGTGTACAGTTCTGGTCACTGCATTATAAGAAGGATGTGGAAGCTTTGGAAATTTCAGAGGAGATTTACTAGGAATGACTAATCTAACCATGTATCCCAATTTGTTTAAAAACAGTACAGCTAATTTCTAAAGCTATAAATAAAAATTGGTGTTCCTTCTGAATTGTGATTAAATAATTTAACTTAAGCTGATTGCCCTACTTTCAATAGACGGAACAAGTTCTTTTGCATCTTTACATTCACAAAGATGCAAACATTTAAGTTGAGAGGCTAAAAAACCACTTTGACTAAAAGATTCAAACTTCATCGAAAAATGAAATCTCTTTTCACTATTTATGTGAGATAACAAGAATCCAGAGAAAGTATATTCCTGTTAGGGTGAAAGGAAAGGCTGGTAGGTATAGGGAAGGCTGGATGACGAAAGAAATTGAGGGTTTAGTTAAGAAAAAGAAGGAAGCATATGTCAGGTATAGACAGGATAGATCGAGTGAATCCTTAGAAGTGTATAAAGGAAGTAGGAGTATATTTAAGATAGAAATCAAGAGGGCAAAATGGAGACATGAGATAGTTTTGGCAAATAGAATTAAGGAGAATCCAAAGAGCTTTTACAAATACATTAAGGACAAAAAGGTAACTAGGGAGAGAGTAGGGCCCCTCAAAGATCAGCAAGGCGGCCTTTGTGTGGAGCCGCAGAAAATGAGTGAGATACTAAACGAGTATTTTGCATCAGTATTTACTGTGGAAAAGGATTTGGAAGATATAGACTGGAGTGCAATAGATGGTGACATCTTGCAAAATGTCCAAATTACAGAGGACGAAGTGCTGGATGTCTTGAAATGGATAAAGATGGATAAATCCCCAGGACCTGATCAGGTGTACCCTAGAACTCTATGGAAGATAGAGAAGTGACTGCTGGGCCTCTTGCTGAGATATTTGTATCATCGATAGTCACAGGTCAGGTGCTGGAAGACTGGAGGGTGGCTAATGTGGTACTACTGTTTAAGAAGGGAGTAAGGACAAGCCGGGGAACTATAGACCAGTGAGCCTGATGTCGGTGATGGGCAAGCTGCTGGAGAGAATCCTGAGGGACGGGATGTACATGTATTTGAAAAGGCAAGGACTGATTAGGGATAGTCAACATGGCTTTGTGCATGGGAAATCATGTCTCACAAACTTGATTGAGTTTTTTTGAGGAAGTAACAAAGAGGATTGATGAGGGCAGAGCAGTCGATGTGATCTATATGGACTTCAGTAAGGCGTTCAACAAGGTTCCCCATGGGAGACTGATTAGCTAGGTTAGATCTCACGGAATACAGGGAGAACTAGCCATTTGGATACAGAACTGGCTGAAAGGTAGAAGACAGAGGGTGGTGGTGGAGGGTTGTTTTTCAGACTGGAGGCCTGTGACCAGTGGAGTGCCACAAGGATCGGTGCTGGGTCTTCTACTTTTTGTCATTTAAAAAAATGATTTGGATGCGAGCATAAGAGGTATAGTTTGTAAGTTTGCAGATAACACCAAAATTGGAGGCGTAGTGGACAGTGAAGAGAGTTACCTCAGATTACAACAGGATTTTGACCAGATGAGCCAATGGGTTGAGAAGTGGCAGATGGAGTTTAATTCAGATAAATGCGAGGTGCTGCATTTCGGGACAATTTTAGCAGGACTTATACTCTTCATGGTAAGGGCTGAGGGAATGTTGCTGAACAAAGAGACCTTTGAGTGCAGGTTCATAGTTCCTTGAAAGTGGAGTCGCAGGTAGATAGGATAGTGAAGAAGGCATTTGGTATGCTTTCCTTTATTGGTCAGAGTATTGAGTAGAGGAGTTGGGAGGTCATGTTGCGGGGTACAGGACATAGGTTAGGCCACTGTTGGAATATTGCGTGCAATTCTAGTCTCTTTCCTATTGGAAAGATCTTGTGAAACTTGAAAGGGTTTAGAAAGGATATATAAGAATGTTGCCAGGGTTGGAGGATTTGAGCTATAGGGAGAGGCTGAACAGGCTGGGGCTGTTTTCCCTGGAGCGTCAGAGGCTGAGGGGTGACCTTATAGAGGTTTACAAAATTATGAGGGGCATGGACAGAGTAAATAGGCAAAGTCTTTTCCCTGGGGTCGGGGAGTCCAGAGCTAGAGGACATAGGTTTAGGGTGAGAAGGGAAAGATATAAAAGAGACCTACGGGGCAACTTTTCATACAGAGGGTTGTACGTGTATGGAATGAGCTGCCAGAGGAAGTGGTGGAGGTTGGTACAATTGCAATATTTAAGTGGCATTTGGATGGGTATATGAATAGGAAGGGTTTGGAGGGATATGGGCCGGGTGCTGGACGGTGGGACTAGATTGGGTTGGGATATCTGGTCGGCATGGATGGGTTGGACAGAAGGGTCTGTTTCCATGCTGTACATCTCTATGACTCTATGACTCTTTGTAAATCCATCAGATGATTGTAGAATGAAGAATTAAGAAAATGTTATTGGTTAACCAGTAAAACAAGTTCAGTTTCCTGCTCTCTCTCATGACCATTCATTAATAGCCGCACAATAAAGACATTGGGAATTTTTCTTGTTTAAAGTCACTAATAAATGTTATTATTGACAGTTAATCTTTAAGACTGATTCTAGTTGCAAACCTAACTCTGTTAAAAGAAGTGCACATGGATGTTTTTGTTATGGTAAAGCAGTGTTTTCCCCTTCCTTAGTTTACTTAATCACACAAAAAAAGGTTACTTAAACATTTTAAACATGTTTTATATCTTAAAATTGCACAAAAGCCTTTCCAAATTACCAGTTAATTTTTTAAAAAGGCAATCAGTGACAATTGAGCACTACCCTAGTTTTATACCCTAGTACTGGTGTTTTCAGAGGGGGTGAAATCTGCCTAATGGCCTTACCTTGTTTGAAGTTTATATGAGTGGGCAGGTGGGTGGGGCAAGATGCAATAGGGAACTTATGATGAACTTCTGGCACTTGAGGCACTTAAGAGTTCACATTCAGCCCTTCCAGAAGCACATGCAATGTGTGAAGCCCAGCAACTATATTTGTACTGGTCCATGGGAAAGGACGCATCCTTGGCCCAGAGGTACTCCTACACTTCAAGATCAACACATCCTTTAACCTTCCAACTGGTGTCCTGAACTCAGATCCCATCCACACCCTTCACTCAACTCCCTCACCATGATTGAAACTTTATTGCTGGAACAGCACAGCAGGTCAGGCAGCATCCAGGGAACAGGAGATTCGACGTTTCGGGCACAGGCCCTTCTTCAGGAATGAGCAGAGAGTGTTCAGCAGGAGAAGATAAAAGGTGGGGAGGAGGGACTTGGAGGAGGGGAGTTGGAAATGTGATAGGTGGAAAGAGGTCAAGGTGAGGGTGATAGGTCGGAGTAGGGTGGAGGCGGAGAGGTCAAGAAGAAGACTGCAGGTCAGGAAGGCGGTGCCGGGCTGGAAGGATCCGGCTGAGACAAGGTGGGGGGAGGGGGGATGAAGAAACTGGTGAAGTCCAAGTTCATCCCCTGCGGTTGGAGGGTTCCCAGTCGGAAGATAAGACGCTCCTCCTCCGACCGTCGGGTTGTTGTGGTTTGGCGACGGTCGGAGGAGGAGCGTCTTATCTTCCGACTGGGAACCCTCCAACCGCAGGGGATGAACTTGGACTTCACCAGTTTCTTCATCCCCCCTCCCCCCACCTTGTCTCAGCCGGATCCTTCCAGCCCGGCACCGCCTTCCTGACCTGCAGTCTTCTTCTTGACCTCTCCGCCTCCACCCTACTCCGACCTATCACCCTCACCTTGACCTCTTTCCACCTATCACATTTCCAACTCCCCTCCTCCAAGTCCCTCCTCCCCAACTTTTATCTTCTCCTGCTGAACACTCTCTGCTCATTCCTGAAGAAGGGCCTGTGCCCGAAACGTCGAATCTCCTGTTCCCTGGATGCTGCCTGACCTGCTGTGCTGTTCCAGCAATAAAGTTTCAACTTTGATCTCCAGCATCTGCAGACCTCACTTTTCCCTCACCATGATCCCTAATCCTGGACTCCCCCATGGCACTGCTGGGATGGCACAGCCACTGGCCTATCTGATCTAATGGAAGGTGCAGGATTCTTGTATTAAAGCAATTGATGTTGCTATCAGTGTTCATTTATTGTGTGACCTGGGTAAGCTCTCCTTTTAATCAATGGTGGAGCACTGGGACCATGGCAGCTAATACAATCTAGCCTGCTGTGTTTAACCTTTGATCTGCAAAATGTACATATTCATCATCTGTATGAACACCATTTACGCAGATATAAAAATAGTCATCAACAAATTAAAAGATAAAGTCTAATTCATTAGCACAGCTCAAAATCAAACCTGTTTGTTTATCTGCAGCTATTCTGACTAAATGTTGTGCAGCTAATGTATTGTTTCAATTTTGCCTGCTTTTCGAACATGGCAAACTGCCATTCTTTCTCATCTAAGCAACCAGTAATAAAGGAGAAAGACTAGAATGTTATTTTTGTCATTATGTAATTGGAGGTGAAAAAGGTTATTTACAGTGTCAGTTTTAAAAAAAGACTATTTTTACCTGTCAAGTTTCCATTTGAATGTATTTCACTACATTTTGCTGTCGTACTATATAAGTCAAAAGGGCGCATTGGATAGCATCCTTGCCTCTGAACTAGAAGCTCTGGGTTCACGTTCCACATGGTCAAAGGCAGTGCATTCATCACCCAGTCAAACAGGTTGAATATCAGACTGTAAGTTCCTCCTACATATATCAATGGCAGATAGTGAAAGTTGAAGATGTTCTCGATTAGCCAAGTGGAAACATAGCTCCACAGTACAACTTGTAGGTAGAAGTACATGTTGCTGTGGCAAGACAGACACCAGCTGGTCAGGTTCTGAAGCAGGGGAGTGGTTCATTCATTCTAACATGTAATCTGATGAAGATGAAAATCGAACGTTCCAAAAGTCAATGTGTTCACTTCTGTCTATTTGCTTGAAAACTTAAAAATGTAGTTGATGGAAAATGGAGATATGTCATGAAGTTAGATGCTCTGTTCTTCAATATGCTATCTCAGAATAGTTGAATATTCTCCCTTCTTTGCTTTGATAAGTCCTCAGAAAGGGAATTACTTATTTCATTGTGCCACTTTTGACGCAGGGACTTACAAGAAATGTAAAGCTGTTTTTCTCACAGATATTGATTGATAGCTGTATATTTCCCATGTGCAGAATTTCGATTTTAGATTTCCAGCATTTGAAGTTCTCCACTAAGTACTGTAGTCATCACCACAATGTTTGAAAATGTTCTTTTTCTTTTTGGTTGCATCAATGCTGAAACTGCAAAAAATATGACATCAAGTCTTCAATGAATTTAACATAATTAAGCAGCTCTTCAAAATGTTTTATTTTGCAAGTCTCGAAGAAATATCTTCATTTGTGAATGTGCAGCAAGGGCACAGGGTCAGATCGACCTCTGTTGAGTTAATCGGGCATGCTGCCCACAAATTTGACTCACCAGACTGCGCCTCAAAAAAGTTGGCAGCTTGATTTTCATCTGAAATGTATTTCAGTACTTTACTGCATGAAACAATGCACGTTGTCTGAATTTCATTTGGACTTGAAATGACTCAATTTTGCAATCATCATTTAGGCATGTCAGCACTATATTTTCTGGAAAGAAATTTCAATTCCTGTTTAGTTTCCCAACGACTGAGACTGGATGGACTAGGAATTTTAAACGTTGTCACCTTCATGTCCTTTATAAAAATAAAACTAGATTTTAGTACTAATTGTATAAGTTACTGCTCTAGTGTTTCATATGCTTGAAATGGAATACTTAACTTTTAGCCAGAGATGATAATTAATGCATTAATAAATCAAGATTAATTTCAGCATTTGCAAAATACTTAAACTGGGGGCATGTTTAGAAAATTCAGTAAATCAATACGAATATGGTTAATTAAACCATACAGCATTACTTCTAGTGTTGCTAAACAGAGTTATATAGATTCCCCAGGCACAGAGTGCTGTGAGCCACCACCAGTATTTTTACAAGGACTTGGGTATACCCCCTGCATATTGTGCTGAAATGAGTTGATGTGGAGGTAGAATATCAAAATTGGAACAGCATCAATTGCAATTGACAGTTGAAATTGTACCAGCATCCACCACTTTCTCTGGCAGCTCATTCCATACACGTACCACCCTCTGCGTGAAATAATTGCCCCTTAGGTCCCTCTTATATCTTTCCCCTCTCACCCTAAACCTATGCCCTCGAGTTCTGGACTCCCCCAGAAAACCCAGGGAAAAGACTTTGCCTATTTATCCTATCCATGTCCCTCATAATTTTGTAAACCTTTATAAGGTTACCCCTCAGCCTCCGACGCTCCAGGGAAAACAGCCCCAGCCTGTTCAGCTTCTCCCTATAGCTCAAATCCTTCAACCCCGGCAACATCCTTGTAATCTTTTCTGAACCCTTTCAAGTTTCACAAGATCTTTCCAATAGGAAGGAGACCAAAATTGCATGCAATATTCCAACAGTGGCCTAAACAATGTCCTGTACAGCCGCAACATGACCTCCCAACTCTTGTACTCAATACTCTGACCAATAAAGGAAAGCATACCAAATGCTTTCTTCACTATCCTATCTCCCTGTGACTCCACTTTCAAGGAGCTATGAACCTATGATTCAGCAACAGCAGCAGGGTGAAGTCACAGAAGATGACAGTAGTTGTGTAGTTTTGAAATTAAGTTGATGTAATTTTATTAAGTGTCTTATTGGAACAGCATATTGTTATAGAGCTAGAGGCAGATAATAAGCAGTTAAGAGAAAGGTGGGCTTAAAGTTGTATATAATTGTTGTTTAATGCTCTATTGATATTATTTTCTTTAAATAGTGGAATTTGGGAGTTCTGGCACTCATATTTTGAAGGATTATGAGGCGAGGTGAGCTTTTCTGGATGTTTGATTTAATTAACAGAAGGGTTCACTGCTGTGTCATAACAATATCTTTTTAGAAACACGCTAGTTATAACGGACCAGTAAAATGCCAGCTTAAGTAATTGAGCCTGGGATCTTCTTACTGTGCATTATTAATAACTGTCAGTGACTTGAAGGTTTAAAGTAAGAAAATTTGGTAAACGGCAAACTATCAGCACATATCAGTGAAGTCACACTCTCAAATTCCACTAAGTTCTGTACAAAGCTGTAATTTACCCAATTCTTTATTCTGTATATTACTTTGGAAGGGGAAGGTTAACAATTTTAGAAGAAAATCTATCTATCATAAAAGTATAATAAGGTACTAAATACATTATTCCTATGCTACCATAATGTATAATGCTGTGTTCATGAGTATTGAAAAATTCTGATAAAATGACATCAGATATAGGACAAACTGGACAGATATTAATGCCCTCTTTGCTCTTTCCTGACAAATATGCCTCAATAATAATCTGAAGAAATCAATATCAAAAAAACTGCCGGAGGAATTCAACAGGTCTGGTATCATCACTGAAGAGAAGAACAGATTTAACATGTCAAGTCTAGTATGTTCTGAATAGGAGTCATACTGGATTCGAAACATTAACTATTTTGCTCTTCACAGGTTCTATCAGTACAGCTAGGGTTCTGCAGCATTTCAAGAACACCCATCCACAGTCTTCCCATATATTGTCCTTGGTTGAACCAAGAACCAAACAGAGATATCACTGTTAATGAATCCTTCCATCACCTTATTGATCATCAAGAGTAATCTGATTGATTAGGCAGGTAATATTTGGCCAGGTTAGACTTAACCTGTTTTTTGGAGTACAGGGTATACCTGCACAAGTTTCCATACTGCTGGGTATATACTAGTTTTGTAGCAGTACAGGAACAACTTGGCAAGGGACTTAGCCAGTCTGGAATGTTCAAGCACAATTCTTCAGTCCTATTCCCTGGATTATAGTAGGGCTTATATCCCCTGCAGTATCCAATGCTTTCATTTGTTTCTTGAAATCACATGGAATGAACTGAAGTAGCTAAAGACTGAAATCGGTGATGGTGGAGACCTCCAGAAGATGCCAAGATGGATCAGTCACTTGGCACTTTTAGCTGAAGATTGTTGCAAACGCTTCAGCCTTATCTTTTGCATTGATATACTGGGTACCCCCATCATTACGGAGAGGGATATTTATCAAACTGCCTCATCCAATGAGTTGTTTAATTGTCCATCACCATTCATAACTGGATATGGCAAGTCTACAGAGCTTAGATATTTAGATTAGAGTAGACTAGATTCCCTACAGTATGGAAAAAACAGGCCCTACGGCCCAACAAGTCCACACCAACCCTCCAAAGACTAACCCACCCAGACCCATTTCCCGCTTACTAATGCACCTAACACTATAAGCAATTTAGCATGGCAAATTCTCCTGACCTGCACATCTTTTGACTGTAGGAGGAAACCAGAGTACTCTGAGGAAACCCAAGCAGAGAATGTGCAAGTTCCACACAGACAGTCGCCAAAGGCTGGAACCAAACCCAGGTCCTTGGCGCTGTGAAGCAGCAGTGCCAACCACTGAACCTCCGTGCCGCCCCAGCATATAATCACTTCTTTGCGAGATCACCAAGATCTATCACGTGCTGCTTATGCTTTTTGGCATTCAAGTAGTCCTGTGTTGTAGCTTCATCAGGGGGATACCTCATTTTTAGGTATGCCTGGTGTGCTCAAGATATGTCCTTGTGCACTGTTTAGTGAACAGGATTGATCTATCTTTATGATACTGGCAGAGTGGAAGATTTGCCAGGTCATGAGGTTGCAGATTATCTTTGAGTAAAGGGCTGCTACTGCTCATGGACCATAGTGTCAGTCTTGAGTTGCTAGATCTGCTTGAATCTATTCATTTCTTATGGTGATAGTGCTACACAACAGTATATTGTATCCTCAGGGTAACTCTACTAGCCTTTGCAGTGGTGTTATGGACCAAGCCAAACCCCTCAAAACATTTCAAGAAAGTAGCCCAGACCCTGATTTTTCTAGTTGTTTTGAGTAGGTGTAAAGTGACTGTTCCAGGAGTAATGCAGCTAGTCAAAACCCCTCCGTTTTAAACAAAATAGAAATTATTTAGAGTGCTGAATGAAACACAACCAAAATGAGTACAGAACATAGACTAACCTAACCTAAACAGGGTCTTACGGTGGAGGAGGGGGAGGTGAAAAATAGAGAGAGGGAGAAAGAGGGAGAGGGAGAGAAAACAACATTTATACACATTACGTTGACAATAATCATGCAACAATGTACACTAAATTCTCCTGCCGTTGAATGTCTCCATTTCTCATCCAAATCTCAACAATGCATTGGCAATCACGTTTCCTCATCCTGTCACCTGCACAATTTTCAAATCGAATAGTTGTAACAAAAAGCTCCACCTAAACAGTCTGGAATTTTTGTCCTTAAATTTCTCCACAAACTTCAATGGGTTATGATCAGTGTACACGATGGTCTCAGATACATTAATGATAACATAAACATTGAAATGTTGTAAGGCCATCACCAAGCTTTCTCAACTGTTAAATATTTCTGATGAACATTCTATTTCCTGAAGGAACACCTGATAGATCTTTCTATCTTCTCGTCATCTTCCTGAAAGAGCACAGCACTGACACCACTTGCATCAAAAGGCTTTGCATAATTAAGTGTGGCTAACACTGGGGCAGTGGTTAACACAGCTTTCAGACTGTCAAATGCCTTGTGACAGTCCACTGAAAATTTTTGACTTTCTTTAGTAATTCAGTGAGTGGAGCAGCCAGCTGCTAAAATTTGGTACAAATGTCTGATAAAATCCACTCAATCCTGGGAATCATAGTACTGCTCTTTTTGTTGATGCTATGAGAAATTCCCCAATTACCTTTGTTTTTGCAATCAGTGGGGCCATTTGTCCATGTCCAATTACATGGCCCAGGAAGGTGACTTGGGCTTTGGCAAATTCACTCTTATCAGATTTATCACTAAGCCTACCTCCCAAAGTCGATCAAACAATTCTGATAAATGTTGCAAGTGTTCCATGTGTGACTAAAACTCACCAGGTCATCTATGTATACGACACAACTGAGTCATCTGGAAATGACCTTATTGGTTAGTCCCTGAAATGTGGCTGGTACATTTTTCATACCAAATGGCATAACTTTAAATTGATCCAGTCCATTCAGCATTGCAAAAGCTGAAATTGTCTTCACTCTTTCAGACTCTTCCTGCCAGTATCCTCTGAGCAAGTCCAACTTAGAAATACAAGTTGCTTGTCCCACGTTTTCAATAGTCTTCCAAATGCAGAATCGAATATGCACCAGTCTTTGTAACTGCATTGACTTTGTGATAGTCCACACATAACCTTTGGATATCATCTGGCTTTGGCACCATTATTATGGGTAAGCTCCAGTCACTGCAACTCACTTCAAATATGTTGTCTTGGAGCATGCATTCAAAACTTTATCCCAATTTTTGACAATTTTCTCATTGTCCAATTTAATTTGAGGACTGTCCAATTCAGAATCCTCCTGAACTTGGTTCTTCACCAGTAACACAGTCTCCTTTCGCTTTCCTTCCTTATCAAAATACCTTTTGAGCATATTCACATGACACTCAGAGACTTCTTTCTGTCTGGAGTCCTTAGCAAATAGTTCACCTCACTCAATCTCTTTTTGATTTGACAAGGTCCACTAAAGCTTGCTTTTGAAGGATTGCCGATCACTGGAAGTAACACTGGGTGGAAAGTGATTAGCACTGTTGCCTCACATTGCCAGAGACCTGGGTTCGATTCCCACCTCGGGTGACTGTGTGTGTTTCCTCCAGATGCTCTGTTTTAGTGTATGCTGTAATACTTTTAAATTCATGTCTAGCCAACTCCCCGCTCTAATTACTTGTACCCTAGAATCTGACACAGTCCAAATATGTGGCCCCGGAATTCTGACTTACCAATTTCTCCTTAATCAATTTTAGCGGTCCTCTCACTTCATGCCCAAAAACTAATTCAAATGGACTGAAGTTGGACAATTCATTTGGTGCTTCTCCGTTTGCAAAAAGTACAAATGGAATTCCCTTATCCCAATCATCTGGATAGTCTTGACTCTGAGCCTTCAACATGGTCTTTATTGTCTGATGCCACCTTTCTAGTGCTCTGTGCAATTCTGGATCGTATGCAGTAGATTTGAATTCTTTTACTCTGAGCTGTCCATAACTTCCTTGAATAATTTTGATGTGAAGTTTGAACCTTGATCTGATTGTATTTCTGTGGATAGTCTGTATCTATTTGAATAACTCCTCTACAATCCTTTTGGCTGTGATATTGTGCAATGGAGTGACCTCTGGAAATCTAGTGGACACATCCATTATTATTAACAAATTCTGATACCCATTTTAATTTTAGGTAGGGGGCCTACACAATCAATTAAGACTCTTGTAAAAGGTTCCTCAAATGCAGGAATATGTGTAAAGACGCAGATTTTATTCCTACCTATGGTTTTCCAATTACCTGACATGTCTGACAAAATTCAACTACATCCTTGTGCAATCCAGGCCAGTAAAAATGTTTTGTATTTTAGCTTGTTTTTCTCACACCTACATGACCCCCCCACTGGTAGTTCGTGCACTACCCACAACACCTCCTTTCTATAACCCACGGACAATGCAACTTTATGAACTTCTGCCCATTTCTCACCTGCCTGAATGTGTGATGGTCTTCATTTCCTCATTAAGACATTTTAAAGATAGTATCACACCAGGATACATCCAGATTCTTTTACCGTATGTATGTTTTTTGATACAATTGCTTTAGTTTCTCATCTTTCTGCTGTAATTAAGTTAATTTCTCTGAACTAAAGACGTCTGCTTTGTCTCAACCATTTGATCATACAGTGTCTCTGCTAATTCCACTTCAACTTCCTTGTCTATGCTCTTTGATCTCTCCCGTTTCAACTGGTGACTTTATGACCTCATTACCACACAGTCAGGAAAAATCTCAGGATATGTGTTCTGCAGTAGTTGCCTGCATTCTCACTGCCTTTTCAACAACAGTAGGCAGCACTCATACCCAGGAACCAGTTATATCGCAAGGACAAATTGTAATTCTGAGCTGAGAGTTTGTCCAGTACACCTAGCATGACTTCTCCACTCAAACTTCACTTTACATAATTCAGTACTTATCTCACCATGAATTCCTGTTACTAGCAACTTTTCTGGCAATATTCCTTTAAAGGTACATATTTCCTCATCTTTCAACATTAAAAGGTTGAGAGGATCCTGTATCTCTTAATATTGTAACCTCTTTACCTGCTGCTCCTGGTCTATGCGAATAAACTTTACCTCAGCACGTATATGGTTTAAGAAGATCTGGCAAGTCTTCCTTAACTATCCTCTGACTTGTTGTATACTCTGGTGCAGCTTTCTAGCTTCCTCTGTGCTTTCCATTACCACTCCAACAAAATTCACTGGCTTATCCTGTTTTCCTACATCTGTCTTCCCAGTGCTTTTCCTAACCTACCAACACTGATTTCATGTGGCCTACTTTATTGCATTGAAAACACCAGAGCTTTATAATTTCTCTTTCCCCTTCAAGTGTTTCCTTTTCACCCTGTGGTAAGTTGTCCTTATGATCTTCACCAAGATCTATCTTTCCGCATATGGATTTCTCTTTTCCCCAATTACTATCCCTCACACATTGATTTTGGAATCCAAACTTTGATTTACGGACCAACTCAATCAATCATCAGCCATGTCAGCTGCTAATCTTGCCGTTTTAACTCTCTGCTCTTCCAGAGTTCTCACTATTTCAAGAAGTAAATGTTTTAACCCCTCCAAAATAATCATCTCTTTAAGAGCGTCATAGGTTTGCTCTATTTTTAATGCCCTTATCCACCGATCAAAAATTACTTTGTTTAATCCTTTCAAACTCAAGTGTAGGTTTAACCAGATCTCTCCTTAGATTCCTGAAACATTGTCTGTAGACAGCTGCCAGAAGCTCATATGCATTTAAGACTTTCTTCACCTCCTCATATGCCTCAGATATCTCTTCTGCTAGTGATGCACATACTTCACTAGCTCTACCTACAAATTTTGTTTGTATCAACAAAGCCCACATGGTTAGTCCACTGCATTTGTTTAGCCACCTTCTCAAATGAGATGAAAAAGGCTTCTCCTCAAATTTAGACAATGCTTGGATATATTTAAACAAATCCTCACTAGGCCTTTGGCCACCATGGATTTGCTCATCCTCACTCTCTTCCTCATTCAGCTTACCATCCGCCTTCGTCTCCATCCTTTTAAACTGACTTTCCTGTCTAAATGCCAAATTCTGAAGTTCAAACAGCCTCTCCTTCTTCTCTCTCTGTTCTGCTAAAGCAATTCATTCTTTTTCTCTTTCCTCTGTTTTTAATCATAGTTCAAACGGTTTCATTTCTTTTGCCTTTTCCTTGTCTTTTGTCTGTAACTCAAGCTACTTCATTTTCAATTAAATTTCAGCTATATCTAAATATTTTGATGGCGTTTCCAGTGAATTTAAATACTGATCTATTGCTGAAATTATCTCTCCTTTCCTCACAGAAGGAGGCAGCTCCAACTCCAGCTTGTCTGCTAGTTTCAGCAGTTTGGCCTTATTCACCTTTTGTGAAATCCCCAAATTCACTTCTTCTACCCCCAGTAAACTCTTAGTGACTGAAAGAGCCATTACTGTCCCAAGCACTGTTAAAAATGTGTTGCTGGAAAAGCGCAGCAGGTCAGGCAGCATCCAAGGAGCAGGAGAATCGACGTTTCGGGCATAAGCCCTTCTTCAGGAATCAGCCCTTCCTGAAGAAGAGCTTATTCCCGAAACGTCGATTCTCCTGCTCCTTGGATGCTGCCTGACCTGCTGTGCTTTTCCAGCAACACATTTTCAGCTCTGATCTCCAGCATCTGCAGTCCTGACTTTCTCCTCAAGCACTGTTAAAACCAACTGAAATCAACACCTAGAACATAGCCACAACTACAGCAAATTAATAGACTGGCAAGATGAGGACAGCCTTGTTAATGCTGCGTACTTGGAATTTCAAAAGGACTTTTAATAAAAGAAACTTCCAATTGACTTATGAACAAAATTTACACCCGGGTGATTATAGGGCCAGTTAAAAGCACAAATTTATTAAATGGAAGTTGTGCTTTACTTAGTTTTCTGATAAATTAATAGACAAGGTTTGCATAAAGATTTGTAGCTCGGGTGACAGTTGCCGTAGTATGCCGTAGTATGCCCTGAGCTGGGAAGTTGATTTGTAGATGTTTTGTCCCCTGTCTAAGTGACATCTTCAGTCTTTGAAGCCTCCTGTGAAGTGCTGCTGCTGTACGGTCTTCTGGAATTTAGTTGATTCCATTTCTGCTGCTTCCAGTTGCCAGTTTTTCGTTTTCCAGTATATTGGGTCTAGGTCAACGTGTTTGTTGATGGAGTCCATGGATTAGATTAGATTAGATTAGATTACTTACAGTGTGGAAACAGGCCCTTCGACCCAACAAGTCCATACCGACCCTCCGAAGAGCAACCCACCCAGACCCATTCCCCTACATTTACCCCTTCACCTAACACTACAGGCAATTTAGCATGGCCAATTCACCTAACCTGCACATCTTTAGACTGTGGGAGGAAACCGGAGCACCCGGAGGAAACCCACGCAGACACTGGGAGAATGTGCAAACTCCACACAGACAGTTGCCTGAGGCAGGATTTGAACCTGGGTCTCTGGCACTGTGAGTCAGCAGTGCTAACCACTGTGCCACCATGCCGCCCGATGAGTGCCATGCTTCTAAAAATTCTCTGACTGTCCTCCATTTAGCTTGCCTTATGATCATTATGCTGTCCCAGTCAAATTTGTGGTCCTTGCCATCTGTGCGTATAGCTGCTAGGGACAGCTGGTTGTGGCATTTAGTGGTTAGTTGTCTACCTGCTTGTCCTATATAGTGTTTCGTGTAGTCTTTGCATGGAATCCTGTAAATTATGTAAAGGACGAAGCAATAGTCTCATTTGATGTAACGGCACTGTTCACTTCAATTGACAAAACTCTAGCCAGAGAGACAATAGCCAACCTCCCAGACAAACAGAACAGACGATGTGACAGGGAACCTATCAGCAAGGACGACATACTCAAACTACTAGATCTGTGCTTGATGACATACTTCACATTCAACAACCAAGTATACAGAAGCAGTGATATAAAGGCTGGAACAAAAAGCCATCCCACAAATCCGACCCAAACTCTGGATCAAATACATGGATGACACTTTTGTAATTATTAGGAGAACAGAGATAAAGAACACAAACCAGATTATTAACACCATGCTCAAGGGATCAAATTTACAAGAGAAGAGGAAACCAACAACCAACTCCCATTCCTGGATGTGACGATAGAAAGAACACAAAAAAGTGTACAGAAAAAGCCACGCACAGAGACCAGATCCTGAATTTCAACAGCAACACCCGAATGCACACAAGAGAAGCTGCATTAAAACCCTATTCAAAACGGCTACAACACATTGCAACACCCCCAACCTGTGAAGAGAAATACACTTCTACAGAGTCTTCACCAAGAACCGGTATCCCTGGGACTTCATCCGCTGATAAACAACGTCAAGAGGACATGCCACGACCCAACACGCTAGCCATGCTGCCTTATATAAAAAATGTCTCAGAACTAACAGCCAGACTTCTACAACCACTTGGATTCGTGACAGCCCAAAAACTGACAGCCACGGTCAGAAAACAACTCACCAGAACAAAAGACCCTGATACCTATCATGTGCAAGATTAACATAATTTACAAGACTCCATGCAAAGACTGCATTAAACACTACATAGGACAAACAGACAGGCAACTAATAATCTGCATCCATAAACACCAACCAGCTACCAAATGCCACAACCAGCTGTCCCTGGTACCCATATACACAGATGGCAAGGACCACAAATTCGACTGGGACAACACAATGATCACAGGACAAGCTAAACAGTGGAGAGTCACAGAATTTATAGAAGCCTGGCACTCATCCATGGACTCAATGAACAAACACGTCAACCTTGACCCAATATACCAACTACTACAATGAACAACCGACAACTGGAAGCAGCAGGAATGGAAAAAAAAATTCCAGAAGACACCCGCTTCACAGCAGGCTCCAAGGCACTGAAGTTGTCACCTAAACAGGGGATACAACATCTGCAAATCAACTTCCCAGCTCAACAAACATACCCATAACTACGGCAAATTAATAGACAAGCTAGAGGAGGATAGCCTTATTAATGCTGCATACTTGGAATTTCTAAGGACTTTTAATAAAAGCAACATCCAATTGACTTAGGAACAAATTTACACCCATGTGACTATAGGTTGGTTGAAGCATGAATGTGAAACTCAAAAGGGAAAGAAAGAGAGCAATGGTTAATGATTGTTTTATTAATCTGCATGGTTATGTGCAGTGGTATCCCCAAGGATGCTTATGGAATACTGTTCTTTTCATAGATAATAATCATCTGCATAATTTCAAAAATTGTGAATGATACAAAACACATATGTAACCAGGAGGATATCATCAAATATTAGGAGTCATAGACAGTCTGGTGAAATGGGCAGCCACATAGCAGATGAAATTTAATACAAATGGCATGAAAACAGTTTACCAAATAGGCTTCAGTTGGAAGCTTTCTCACCTCTGAGTCAAAGATTTGTTGGTACATAATCCAACTTGACATTCCGCTACAGTAATGAAAGAATGTCCACTTTCAGAGGTGTTCGTTCTCAAATAAGGTACTGAACTGTGGATTCAGTTTGCACATAGAATATCCCATGGCAATATTTTGAGGAAGGGAGTTACTTATGGCATCCTGGCTGATTCTCATCTCAAACAAAATCATGGAAGAAAACCAAATTATCCTGGAATTTCATGTTGCTATTTGCAGCACTGTGTGTATAAATTGGCTGCCATCAAGTCCTAACCCGCCAGTGACTACACTCCAAAAGTTGAGAATGTGGTGCTGGAAAAGCATTGCAGGTCAGGCAGCATCCAATCAACGTTTCGGGCATAAGCCCTTCATCAAGCTATTCCTGAAGGAGGGCTTATACCCAAAACATCGGTTCTCCTGCTCCTGACCTGCTGTGCTTTTCCAGCACTAAACTCTCGACTCTGCTTTCCAGCATCTGCAGTTCTCACTTTCTCCTACATTCCAGAAGTGGTCTACTGACCACAAAGTGCTGCATGAACAAAAATCTTTTATCCTCGGAGGTGACAGAATAAATCAGAAGGCCATTAAGAAAGCATACAAGGGGGATCCAAGATGGCAGCGACCCAGTAAGACTGAGTCTATAGTGCTCCTCCCAAGACTTGGGCACAGTGGGTCACCTACCCCCTACCAAGCTCACCAAATCATTTATAATAGTTTTGTAATTCAATTAGTTGTGTAATATTACATTTAAACAATTTAATCCTAAGTTAAAATGACTAAAGGGAAGGGAGCCCGCAGCTCTCAGCAAGCAGGAACCCCTCCCCCACCCTCTCCAGCTGCAGCAGAGGCGTCCACAGCTGCCCCGGGGGACTTACCAACAGTAACAAGCCTTGCAGAAATGCTTTCCAAGCTTGACTCGAAGATCGATGCTTTTATTGTCGAATCCAGAAATCGTTGGGAGTTGCTCTCGGCCGCGCTGCAGAAGCACGACCGTGAGATTGAAGAAATTCAACGCCGAGTCGGAGGGGCGGAGCTAAAGGCCGCGACCTCCGAGACAACCGCTCAATCAGCCGTGGATCAGGTCCGGACTCTCGAGCAGCGAGTCCGGACCTTGGAAAATCATATAGACGACCTCGATAATCGAGGTCGCCGAAAAAATATTTGTTTGCTGGGCCTTCCCGAACGGGAAGAGGAAGGCCAGCTTACAGCATTCCTGGAGCAGTTGCTGCCACAACTTTTAAATCTGCAAGCTGGATCAGGCCAGGTAAGGGTGGAATGGGCCTACCGGGTCGCAATACGCGGGCCCGGCTCGAACCAGCGCCCACGCCCGGTCCTGTTCCGACTGCAGAGCTACAGGGAGAGGCAGATACTCCTAGAAGCCTCTAGAAATCTCGGAAAAGACCCCCAAGCAATGATCTACAAAGGATCCAAGATCATGCTATTTCAGGACTTTTCCCCGGCTCTGGTTCGAAAGAGGAAGGCATTCGACGAGGTGAAGAAGCGTTTAAGGGACTTAAATGTTCAGTACTCCTTACGCTACCCAGCGATGTTACGCTTTAACCATGAAGGATCCGTATATAACTTTGGATCACCAGAAAAGGCTAAGGAATTCTTGGACTCTCTTAGATAAACTGTAGGACATAATGGATGTTGGTCTGCCTTCCCCCCCCCCCCCGCTTTGGTTTATATCCCCTCCCTTTTTTTTTCTTTCTCTTACCTTACTGCTTAATATTATCATGGGGGGTGGGGAGAGGGATTTGATTTTCTCCCCCCCCCCCTTGGAGTTGTTTTCTGTTATTATTTTATGTATATATGAGGGATGTATGTATATGTGTGTGTATGTGTGTATAAGCTGGGGGATTTGGTTAATGTTGGTGGGGGGAGGTGGTTACCTTATTCGATTTTACCTCTGTCTTTCGGAGCGGGGTTGTTTTCCCTTCGTTATTTTGTATTATCATATTTAATTATTATTTGTTGAAGTGGTAATTTTATAGTTATATGTTTATATATGGTATTAACATTACCAAATATACCCAGGTGTTGGTATGGGTGGGGGTGGGGTGCTCACTGTTAACTCTAGCTTTGTATTATATTTGAATTCTCCTCATTTTATTGAGGAGTGCCTGGGTCAAGGGTGGGGCATTGGTTGGGAGAGGATATGAGGGACTTTTGGAGAGGAAGTGACGCCCCCTGGGAACAAGGGGGAAAGTCTCCACTTAGATACGTTTTATATTTTTTTTATTTAGAAATAGTTTTTTACTGTATTGTTGTGGGTGTATTAAAGAGGCTTTATTTTTGTAAATTTTACATGTTCCACGCTCGGGATGTTCTGGATAGGGTTCCCCCTCCCGAGGGGTCTCGGATTGGCCCAGAGGATTATGGTTGATCAGTCGGTTAAGTGGTGCACCTGGAATGTCAAGGGGAGTAATTCACCACTCAAAAGGAAGAAAATATTATCAAATCTTAAGAAGGAAAGAGTTGATATAGCTCTCCTACAGGAGACACACCTGTCAGATAAAGAACGACAGGGCGGATTTGATCAGGCCTTTTTTTCTTCTTTTAGCTCAAAAAGCAGGGGAGTTGTTATTCTTGTTCGGAAGAATTTCCCTTTCAAAATCCTAAAGCAGATAAAAGACGAATCTGGACGATATATCTTGATTAAAGCCCTCATAAATGGAGAGGAATATGGGATTTTAAATTTGTACTGCCCCCCGGCACACCCCTTTAAATTTATAACGGAAGCCTTTTCAAAATTGATGGCTTTTGATGCCCATCATATAATTACAGGGGGAGACTTTAATTGTATTATGGATCCGGAAATAGACAGGATTCCCAAGAGTACTGCAGGAGTATCTCCCAGATCTAGACAATTGATGGATCTGAACAAAGAATTAGGATTAGTAGATGTATGGAGATGTCTTCATCCACAGGGTAGAGATTTTTCTTTCTACTCTAATCCACATAAATGTCATACCAGAATTGATATGTTTTTTGCCCCCTCGATTTTTTTAAATTCCATATCATCCTGTAAAATAGGTAATATAGCAATTTCTGACCATGCTGCTGTATATATGGAAACTAAGGCGAGGAACAGTGGGACATCCCCTCGGCATTGGCGTATGGACCCCTTCCTAATGAAAGATAGTAAATTTGTAAAGTACTTCTCTCAAGAATTTAAAACTTTTTTAGAAATTAATTCAGGTACAGCTAGCAACCCGTCAATGATGTGGGAGACCATCAAAGCTTACACGCGAGGCTTGATCATCTCCTACTCAGCGACCCAGAAGAAATTAAAGGGAGAACAACAGCGTCTGCTTGAAGCCCACTTAAAAGCGGCTGAAACAGCATACACTGATAGACCTTCTATTATTAAATTGCAAAGGATTACAGCTCTTAGGACAGCTCTAAACACTACACTTACTCAAACGGCTAAGAGGGAAATATTATTTGCAAAGCAAAGGTTATATGAATATGGCGACAAACCGGGTAGATACTTAGCATTTCTTGCAAAGAAAAAAAAGGCCCCTCAGACTATTATGTCTATCAAGGAAAGTACGGGTATTTTGACTCATGATCATAAAAAGATTAATGCGACCTTTAGAGAATTCTATTCTGAGTTATATAAATCACAGGATTGTGAAGATAGGACGAAGAGGATGCAGTCATTTTTTAAAAATTTGACTTTTCCAGACCTAACTCCGGAACAAGTATCGGTCCTAAATGCTCCTCTTACACCCCAAGAAATAGTTGATGCAATTAGGCAACTTCAAAATGGTAAGGCGCCGGGCCCAGATGGCTTTCAAGCTGAATTCTATAAAGAATTTACAGAAATACTGGCTGGTCCACTTATGGACATGTATAACTATGCATATAGTCAGGGCTGTCTCCCGCCTTCGCTGAAAGAGGCAAATATCTCTCTTATCCTTAAAAAAGGAAAGGACCCAGAAGATTGTACATCATACAGACCAATATCCTTGCTAAATGTAGATTTTAAAATCCTCTCTAAAACGTTAGCACTGAGACTAGAAAGGATACTGCCACATATTTTAAAGGAGGATCAGACAGGGTTTATTAAGGGCCGTAGATCATCCAATAATGTTAGAAGGGCTCTGAATATGATTCAAGCTTGTCATCAGGGAAAGATACCAGGAGTAGTGGTATCATTAGACGCGGAAAAGGCATTTGATAGGGTCGAATGGTCATATTTGTTTTACACATTGGAGAGGTTTGGCGTTGGTGTTTACCAAATGGGTCTCAACATTGTATAGTGATCCCAAAGCAGTTGTGGTTACCAATGGATTAGGCTCGGATAGCTTCAGTGTGGGTCGGGGCTGCTGTCAGGGATGTCCCCTCTCGCCATTGTTATTCACGCTAATAATTGAACCACTAGCAGAAGCTATACGAGCTGATCCTAATATAGTGGCCCCAAGGATTGGTACAGGTAAACATAAAATTACCCTTTATGCAGATGATGTTCTTCTATTCCTCAGTAACCCTTTGATGTCCATACCTCGCTTAATCCAAGTTATTAATACATTTAGTGCATTCTCAGGCTATAAAATTAATTTTTCAAAATCGGAGGCTATGCCAATGGGTGGCCTTGCTGTGATACCCCGCTTAGCGGACGGTTCCCTTTTTCCCTTTCGCTGGTCCCTGGAGGGTTTCTTATATTTAGGCATTTTTATTACTCCAGTATTTGGTCAGTTGTATAAGGCTAATTTTGTGTATTTATTGGAAAGGATAAGGCAGGACCTCCAGCGATGGGGAGACCTGCCAATTTCCTGTTTGGGTAGAATAGCATTAATCAAAATGAATATCCTGCCCCGTCTCCTATATCCTATGAGAATGCTTCCGGTGATGCTGCCGAGGACGGCTTTATGTAAATTATACGGCTGGCTGAGTTCCTTTATCTGGAATCATAGGCGGCCCCTCATTAAGCTGAAGAAGCTACAGCTTCCACAGGCAAGGGGTGGATTGGACTTCCCAGATTTTAGGAAATATCAGTTAAGTTCCCTATTAAGTTACATAGCTGATTGGGTCTTGTCTGATCCACAATCAATCTGGTTGGACATCGAGGCTTCTCAAGTAAAATACCCACTTATTAACCTTTTATTCTCAGACAAGAGGAAAATCATTACAGATCACTGTAAAAACCCTATAATACTAAATACAATCAAGGCTTGCAATATAATGCGGCAAAATGAGGGTAATTCACATAAAACATCCCCCTATGCACCGATAGTGGGAGCATGGGGATTCCAACCGGGGTTAACAGATGCCACTTTTAAACTCTGGAGAACCAGGGGTATCTCATGTCTCGGGGATTTATTTAAAGATGGGGTCCTGATGTCTTTCGGACAGCTGCGTCAGAAATTCGGATTACCCAATGGAGACCTCTTTCGATACTTCCAAATTCGAGATTATATACAGAAGAAGACTACGTTATTAGATAGTCTTTATAAATCCGATAGAGAATGTAGTGTCCTACGACCAGTGGGGGTATCTTCCGTCAGTAATATTTATCATTTACTACATGAAGTATCGGGAGATATGGATAATCTGCTTAAAACATGGGATCAGGATCTGGGACTAGAAATCTCCACAGAAACGTGGAATGATATCTGGGAAAATGCTAGAAGAATTACTATTTGTAACAGAACCCAGGCTATCCAGCTGAAGATACTTCATAGGGCCCATATAGCACCGGTTCGATTGGCAAAATTTAAGGCAGGAGCATCTCCAATGTGTCCTAAATGCAAAATAGAGGTGGGCACTCTTCTACATTGCTTATGGACCTGTCATAAGATCTGTAGATATTGGACTAAAGTAGCAAGTACCCTGACAGAAATTTTAGGAACGGAAATAAAAGTGGACCCCGTATCTCTCCTCTTGGGCTTTTCAAACTTTCCCTCCCTGGACACGTACGGGAAGAGACTATTTTCTATTCTTTCTTTCTGTGCAAGGAAAAATATTTTGGTGAACTGGGCGGCGGAGGGCCCCCCTGGACTTTCAAATTGGCACAGACTAATTATGGAATGTATTCCCCTTGACTTCCTTACAAATATGGTGCACCGAAAGACCGAATTATTTTATAAAATATGGCAGCCCTTTTTGACTTACATAAATACAGATATTTCGGCTATCCTAACAAGGGCTTTTATTTAATTGAGATTACAAACCTGGCTGGTCCGCGGCCCCTCGGGGGAGGAATCCCGCACGAATACGGGTTTTATTATATCTGATGCTAACACATCCCGAGCATGTAAGAGACTTAAATATACACCCTGGTTAGTTGTAGGTTAGATTAGTAGATATTTGAGTTTTGTTTGTTTGTTTTTTTTTTCTTTTCGGTTTTTTTTGTTGTTTTGTTGTTTTGGTTTTTTTTGTCAAATTTTGGCTATTGTATATTTGAGCTAATTGTATATCAATGTTTATATCTGAGAGTTTTGTTTATTTTTGTAAACTTGTAAAAATGTTAAATTTCTAATAAAAATATCTATTAAAAAAAAAAGAAAGCATACAAGATCCTTAGTATGATAAATTAGTTCTTGCTTATGTCTCAATCTATGTAAATCTTTGGAAAACATTGGCTCCGGCACAGCTGGAGTTGAGACAAAATCAAATGCGGCAAGTTATTGTGGTACACTACTAGAAAGGGTAGTCAAACCAGGTTTAATAATAATTTCCAAAGCATATATTAAATACTTGAACTGGAAAAAAAATTGCTAGCTTTTCCAATATCCCATCTTATTGTCTCTCACGCTAACATTTCTGTCCTAGGCCTGCTGCAGTGTTCCAGCAAAGTCCAATGCAAGCTAAAGGAACAGCAATTAATTTTCCACTTAAGCATTTTACAGGCTTCAAGACTCAACACTTCAGACCACAAACTCTGTCCTCTATTTTGATTACACACTCCCCCCTGCCACTCTGGTGTCTTCTTGCAAGAAAATGGTCTCAGCAGAATGGATCAATTTTCTGCAATTAACACCCACCTTTCTCTATATCTTTGCTCGACTACATTTAACAGTACCTTAACCATTTGTTCTGGGCGCCTTTCCCATTTTTTCCCAGATACTACCAGTCCTGAGTTTCTCCAGCACTTTGCTTTTATTTAGGTGTAAAGATTTGTTTGGTTAAGGAGAAAGAGTGGGGAATGGGATAATTCTTCCAAAGAGCTGATGTAAGAACAGCATGTCACAGAGCTTATTGTTCTGTTGCATCATTTTCTGATACTCTTTTTATAGCCATTCATTTTTGCTCACATCATACATAAGAGAGAAAATGAATGGATCCTTACAAATAATGATGAAACATATTTGAGGGGATAATTATGAAGTTTGAAATTGAGTGGCTCACAACTTTTCTGAAATTAAAGGCAGCATTGCAACCTTAAAAACTTTGACTCTATTAACATTTCAGTTACAAAAAGGAACACTTTTTGTGTCAAGAAATTGTTTGCCTGAATTCTGAAGATCAATGTGCCTCATGACCTTGATAGTAGGGTCATTTACATTAAAAAGATCAACATTGTGACATGATTACCACAGGTTAATTGCAATTCAATTTCACATTTGCTTTTTGCAACTTCCATGACTAATCTTGTAATATTAAAAAAAATTATGCTGACAAATACTGAAATACTGTTAGGAAATTAGGAAAATCCTGCAAATAATTATTGGTCTTCACTGATTTACTTTTACTTGCGTTTCTATAAATGCTGCAAGTAAAAGTTCTTTTTAAATTATTTGGTCCAGGATCCATAAGCTGACAAATAAATTGGGAATGATTAACAGACACAGTCAATAAAACATGAGCAATTCTAAATCTTGTGGTCTCTACTTGATGAAACTCGAATCTGCAATTACATTTTAGCAAGTCTGACTTCAGGCTTAAAATCACAGTCAGTTTTGTTAACAAATAATGAGAAGAATTTAGCCCAGTGTTTCTTTCTGTATGTGAAATGCCAACTTCTATTGTTGGAAAATATAACTGACACTTTAGAATGAAAAACTACATTTTTTCTTAAGCTCAATATATTCTTAAGGAAAAATAACAGAAAATGTGACTCCAACCTTTGCTCTTTGTCTTGACCTTGAAAACATTTCTGTGCCAGTTTTCATTAAATTGTCTCTGTCACATAACTCTTCTTTTGATAGATCCATTTCACGCATTTTCAATAGTTCTATTTGCAAACTATCAAATTTGGACTTAAACCACTGATGTGCCTCTTCTAGGTTTGCACTAACCTGCAGACAATAACATAGGTGTCAACACTTGCCAAACTATTAATGCAAATTAAATGCAACTCCTTGTATATTGTGTTCATATTTTCAAACAACTACTTTCACTGGTTAACAGGAGCTACATTTGTAGTATTGCTTATGATTCAATGGATAATGACACAGCAATGTATACAAACCAAGAATACACCAGGTTGTACCCCTAGTTGTTAAAGAGTTTGCTGATTGCAACCGGATAAGAGTGGAGAGTACTAGAACTAAATGCAAAAATCACAATGCTTTTGTTAGTGAGAAACAAGCAGGACCCCTCCTCCCAACTGCTGTTCAGTGACCCAGTTGGAACTCTATAGCTTGATTAATTAGGCTAAAGAGTAAGAGCTGCAAGTAGTGACTATTTAGGCACATGTATGAGTAAAAGTCACTTATCCATTCCATTGAAGATCTGTTAATACCTACGGAACCGTTTGCCAATATAATTCAGGATCATCAGGTTGGGAGAAAATGCACGTCATTTTTTGTTGGTAAAAATGGAATAATGCTATATTCTTTAAGTTTTTGTAATTAAAGCTATGTTTTCAATTACAGCCAGCAGTTAATTTTATGCAATGGTAGAAATAACTAAGTAGTATTAATTTATAATGTTTATTTTCAATACTGGAATTTAGATGAAAACAAATTTGAATAAAACTCTCCTGGAAAAGTAAATATAAAAGTGATCTTGAATAAAATTAATCATAGAGAAAACTGGAATTACTGCTTTTGGTTCCCACTGCAAGTTCCAATGTTGAGCTATCAAATCCATCTCTCTCCCTGGCAATAGTCTGAGATTAACTAGTTGTTGTACAACCATATTGTCACAGCCAACCCACGAATTTCCAGCCTCAAGCTTGCACAATCACTAAATCACAAAGATGTCCATTTCTATCTCCGTTATATCATGCAATTTTTGGTAATCAAGGGCATTAAATAGTTATCAGGATAGGCAAGAATGCACAGTAATCACAACAGACATGATCTTGACCAGCAGAGCAGAGTCAAGGGAGCCAAGTGGGCTAATGATCCTAAAACCTTAATTCATGTTTTTTTTTGTATCACTTCTACTCCTAACTATTCCAGTGCAGTCCTGGCTGGTCTCACACATTCTACCCTCCATAAACTAGAGTGCATCCAAATCTTCAATTATACATTAAAAATGAATTTTCATCACTGCAGAAAAAGCTACTTAGGGACAGAGAGGTCAACATTCTCAACTTACACAAAGTTCCATTAACCTCTTTACCTGCAGGCCAATACTGGCTCCAGGACAATAAACGTCATAATTTTACAATTCTCATTTTTGCTTTCAAATTCCTCTATTGAATTGAATTGAATTTATTGTCATGTGTAACGAGGCCCAGTGAAAAGCTTTGTCTTGCGAGCAATACAGGCAGATCACAGAGTTAAATAGCATAGATAGTAAATAATAGGTAAACAGCAGCAAAAAACAAAAACACAGGTACAGGGAATGTTAAGAGTTTGAGTCCATTCAGTATTCTAACAACAGTAGGGTAGAAACTATTGTGAAACCGGTGGTGCGTGTGTTCAGGTTCCGTACCTTCTCCTCGATGGTAGAGGTTGTAGAAAAACATTGCCAGAGTGGGATGGATCTTTAAGAATGCTGGCAACCTTTCCTTGGCAGCGGTCCTGGTAGATGGATTTTGTAGATCCATTTGTGGTCCTGTTCCCTTCTCTGTAATCTGCTGTAGCCCACAATCCTCTAAGATGTCTGCACCTTCCAATCCTGATTTCTTGAGCATTCTTAATTTTAATCTCTCCTCCACTATTAGCCATGCTTTCAGCTGAAAAGAATCTACCTCACTTTCCTCCTATCACGCACCTCTTCAAAACATATCTCTTTGCCCAAGTTTTTGATCATATGATCTAACTTCTCTTCATGAGGCATTATGTCTTATTTTCCAGCATTCCAATTAATCACTTTGGAATGTTTTATTATGTTAAAGATGAGACATGAAAACAATTGATGGTATTGGAATCAGGACTAAATAAAATTAACTGATGGGGGGGCGGGGTTTGGCTTGCAGCAACTGAGTGTTAATTTAAATATTTCCAAAAAGAGGGATATATTGTTTGAGGGCTTTTCACCTTCTGCTCTTCAGAACAAACACAACAATGCCCAAATGTCAAATTTTCACAGTTTAGACTATAGGAGAAAAGGGTGTTGAGTGACTGAGACATTTCAATAGGGAACTATAAACTCCTTAAGGTCCCAGTTAATTTTAGAAAAGGTGCAAGTCTTGAATATGTTGTTATTTCTGTCTGCAGTGAACATGTTGCTATGAATTAATATATGTCACTTCTTCTGGCAAGAATAAATGAGCCACTC
This sequence comes from Chiloscyllium plagiosum, assembly GCF_037043375.1. Classification (NCBI taxonomy): domain Eukaryota; kingdom Metazoa; phylum Chordata; class Chondrichthyes; order Orectolobiformes; family Hemiscylliidae; genus Chiloscyllium; species Chiloscyllium plagiosum. The sequence goes on from NW_028270151.1 coordinate 52,057,083, forward strand.
AAATTGCACCACTTATTGTAAATTGGTTGAACGTAGAGCTATTAGCACACTTGGGATTATTCAATTGTGAAAGCGCGTCTAATAGAAAATATTTTAGATTTAGCAAATACAGATTAATTTCAACAGAGTGAATAGCTTAAAAGAGGAGGAATGCATAACTTCAGTACCTTTTTTTTTAAATACTTCCTTCTCTCGCAGAAAGCTGGCACAGACAAAGACCAAATGGCTTATTCCTGGGCTATTATCTTTCCATGTATTTTTCAAAAATACAATCTAGATAACTTGGTATCTATAGTAACTTTCCTACTTTTGAATACAATTCCCACAGTTTTGGTATCTTTTCAGAGTCAGATCTGCTAAAATAACACTGATTTTAAACAGTAGTCCATGTCTATCTCAACTGATTCAATTCATTTATAGAAATCTGTGCAACACACTGATCTAAGTTCTGATCAGATCCTAAAGTCAGAACAATATTGCCATTCCCAAAAGTCATCAGCATTATCATTAGGAGATTCACTAGGTTGATTCCAGAAACTAAAGAGTTTGAGCAGTTTATGTTGATATTCACTAGAGTTTAGTATGATGGGAGGAGATCTAGTATATAAGATGTTAAAGGGGATTGATAAAGTAGGCGTAGCACAAATGTTTCCTCATGTGGAGCAGTCTAAAATGATAACCTATTATTTTAGGATAATGTGTAGCAGATTTAAAGGGAGATGAAAAGATATTAATTCTCTCAGTCATGAATCTGTGGAATTCACAATCTGAGAAAGTGGTGGATTTTAAGAAATTAAGACATTTTAAGTAAAAAACGGTCTATCTCTACCTTAATGACTAGGAAAGGAAGGAAAGTGAAGTTCAGGCCAAGGTGAGATCAGCCATCATCGTGAATGGCAGAGCAAGCTGAAGGAGCTGAAATGCCTACTCCTGCTTCTAGTTCTTATGAGTGTAAGTGGGCAGAGCTGCTATGTATTTAATATTATCTTGTTATTTTTGATAGTAGGTGCAAGAATTTAATTACACCATCTTTGTTATTCCACAAGATAATTAATGCAGTTCCAATTAGAAATTCCCAAGTAAAGATAGTAAACTATAATACATTAAACGTAAGATAGGCAAGATTTCTTATTAATGTAGGATATAAACAATACAAAGCAAATCTCAACCATCAGTGTCCTACCTGTTGTGACTCCAAACCAGCTTCCTTCAGTTTCTGCTCAGTTACTTCCTTGCAAATTTGTAAACTTCTTACTTTTGCTTCAAGAGTCTAGTGACAAGAATCAATATTTTGGGGCTTTTAGAAACAAGAATTTCACCATTCTCTGTGCAATAGTTTTGTTAACCTTAATCCAAATAAACTGAAAGTCAAGACTTTTAGTATTGTTCGATTTCATAACAAACACGGCAAGTTAATAATGATGACAGAAATCAAAGCAACAGAACAGGCTATAGTACTTTATAGGATTCTGGGAAACCTTGGAGATTAACTCTGAATTCTGAAAAGGCAAAGTCACAAAGCCTTCTCACAGTAAGCGACTTTCAACACTTCCAACACAATGTCAATAAAATTGGCCTGAAGAGCTAATGAATAGCTTATTTTATATCTAAAATTAACATGAACATTATAATGTTGGAATTCCTGGGCTACGATAGCTGTGTGACATTTGGCTCTCTTGCTGCTGGGATTGGTCATCAGGTTCCTGATGTTCCAAGTCCAAATTTAATTTTGAGAAACAACAGGAATGTGCCTCTCTGTGTGGATTCTTTAAAATGGGGTGGCTACTGATTACTCCATGGTCTTTGTTGACTGGCAGGGATAGCCAAGATGATATGACACATACAAAATATAACACAACCACAATGAAGCTCAGTGCAAAACACAGACACAGCAACACACACACTCCCCTAGCTCCGGATCTCACAATCTGACTTTATGGAGTTCACATTATGGAGTAGGTGTTGGATATCAATTAGGCAAGATCAATAAAGATTTATTGTTGCCAGTGCAGCAGGCTCACAAAAGACCAGTCAGATCCTTCCACTGAGCTAACTACACTTGTGCCCCCTGTGCATTTTGAATTTTTGACATCACAATCCAGGCTATGGGGCTCCACTCCTTGCTGTTTAACTGACTGAGCCAGTATTTTCATAAAATCATAAGATTACAGGAGCTGAATTAGGCCATCTGGTCCATCGATTATGTTCTACCATTTGATCACAGCTGATATGTTTCTCACCCCATTCTTTTGCTTTCTCCCTGTACTCCCTTACCAATCAAGAACCTATCTCAGTCTTAAATACACTCAATGACTTGGTCTCCACAGCCCTTTGCAGCAATGAGTTCCACAGATTCACCACCTTCTGATTGAAGAAATTTGTCCTTATCTCAATTCGAAAGGGTTGTCCCATTACTCTAATGCTGTGCCCTCAGGTCTTAGTCTCTCCTACTAGTGGAAATATGTCCTCCATGTCCACCGTATCCAGGCCTCACAGTATTCTGTAAAGTTTCAATCAGATGCCCCCATCCTTCTAAACTCCATCGAGCACAGACTCAGAGTCCTCCATTTTTCCTCATATGACAAAGCTCTTTATTCCCTGTATCATTCTTATAAGCCTCATATGGATCTCCAACACCAGCACATGCCTTCAAAACTGCACACAATATTCCAAATGCGGTCTGACCAGAGCCTTATGCAGCCCCAGTCGTACACTTGTATTCTAGTTCTCTTGAAATGCATGCCAACATTGCACTTCCCATCCTAACTTCCAACTGAAACTGCATGTTCACCTCAAAGAATTGAACTAGAACTCCCAAGGGCCTTTGTGCTTCAGATTAAAGAAGCCTTCCCCAGTTTAGAAAATAGTCTAGGCCTCTATTCTTTCTACCAAAGTTTATAATGCCCTCAGTTCCTTTGCCCAGATCATTAAAGTACAACATGAATAGATGTGGTCCCAAACTGGCCCCTACAGCAGTCAACCAGTCATTGACTGCCATCCTGAAAAAGCCCTCTTTATCCCCACTTTGTCTTCTGCCAGTAAGCCAATCCTCTATACATGCCAGTTCCTTACCCCTAATACCATGGGCTTATCTTATTTAGCAGCCTCCTGTGTGGTGCCTTGTCAAGGGCCTTCTAGAAATCTAAATAGGTAACATCCACTAGCTCTGCTTTGTCAAACTTGCTCAATATCTCCTCAAAGAATTGTAACAGATTTGTCACACATGACCCACCCTTGACAATGTCACACCGCCATAGCCCTATTTGCCATGCACTTCTAAATTCTCTGTACCCTCATTCTTAACAATGGACTCTAAAATCTTACCAAAAACCAAGGTCAGGCTAACTGGCCTAAAGTTTCCTGTCTTCTGCCTCCATTTCTCCTTAAATAGAAGTGTTACATTAGCCATTTTCCAGTTCTCTGGGACTCTTTCTGACTCCAGTGATTCATGAAAGGTCACCACCAATTCCTCGATAATCTCGTCAGCTATCCCCTTGAAAATCTGGGATGTAGTCCATCTGATGCAGGTCATTTATCCACCTTCAGATTTTTTCAGCTTCCTCAGCACCTTCCTCTTAGTGATGCCACTCCGCTTACATCTGGCCCTTGATTCTTCTGAAGTTGTGGCAAGCTGCTGTATATTTTACTGTGAAAAGTGCTGCAAAGTATCTATTCAGTTCTTCTGCCTTTCTTTGTTCCCCATTACTACTTCTCCTGCCTCATTTTTCAGCAAACTAATAGCCACACTTGCCTCTCTCTTGCCTTTCTCTACATCTAAAACAAAACTCTTGCAAACTTCTTTTAATTATCCTGTTTTTTCAAGGCTTTCCAATCTTCTGACTTCCCATTGATCCTCACCACACTGTATGCTTTTTCTTTTGCTTTTATGCTGTTCCTGAATCCCCTTGTCAACCATAGTTTTTTTTTTAGATTACATTACAGTGTAGAAACAGGCCCTTCGGCCCAACAAGTCCACACCGACCCGCCAAAGCGAAACCCACCCATACCCCTACATTTACCCCTTACCTAACACTACGGGCAATTTAGCATGGCCAATTCACCTGACCCTGCACATCTTTTGGACTGTGGGAGGAAACCGGAGCACCCGGAGGAAACCCACGCAGACACGGGGAGAACGTGCAAACTCCACACAGTCAGTCGCCTGAGGCGGGAATTGAACCCGGGTCTCAGGCGCTGTGAGGCAGCAGTGCTAACCACTGTGCCACCGTGCCGCCCAAGTTGTTCTGTTCTCCCCAAGGTATGTTTCTTTTTCTTCCTTGGGATGAATTTATGCTTTGCCTCCCTTCTTAACCTTCAAAACTGCAGCCATTGCTTCTTCACTGCTTTCCTTGCTCAGTTCCACTTCTAATCAACTCTGGTTAGTTTCTCCTTCATGTCTTTGCAGTTACCTTTACTCAATTGTAATACAGTTATTTGATTCCAGCTCCTCCTCCTCCTCAAACTGCAGGGTGAATTCTGAATATTATGGTCACTGCCCCCGAAGAGTTCTTTCACCTTAAGCTCCGTAATCAGGTTGCCGTCAACACATCACCAAATCCAGAAGCACCTGTTCCTTAGGGGCTCTGTCACAAGCTGCTCCAAAAAAAACCAACATGTAGACATTCCACGAATTCATTTTCTTGCGTTTCACTACCAAGCTAATTTTCCAAGTCCACCCATATACTGAAGTCCCTGATGAATATTCACATAGAAACAAAGTGTGTAAGAAAGGCACCATCTCCTGATTTATTTCTTCCCCACATCCTGACTACTGCTAAGAGGCCTTACATAACTCCTATTAAGGTCTTTTTCTTTTCCTTTGCAATTCCTCAACTCTACACACACAGATTTTGTGCCTTCCAATTCTGCATCACTTCTTGCTTTTGATTTAATCTCATTTCTTACTAACCTTCCCACTCTGTCAATCTGCCTATCCTTTCAATACATATCCTTGGATATTTAGTTCCCAGCCCTGATCCCTTGCAGCCTTGTCTTTGTAATACTCTCAAGATCTGTCACTGCCATTTTCAATCTGTGCTACAAGCTCACTTTTTGTATATTGTGTGCATTTAAGTACAACATCCTCAGTCTTGCCTTGACTGACTGCCTTGTCATAGTTGTCCCCTTATCTGCTGTGCCCGAAGTTGGATTCTGACCCTTTCCATACTTTCTGGACTATTGCTGTAGAAACATTAATAACTTCTACTTAGCCCTTTCCGCCTTGAACTTTTTCCATGCAACTAAATTCAGCACCCCTCCACCTTTCACTATTGCCTCAGCCACAGTCCTAGTTATGTGATTCGCCAAGACTCATGCTGTTTCTCACTCAGTAAATCTTCTAACTGCTTCAAGTGATGTCCTCCTCAAATTGGCTCCTGGTAGCATTGCTCCTCAACTGTTTGATTCTGAACTGTTCTTATTCCCACTACTGATCTCACACTTTACCACTGCTTCTCTGCTTTTATCTCCACTGCTCCCTGCCTGTGTTCTCACCACCTTTGTATCCCTGCTGGTGGTCTTGTTCTTTCCTGCTGCACCAGGGTTAAGCTAAGCAGCCTCTGTGACAGTTCTTACAAAATATGAAAGTCAGGTTTATTGCTTTACCTATCAACCATCATTTTCAAATAGCTGTTCCATAACACAGCAATCTCCACCATAGGTAGGATCAGAGCAAGGACTCAACTCTAACCAAGCTGGAACAGGAACTGAATCCCCAGGTCTTGGCACCAATCCAAACCACACTAGCTTCCTAGGAAACTGTGCCAATTCCATCCTCATCCACCACCCGCAGGAGTCTAAATTGCTCTGGTAATGTACACTTTATGACGTTGCAGTCAGGAGATATGATGATAGGGATTCCAATTTCTTTCCCCCTCATGGCTGACCAGAAAGCGCTCCTACTCTTCCAGCTGGCCATCGACAGATGTTGAAATAATTCACAAGTTGTTACTCACCCTCTTTGGTCATGTAATGAATACATACTCCTTGGCTATCAGTTCTAATGTGCAACTGGCTATAGCTTCTGGTTTAAATACAGGGATGCTACCCACTGTACCAAAAGACCTCTTTTCTAGAAATAATTTACAGAGCCATAGAATCTTACAGCCTGAAAACAGACCCTTCAGTCCAACCATTCCATGGCGATTATGTTCACAAACTAAACTAGACTCACCTGCCTCCTTTGGTCCAGATCTCTCAAGCTTTCCTATTCATGAACATATCCAAATGTCTTTTAAACATTGTAACTGTACCCGTATGCACCCCTTCTCTGGCAGTTCATTCCACATACAAACCACACTTTTAAAAAAAAAGTTGCCTCTCATGTCCTTTTTAAGACTCTCCTCACCTTAAAAATATACCCCCTTAGCTTGATATCTCCTACCCTAGGTTAAAAACCCTTGTCATTCACCTTATCAATGCCCCTCATGATTTTATAAACCTCTACAAAGGTCACTATTCAACTTCCCATGCGCCACTAAAGAAACTGTGCCAACCTTTCCAGTCTCCCAATATTGAGGCAAGAACAGATCAGGATTTGTAGCTAATTCTCTAATCAACATTTTTGTAGACCCAACCATGATGAAATGCCTCAGGCCAATGTCTCAGTTGCCAGTGCAGCACAAAGAGCTTCCACCCAAGGTTTGAGTGCCATGGTTGAAACTCAGATTGCTTTTGAGCAAGAAACACAGAATGCTGAAAAAATAAAATCCAGAAGGTCTGGCAGCATCTGTTATGGAAGAAACAGAGTCAGGTATGACCCTTCTTCAAAACTGATGCTGAGCAAGGTCAGCTTGCAGCAAAGTGAACTCAGACATCTGATATCATGGCCATATACTTGTATTCAAAAAGACTTATAGCAGGTTACGCTGTCCTGCAATCTGCTGTTTCAGTATCTTTGGGGATCCAACAGTGGCTCCATTCTTCAAGACAGACATGCTCAATTCTTCAAGAGAGAGACATAGTGATACACTGATATCTGAGAGCAACTGGTTTGTTCAAAAATCTTCAAGTCAGCAAAATGTGCTTCAGAACCTACTGCATCTTGTAAGCCTTTGAAACTTGAAATATTATGGATTGCACTATAAAATATAGAATTATCAAAACTGCTAGAAAAAAAACACTAATCAGTTGATGTAATTGATGATTCCTTTAAAAAACATGAGTAAGAGATCCTTCCTCCAGCTTAACATATGTTCAACTGTGCAATGTTGAGAAGAGGACTGAAGTGTGGATCTCCAAATCAGAATTCAATATCAATTGATGTCATAATCCTCCAGTTCTGCACGTTTCTGGCATGCTAATGGTGGAATCAAACCGGTCACCTATGCACTTTGGCATAGGTGTACACACACTTTGGATTCCATTTTAGATCACTAACAACACTTATAATGCCCAAAAGAAAACAGCTTGCCCAATTTTTGCAGACATGTTTCGTAGACAGAAAATAGTCAAGGCTAATTTGTTGAAAAATAGCAAAATTGTTGATGCCCATTAAAGTGTTCATTCTTACTAATTTGATTGCTTTTTTAAAAAAGGAACAAATTAAATTATGAAAGCAATCAAAGCCTTTTTGAGGGAAACAGATTAAAAGGAGGATTGGGGTTGGGGGGAGGGTGCGTTGGGGAAGAGAAAAGGACCATAGTTGCCTCGCAATCTAACTCCACCTGTAGCCAGTTGCTATCAGTGACTGCATGCGTAACCAAGTCCACCTGAAAGGACAGGAGAAAAGACGGAGGGTAGAATTCTCCCATTCTGAGGTGATCAAAATGGTAGTGATTAAGGTGACTTAATGGGCGAAAGTTCAAATCAGATTCTTGTGATGAAGCGCTTTTTCCCGAAACGCCGATTTTACTGCTCCTTGGATGCTGCCTGAACTGCTGTGCTCTTCCAGCACCACTAATCCAGAAATTGACAAAACTTTGCCTGATTAAGTCTTCATATCTAAATGATGAGTTAGTGAAATTAGTGAAGTCAACATTGATGCCATGTGGTTGATGGGTCCCCCATGTAGTTGATGGGTCCCAAGGTGGAAGGTGAGGCATTCTTTTTCCAGCCGACAGTTGGACTTAGGGGTGGAGGAGGCCCAGGACTTGCATGTCCTTGGTGGAGTGCCACAGGGTGGTGGGGTTGTTGTGTGCGTGTGTCCCAGAGACATTCCCTTAAATGTTCCACAAGTTGGCATTCCGTCTCTCCAATGTGGTCTCCTCTATGTCAAGATCAATGGACACAGTAGATGAGGTGGTGGATGTTAAAGAAAATCTCTGCCAGATGTGAAAAGATCCTTTGGGGTCTTGGATGGAGCCTTGGTCTCTGCAGAATGGAAATGGGGTGAGGAGGGAAATATGTCTCTGGTAGGGTCTGATTGTAGATGGTGGAAATGGTGGAGGATAATGCGCTGTAACTGCATATTAGTGGATGGAGAAGACCGGGGTGGTTCTATCCTTGTTGCGGTTGGAGGGGTGCGTTTCAAGGACAGAGTTGCAGCAAGTGGAGGAGATGTGCTGGAGGGCATTGTTGATCACGTGGGAGGGGAAATTGCAGTCCTGAAAATAGGAGGCCATCTGGGATGTCCTGGAGTGGAATTGCTCCTCTTGGGAGCAAATACAACAAAGGCAGAGGAATTGGGAGTTATGGATCGCATTTTTACAGGAGGAGATGTGGGAAGAGGTGTAGTCCAGGTAGGTGTGGGAGATAATGGGAATGAAATAGATGTCTGTGTTGAGTCTCAGCCAGGGCTTGCATCTTCTGCAGGTCATTTGTGTTGAGGGGTAGCCAAGGATCTGAAATAGCGATACAGAGTTTTTAGTGCTTACAAGGGGCCAAGTACCTTCTGTGTTTTAACTTGCTTTATTTCACACAAGGTTTCTACTGCCATTTAAAGGCAAGCAGTCATCATTATATAGCATGTTCTTAGTGCACAGGGTCTGTAACACTAACTTGGAGATAGGCAGTGTTTGTGGTCTAGTCTGCATTTCCGCACAAAAGAAGCAGTTCACTTGTAGCACTGCAGAGCACAAAAGAATAAATTTATCAGTCAGACATATCCCTGATGATATGTTGCTGTATGGCACAGCTCTATGTTGGCATCAGAGCTGCAGCATATGGCATCACTTATGTGGTGAATGTAATAAAGTATAAACGAATGATTACTTATTGGAATGAGTAGACTCCAGTCAGGGTGTGCTGTGATTATAATCTAGGGAATTGGTCACAGTCAGCCAGGCTTTTGGTCCTACCACAAGATCGGGCATGGATGCCCTTGTACTTTGGGACTTGAGCCACGGTTAGTACTTGAGGTAAAAGTGTAAGCAGATCAGTCATGGCTGTTTGGTCACTAATAGTCAGGGGTTCATCAAGGGGAAGTCCAGGGCACCTTGAAGAAAGTTTGCAGATCAAGTCTGGGAATGTGCTCTTCTACTGGGTTGCTCAGAATGATAACATTGGTAGGGGGTAAGGAGGCATAGATGCAAGGTAAGAGGCACAAAGCTAAGAGAGAGAAGTGAGGAGAATGTTTCCTTAAACATTAAGGGAGGCGACAGTCTGGAACTCACTGCCTGAAAGGATGCTTAAGTCAAATTCTTGTAACACTTCAGCAGTATTTAGATATTCACTTGCCTTGCCACAACTTCTGGGGCTGAGGGCCAAGAGCTGGAAAATGGTATTTAATGTAGTCAGATCTTTGTTGACCAGCACAGACACAAATGGTCTCTCATGTTGTAAACATTTAGGAGTCTACTTGTAATAAAACGTGGGACCCTCATAATTAATGGGAATGGACAATGAGCTCTTAACAGAGGTAGAGTAGGACCAGCTACTCTGGTCAATGCACTGGGAGGATGTACAGCCAGCAAGGGAATACGAACCTCTAAACAGTCTATGGGGGTAAAGCAGTCAAATTAATAGTGATGTAAAAGGTACTCAAACAAAATGGGAGAAGCAGAAGGTCATCAGGGCTACAGCAACAGAAACACAAAAGGTAACAAAGAATGGGGAGAAATTTGCAGACCACAGACAGGACTCACAAGGAACTCATGCAAACACAGGGTTGAAACCTCACTTATCAGATCAAAAGTCAACTACGCAATGTTCATACTGGATGGGAGCCCATGCAAAGTGAGAACAATTAAGGTACTGTCATTTTGCTACAAGGGTGGAGTTTGCACAATTCTTTTTGAGAGACTGCAAGGGGCATTTGCAGTAATCAGACCTTCACTGGTTAAGCAATGTTACCCACTTCAATTCTCACTTCATCTGGAGGTCAGTAATAATCAAAGAATGCAGACAACAAATTGTGGCCCCGAGCAAACATGAACATTACACTATGCTAATTATTTACTTCCTTGTCATGCAATTTATAGCAAGTCCTAGAAGGCAACACATAGGATAAAATCTGCAAAGATATGGGCTGTGATTGGGTAAGAGAGGATTTGGGGAGTGGCTGTTTGCATGGTTGGTTATGAGTTGAAGTCTATTCCCAAAGCAGCATAATCACTTTGGCTATCCACTGTGCCTTTGGTAAGGTTACATATCTCAGAGCTCCTTATTGAGGAATGACTAGGAGTTACTTCAGAATCCTCCATGTGAGGGCATCACGTTCAGCTTGATTGCTAAGCGTGTCAGGGCTCTGTAATCCCTTCGATAATACTGCAATTTCCCCATAGATCATCTGCTTATGGAGGTCAAATGTCAGAAGCTATGTCAATCATTCCCGTACTCTTGCTCCTACTGAAATTATCAACAGAAGCAGACAGTGAAGATGAGATCTTCAATAAGCCTAGCAAGAACAGCAACCTCCAGTGGCTGCCATACACAGTCTCCAGGAGGAGAATCAGCAGTTTAAGATCTACCAAAGCCCAAAGAACAAAGAACAGGAGTAGGTCATTGAGCCCATCCAGCCTGCTCTGGCACTCAATACAATCATGACTGAACACTGCAATGTCTTTTACTCACCCGATCCTCATAACTCTGGATGTCTCTTTAGGGTAGAAATCAATAGATCTGATTACTTCATACATAAAGATTATGCTTCCGCCGTCCTCTGTGGTAGAGAAAGCCAAAGGTTCATAACCCTCCAAGTAAAAACATCCTCATCACAGGGGAATGATGAGAACCAGGGTTAATAAGCTTTGCTACAATTATCTGCAAATGTTAGATGGGCAATGCTTTCGAGAAATAAGAATGTTTGGATCCATCATCTCAGAGATATGCAAGCTATTGGGCAAGGACATGCACCCACAAGGACTGGATTCAATCCCAAGATATCAAGGTCACACCTGCCTTTAATTTCTAGGGCAACAGCTCACTTCAGGGAGAAACCGGGACCCTTGTGACATCTCCCATATAAGTGCAAGTAAGTTGGACCATCGGCAAATGACAGATTTTTCTGTAAATACCAATAATATCTCGACTTTGAGACTGGTTATATTATAAAGATATAAGCACATAAGTGTAAGGTTGTACCTTAGAAATACAATTGTGTTAAGCAGCAATTTCAACACTTCACTTCAAAAGAGAAATTCAACATTAGCAAGCGTACAAAACAATAAATTGCATATTGACCTGCCATTATACACAAATTTTCATAGCCTTAAAAATAGTTTACTGTTCAAATGCCAATCTTCCCTTTTAACAGCAGATTACAAAAAAGTCAATACAAAACATTTTCCTTTTTCTAACAAAAGCATGAATACAGAAGACATCCCACCTGACACTTACTCCTCAACTCTTGACTTAGCTTATGTTCTTTCTTCAACTGGAATTCTTGCTGTTTGTGGAGGGATGCTGACTCAAGCTGACTCTTTGCCACATTTTGAAGCTCTTCTTGTAGACTCTGCATTTCTGTCACAAATTTCTGAATCATTTGAGACTGCAGATAAAGAAATGAATGATGTACAACGGAAAGTAAAAAGAGCCACAAAGTGTACAAAATTCCTGACTTCAGTAAAACTGAACAGATTTAGATGTTAACCACCATCTATAAGACTGAAATTAGGAGCTTTCGTAGTTTTTAATGAAACTTGATGATATCCAGCACAGACCAGTTGCTATGATTTTATGGGCAGTGGCAGATTCCCATCTGTGACCCAATTGAGGCCTTAAGTGGATAATTAATATCTATTTTAAAGCCTCAACCTTATGTCCCTCCAGTCTAATGGGAAGTGGGAAAGCTCTGTGTCTAACATGTATTGAAAACAACAAATGCTGGAGATCACAGCGGGTCAGACAGCATCCATGGAGAGAGAGCAAGCTAACGTTTCGAATCTAGATGATTCTTCATCAGACTCAACGTTAGTATCAATGGAGAGAGAGCAAGCTGTCTCACCTGCTGTGATCTCCAGCATTTGTTATGATCTGGACTGAAAACAACATCTGCAGTAATTTGCTCATATACTGGGCCTAACACATAGTCTGACAGGTCTAACACTAATAGGCTGCTGGTCAGTGAAAAGGAGGGAAGGTGGTTCTCTACTCTCAAAAATTCTGCCTTTCTTCATCCAACCTGTTTCCCACTGTGTCTCCAGCATGTGGTCCCACCCCAATGCATAAGATCTGTGAACTGAGTCCCAGCCAGACCCTGGGTTTGGGAGATCCATCATTCTTTTTAGGCTTCCTGGAAAACCTCAGTGGCCACTGAGTGGCCACAGCAGACCACAGGATTGTTAACTACTGATTGGTTGTCAATCTATGAGGGAATTTCCTTTGGAGAGGGTTGGATCCCTGTCCCATACTAATCGGAGATCCATTGCTCAAAAAATTAAAGTTGGAAATGCCAAACAAACTTATGCTGATGTATTGGGACCCTACCCTCAATGTATACCCAAGAGTTTTATTTACAGTTAAATAATTTATAAAACATATCATTTAAGAGATAAATGATGCTCATTTTTGTCTGTGTACAGACCTGCTCATAGTTCTTTTTCTGATACAGTTCTTTTATTCCCTCCATCTGTTTTAAGTCGGCTTCAAGTTCCTAGCCAAAAAACATATCAAAGGCATGAAAATCCCCTTTTTATTTTCATTTGCTGAATATTACTTAAAAAAGACATTTTGCCAAAACATTTCACCTTTCACTCATCAGGACAATTTTATAGGAACAACAATAAAGGTGATAATCTTGGTTTTCTCCTTCATTTAAGTTTTGTACTACCAGAAGATTATTTTCATTACTGTTTAACCTCTTCAAAATCAAATAATTAATTCTTTTAATTCTGTAAGCTAATTAGCAGTTAGTTATCATCCTGTGATGAGAAAAGAAAAAAAATGTAAATCACCTGATTACTTAATAAATTGTGATTTATGAACCAATATAATGGAAATGTGTGACAACAGGTTAGATCTCATGGAATACAGGGAGAACTAGCCATTTGGTTACAGAACTGGCTAAAAGGTAGAAGGATGAGGGTGGTAGTAGAAGGTTGTTTTTCAGACTGGAGGCCTGTGACCAGTGGAGTGCCACAAAAATCAGTGCCGGGTCCACTGCTTTTCGTCATTTATATAAATGATTGGGATGCGAGCATAAGAGGTATAGTTAGTAAGTTTGCAGATGACACAAATTGGAGGTGTACTGGAAAGCAAAGAAGGTTACCTCAGAACACAACAGGATCTTGATCAGATGGGCCAATGAGCTGAGAAGTGGCAGATGGTGTTTATTTCAGATAAATGAGAGGTGCTACATTTTGAGAAAGTAAATCTTAGCAAGACTTATATACTTAATGGTAAGGTCCTAGGGAGTGTTGCTGAACAATGAGACCTTGGAGTGCAGGTTCATAGCTCCTTGAAAGTAGAGTCACAGGTAGGTAGGATAGTGAAGATGACATTTTGGTATGCTTTCCTTTATTGGTCAGAGTATTGAGTACAGGAGTGGGAGGTCATGTTGCGGCTGTACAGGACATTGATTAGGCCACTTTTGGCATATTGCATGCAATTCTAGTTTCCTTCCTATCGGAAAGATGTTGTGAAACTTGAAAGGGTTCAGAAAAGATTTACAAGGATGTTGCCAGGGTTGGAGGATTTGAGCTATTGGGCTGGGGTTATTTTCCCTGAAGTGTTGGAGGCTGAGGGGTGAGCTTATAGAGATTTATAAAATCATGAGGGGCATGGATAGGAAAAATAGACAAAGTATTTTCCCTGGGATGGGGGAGTCCAGAACTAGAATGCATAGATTTAGGGTGAGAGGGGAAAGATCTAAAAGAGACCTAAGGGGCAACCTTTACATGCAGAGGGTGGTATGTGTATGGAATGAGCTGCCAGAGGAAGTGATGGAGGCTAGTACAATTGCGACATTTAAAAGGCATCTGGATGGGTATATGAATAGGAAGGATTTGGAGAGATATGGGCCAGATGCTGGCAGGTGGGACTAGATTGGGATGGGATATCTGGTCAGCATGGACGAGTTCGGATCGAAGGGTCTGTTTCCGTGCTGTACATCTCTATGACTTTAGTTCATTCAAAGCTGTTCTAGTACCCACCTCATAATTCAAGGTATAGTTTGACATAGTAATTTTGAGAAAGTAGTGAAGCAGTAAGGTGTGAAACACTAAGGAAATCTTGGGAAAATTATCCAGTCATCATTTTTGTGGTAATGAAACATACTGCAGCCATATTACAAGTAAAGTTACGAGTTAATAATAGTAATCAGGAACAATTTAGTTTTAGTGTTTAACATTTCTGGTACCAACCAATTTAAAGTAGGATAAAACAACATGGAAAACGTAATTGAGCCCTTCCTCCCCAATATGTTGCTGAGAAATGTTTTGGAGATGCCGGTGTTGGACTGGGGTGTACAAAGTTAAAAATCACACAATGCCAGGTTATAGTCCAACAGGTTTAATTGGAAGCACTAGCTTTCAGAGTGCCGCTCCTTCATCAGGTGGTTGTGGAAGACACAATTGTAAGACACAGAATTTATAGCAAAAGTTTACAGTGTGATGTAACTGAAATTATACATTGAAAAATACCTTGATTGTTTGTTGAGTCTTTCATCTGTTTGAATACTTTCACTTCTTTCATAAGTAAATCACAAAACGTTTTTTTTTTCAAAGTTACATTCGCAGGTTAAGTGTAACAATTGGTGTTAGCCAGATAATATGTTGAAGGTGTTAGCCCCCTGTGTTCCCTGTCTGTGCCATAATGTTTAGACATATTGTCTGGCCAACACTAATTGTTACAGTTAACCTGAGAATGTAACTTTTTAAAAAATGTTTTGTGATTTACATATGAAAGAAGTGAAACTATCATGGTATTCGAACAGATGAAAGACTCAACAAACAATCAAGGTATTTTTGAATATATAATTTCAGTTACATTACACTGTAAACTTTTGCTATAAATTCTGTGTCTTACAATTGTGTCCTCCACAACCATTAATTGGAAGCTAGTGCTTCTAATGAAACCTGTTGGACTATAACCTGGTGTTGTGATTTTTAGCAGAGAAATGTGCAATCTAAATTGAGGATATGCTATTGTCTGTACAGAACCAGGCTGATTAATGCTTCAATAGCAACTTTAATCAGTTGAGAAGTAGGATAAAGGCAAGCTTTCTTAGCATATTGGAAGGCTAATTACTTTTTGAAAATCTAAACAGAAGTTTCCTTTCACTTTAAATTTCACTGAAAGGAAATGATTGGTCTTAATTGCATTCAATAAAGAAACATAATACAGTACAATTAATTCTGCTACATTAAGATGCAGACACAAAATGTAAGCATTTATGTGACTTGAATTAATTTGGTCCCCAGGATTGGCACGCATTTTGGAGACTTGAAAGTTTGCTCCAACAACCACACCATTTTTTTTGCTAGGATTGACTCCAGCCAGTTTTCCTGTTGATTCCGATTGAATCCAGTTTTGCTAGTGTTACTTAATGCTATGTGCCATCTGCAAGATCAACTGCCCTAACTCTCAAAAGTTCCTCCAACAACATTTACCAAATTTGGCCCCTACCATCTAAAAGGACAAGGGCAGCAGATGTAGGGTAAAAACAATACCTGCAAGTTCTTCTGCAAGCCACACACCATCCTGACTTAAGAACTGTATTGCTGCTTTTTCACTGTCACTGGGTCAAAATCCAGCAACTCCCTTCTTAACAGCATCACAGGTGAGACGACGTTGCAAGAACTCCAGCAGTTCAAGATGACAGCTTGCCACCAATTTCTCCAGGAAATTATGAATAAATAATAAATGCCTTTCTCGGTAGTAAAACACACATTCCATGGGCAAATTGAAAAAGGAGCGATTTGATTGAGGTGTTTAAAATTTTGAGGGATCCAGCTAAAGTAAATTATGAGAAACCAATTCCAATGGTTGAAAGATCCATAGCCAAAGAGTAGATTTCAAAATGATCAGCAAATGAAACACAGCTAACATGAGGAAAACCCTCTTTTGACCATATGAAATAGGAACAGGAGTAGACTAATTGACCCCTCAAGCCTGCTCTACCATTCAATAGGATCATTGCTGATCTGACATTCCTCACAGCTATTTTCCATTTTTTTCCCCCCCAATGAACCTTGATCTTCCTATTGATCAAGAACTTACTGATCTCAGTTTTAAATAGATTCAAGAACTCTGCTCCCACAGGAAACAGCCCTTCCTGGTGAAGGGCTCCTGCCTGAAACATCGATTTTCCTGCTCCTCAGATGCTGCCTGACCTGCTGTGCTTTCCAGCATCACTCTAATCTTGACTTCCCTACTCTTATACTCCACCCTCCCCCTTAAATAAGAGTCAACATTCTATTAGCCTTACTGATTACCTGCTACACCTGTGTGCTAGCTTTCTATGTTTCATGCACAAATTTCCCGTCCCTTTGTGTTGAACCTTCTGCAGGTTTTCTTCATTTTAATACCACCGTTCTTTTGTTCTCCCTTTCAAAATGAACTTTACATAGAGTCATAGAGCCATAGAGATGTACAGCATGGAAACAGACCCTTCTGTCCAACCCGTCCAGGCCGACCAGATATCCCAACCTAATCAAGTCCCACCTGCCAGCACCCAGCCCATATCCCTCCAAACCGTTCCTATTCATATACTCATCCAAATGCCTCTTAAATGTTGCAATTGTACCTGCCTCCACCACATCCTCTGGCATCTCATTCCATACACGTACCACCCTCTGTGTGAAAAAAGATGCCCCTTAAGTCTCTTTTATATCTTTCCCCTCTCACCCAAACCTATGCCCTCTAGTTCTGGACTCCCCGACCCCAGGGAAACGACTTTGCCTATTTACCCCATCCATGTCCCTCATAATTTTGAAAACCTCTATAAGATCACCCCGCAACCTCCGACGCTCCAGGGAAAACAGCCCCAGCCTGTTCAACCTCTCCCTATAGCTCAAATCCTCCAACCCTGGCAACATCCTTGTAAATCTTTTCTGAACCCTTTCAAGTTTCTCAACATCTTTCCAATAGGAAGGAGACCAGAATTGCATGCAATATTCCAACAGTGACCTAGCCATTGTCCTGTACAGCCGCAACATGACCTCCCAACTTCTGTACTCAATACTCTGACCAATAAAAGAGAGATCCTGTTGTAATCTGAGGTAACCGTCTTCGCTGTCCACTACACCTCCAATTTTTGTCTCATCTGCAAACTTACTAACTGCACCTCTTATGCTCACATCCAAATCATTTATGTAAATGACAAAAGGTAGTGGACCCAGCACCAATCCTAATGGCACTCCACTGGTCACAGGCCTCCAGTCTGAAAAACAACCTTCACCACCACCCTCTGTCTTCTACCTCTGAGTCAGTTCTGTATCCAAATGGCTAGTTCTCCCTTTATTCCGTGAGATCTAACCTTGCTCACCAGTCTCCCATGGGAACCTTGTCAAACGCCTTACTGAAGTCCATGTAGATCACGTCTACCACTCTGCCCTCATCAATCATCTTTGTTACTTCTTCAAAAACTCAAGTTTGTGAGACATGATTTCCCACGCACTAGTCACACCATGTTGACTATTCCCTAATCAGTCCTTGCCTTTCCAAATACATGTCATCCTGTCCCTCAGGATTCCCTCCAACAACTTGCCCACCACTGGCGTCAGGCTCACTGGCTTGGCCTTACCATCCTTCTTAAACAGTGGCACCAAGTTTGCCAACCTCCAGTCTTCCGACACCTCACCTGTGACTATCAAATGATACAAATATCTCAGCAAGAGGCCCAGCAATCACTTTCTAGCTTCCCACAGTTCTAGGGTACACCTGATCTGGTCTTGGAGATTTATCTATCTTTATGCGTTTCAAGGCACCATCCATTTCCCTACATTCTATATCTTCCATGTCCTTTTCCACAGTAAATACTGATGCAAAATACTCAGTTAGTATCTCCCCCATTTTCTGTGGCCCTATTCTCTCCCTAGGTTTCCTTTTGTCCTTAATGTATTGTAAGAACCCTTTGGATTCTCCTTAATTCTATTTACCAAAGCTATCTCATGCCCCCTTTTTGCCCTCCTGATTTCCTTAAGTATACTCCTACTTCCTTTATATTCTAAGGATTCACTCGATCTGTCCTGTCTATACCTTACATATGCTTCCTTCTTTTTCTTAACCAAACCCTCAATTTCTTTAGTCATCCAGCATTCCCTATACCTGCCAGCCTTTCCTTTCACCCTAGCAGGAATATATTTTCCCTGGTTTCTCGTTATCTAATTCCTGAAGGTTTCCCATTTTCCAGCCATCCCTTTACCTGTGAACATCTGCCCCCAATCAGCTTTTGAAAGTTCTTGCCTAATACTGTCAAAATTGGCCTTTCTCCAATTTAGAACTTCAACTTTTAGATCTGGTCTATCCTTTTCTATCACTATTTTAAAACTAATGGAATTCTGGTCACTGGCCACAAAGTACTCCACCACTGACACCTCAGTCACCTGCCCTGCCTTATATTTCCAATTTGACACTCCATTTGCCAACACTTTGACCACTTACTTAACATATCAATTAGACTGTTTCACAATTTGCTTCTCCATCTATTTTTGAGTGGTCTGCAAATCTGGGTACAGTACATTAATTAGAATACTGTGTCTAGTTCTGGTTGACCAGTTATAGAAATGACATTATCAAGCTGGAGAAGGTTCAGCAGAGATTTACCGGAATGTTGCTGGGTATGGAAGGTTTGAGTTATAAAGAAAGGCTGGGACTTTTTTCACTGGAGCATAGGAGCTTGAAAGGTGACCTGATAGAAGTTTACAAAATAATGAGAGGTACAGATATAGTTGATGGCAGTTGTCTTTTCCCTAAGATGAGGAATTTCAAGAATAGGGGGCACATTTTTAAGGTGAGAGGAGAGAGATTTAAAAAAGACATGAGACAATTTGTTTTACACAAGGTGATTGGTGTGTGGCATGAATTTAGTGAGGAAGTGGTGGATGTGGGTAAAATTGCCATGCTTAAAAGACATTTGGATAGATAGATGAATAGGGAAGGTTTGGTGGGATATGGGATAGGAGGAGGTGGGACTAGTTTGGGATTATATTCAACATTGACTGGTTGGACCAAAGGGTCTGTTTCCATGCTGTATGACTCTAAGTCATTAATATATATTGTCAACAGTTGCTGTCACAGCACTGATCTCTGTGGAACCCTACTGGTTACAAGTTGCCGACCTGAAATAGAACCACTTATCTCCACTCACTGTTTTCTACCCATTGGCCAATTCTCTGTCCATGCTAATACACTACCTCCATCTGTACTTACCCAATTTGCAGCTTCCATTTGCCCTGCATCACTCAAAAATCTTGATGTCACCTCAAAAGCTGTGCTTCTGGATCAAATGAACTCTTTACTTAACTTTACTTAATTTGTTAAAATTTAGAATTCACTGCCTGATTTGATTGTGGATACAGATCCAATAACAGTCTTCAAAAGATAAATAGCAAAGAAGTTGGGACTAACAGGACTGCTCCTTAAAGTTGGTATTGATTCAATGGTGCAAATAGCCTCATTCTGTGCTTCTATGATTCTGTTGCTGATCTGTTATACTCTATTTCTTAATATCTGTAACGAAGCTAAATCCGCACAATCTTCTGTTTCATCACTTACTTTTCCCTTTGTTATACAGAAAGTTCTTGATTTAAGATGTTCGGAAAGTGGGTCTTTTTATGGAAGTTGCATTTCTACTATGAACAGAGTTGGGAGTATGTAAAATTTCATAGCCTGGTCTTTCAAAATGCATTTACACACAAAAAAACATACTGCACATACCTTCATTCTTTCTGTATTTTGTGCATAGGTTGTTCTGGTCTCCAGATGATGTTTTAGTTGAATCTTTTGATCTTTTATCTTTGTTTTCTGACTTTTTATTGTTTTCTCAAATTCAGAAACTTTCAGTCGCAATTCTCTATTGGCTCGTGACACTTCTGCAGTCTTGGATGTGGCATCACTTAGACATTTTTTAAGCTGTGAAGTTGGAAAAAAAAAATCACAAGTCAAGGAAAAGGTAGCCCTTGGCAAACAGGTACTTCTGATTGCATTATCTCCTACTCAAATAAAATGCAATTCTTGCTAACGTTTAGAAAATAAAAGGTTTGATTTGTGTGGAATTAAAGTGAGAAATCTGTTTCTCCACCAAAACCGGTTTCTAATCAAGTTAAAAATAACACCACCAGGTTATAGTCCAACAGGTTTATTTGGAAGCACTAGCTTTCAGAGCGCTGCTCCTTCACCAGGTATAGTGGAGTATAAGACCGTAAGACACAGAACTTATAGCAAAAGTTTACAGTGTGATGTAACCTAAATTATATCTTGAAAAAGACCTGGATTGTTTAAGTTTCATCTTATAGAATGACCATATCGGTTTCAGTTCATGTGTTAATCCCAGAACTTTTTTAAGTACATTCTCAAGTGAACTTTAACAATAGGTGCCATGTCAGCCCAGATAATGCATTGAAGGTGTGAGGTGCCATGTGTGAGGCTGTCTGTGCCCCAATGTTCAGACTGATTCTATTTCGAAACAAAGGATTACAGAATCTTACATGGATTCATGCAGTTTTTGATCAAAATAAAACATAATTCTGCAAGTAAAAATTCACCCCCCAAACTTATGTGGGTGTGCGGGATGGGGGGGTAGGTATGAATGTCTGTGAGAGTATGTGTAGATGTCTGAGTGTAAAGGGGTGTAAGTCTGAGAGAGGGTGCGTGTGTAGGAATATATGTGTGAGGGTATGAGAGAGGGTCTGTGTGTGTGTGTGTGTGTGTAGGTAGGTAGGTAGGTAGTGCAGTGGGGTCACCTGTAGTGTGACATGAACCCAAGGTCCCGGTTGAGGCCATCCCCATGGGTGCCAAACTTGGCTAACAGCCTTTGCTTTGCCACTTTGCGTTGTTGCCTGTCCTGGAGGATGGTCACCCGAAGGTCAGAGGTCAAATGTGTCAGACCACTGTAGTATTTTCCGGCTGGGAGGGAGTACTCCTGCCTGGTGATTGTTGTGTAGTGTCTATTCATCCATTGCCGTGGACTCTGCTCGGTCTCACCAATGTACCTTGCACCAAGGCACCCTTGCCTGTAGCGTATGAAATAGACAACGCTGGCTGAGTCACGAGTACCTGCCAGTACATGGTGGATGGTGTAATGGTTGTATCTGTGTCAACACTGACACATCTTGCAGCGTCTACCGAGACAAGATTATACTGTACGGTGTTGTCCTGAAAGTCGGCAGTTTGCTGTGAACAATGATCTGTTTGAGGTTTGGTAGTTGTTTAAAGGCAAGAGGTGGAGGCAGGAGGAAGGTCTTGGCGAGGTGCTCATCCTCATTGATAATGTGTTGCAGGCTGCGAAGAACATGGTGTAGTTTCTCGGCTCCTGAGAAGTACTGGACAATGAAGGGTACCCTGTCGGTTACAGCTCGTATCTGTCTCCTGAGCCCCGTCGGAACTAGCGGTCAATGAGTTGTGCATCGTACCCTGTTTCTATGAGGGCATCCTTGGGTACTTCCAAGTGCCCAACTATACAATTCATTTCCAACTTCAACCAAGGCCAAATATTTAAGTGGACATCCAAACTGCTCTAGTAAGATGATTTGCACCTTTAATTATGTTGAAGTTTTAACACTATAGCATAACACAACAGTTGCGTTCCTCCGCAAATTCATGCTATAAAAAATTGTGCTATGTAAAACTGCTGTAGAAAATTGCTACATCCGTTCAGCAGAAAGTTCACATTATCCAAACAGTGTCCATGACTCGTCAATTGCATTATAGCCAATTTGCGTTGATGGAACCTGTGTGAAACCGGAACAACCTGTCCTTTAACAAATAAGAACAAAAAGAATTTGGGCTTTACCACTCAGTGTGATTCGTTCGTTGTACACAGACACCTTCTAAATGTCCAGTCTTTCAGTGTAATGCCAAGAAATAATTGATCTGTACATGGTTGTTCCATAACCTTGCAATTTGTTAACGACTCATACTTGATCATTATTTTTCACAGAAATAATAAATGTTTCAATTTATTTGTGAAAAAAAGACAAAAGTAACTACTTTGATTGCACCTTAATACCCATACTTTATTTTTAAAGATTTTATATATCTAGTGGTGTACTCTCCTGAGTCATAACGCTCCAGATTCAAGTCCCACATCAGGCTTGAACACACAAATCCAGGCTGACATTCCAGAGATGCCATCAGATGAGGGGCATAACTTTAAGGTAAGGAGCAGGAGAGTTGGAGAGAACGTGAGGAAAAATGTTTTCACTCAGAGTGTGTGGGAATCTGGAACTCACTGCCTATAAGTGAGACAGAAGCTCTCATAACATTTAAGAAGTATTTAGATGTACACTTATGATGTCAAACCATGTAAAGCTACACACCAAATGCTGGAAAAGGAGATTAGAATAGTTAGGTGGTTGTTTTCGACCAGTGCAGACTCAAATAGGTCAAAGGAACATTTTCTGTGCTGTAGACCTCTAGACTAAGAACCCTTTTGCTTGGCTAGACAAATGTAAAAGATTCCATGACATTATTTTGAAAAAGAGCAAAGAGTTATTGCCAGTATCACGGTCAATATTTATCCAATTGATAGTATAAAAGACAGATTATCTAGTTATTATCACATTGCACTTTGAGAGTTAGGCACAGATTGGCTGCCATGTTATCTACATTACAACAGTGACAATATTTTGAAAGTACTTCAGTGACTACAGAGAGCTTTGAGACATCTGATGGCCATCAAAAACATTGTAGAAATGCAATTCTTTCTTTTACACAAATTATTTGTCTCATTGTTATTTTTAAACAAATCATGGCTTTGGGTACTTGCGTTTCACTTTAGGAAAAATGCAATCAGACTTACTTCCATTATTTCTTTCTGGCTGGCCTTCATCTCAATCTCTCTCTCACTTTGGAACTGTTTTTTTAGGGCTTCGATCCGTTCAGTGAACATCTTTGATTCAATTTTGGCATCCTTGAATTCTTGTCCCCTTCAGAGTTTTCATGATAGGCAGGATGAGCAACAAAACGATAGCAGTTTAAATTTATACCATCGTTATCATCAAATACAAGTTACAAAGATAATAGATCTCACAATTATAGTTCTGTCCAATATAAGCCCTGAACACAAACTCTAGCAATTTGGCTGAGGCGAGATAAGAAAATTGTAACTGATCTCATGAAATTGAGCATGGTACTAAAATACTCGAACAGAACTAAAATCAATGAGAATCACAGATAAAATCTTTCAACTATTAGAATCCAAATGCATGGTCATGAATTTTGTAGGCCAAACATTGTAACCTCAGAACATTACTAGTGGAGTTTCTCAAAATAGTTTCCTCAGCCCAAACATCTCCATTTAACTGTTCACTTTTCATCCCACATTCTTCATTGCCATTCACAACTTCTGCCAATCTAAAGGAGATTCCAGACAAGGTTTAAGCTGACGACTTACAATTAAGATTCATGGTTCATAAATTTAGGAAATATCCATCTTCAAGAACATCACTAGACCTCAATGGCAACGCCATCAAGCCCTGACAATCCACATTCTGAGGAGCATTACTGACAGAAGCTTAACTAAACCAATCCCAATAACAAAATGACTATCAGAATGGACAGAGACTATGCTGTGAAATGAGTAGATCACCTCTTAACCCCTTGTGTTCTCTTCCCTGCCCTTTATTTGATCCAAAAGGTTCGTCAAAATGTGGGAACATGCACTTGCCAATGACTGCAGAGGCAAAAGCATTGAGAAAGCTCAACAGGGGTGGCACAGTGGCTCAGTGGTTAGCATGTTGCCTCACAGTGCCAGGGACCCCGGATCGATCCCAGCCTCGTGCGACTGTCTGTGTGGAGTTTGCACATTCTCCCAGTGTCATCCAGGTGCTCCAGTTTCAAAGATGTGCAGGTCAGGTGAATTGGCCATGCCAAACTGCCAATAGTGTTAGGTGCATTAGTCAGAGGGAAATGGATCTGGGTGGGTTGCTCTTCGGAGGGTCAGTGTAGACCAGTTGGGCCGAAGGGCTGGTTTCCACACCGTACGGAACCGAATCTAATCACACAGGACTATAACAGGAGAAGGCTATACGCTTGATTAATTTCCATGCCACTGGACACAATGCCGAATATCCATTCCTTCTGGGAATATATGATAAATTATCTACAGATCAACTGCTGTACAATTACTGTGACACCCATATCCCACTCTTTGAATTCTATCAAAAAGGACAACTGTAAGAAGATCATCACATCCAAATTCCTCTCCAAGTCACACATAGTTATGTACAAGGTGCACTGCAGTTACTCACTAAGGCTCTTCCAACAGCACGGTCCAAACTCAGACCTCTATCATCTAGAAGGACAAGTGCGGAAGATACATGGCACAACCACCACCTGCAATTTCTCCTGCAAGCCAAATACCATTCTGATTTGGAAGTTTACTGCTGTTCCTTCACCATTGATGGGTAAAAATTCTGGAACTCTCATTTCCAATAGCACTTTGGGTGCCAATATGTTCAAAGGACTACAGTGGTTCAAGAAGGTAGCTCACCACCATCTCCTCCAAAGCAATTAGGGATGGACAATGTTGGCTGAGCCAGCAACACCATAGCTGATTTAAAAGTTTTAAAATAGTTCACTTAAGTCTTGGAGTATGACTCTGGCACAGGACTGAACATTTATTTGGAGCAAAATTATGGCAGATGCTGGAATCTGTCCTGAATGCTATTCTAGACTCTAAATTCTCTCTGCATGGATGCTGTCTGACCCAGTGTGATCTCCACCATATGTTGTTTTCAGTATAGGACTGAACATTCTTTGAGTAAAAAGGATATTTTAGCAACTATAAATTTACAATTGCACTTATTCTGTATTTCCTTTGTATCAGGTTCCTCAAATTAAAACAGATTTGATGAGTTTCCAAAATATTACTTATAAAAGCAGTGTCAGCAAGACTATGATAAGGAATCTTTTCAAGTATTGAATCTTATTTTTAAAAAATGAAAATGAGACATATTTGAAAGTGGTTTATGGTGTTTTTTACTTTTGAAGTCAGAACAAGAAATAAACAGTCTTACGCAACAGTGGCTGCAACCTTCCCTGGAGTGCTTTCCAGGCAACTGGGAGCCAAGCCAATTAATCAGATTGGATTCTAAGGGAAATCCTACAAAAATAAAGAGGCAAGCTATTAAGTTAAAATTCCATAAGCATGTGGAGGACTCAGTTCATCAGTTTACACTTTGTTGTATGATGGATCCATGAAAAGACCATCAGATCTTCCAGACGGTAGTTGACATCACAGTTAATTTAATCTACAAGCATATTGGAGAAGGTTTTTTTTTCTCAGTTGTGAATAATGTACATGGGTGTTTTTGGAGATTGTACTTGGGATGTTTGGGGATTTGTAATGGTGTGTTTTTGGGTGTTAACAGGAATCATTACTATGTGATGCAAAATCATTGTGTTCTAAATAAATAGTTGGGTTTATTCATTTTTTTAATCTCCTTTGCTTAATAAACTTTTGGTTTATTGTGTAGACCAATTGTGCAACATTGTGTGCCTATTATGAGAGATCACCCCAATAAAACCAAACAAAACAAGATCTATCAAGCCAGATTTCAGTCTGTGATCTGACTTACCCAACAATAACAAAAGTTGGGATCATAACAGAAGAATGAATAATGTATAGCTTGGAGGGATACTTGCAGATGGTAGTGACTTTCTCCTTCCAGCTGACTGAGGCTGTAGAGTTTGAAGGCACTGTCAAAGGAGCCTAGATGCTACATTAGAGCAGTAATAGTCGACAATATAATTTTGAGTGCATCCTAATCCATTTTCACCTTGAAACAGTGTGATTGCCACGTTAATAAGTTTGGTTCTTCAGATAAAAAATGCAATCAAATTACTCTGATTTTGTTGCATATGATAAGGATTGTTGTTCAAACTACAAATTCAGAAATGCAATATTTTGAAAAACATTATAAATATAGCATCTTCTTACTTGTCCCGTTGCAAGTAACTTATCTCTGGTTCTCTTTGTCCAAGTCCTACTTGTAGATTCTCCACTGTCTGTTGGAGTTTTATGTGTGATGCCAGTACATTTTCTAAAGTCACTGTCATTTGACTATTATCTTGCTTAGAATCTGTTAAACTTTCCTGAAGTTTTACAATCTGGAAAGTAAGTTAACATTCAAATTAGTTAAGGAATGGAGTTGTGAATTATTAAAGCACAAGTGGGTTCTTGATAGTAGGGTCTTGGATACTACCTTAGATAGTTCCACAGCTAAACGCCAACCTTCACATTTAAGACTTTTTTCTAAAACTTATTTGTCTTTCTTTTATGCATCTGCACTGACATTCAATAACAAGCCAACAGGTATGAAAAAACAGAGCTATCATAATATACTTCCTAGACATTGAAGTTTCTTCAGAATCAAACTATGAATAAATAAATAATATTGTTGAAAACTAAACATGATTATTTGATCTCTTCAGCAATACTGCAGTGAACATCATGTGCTGTGGCAAAATAATTGTTCAGCTGATAATTCAGTAGAGTCGTTTCCACGCAGTGGGAGTAGCTCCATGCAGATTCTTATTATCACAACTGAGAAGCATTCAACATACTATCTGATCGATGAATCTTAATGCTGATTCTGTTCTCGTATATTTGATTTTTATGGAAGTAGCACTGTTTACTTTCCAAAATGAATGAAGTCCATCTGAACCAATATCTGACCATACTGTTTTTCCATAAAAGTACATAAATCAATTATCCTTACGAACAGTTACAATATAAAGAAAAAAGCATTTTTATTCGTGTTTTCACCTTGTGTGTTTCTCTTACTTCCATCACCTCTATATATTTTCTTAACTTTTGGATTTCTTGAAAGGCTTCATCACGAGATTTAATTGCCATTGCAAAATCTTCCTCTTTTTGTTTCATTAACAACTGAGCCTGGTCAAAAGAGAAGTCAATATATACTGACAACAAGGAACATATGAAATGCAAGTTTTGCAATGATTTTTGCAAGGAATTCACTTCTAGTTTATTAATTCAAAGGTATGTAGAAACTCTAATTCAAACAATTCAGCAGGGTGAATATTAACCCATTAAACAAAAACAAAGTTCAAAAATGCAAAATCAGAATCCTTACCTGAATCTGCCACCTTCTGGTTTTAATGGAGGAGTAACAGCGGATAGGAAACCAAACCCCACCCAAAGAGTTGCCCAAAGTCAGCAACTCATCGCTAAGTGCAACAAGACAAAGAGTGCCAAGTATAAAGCTCAGAGAATGGTGGAATCTTAAGGAATAATTTTAAAGGCTAATCTCTTTCTAACATTTAGTCTAATTTTCATTTAACATTTAACTACATTCTTAAAATTGTTTCTTTCAGTCTTAGGAATAAATAGGATCCCAATGAGAGATTCTGGATTAGTGGTGCTGGAAGAGCACAGCAGTTCAGGCAGCATCCAAGGAGCAGCGAAATCGACGTTTCGGGCAAAAGCCCTTCATCAGGAATAAAGGCAGAGAGCCTGAAGCGTGGAGAGATAAGCTAGAGGAGGGTGGGGGTGAGGAGAAAGTAGCATAGAGTATAATAGGTGAGTGGGGAAGGGGATGAAGGTGACAGGTCACGATATGGTTGAAGAGTTTCAGGGCAGAGGAAATGACCTGGGAGTCGCAGTGGGAGAGGGACTCCCTGAGATTCTTATAATGAGAGAGACTAGTGATTTACTTCAGCCGCTAATTCTTTTTTCTTGTCAGCAGTGCTGACTCACCTCTGAAGAATTTCAATTAAGAAGACACAGATGATCTTGCACACAAAGTTAGCAAGCACAAAAGGAATAGTTCATGATTGAGTTCAGCTTGAAACAGAATGAGAGTTAGCAATTTTGAGAGTGAGAGAATTTGTTGCAGTGTAGGAGGAGATGCTGTTCTGACCTATTATGTAAAAGAAATGGGCCAAGAGAGCAGCCAGACAGCAGCCGCAGCAGGATGTGAGGGCTGGAGCCTGAAAATTAATTAAATGAACAGATAGATGAGTCGTCAGTGAGCTTGTGTCTTCTTCCTTTCTATAAACAGGAGAACTTTAAATTGATAATGGGAATATACAAATGTTATAATAAATTTAGAATTTAACTAGTTAAGTTGCTTGATATAACAATAGATTATTGTTGGGTTATTTCTTAACTTAGTTAAATTAAATGCAATAAATATGGCAGGGCAAATAATGTATTGCACCTATCGCACATGGGAGCTGGCAGACAGCAGCAATCACGTCTGCAATAAATGTTATGATGATTTAGAAGCTGAGCTACAGACACAGTGATGCATCAAGGAGGAGAAAAATTACCTGGATACTTTGTTCAAAAAGTTAGTCAAACCCCTGAGACTAAGGTCTTTTGATTTGGTCTGTGGTCAGGTTCAGGAAGATTTGACTGCAAGTGAAGTAGACAAAGCAGCAGAGGAATTGAAAACCCTTAGAACTTGTAATTTTCTAATAGATTTGAGGATCTTGCAACATATTTGGATGAGAGTGGGGGCTATAAGTTGAATTAGCAAACCAACCATGGCAGTGTGACACAGAAAGTCTTCAAGGGGGTGGACGAAACAGGAATGTAGTGGCAGTAACGGACAGGATAAATGGCAGACAAGTTTTGTACTGCTGAAAGTGGGGCTAGAAGGGTGTACCTTACAGTGGGGTCAGATTGTGATGAGGATCCAGTTATGTGGTCAGTTATATGTGCACTGAAGAAGTATCGGGTAAAGTGGGAGATGTAATGTTGGGGCAGGCTTCACATGAACTGTGCTGGGACCAATGTTCTAGCAAATTGTACAACCATGTCAGCAGAGTTGGTTTTAGACTAAATAGTGGGGATTTAGACCTTAGAAAAGGAGGTGGTTAATCAATTGAAATAATGAGATAGTAGAGAAAGGTAGGAATTCATGAACAAAACAGAAATTGTTGGAAAAATTCTGCAGGTCTGGCAGCATCTGTGGAGAGAAAGCATAGCGAACAGTTTGGGTACAGTGACCCATGCAACTCATGCAATTCATGATAACTAGAGTATGGCAGGCACAGACAAGGAACACAAACCTAAAAATAACACCACCAGATAAGGCCAGGGATTACAATATATCACAAAGGTAGAGTTAAAGGCTTTGTATCTGACTATGTGTTGAATTTATAATGAAATGAATGAAGTGTTAGTACAGACAAAATAAATATGAAGCAAAGGGAGGGCATTATGGCAGTCTCAAGAATTTTCAGTCCTGTGATGAGTATCCTAGTGGCTGAATCTTTCAATTGTACAGTTTTGCACAAGATGCACACCTACAGTCTATCTGGAACAGACTGATTAAAATGCTACCTAAAATCCATTGTTAATAAGAATTGGAACAAAATTAAGAAAGTTGATTTGGGTTTGGGAATGATAATGCGTTAACATTTCTCATAAAATAGCTGGAATCAATTATTCTATTAGGGTAGATGTATCTAATGAAATATCATTGTTATTAAGTCATCGATGAAGAAAGCACAGATGAAACTTGAGATGGAAAATGACAAAGCTACTGTATTTGGAAAATCTACGAAAACTGCAGTTTCTATAACCAGGACACGTTTGTAAATATTTAATGGGGATAAGTGCTGAGACAAAAAAAGTCAATTGGGCTAAAACTTCATATGCAATTTGCCCATCCATCCCACCAAAAGATCAAAACTTTTAATAAAGATCACAGGAGTAAGGGATGAAAAATACAATAAGGTTTTCCACTGACAGGTCTCTCCTATTAAGTATTCTATTTTGGTACCCACTTTTAGTAGTTGCCCCATGGATCTGATGGCCTCATTTTGATCATCAAAATAGATTTGACCTTTATCCAATAAACTGTCAATTTTAATAGTCTGATTCTCATACCTATACAATATATATGAACATCTGGATTAGGAGCAGGAGTAGGCCATTCAGCCATTTGAGACTGTTCCCTTATAAGATCAATGCTGATCTGATTGCAACCTCAAATCGGCATTCCTGTCAAGTGCTGATAAATTTTCACCCCCTTGCTTAATGAGAATCGAACTAAGACTGCCTTAAATATTGTCAAGGACTGTGCTTCCGACACCTTTGCAGGAAAATAGTTCCAAACATTCACGGCCCTTCTGAGTGAAAAATATTTACCTTATCTCGGTTTTAAATGGGCAACCCTTGACTTTTAAACAATGACTCCTAGTTATAAATTTTCCAATAGAGTCATCGAGATGTACAGCATGGAAACAGACCCTTCGGTCCAATCTGTCCATGCCGACCAGATATCCCAATCCAATCTAATCCCACCTGCCAGCACCTGGCCCACATCCTTCCAAGCCTTTCCTATTCATACACCCATCCAAATGTCTCTTAAATATTGCAATTGTACCAGCCTCCACCACTTCCTCTGGCAGCTCATTCCATACATGTACCACCCTCTGCGTAAAAAAGATGCTCCTTAGGTCCCTTTTATATCTTTCCCCTCTCACCCTAAACCTATGCCCTCTAGTTCTGGACTCCCCAACTTCATGAAAAAGACTTTGCCTATTTACCCCATCCATGTCCCTCATAATTTTGTAAACCTCTACAAGGTCACCACTCAGCCTCCGACGCTCCAGGGAAAACAGCCCCAGCCTGTTCAACCTCTTCCTATAGCTCAAATCCTCCAACCCTGGCAACATCCTTGTAAATCTTTTCTGAACCCTTTCAAATTTCACAACATCTTTCTGATAGGAAGGAGACCAGAATTGTACGCAATATTCCAACAGTGGCCTAACCAATGTCCTGTAGAGCCGCAACATGACCTCCCAACTCCTGTACTCAATACTCTGACCAATAAACGAGAGCATACCAAACGCCTTCTTCACTCAAAGTTTGTGCGAAAATTTGTAGCTCGGGTGCCTTCTTCACTACCTTATCTACCTGTGACGCCACTTTCAAGGAGTTATGAACCTGCTCTACAAGGCTTCTTTGTTGAGCAACACTCTCGGACCTTACCATTAAGTGTCTAAGTCCTGCTAAGGTTTGCTTTCCCAAAATGCAGCACCTCGCATTTATCTGAATTAAACTCCATCTGCCACTTCTCAGTCCATTGGCCCATCTGGTCAAGATCCTGTCGTAATCTGAGGTAATCTTCTTCGCTGTCCACTACACCTCCAATTTTGGCGTCATCTGCAAACTTACTAACTGTACCTCTTATACTCACATCCAAATCATTTTTGTAAGTGACAAAAAGTAGTGGACCCAGCACCGATCCTTATGGCACTCCACTGGTCACAGGCCTCCAGTTTGAAAAACAACCCTCCACCACAACCCTGCCTTCTACCTTTGAACCAGTTCTGTATCCAAATGGCTCGTTCTCGCTTTATTCCGTGAGATTTAACCTTGCTAACCAGTCTCCTATAGGGAATCTTGTCGAACGCCTTACTGAAGTCCATATAGATCACATCTACCACTCTGCCCTCATCAATCCTCTTTGTTACTTCTTCAAAAAACTCAATCAAGTTTGTGAGACATGATTTCTCATGCACAAAGCCATGTTGACTATCCCTAATCAGTCCTTGCCTTTCCAAATACATGTACATCCTGTCCCTCAGGATTCCCTCCAACAGCTTGCCCACCACCGAGGTCAGGCTCACTGGTCTATAGTTCCCTGGCTTGTCTTTACTGCCCCTCTTAAACAGTGGCATCACGAACCTTCACCTCTTCCTGCACCTCAGCTGTGACTATTGATGATACAAATATCTCAGCAAGAGGCCCAGCAATCACTTATTTAGCTTCCCACAGAATTCTAGGGTACACCTGATCAGGTCCTGGGGATTTATCCACCTTTATGAGTTTCCAGACATCCAGCACTTCCTCCTCTATAATCTGGACATTTTGCAAGATGTCAACATCTATTTCCCTACAGTCTATATCTTCCATATCCTTTTCCACAGTAAATACTGATGCAAAATACTCGTTTAGTATCTCCCCCATTTTCTCCAGCTCCACACAAAGGCCACGTTGCTGATCTTTGAAGGGCGCAATTCTGTCCCTAGTTACCCTTTTGTCCTTAATATATTTGTAAAAACCTTTTGAATTCTCCTTATTTCTATTTGCCAAAGCTATCTCATGTCCCCTTTTTGCCCTCCTGATTTCCCTTCTTAAGTATACTCCTACTTCCTTTATACTCTACTAAGGATTCACTCGATCTATCCTGCCTATACCTTACATATGTTTCCTTCTTTTTCTTAACCAAAACCTCAATTTCTTTAGTCATCCAGCATTCCCTATATCTACCAGCCTTTCCTTTCACCCTGACAGGAATATACTTTCTCTGGATTCTTGTTATCGCATTCCTGAAGGCTTCCAATTTTACCCGTGAACATCTGCCCCCAATCAGCTTTTGAAAGTCCTTGCCTATTACTGTCAAAATTAGCCTTTCTCCAATTTAGAACTTCAACTTTTAGATCTGGTCTATCCTTTTCTATCACTATTTTAAATCCAATGGAATTATGGTCACTGGCCACAAAATGCTCCCCCACTGACGCCTCAGTCACCTGCCCTGCCTTATTTCCCAAGAGTATGTCAAGTTTTGCACCTTCTCTAGTAGGTACATCCACATACTGAATCAGAAAATTTTCTTGTACATTGAAATTCCTCTCCATCTAAACCTTTAACACTATGGCAGTCCCAGTCGATGTTTGGAAAGTTAAAATCCTCTACCATAATTACCCTATTATTCTTACAGATAGCTGAGATCTCCTTACAAGTTTGTTTCTCAATTTCCCTCTGACTATTAGGGGGTCTATAATACAATCCCAATAAGGTGATCATCCCTTTCTTATTTCTCAGTTCCACCCAAATAACGTTTTGGATGTATTTCCAGGAATATCCTCCCTCAGCACAGCTGTAATGCTATCCCTTATCAAGAACACCACTCCCCCTCCTCTCTTGCCTCCCTTTCTATCCTTCCTGTAGCATTTGTATCCTGGAACATTAAGCTGCCAGTCCTGCCCATCACTGAACCATGTTTCTGTAATTGCTATGATATCCCAATCCCATGTTCCTAACCATGTCCTGAGTTCATCTGCCTCCCCTTTTAGGCCCCTTGCATTGAAATAAATGCAGCTTTGATTTATTAGTCCTACTTGTCCCTGTCTGTCCTGACTGTTTGACTTGCTTCTGTTCTCAATTGTACCAGTCTCAGTTCGATCTCTTTCCTCACTATCTCCCTGGGTCCCACCCACACACCCCCCCCCCCAAACTTACTAGTTTAAATCCTCCCGAGCAGCTCTAGCAAATCTCCCTACCAGTATATTAGTCCCCTTCAAATTTCAGTGCAATCCATCCTTCTTGTACAGGTCGCTTATACCCCAAAAGAGATTCCAATGATCCAAAAATGTGAATTCTTCTCCCATACAGTAGCTCCTCAGCCATGCAATAATCTGCTCTATCCTCTTATTTCTGCCCTCATGAGCTCGTAGCACTGGGAGTATTCCAGATATTTCTATGGTCGAGGACCTCCTTTTTAAATTCCTGCCTAACTCTCTGTAATATCCCTTCAGAATCTCAACCTTTTCCCTTCCTATGTCATTGGCTCCAATGTGGACAATGACCTCTTGCTGGCCCCTCTCCCCCGTGAGAACATTCTGCACCCTCTCGGAGACATCCTTGATCCTGGCACCATGGAAGCAACACACCATTCTGCTTTTTCGCTGCTGGCCACAGAAACGTCTGTCTGTACCTCAGACTCAAGAATCCCCTAACACAATTGATCTCTTGGAACCTGACATACCCCTCATTACTTTAGAGGCAGTCTCAATAACAAAAACTTGGCTGTTCGTGCTACGTTCCCCTGAGAATCCATCACCCCCTACATTTTCAAAACGGAATACTTGTTTGAAATGGGTATGGCCATAGAATACACCTGCACTAGGTGGCTACCTCTCTTACCTTTCCATCTATGTGACTGTATCTGAGACTTCCCCCCCCCACTTCCTATAACTGCCATCCATCACATACTGTTGCTGTTGCAAATTCCTCATTGCTTCTAACTGTCTCTCCAACCGATCTGATAAGATTCGCAACCAACAACATTTATGGCAGTAACCCTTAAACTCTCTTTAAATTCCCACATCTGACAAGAAGCACATTTCACTCTACTGAAGGCCATTTTTGCTCCTTCACAATCTACAGACCCAGAAAATACTGTCTTATTCCTCTACAAAACACTGCCCCAGGTTAGATTAATAGTTAAGGCTTATATTTTAAGTTTAATTAAGAGACATATCTCAAAAAACATATAACCAAGAAAGAACCCACTCTACTCACTACTGCAGACTTTCTCTAGATCACTTAAAACAATTAACTTATCTGATTCTGTGCCATAAACCTCGCCCAAACAGTTCCTCCAAGATCAGTTGTGAATTTCACTGTTAATTTTACCATTCGCACTTCGATGTCCAGCAATACATGAATTCAAACAGCAAAGGCAGTACTGTGCTGGTTCACTCTGGTGTCAGTTTCTTTTTCTCTCCCTCTCCTGCACTGACCTCACCATGTGCTTTCTTTATCTGTTCTTCTCCCTTTTAAAACTGCTTTTGTTTTGACATTTTTTTTCCAAAGTTCCAAAACAATGCAACAGCATATAAAACAGTAACTGCTGCTCCTGGAATTCAAGGAAACCACCTCCAGCACCTAAAATACCTCAAAAAAAGGAGCAGCTGTTACAGCCAGAAATTTTTCCCATCGTTCATCTTGGATTACCCACATAAAACACCTTTTTTGCATCTTCCTCAGGGTCTAATATTTTTCAAGCAAGTCACCTCTTATTCTTCTAAACTCCAGCAGATACCTGCCTAGCCTATCCAACATTTCCTCAGAAGGGCCCTCGCCCTCACTCCAGGTATTTGTTTTGTAAGCCTTCTCTGAAGTGCATTCACCACATTTAAATCCTTCCTTAAATAAAGCAATTAAAATTGTGTACGGTCTCACCAGTGTGCTGTATAACTAAAACATAACCTCCCTACTTTGCATTCAATTCCCCTTGCAATAAATAATGACATTCTATTAACTAGCCTAATACTTGCAAAATAATTTTTTTGAATCATGCATAGGGACGCCCAGATCTCTCTACACCTTAGAACTCTGGAATCTCTAGTCATTTTAGATAATATGCTTTTTAATTCCTTCTGCTAACATGAACAATTTCACATTTTCATATGTTAACAACATTTGCCACATCTTTAACCACTCATGTAATCTAAATTTTTGTAGCCTCATGAAATTTATATTCCTATTAGTGGTGGCACGGTGGTTAGCACTGCTGCCTCACAGCGCCAGGGACCAGGTTCGATTTCAGCCTCTGTTGACTGTCTGTGTGGAGTTTATACAATCTCCCAGTGTCTGTGTGGGTTTCCTCTGGGTGCTCTGGTTTCCTCCCACATCCAAAGATGTGCAGGTCAAGTCAATTGGGCATGCTGGATTGCCCATAGTGTTAAGTGCATTAGACAGAGGGAAATGGGTCTGGGTGGGTTACGTTTCAGAGGATTGGTGTGGATTTGTTGGACCTAAATTTGTGTAGTCAGCAAACTTGACAACCATACCTTCCAGGCCTTATCGAGGTAGGTTATATAAATTGTAAAGCATTCAAGTATCAGCTCCAATTCATGTGGAACATGTTACATCTTGCCAATATGAAAAAGACTCACTTATGCCTACAGTTTGTTTTCTGTTAGTCTGAAAACCTTCTATCGAAGCTAATAAACTATCTCTACACCATGACCTTTTAATTCCAGCAATCACCCTTGATGTGACACCTCATTTAGTTACCCACATAAAGTAAATCCACCAGTTCCTCAGCACATTGGTCAAAAATGATTTCCCTTTCATGAAATAATCTTGACTCTGCCTGATTAACTTGAACTTATCCATGTCTCCTACTTTAATGTCTTAAATATTAGCTTCCCCATGACAGATGTTAACCTAAATGGCCTGCTTTCTGTTTCCTCTCAATT
This sequence comes from Chiloscyllium plagiosum, assembly GCF_037043375.1. Classification (NCBI taxonomy): domain Eukaryota; kingdom Metazoa; phylum Chordata; class Chondrichthyes; order Orectolobiformes; family Hemiscylliidae; genus Chiloscyllium; species Chiloscyllium plagiosum. The sequence continues at coordinate 52,093,533 of NW_028270151.1, forward strand.
TTTTGAATAAAGGAGCTACATACACTATTTTCCAATCTTATCAAATGTTCTGAAAAACCAGAAAAATTTGGAAAACTGAAACTAATGCATTAACTATCTCACTATCCACACCTTTTAAAATCCCAAGACGAAGTTCATCAGGACCCAGGTACTAATAAGCCTGCAGCTCCAACAATTTATTTAGTTCCACCTCTTTAGTGATTGTGATTTTCCCAAATTCCTATCTCCCATCCATTTCCTGATTTATCACAGCTTCTGGGATGTTACTAATAGTAAAGACTGATACAAAGTATCTGGTTAATTCATCAGCTATTTCCTTATTTTCCATTATTAATTCTCCAGTACCATTTTCTATAAGATCAATGCTCACTTTTTAACTCTTTTTGTCCTTAAATATTTATGAAAAATCTTATGCTCTGGTTTTATATTTCTGTCTAGCTTTTTCTATGCTGGAATGTATTGTCTCTTTTGGTCATTTTTTGCTCGTTTTTCTTTTTTCTCCAATCTTCACACCAGCCCCCACCTATCTTGCACAATTACATGCTTTTTCTTTTGATGTGATACTATCTTTAATTTTTCTAGTTAGTTACAAATGATGGGTCTGCCTCTTGGAAATTTACTTGCTTGTTGGAATATATCTATTGGATATTTTGAACTACCCCCTTGCATGTCTCCTACTGCACTTCTGATGACCTACCCTTTCAGCAATTTTCCAATTCACTTCAGCCAGCTCTGCTTTCTTGCCCTCAAAACTGTCTTTATTTAAACCTATAAAAATAGTCTCTGAACCACTCCTCTTTCCCTAAAACTTAATGAAAATTCAATCACAATTTAAGTCACTGCTACCTAAGGGCATATTCACAATGAGATAATTAATTAATTGTATCTGGATGTAGAATTCCAGGCGTAGTACAGCCTGTTCTCAGCTTGACTCCAGAATGTGTTATTCTAAGCGACTATCCCAAAACCATTCTCGAAACTTCAAACCTAGGCTACCTGTGCACATTCCCCATTAAAATGTAGACTAAAATATCCTGTGATTATTGCCAGACCTTTCTGACAAGTTGTCACTATTTTTTCCTTTATGTTCCATCTTACTGTGTTGTGACTGTTGGGTGGGCATGTACACAAGAGAATTCCTATTATTATGGGATAGAGTTAGCAACTTAAATATTATCAGATGAATGTGTGCCTCAATTTGTCACAGAGATGATTAGGTGGGGGAATCTGATCCAGTGGGGATCGGAAGTTGGAGTCATGAGAACTCATAGCAAATGAAGCACTCACAGACAGACCATTCTGATCATGCCCTGCAGACGTAAACACATATAACAGGTCCTCAAGCAGCCTATATCTCCATAATCTCAAATACATCCAGTAGGAAGTAATATTACACCAATATTCAAGTTGTTGATGACCTTTTAACTAGCACTGATAGAGGATTCTTTTGTGTCTTTAAAAACACATTTACAGCTGAATGTGTTTAAGATATATATGTTTTAACTAGAATGGGATCCTGTCCAACTCCATTTTGAGTTAACCCCTTCCCCCTAAGCTTTGATAGTCTGCATTGCCCTCAGCGAACTTTGCACGTAAACTATTGACTTGGTCATTTACTGGTGGTGGTTAATAGATGGAAAAAAAGACATAGGTGATTTGATGATGGAGGAGACAAAAACAAACATTTAGTTATGTATAATAGCACTTCTGTATAGAAAAGAAGAAATGGAAAAAAAAAAGAACAAATTAACAGAAGGGGAAGATCTTGTGGCACAGTAGTAATGTCCCTATCCTTGAGCAAGGAGGCCTAGGCTCAAATACCACCTGCTCCAGAGGTGTGTCATAACAACATGGATGAGTTGGACCCTGTGTTGTATAACTCTGATTCTATCAATTCTGGACTCTCCACTATATAAAAAAGATATTGTTAAATTTGAAAGGGTTCAGAAAAAATTTATAATGATGTTGCCGGGTTTGGAATTTTTGAGTCAAAGGGAGAGGCTGAATAGGCTGGAGATTTTTAACCTTGGAGCATCAAAGGCTGAGGGTGACCTTCTAGAGGTTTATATAATCATGAGGGACATAGATTTGGTCAGTAACCAAAGTTTTTTTTTCCCAGGTAAGGTATTCCAAAACTAGAAGGCATAGGTTTAAGGTAAGGGTAAAGATTTAAAAATGACCCAAGGGTTTTTTTTTCCCAAGAAGAGGGTAGGTAGTGCATATATAGAATGAGTTGCCAGAGGTATGGTGGAGGTGGGCACAATTACAATATTCAAGGTATCTGGATGGGTACCTGAATAGAAAGGGTTTAGAAGGATATGGGACAAATGCTGGCAAATCCTAAACAGATAAATTTAAGACAGCTGGTTGGCACGGATGAGTTGAACCGAAGAGTCTATTTCTGTGCTTTATGACTCTCTGAACAGGGTGATTAAAATACCTCTTATGGCATAGGTTTAATGTCCTTACCTCTGAGCCAGAAGGCAAGGGTTCAAGTCTCACCTGCTCTGGAGATGTGATCAGGTTCATTAAAAATATCTAACCAGTGTGGTAAGGTACAAAATGGGAGAACATCAAATCAGTGTTAGATACTGACTAAAGCCATGATCTCTGTCTATTCTGTATACTTCCAACACAAGTTCACACTGCACACTGACTGTCATGTACAAGGTGATGTTCAGTGTAAGCTAGTAAAATTTTAAATCTTATCTCATAAATGTTTCAATGTGCATTACCTGAGTATATTTGGTTTCTAGAACTGTGTTAAATTTCCGTAAGTGAACATTTGCAGAATTGACATCAGACATGCACTGCAATTCTTCTTGTAATTGCTCCACTCTGGCCTACAAACAACAGAAATGGCAATGATAATGATCTGTTCACATAGCATTGAAACTTAAGCAGTCACAAAAATACAATTTGGAATAATGATGCAGAATATTCTCACTGTTACTTTTTCATGGAATGCGAACATCAGTGACAAGGCCAGTATTTGTGGCCATCTCTAACTGTCCTTGAGAAAATGGTGGTGAGTTGCTTTCTTGAAGCATTGTAGTCCATCTGGCATAGGGACAATCACAGCACTGTGAGGAAGGGACTTCTAGGTTTTTTCGATCTCGCAAAGTGAAGGAACAGCAAATTAATTCCAAGTCAGGATGCTGTGCTTGGCTTGAAGGGTGTTTTTCAGATAATCATTGTCAATCTGGCTCCAAGTCAATCGAAGACTCTTCTAACTCCTTCCACACACCAGTCACACGTGTTCCTTTTATTTTGGAAAGCCCACCATCAAATCGCCCAATTAAATAAGTAACAACAAGCATTGCACACCAAGGCAAATGTTCATTAGACGTTTTCCAATCAACTTATTCAGACATGTTATTATACACATCTGGAGCAAATCGGGCTTGAATTTGACCAATGCAGCATAACAACCCAAGTATTATAACACACCACAGGAACAGGTGGGACTTGCATATGGGCCTAACAACTCAGAGACAGGGACACTATTACTCTGTCAAAAACCCAGGTCTGTTCCCTCTTTATATCAAATCAGTCAGCCCATTAATCAATTAACCCAATCATCTGCTTAACTATTTGCTATATTAACAGATTCCCTCTTAAAACGTTTTTTGAAGTTACAAACAATTCTCGAGTGGCTTGTTGCATTGTGGCACTGCCTCTAACTCTAGATCAGGAGGTCTAGGTTCAAGTCCCATCTCAGGATTTACTAACCACGAAGTTATGCCATAGCACATCTAAACAAACTGATCAGAACTTTACATGTAATCTTTGAACAAAACAAATGAAAATTAACTAGAATTATTTTCATATTATACATCTCATTCTCTAATACAAATGATCAGTAACAAAATTACTTCTTCTCATTCACATATAATATAGCCAACCTTTTATATTCACCTTCTTTATTTAAACAAAGGAAGTAACATCTTTAATCACAGTGATCTAAACACAAATGTACTCCCAAATGCCTGTTCTCCTTGTCCTTCTTGGTGGCAGAGGGTGCAGATTTTGAATATGGTTTCAAAAGAGGCCCAGTGGTTTGCTGCATTAAATCTTGTATATAGAATACACTACTGCCACTGCACCCATTTGGAGTAAATGCTTAAGGTTTGGTCCTGGGTGGGGTTGAACTACTTGAATGATTTTGAAATTAAATTCAACAGACTGGTTAGTCAAGTGGAGAGTATTCCACCACACTCTTGAATAATGCTTCCAGATGGTGGGCAGGCAATGCAGAGTCAGGAGGTGAGTTACTTCAGGATTCTCAACCTCTGAGCTGTTCTTGTAGCCAGAATGATTGTATGGCTGGTCCAGTCAAATCTTTGGTCAACGGTAACCAAAAAGATGTTGATGACAAGGAATTAAGCGATGGTAATTTTGATGCATGTTAAAGAGAGGTAGTTAGATTCTCTCCAGTTGAAGTTGGTCATTGCTTGACAGCTGTGTGGCAATACATTGCAATGAACTGGTTTATTAGTTACACAATCAATAATTCTTAGTAAACCTACAGGAGTATGACATCAGCCAAAGGCACAGCATTAGTTTTCACAAGTACACTAACAACACTCACTCCTACCTTATTACCATCTCTCTTCCCTCCTCCTCCATTTTTGCTATCAGACAACTTATCTGGCATTCAATACTGAGAAAAATGAAGCCACTGTTTTCAACTCCCACTCCAAATGCTATTCTCTAGCTATAGATATCATCTCTTTCTCTGGCAAGTTTAAAGTTAGGCCAGTCTGTTTGCAACCCGGACCTAAATTTTCAAGCCCAAGGAGTATGCAGGTCAACACATTTTCCAACTTGTCCACACCCACCTCAGTAGAAATTCCTTTGAATGTGGATCAGAGGCCTTGAGATGAACAACACAGGCTGCCTCAATAGGTCTCCAGTGCCAAGGTAGGGTATTTAAAAGGGCAGTCTTGGTTCACAGGGACTTTTTCCCAGTTTTTTTTATGAAACATTAGGTCAACTAGCCCTTATCCCTCACTCCTCCAGCCACTCACATGCCAGCTCCATGCCAACTTAATGCTTAAATGTATCCTCAATCATCTTCATGGCCACTTATAGCCTACTTGCCAAATCAATGTCTGTTCAGAAATTTTATTTAAAAATGTATTCATTAAAGCCCATTAATTTTTTTTCATTCCTTTCATTTTTAATCCCTTATCAAAAGGGCCACAACACACTGCAGTACACCAGAACTGCAAAAAAGAGGAAGAAGAACACCTATACAATGTATTCGCCAAAAACGGAAACCCCCGCAATTTCATCAACAGATGCCTAAGGGAAAGACAACAGAACGAGGACATGCCGTAACCCAAAGGACTAGCCACACTACCATACATCAAGAGCATTTCTGAACTGACAGCCAGACTACTGCGACACTAGGACTCATAACAGCACACAAACCAACAGCCACTCTCAGACAACAACTCACCTGGACGAAGGACCTGATACCCAGCATGAGCAAAACCAATGTAGTGAACAAAATCCCATGCAAGGACTGCACAAAACACTACATAGGACAAACAGGAAGACAGCTAACGATCCACATCCATGAACACCAACTAGCCACGAAACAACATGACCAGCTATCCTTAGTAGCCACACACTCAGATGTCAAGCAACATGAGTTCGACTGGGACAACACTATTATCATAGGACAAGCCAAACAGAGAACAGCCAGGGAATTCCTAGAGGCATGGCACTCATCCATAGATTCAATCAATAAGCACATCAACCTGGACCCAATATACCGGCCGCTGCAGCGGACAGCTGGAACTGACAACTAGAAGCGGCAGAGACAAATCACTATAAATGCCGGAGGAAACATCACAGAAGCGCTTAACAGGAGGCTCCCAAGCACTGAGGATGTCACCTAGACAGGGGACGAAACATCTGCAACACAAATTCCCAGCTTGGCGAACAGAACCACAACAAAAAACAAACCTCTATTAATAAGCTCACAAAGTCAGTGAGTCCCTTGACAATATCTTTGAGCTGTCAATCAAACTATGAACTTCTTAAAAGGGTTGTGAGTTAAGCTTCAGCCATATAGTCAGTAATAAACAAAGTTAGCTAAGCATGGCGGGGGTGGGGGAGCACAGACAACAGATGTAAAGAAAAATGAATAACAAACAAGGTATTCAGACTGCCAAGGTCAGTAGCTAGATGCCAAACTACCATAGGAAGAATACTTAATGCCTATGAAGACTGTGAGAAACAAAGATTATATTGGATACATGGTTACTGAAGTGTGGGAATTGCAATATCATGCTGTAATCTGTATAATGCTTGAATGAGTTCTGTAACCCAGCAGTGAGCTTTAAAGTTCAGTGTTAAGGCTTCCTCTTCAAATGTGTGTAAAAAGTTAATAACTGTTACCTGTTCGCCTGAAGTTCTATATCAATTCATCCAGTACAACGACAACACTTATAAAAATATCTTATTGAAAATATTAATTCATATCATTTGTTGGAATTTTTGAAAATCTTTTCAAAGCCAATAGTATTTAAAATGATACAGCTGTGAAATGCACAAACTGATTTTTCAGAGACAGTCTATGAAATACTCAGTGCTAGGTCACCAAATTACAGAAGTTTAGTAACAGTGTGTTTGCTATGAATGGCAAGATAGTTGGCAAAGATGGCTAGCACTGTCTGAGCAAGCGCAGATGGCTAACTGCACATGCACAAGTGTGTGACAATGACGGTCACTGCCGGTTACTCTTGGTGTTCTCAGTCTTCACCTGGTGTATGAATGATAAAAGGTTGTGATGTGCTTCAACAAGAGGATGCTCCTGGCCAGAATAAAGAAAGCATTTTGCTGGCAGTGGGGTCAAGCTCTGGTCACAGATCCGGTTCAGTATCAGTAGGAAAATGAAACTGCAAGTGTAAAAATCTGTAGCCAAAGGCTTTTCTCAAAGTTAGCCCATCTCTCTGAACAGAGCTGAATCCGTATAAAATATGATCTCGGTCCCTTGGCCAGGTTCGTTCTCAACAAAGATCATTTCATATTAAGACAGCAACCAGTTTACTGATGCGGAATTTCATTTGATTTAATACTGGTTAAATCCCTACTTTTTCTGTCATAATAAAAGTTGCCTAGTAGACACTTCACGACCTCTTGTGTTCTATTTGGGCTACCCAGAGTGGTAGGTTACACAACTGGTGGTTACATAATTCACAGCCAGTAAAATGTTGAAGCAATGCTATATAGCACTAGACTAAGAAACTGAAAACATGCCAGATAATTTGCACACAGTAAGCTCAGATCAGATGACTATCAGAATAGTCTATGTTTTTGTCTGATAAGGAATAAATATCAGCTCAGATACCGGGGATAACTCAATCATTTGGTTTCACACCACTGTCACATGATTTTTTTAAGTCCATCCAATACAGCAGAGAAGTCAAGGTTATCTCAACTGAAACATGACACTACAACAACGTAGCATCCCCATACCACCTACACGCAGGACTGTTAGCCCAGATTATGTCTGCAGTGGGATTTGAATCTTCAACCTTCTGATTAAGAGGTGAGAGTGCTATCAGCTGAACTAAGTCTAATAGAACTGCATTATATGTGTGTGATATAATGACAGGTTTTTTTTAAATAACTGGCTCCTGAAAAGATCAAAGTCATTTCAAGAAAAATGGTTGCTCATAAAACTGTTTTGCAAAAAAATCATCAAATAGTCAACTTTACAAATTCATGTGCTCTCTTTTGACAAAATATATAGCAGCGGTTTTGTTGATGAAAAGAAGGAGATTGCCCAGCATTGTAGAATTAATTTAATTTTCATTCCATTGATTTTAAGTGAATAAAAGTCAGATTAAATCAACAAACAATAGCTGATCCACTGTGCCAAATATCTCTCAGGCTGTAAAAATAAAAATGTATCCTTCATTATCTGCTAAATTCCACTGACTGGTAATACCATTTTTATTAGCAATTTCTATAACAAATTTTAAATTTGGTATTAGTAACTTGAAATACCTGTAGCCTTCCCTTGTCATAAGCCAACTTGTTTTTACTCTCTGTTATTTCAGCAAGGGCATGCTCGATCTGCTCCTGTGCATGCTGGGAAGGAAAAGAACAACTATTTTTTTAAAAAGTGATTGTTATGACTTTAAACATTCAGACATCATATTAACATTATTATAATTATATACCCGAGTGAAATACATTCGGTGTAATCTGCTGTGTTACTGATCACAGACATAAAGGAAAATTAAGTTGTTAAACTTCTCTCCATTGAGCTGTCCTCTGTTTTGACTTTCTAGCTCATAAGGGATCATTCTGACTTAACAAATCTGCTGAGAAGCTGATAGTTGCAGATTGACCATTCATTTCAAATTTAACCCAATTTTGCTTTCCAATTCAAAGAAAAGTAAAATCTGATCCACATGATTTTCCATCTGAGAACTGGGTGAAAAATCTATGAGGTTACAGAGGAAAAAATTAATTGTCAAAAATGGATGAGTTTTTGTCACGTGAGATGTAAACAGTTTAAAAATTTCAAATTTAATGCAACACACCTCACGATTTCTCACTTCTTGTAGTTGAGGCAGGAAGCAGCAGCAGGCAACATATTATCTGCAAGGTAGTCTTTTAAATATGGAGGAGAAAGTGAGGTCTGCAGATGCTGGAGATCAAAGTTGAAACTTTATTGCTGGAACAGCACAGCAGGTCAGGCAGCATCGAGGGAACAGGAGATTCGACGTTTCGGGCACAGGCCCTTCTTCAGTCTTTTAAATATCTTAACGCATCTCATAGTTTGTCTCCATTTTAAATTTTACACTGTCTGGTTGTGGTTCTCAAATAGCTGAATAATTCATAATAGCTGAAGAAAATGTGAGCTGGAGATTCCCTGCCTCACAGAATTAACCTGTCTTCCCTCATCCAGGGTCTGCCTACCATCACACACCAAGCCAAAATTTCTAATTTTTTAAGCTTTTGAAGTTCTTTTTTCTGATCACTCATACCTCCTCTGCCTTCTCTGCATTTCCTCTCTAAATAATTGCTTACCAATAGTGATCCTTTCAAGCTCTTCTGTATTCTTCTGATCTTCCTCTTCACTGAAATAGCCTAATTTTCAATTCAGCTCTTTCTATCTCTTCAAACCAGCCTGGCCACCATAAAACCCTAACTCTTGATATGAATCAAATCTCCAAAAATCCCACCATCCTTGATCTCCATCCAAGCCTACAATCTCCTCCCCAGTCCCTTCTGATTCCTCCCTTCATCCTTTCTATGGTCTGTGGTTTGATACTAAAGATAGACTCCTTTAACAGCCAGTTAACCTCTTCAAATGAATGACCATGTAAGAGAAACAGACAAAAAAACTATCAAATTCAACAGTTAAATTTGGTAGGATACAAAGGAAGCGCTTTTTTCCAGGTTTCCAGACTGTACAACTACACCCTGCTGTATATATGAGCCATGGTATCAGTTTTTCTTCCATATTAATAACATGGGAGAAAAATAAACAGAGAACAATATTGACATTTTAATAACAATGACGATAACACAAAAATAGTTCCATTCTCTAAATCTGTTTGAGTGTTAATATTGTTTCTGAGGATTTTATTGCCCACCTGCTGATGTTCTAGAGCTGCTAGTTGCTTTAAAAGCTGTTCTTTTTCTTTCTCCTGTTTCTCCAAGGCAGCAGTCAATGCACTCAACTCAAGCTGCATAAAAATAATTAATGTTTTATTATCATTACTAATGTAGATGTTAATATTTTAAAATAATTATCTCAACTCTTAAAGGCAGAACTTAATCTCTTAACTGAACTTAAATCTTCAAAATCTCTTTACAATAATAGCAATACTTCTGACAACAGCTGCTTGGACCCATGCTGAAGGTTCTGAGCTTGAGTGGCTGCTGGATTCATTGATGGACATAGGCTGGATGAATGTTTCTGGATCAAATGTTTCCGGAGGTTGTCACCCACAGTCAAATGGAGTTCAGAATCATAAGTGGGTGGTCTCCAGGAAAAATATGAAGAAAGTCAATGAAGAAATCCTGATCACAAACAAGAGTCACAAAATTTTGAGGGCATGTTATCTGAAACCTGGCACATACAGTGAAGAAACACATAGAGGATACATCATAGAGTAGGAATGCAGTAGTTTATGACAATTCAACAGTCAAGGGAACAGACAGGTAGTTCTGCTCACATGAGATTCACTTGGCACATGGCTTCTCTGGTGCCAGGAGATAGTTCTCGGTCTCATCTATTTTGAGGATAACACATTCCATAAGTTTTTCTCTTTATTTTCCTTTTTCTCTGGATTATTCAGTCAGCTACGAGCAAACTGGCTTTGGGTAAAAAGGATGAGACAGTTCAATGCCTGGCCCAAAGACTGTGGTAGTAATGGATTTCAATTCATGGACACTAGTACCAATACTCTGGGAAAAGAGAGAGTTGTACCATTGAGATGTTCTTTACTTCAATCATGTTCCAGGATAATTTGCAGAGATATACATGAAAATATTGTGGTGGTCACATACCATTGATGGAATAAGATCACAGCAAGTTGATCAATGCTCTAAGATCATATGAAGACAGCTTGATTGTCACATAGGTACTATCATTGACTCCTATACATGTGGAACCCAACTACTTTGACAAATGTAGAAGTTTTCTGTGTTCAACTCACCTTAACAACTAAAGTGGATAGTCATAGTAGTCTGGTCAAATATGGTATATAGTAGTTGTCATTCTCATTGGTGATCAGCATTTCTTCATTGGCTTTGTTCTTACTTTTCCTGGTGACCATCCACTTAAGATTCTGAATTCTATTTGGCTGTGGCTGATTACCTCCCAAAATATTTGATCCAGAAAACATTCAATCTCTATTAGTTATCCAATTGTTCTGATCCCAGATAACAGGACTAGACAGAATAGTTACAGGAAGGAAGTTCCCAATATTAAGTGAGGCTAGAACCAGGACTAAGAATAAAGGGTAAACCATGTAAGAGGAGAATTTCTTTTCACCCTGAGAGTAGTGAACCTGTGGAATTCATTAAAACAGATAGCAGTTGAGGTCTAAACATTGTATGATTTCAAGAAGGAGTTGGATATAGCTCCTGAGGCCAAAGGGATCAAAACATAATGGAGAAAAGTGGGAACAAGAAAAGTGGGTGGCACAGTGGCTCAGTGGTTAGTACTGCTGCCTCACAGCACCAGGGACCTGGGTTTGATTCCAGCCTCAGGCGACTGTCTGTGTGGAGTTTGCACATTCTCCCCATGTCTGCGTGGGTTTCCTCTGGGTGCTCCGCTTTCCTCCCACAATCCAAAGATGTGCAGGTTAGGTGAACTGGCTGTGCTAAATTGTCCATAGTGTTCAGGGATGTGTAAGTTAGGTGCAATAGTCAGGGGTAAATATATGATAATGGGATGGGTTACTCTTCAGAGGGTCAGTGTAGACTTGTTGGGCCAAAAGGCCTGTTTCCACACTGCAGGGATTCTATGATAAGTTGGTTTCTAAATGAAGATAAATAAACTGATGCATTTACATGCTCCAGTTGATTACCAGTGTGAAGTGTTACAGAGTATTTTTACTATAATGTCCTCTAGTTTCACACAAAATCTTAGCACTACAATCATCAGCAGTATTCTTTGATCCCAAAAGTGACAGCAAAAATGATGTATTTGAAGATATGCAATATTGATAATCAAGGAATGTATTATTACTGCACCTGCTTTTCAGTCAGTTGTTTCTCAAATTTATTCTTCTCCTCTGTAATTTTATCAATGGTTTTATTTGTCTGTCAGGAAAAGAAAATAGATGACTTTTGCAAACCACAACATTTAAGCCACAGCTTGAAACAAAATAAACATAAATTGCGGTTTTGAGCTACAATTCAGCAGAATTTCTTAATCATGAACTACCAAACAAGATTCAATTGTTAAAAAAGGGAAAGAAAAAAATTAAGTTAAATTATGTACCACATTTTCCATAATATTTATATCAAACTATAGTATTAAAAAACCCATGATTCTAACCATTGTTAGGCATTTAAAATCCAAATACTCCTGGACTGAAACAGAGAGAGAGTGAACTTAGTGCAACAATAAAATTTGTTCCAACACATTAATCAGATTTTTTTCAGAAGATACTAGTGACAGCCAATGACAAAAATTGCTATATTGTTATTACATAAATTCATAATTACAATTTAAAAACCATATATATCTACAATTAATTTTATTATTATTTTCACAATGAGGAAATACCGACAAAGCTGCATTTATTGAACATCCTTGGCTACCCTTTGAAGGCAATTGAGAGAATACTTGTTGAAGTATTAAGACCATAAGACACAGGAGTGGAAGCAAGCCCATTCAGCCCAACAAAGCCACTCCACCAACTATTGCTTTCTTTGTGCTAATAGGTTCCCACAAGTGGGTGACAGGAGAGAATTACATTACTGGAAGTCCAGAGAGGCACCTAAATAAAAAGACCATCCTAACAAGACAGAAACTGAATGTAGTGAGCAAAGCAGGAGGTGGCACCTGTGCTAGAATCATGGAATCTCTACAATGTAGAAGCAGGCCATTTGGCCTATCATAGAATCATAAGTCACACTGACCTTCTGAACAGCGTTTTACCCTGACCCACTCCACTACCCTATGCCTATAACCCTGAATTTCCCATGTCTGAACCACCTAGCCTGGACACTATGGGCAATTTAGTATGGCCAATCCACCTATCTGCACATCTTTAGACTGTGGGAGGAAACTGGGGAAACCCATGCAGACAGGGGGAGAATGTGTAAACTCCTCACATACAGCTGCCGGAGGGTGGAATTGAACGTGGGACCTTGGCAGCAGTGAGGCAGCAGTGCTAATCACTGATCCACCGTGCTGTCAAGTAGGCTAGTAGCCAACTAGCACAACTGCAAAAATGAATAAGCTGGAAAGTAGAACAAGCACTGGAATGGAGCCAATATACCAATGGAATTAAATGCTGAAAATAGCAATAGTGATGAAAACAAAGACAGAAGTTCTCTGGGCACTAATGAAATGAATACAATGGGAATGCCTTATAAATATTTAGCAAGATATCTGCACTCCAATAAATAAACTGCTCTATTGCCACTCTCTGGTCAATGTCAAATATTGCAGTTAGAGTTGATAAGAGTAAACTGAAATTTGGGATAGCCAGGGACACGTAGTGGTAGCATTACATCTACTACTGATTGTAAACCCTGCTAAATTTTCAATTTTGAACACCTAGAAGGGTCTAAAACTGGCAGCAAAAGCAATACTGTCCATTCTGTGCTCACATCCAAGCCAACTTTCACACACATTGAATTCAGTTGTTTGACAGACATGTAAAAGTGGTGGCTCACAGCACTACTTACAATGCATGATCAAACCATTGAAATCATTTATTATTTTAAATATTTTGATGCTGTAGAACTTAAATATTGCGAAATGGACAAAAGAAGTTGAAGCTTTTCGTCATGTCCTAATCAGAATTAGAACATGAACAACAGACTTGAAGAAAGAAGTTACAGAGTCAGTCAATTCTCTGCTATAGCCATAGGCAATAGCATGAATCAATCAGAATTTATGTGCTTAGTCTAAGAATTAAGACAGTTAACTGTTCTTGCTGAATCTTTATATCAATTACCACTCAGGATCCTCTTTTCATTCTGGATAAAATGATGTTCCCTTTTCCTCAAGACTACTTCTTGTGTCCTAGTTCTGATGAATGCAAGACTAACAGTTTCAACCTTTTGAATTCTTTTAGCAATGTTTTAATATCTTATAAGACAGACAATTTCTAATATATTAAATTGTATATTCTTATAATTAGAATTATACTCAGTTTAAAATATATGCCAATGCAACTGTGAATATATTTAACCTTAATATAAAATTGTCACCGATGTCAATAGCAACATCTCAACTCATTTCAGGCTTCATGTTATTTCTCTATTACATTTTTCACTTAACATTTTGCATCCACATCCACAAAAATGTCAAAATTTGGCAATTTGAATATTATAATCCTATGTATAATATAAACTTGCAAAGTTATCAATTCATGCTTACATAGCTAAATGATTGATATAAGATTGAGAAATTTATATGTCTATTTCAAAGCTTTTAAAGAAAAACACTCAAAGCATTGAACAGGCTTCTGACCCAGACAGGTGCTAAATAAGGTCTGAGTGGGAGAATTTTAACTTCAAGTGTAGAGGCGTTTTAATTCTTCTCATCAACCTATTTAGTGATGTCATTACACACCACTGAAGCAGGTGGGACCTGAACTCAGGACCCTGGCTACCACTATGGCACAAGATCACTGGATATAACATGATTGAGTGAGTGAGGAATAATCACAAGTGGTGTGAAAGATGTTTTTTTAAATTCACTCATGGGATGTGGGTATCTCTGGCTAGGCCAGCATTTATTGCTCATCTCTAATTGCCCAGAGGGCAGCTAAGAGTCAACCACATTGGGTCTGGAGTCACATGTAGGCCAAACCAGGTAAGGGTGGCAGTTTCCTTCCCTAAAAGCATTAGTGAACCAAATGGGTTTTTCCAACAATTGACAATAGTTTCATGGTCATCATTAGACCCTTAATTCCAGATTCTTTATTGTTTTCAAATTCCATCATCTACCATGCCAGAAATTGAACCCAGCACATTAGGTGAGTTTCTGGATTATTAGTCTAGAGATAATACCAGTAGGCCATTGCCTCCTCTCCAATCTCTAGACATACTGGAAAATGAATGGAGGTGAGGTTGGGTGACAGGGGAAGGAATGGTTGGGTAGAGATTAGAGGGGAGGCCAAAGGAAGGTGAGCTATGATTTTACTGACAATGCAATGGTGAATCACAGGAGTAATCAAAGATTGTAAAGTGTGTTCGTGAGAAAGAGAGAGAGAGAGAGAGAGAGACACACACAGAGATTATCGGCAATTGTGTATACATCAGCTTGATGGAAATGGAGGAAACAGTCTTGCTCATTGTGGACAAACAGCAGTGCTGTGAAAACAGTTACTTATTGGACTGGGCCCCCTCCTCAGACTCAGGAAACCCATTTGACTGATCAGACATTGAAACCTTTCAACAGAGACCACCTGGCTTTACTTCAACAGGATTTCTATGATCAACCTACTGTCTGAAAGTCTCACGTTAACTCCAGCACACCAAATTGCCTTGATCCTTTGCAACTCACCTACTAGCACATCAGGTCCACAGCAGACACCATCTCCCTGGCCCTATACTCATCCCTCAGAACACCTGAATAATAAGGATACGTACATCAGGCTCCTATTTATCGACGACAATTCTGCTTTCAACACCATAATTCCAAACAAACTCATCTCTGAACTCAGAAATCTAGGTCTCTGCACCCACGTATGTAACTGGAACCTCGACTTCCTGACCCATAGACTGCAATCATTAAGAAGAAACGATAACATCTCCTTCACCATAATCCTCAACAGTGGTTCCTGCAAAGCAGCATACTCAGCTCCCTATTGTGCTCCTTATATCATAACTGTGTGACTAAATGTTGCTCCAAGTGCATTTACAAGTTTGCTGACAATGCCATTGTAAGTTGGATCTCAAACAATGACATGACAGAATACAGGAAAGAGACTGAGTACTCAGCAGCATGGTGTGAAGACAACAACCTCTCCATCAAGGTTAGCAAAATGTAGGAGCTGGTCATTGCCTTCAGGAAGAGGAGAGGAGGGCACAGCTCTGTCTGCATCAATGGTGTTAAGGTGGGGATGGTCAAGAGTGTCAGGTTTCTGGGTTTATGGTCACCAACAAATCTTCCTGGTCCACCCATGTCGATGAAATGGTCAACAAAGCATAACCTCCTGAGCAAGTAGAAATGTTGTTAAGGAAATTCCGCATGTCCACTGATGTCTTTTTTTTAATAGATGCACCACAGAAAGCATCGTATCTGGATGCATCATAGTGTGGTATGGCAACTACTCTTCCCAAGATTGCAAGAAACCACAAAGGGTCATGAACACAACCCAGTCCCAAACAGCCTTCCAACCACTGATTGCACGAATTTATTGTAATGCGAGATTGCACAAGAACGGAACTATCACGTTATATCAGAACAGACTGCATCATAAGATTCAAGAACAGCTTCTTCTTCCCCGGTGTTATCAGATGTTTGAACAGACCTCTCAATTTGTTAATTATGATCTCTCATCTCTCTCTACACCTTGTTTGTGGCTGTAGCACCGTATTCTGCTTGCTTATCTGGTATCCTGATGCACTTTATATGGTACAATCTGCCTGTACAGATTGCAAAAGTACACTTTTCTCTGTATCTCAATGTATGTGATAAGACTAAATCAATTAACTTATTTCTATTAAGCTGCAAGTTGACAAGATTTATGAAATGTTGTATTCCTGTTTCAGATATTTTACACTAACTTCCTGCCCATCCAGAAAACGCAACTGTTCTTAGCCCAATTGGGCCAAAACCTAATTGAATACTTCAGTGAACTGTCTTTGCATGTACTTCAGCTGAATGAAGTTTAGCATGCTATCAAAGCTGAAAGTGTATTTCTTGGACTTTTGTTGAAATCTGATGACAGAAATACTGCTCACAATCAGGAAACTCCACCTTCCTAAAACTTGGTATATTATGCAATTCTAACATATGAAAGCTGTTTATATATTCCTAATCTTGGATGCTAAATGAATATCAATCTCCAAATTACTTCTCATTAAATAGAAATTAAACAACATCCAGAGGATGGCTGCTGGATTTTAGTTGTGGCATTTGGCTGACATTTATTTGAAATGAACGCAATGGCAGTTCATATACAGCAGGATATTATGTCATTTCAAGATTTCTCTTTTAGGGGCTGAAATAACAACAGTTTTTTTTAATATCATGATCTCAATTGTAAATAATTGTAAACTTTTGCTGTACAATATTCCCGAATGATCTCCATTTTTTTAAGTCATGATTAAAAATCAGGTGAATTAATATTTTTAGCCTGAACAAAGCAATCCCAAATTTTGATACGTTGCAATTCAGAATTTCAGGAGCTGTCATGGGAATTCTTTGTGATCAGCAATTAACAAATTACCTTTATCAAGGCAAATTGGCATCCATAAACTATACTTCAGGGCAACAGAAAGCAACAGATGCAAGTTTCACACCAGAAATTGCACAATTGCTTAGAGAATTTGCCATCAAGTTATCTTGCGACTGAATCAAGTTTGACGAAACCCAAGCTAAATAGCAAAGTTAATAAACAGAATTGAATAGTTTTGTGAACTACCAGTAAGTAAAGTAACAGTTGTAAATCTGATAAGATCAATAATAATACATGTGCATGGTATTGCACATTTCAGTTATTTTTTTGGGGGAAGTGATCATCAATTTTCAGCTACAGAATCTACTCTATTTCCAAGAAGCATGACATAAAAATGTTCTTTTCAATTTTCTCAGGCATAATACAGATCGTTACAAAATTAAAAAGTATAATATTAATATATTGTAGCTGTCATATTTAACAGAATCTAATCAATATGAAAAGCGGCTTTCCTTTGCCTCCACCTGGTACCAAATTTATGGTAAAAATTAATTTACCTGGTCCAGGAGAGTTTCCTTTCCTTGTTTAATACATTCACATTCTTTAACAGTAGCCTTTAAGTCCTCTTTCAGTTGGGCAATTGCAGACTCAAAAAGCAACTTCTGTACTGTTGCCTTTTCCTCCACTGTTTCAAATTTCTGCTTTATCTCGGTATGCTCCAATCTTAGCACTCCTCTGATGAGTTACAATAAAAAATTGTGAAAGAAATCATTTGCAGTGTAGTTTTGTAACACATATCTGAATAATTTTTTAAAATCTTTAGATTACACCGATAGGACATGGGTAACAGAGTATACTGGTAAAATCAAGTACATAGCTATTTTTCAGAAATAGAATAAGAACCAGTTGAAACTATTATTAGAAATATCAGAAATAAAGATTCAACTCTTTGACCCTAACAACCTTACAGATTCTGAAATGGCAATGAAGGGTCCCCTGTTTCCACATTAGAATTCCTTGTTCAGATAGCCCAGTTATACTTGGTTTCTTTCTCGAAAAGGTCTGCCTTCACATGTTGCTGGCTTCTTAAGTTACTGTCTCTTCATGAGACACCTAACCACATTGCCACCACAGCTCACTTATTTCTCAACATGAATTCTTAAACCCCTCTTCCAGTCTTTTGTTTTTGGAGTTTTCTCTTACTGACGTCAAACCACTTAGGACTTCCTTTTAGGCTAAACTGCTTTGGACACTGCTCAGCTAACAGCAACATTTCTGCACAAACCTGGTTTCTCTGACAGAAACCTGCACACTGCAAAACCTTCTAAAAAGATTGCTTCTGCTCGTTTCCTGCATCATAGAACATTTCGTTTCTAGGAAACAGCCAAATTACTTTCCATCTTCGCCTTTTTGTTTTCTAAAGTGCTGAAATACTCATGTCACTCACAGAACTCAAAAATGAAATTAAATTCTTCCCTTCTTAACACATAATATAGAAATACAAATCAAACTTAAAGTTTAGCTGTCCATATTAGAACCAAAATTCAAAATAATATTTCATGAACTTTCATCACAGTTTACAGTACCAAGTTCAAATGAACTATATTATATGTGGTTACTAAGGGAAATGGACTATGGCTCAGCATATTATTTCTTAGGTTATGAATGGATTGAACAATAAGAAATTTAATACTCACAACTCAGTTTTTAGTTGTTGCTTCTCATTCACTGCACTTTGCAGTTCTGCTGATATAGCTGCTCTTGCTGCATCCAGTAAAAGATCTTGTTCTTGCAACTTCGCTTTCATTTTTTCCTGCTCAGCCTTTTTGGAAGGTGGTTAGATTAAAAAAAATTGAATCTTCAATAATGACCTACATCAGCAAACAATGTCTGTAACTACAGAATATAAAGGATATTGTGGAGAAAGAAAGTGTGTCCAGTTTAGTTAATAGAATATTATCAAGCTAGTTGAGCTTTTTTCAAAAAAGCGGAAACAAAACCTAAATGTAGTGAATTTTAAAATTACAAAAGCTCCTTGTCAGTCTGAACAAAGACCAAACAACTGAAACTACTTGTAGGCCTCCAGAGAGATCAAGAAGTTGAAGTCTTTGATACAGCAAACGCATGACACCTCCATTGATCAGTTGGTGGGAATGCTTTATTCGGTTTAACTCTTTCCTATCCAATTCTAGCAACAGTGTTTTATTCTTCCATCCGTGAACCCTCTCCAGGGCGCCTCCTTTTGCAAATCAAAATGCTATCTTTGAAAACATAATTAGAAAAACAAAGATGGAAAGGTAGAAAAAATAAACAGGAATGGGCAATTCGGCCCTTCAAGCCTGCACTGCCATTCAACATGATCATTGCTGATCATTCATCTCAGTATCTTGTTCCTGCTTTCCCCCTTACCCTTCGATCCATTTAGCTCCATGAACTACATCTAACTTCTTTTTTTAAAGCATTCAATGTTTTACCCCTCAACTAATTTCTGAGGCAGAGAAATCCACAGGCTCACCATTCTCTGGAATGAAGAAATTTCTTTTCATCTTAGTCCTAAATGGCCTACCCTGTATCCTGAAACTATGACTGCTGATTCTGGACTCTTGGTTATTGGGAACATCCTTCCTGCATTGGCCCTGTCTAATCCTGTTTGAAATGTATAGGTTTCTAGGAGATGACTCCTTACTCTTCTATACGCCATTGGATTGAGTCCTAATCAATCCAGTCTCTCTTCATACATCAGTCTTGCTATTTCTAGGATCAGTCTAGTAAACCTTTCTTGCAGACATGATAGTCTTCCCATGCAAATGCTACCCTTGTTCTTATAGAAGACAGAGATCATGAGTTTAGATAGTGCTGTCACTGCAGCTTTGATGAACTCTGGAGCACATCAAATATCGTACTTCTCTCACTGGAAACCAACTTAACAGAGAGCTATACGACATATGGATAGCTTTTACATAATGAAACGTCTGGATATCAAACTACAGCTCAGCGAGCAAACCTACACCCTAAACCTCAACCTGAGCTACAAACCTTGCAAAAAAGCTTTTACATAATTGGGTCCCCAGGCAGCTCCATAATTTTGGACAGCTAGGAGTTGCAAACTCCAGTGACAATTAATGCGTCCTCCTCTGATGTTGTCAATTGTTAAATCTCCGCATGGCATTCTTTATTCTCTATTCTCTGCAAGTATAAAAAGAAAATGTGCCCTGATACATTCTGCAATGCTACTGTGTCAGGGCTTTGATGCAAGAGTTCCAAGGTAGTGTCATAGGCTGCTTCATCAATGACCTCCCCATGACATAAGTTCAGAACTGGGAAAGTTCACTAATAATCGCAGCATTCAGTATGAATTGGGACTTTTCAGAAACTGGAGCAGTCCACGTCCACATTCAGCAAGATCTGGACAACATTCAGGCTGATACTGCCAAGTGGCAAGTACCATTTATGCCACACCAGGCAATACCTTTAAGCAACTAGTGAGAATCTAACCACCTTCCCTTGAAAAGCATGACATTACCTTGGTTATCTTTTCCCTTACCATAAACAGTCTGGGGTTTATGGGTGGCATAGTGGCTCAATGGTTAACACTACTGCCTCACAACATCAGGGTTCCAGGTTTGATTCCAGTCTTGGGTGACTGTCTCCCTGAGTCTGCATGGTTTTCTGTCAGGTGCTCCGATTGTGGATTAGGTGGATTGGCCATGCTAAATGCAGAGTTATGTGGTTGGGGCTGGGGCTGGGTTGGACTTTCATTATGAAATTGAAGGCATGTACTGTAGCTTTGAGAGAGAGACAATGCTGTTCTGAACTGGGAGATTACAAGCACCTATGTACATGAATAGATGGCTATCCCAGAGTGTATTAGAAAACTAAAAATATGTAACATTTGACTGTGAAATGGATACCTGAATTTTGGTTGCTGTTTTGACAACAATTCAAATATAACCAATCAATTTAAATTATATCCCAGGATACTAAAACACAACAGAGTTAGAATTTATTATTTTGTCAACATCAAACCAATGAGATGATCCAATGTTGGGAGTATAAGAAAGCAGACATTTTGAAAATTAGTCAGAGAACAACTGCCATACAGAAAGAAACTCCTGGAGAGCTAATTGCCCATCCAACACCTTGCTCTCAAAGAAATTATAAAACACTCTCTACCAAAATTACATTTTCATGTGAAACATAATCTCAGTAAAAAGAAAGAAGGCGACCCAGAGAGATCAGCAGCCGGAAGAGTGAAGACGCAGAACAAGACAGAGCCTGTGTGGTTTTGAAGTTGATGTAATTTTAATAAGTTCTGGATGTAATTTTGCTCGCTGAGCTGGAGGGTTCGTTTTCAGATGTTTCATCACCACACTAAGTAACATCATCAGTGAGCGTCCAGTGAAGCACTGGTGTTATGATCTGCTTTTATAAGCGTCTAATTGGAAAACATATTGTTATAGAGTTGGAGGCAGACAGCAAGCAGTTAAGAGAAAAAGGGGCTTAGGTTTGTGAATAGCTTTTGTTTAATGTTCACTTTTGGAGTTGGAAAATAAATTGATGTTATTTTCTTTACATAGTGGAATTTTGGAGTTTGTGGTCACTCTTTAAACAGATTACAAGGTGAGGTGAGCTTTTCAGGTGGTTGGTTTAATTAACAGAGGGGTTTGCCTCCGTGTTGTAACAGTTTGGGGGCTCGAGTCTGAGATTTGGACAGATCTAGACATGTTTAGACAGATCCAGTCTGGGATTTGGACAGGTTTACACCTAGTCAGGGATTTGGGCAGATCAGAACAGATTTGGGGTACAAAGGTCCAAGCAGACTAAACACTTGCCGATTTGTGTCCAAGGTCTTTAAATAAAACTTAGGTGAGAAAAATTGTTTAATTTCGGTTACTTGCGGTTGGTTAAATTAAAAGTGAGGGAAATGGCTCTTAAGATTGCTAAAGAGGTTATGGGGTTTGAAGATGCTTCTCAAATTTGCCAAGAAAGTTTAGAAAGACAGAGGAAGGATATACTTTTAGAATTAGCATATACGTTCAGAATTGGATTTCACCAGGAACAGAAGGAAAGCCGAAATTGTAATGGAGTAGGTCAAGCACTTAGGTCTATCAGAGAAACAGACACGTGCAGTAGAATTAGAAAAACTTAAATTACAATTAAGGTAAATAGAGTTAAGATAAAGAAAGGGAAAGAAGAACCATGTTAAAGGAAAAAGAATGGGAGAGAAGGTTCTTAGCTGAGCAAGAAAGAAAGAAAGAAAAAAGAGAAAGAGAGAAAAGAGAAAGGGAGAAAGAATTTGAACACCAAAAGTTGTGAACTAGTCAGGAAAGTCAAGTTAACAGGATGGTGATGAAGGCAGAAGGAATTGATGTGTACAAAAACATTAAAACATTGTCACATTTTGATGAGAAAGATGTCTAATCCTTCTTTATTTCATTTGAAAAATTGGCTAGGCAGATGGAATGTCCAGAGAACTTGTGGGTAATGCTCGTTAAGACTAAGCTGGTAGGCAGAGCTAGTGAAGTATTTGTAGCGCTGTCAGACGAGGGGCCAAGAGATTATGCAGATGTCAAAAAGGCTATTTTGAGTGCCTATGAATTGGCACCAGAAGCATACAGACAGCAATTCAGAAACATAAAGGTGGAACCAGGTCAGACTTATGTTGACTTTGAAAGAATTAAACGTAGTGATTTTGATACATGTGGCACCTTAAAATAGATAAGGCATATGAGGCTCTAAGGGATTATTCTGCTGGAGGAGTTTAAAAACTCATTTAGATGACAAGAACTTATGTGAAAGAACAGAAACTTCAAGAAGTGAGAAGAGTGGCAGAGATGGCAGATGAATATGCATTGGCGCATAAGGTAAAACATAGCTTCTGACAGGAATTTCGTTCTGTGAGGGATAGAAATTGGGAAAAGGGGAGATCCTTCAGTACAAACAATCAGTAGATCACAGTGGGAATAGTTTACCATAGGTGAAAAAGGAAACCCAAGAAGGTAGAAAGGAGGTGAAAGGCCTCAGGTGTTTTCACTGTAATGAAGTAGGACACATAGAATTACACTGCCGATACTTTAAGAAGGATTCAGGGAAAAGGCGTTTTCACTGGCAGAAGGTGGGACATATAAGATCACAGT